>NC_137776.1:47616590-48216590 GCF_963455305.1 Plecotus auritus
AAAAATCTGAGCTGCTGATTAATCATACTTGCAGCATCTTGGGAAAGACTGCTACCTGATCAAATTGTGTTCTTATTTTTCCAATGTATTCTCCAGGGAATACACCAGAATTTAATAAGTGTCATCTATGTAAACGTATTTACACAGTATACCCAGTCCTACAATGTTTTTATTCCACCAAGTTAAAATAATGGAGGGGTGTGGGAAGAGATTGGACAAAAATCTTACACCTATGGATGAAGACAGTGGCGGGGGTAAGGCCATGAAGTGGGGTGGGGAATCAGGTGGAGGGGAGCTATGGGGAAAAAAAAAGAGGAATACCTGTAATAATCTGAACAATAAAGATTTACTTAAAAAATAAAAAATAAAAAATATTTGCTTTTATACCCAAAATGCAATTTTTCTCCATGCAACAATTCCCAGTCCTAATTTTGTAGCATTCTAACTTTTGTTTCATAAATGCTCAAAACTGCTTTAAATATTACTAAATATCTACCACACAGCACTGAAGGGTGAGTTAGAGCAGGGATATCACCAAAATTAAAACCTAATAGGGTGTCACAACTCTGAAAATGGTGAAAATCACTAACTTGGAGGTTGATCCCAATCATTTCAGTACTGTAGTAAGACAATATTTTTTAATTTTTAAAAATTTTCTTAAATTAAAATTTCAAAAAATTTAACTATTAATTACTGAAAGCACACACCCACAGCACCAATGGCTATTATCAAATGTGAAACCATATTAAGGTAGAAACCCTTAAAGGGAGTATTATTTTACCTTTTAGTTTTTAGCCTTTTATCCAAAAAAATGGACTTTTGCCCTGAATTCAAAACAACAAAAACAAAACAGAAAGATCCCACCTAAGTGCTAACATAGCAGCAACAAGGTTTAGAATTAGATAGATGTGAGTTTGAACTCTGAACCTCTCAGTAACCTTTAACAATCACCTTTTTCTCAGATCACGGCATTTCCAGAACCAATAAGTAAAAAAAATTATAAATCTTTTCCATTCTGTTACCGAATGCCTCAAAATTGATAGTCCAAGAGTTATCCGATTGCACAGTATGGTTTGATTTCTTTGGTAAATCTTCCAGATGGAAGAGCAAGCCCGCACCCACCAGCTAGCTGTTAGACCTTGGACAAGGCACGGTGCCTCTCGGACCTCGGTTTTCCCACTGGCAAAAGCACCACCCACTCTGTATAGTTGTTGGGCAGAGGCAGATGCTGTGAAAGGACCTTGCATAGTGTCCCGCACATGCTCAATAAATGGAAATTATGCCTGTCTAATTATTTTAATAAGTCTTGATATCACACGTGGCCATCTACTTCTTTAGCCTTTGTAGTCGGGTATGCTTTCCCTCAACAGTTTTCCTCTCTCATGTTCAGAACTGCTTTATATTATATCTCCATTAGTTTTGGTGAGCAATTATTAATAGATAAATGTACTAATGATCCTTAAATCCTTTTTATCTGTGGTTCTTTGTGTATTTTCCTCTCTCCTCTGTTCGCTGCTTTTAACGTTTGGCCATTTTTGTCACATCTATCTTATTAGTAAGTAATTATAATTTTCCTTTAAATTTTTTTTCATAAAGAGAATATTTAAATTATTAAAAGTCAATACTTTTTTTTTTTTTTTTTTAGATATTAGAGTTTCTAGCGCCTATTCATTCAATTTAGCACTGGCTTAGGTAGGGATCTAGAATGCACCTGCTTTCAGTAGTGGCCACTGCTTTCTTTCAGATCTTATCTGCTGTGTATCAAAGAGACTCGGGAAACTGCAACCAGCTTCATGAAGTACCTACAAAGCTAATGTTAAAAAATTAAATCTACTTTATAAAAGGATTAACTTTACCAGAAAACAGGTCTTTGGACTTTTTTCTGAAATTTTCTATCTTTTAGGTTTAGGGCCTATTTCTGAATTCAGATCCTTGGTATTCTTCTATCCCTTCCCTAATTTACACTTTCCTTTTTCCCTTCTTCACAAAAGTTACAAGTTTATTTTTAAAGCAATATAGAAAAACTAATTTTATTATGTCCTGAATATGACAAAAAAGGGTTTGGGAAACAGCCCTGGACAAATTCTTTTGCCATGTATGCTACCCTAATACTTAGTATTATTTCAGCCTCCTAAACATAGATTAATGAATAAGCTAGTAAAACTGTGCTTTATCATCATGTGTATTAAAACAACACCATTTGGATAATGGTTCTGCAGTGTTTGTTCCTTTTTCCTATGAGTCTTAGCTTCCAAAAAATGGGGAAAGCTCTGGTCTGGGGTTCATAACACCACAGTTGAAGATGTAAGTATTCTATTCCTGAACAGGACTGCTGTTCTACTATGTTCCTGTTTTTCAGTCACTAAAAAAAGTTAAGATCTATACTAGCATGAGGAGACTAGGTATGTGACTAGCACTAACTAGTACTATGTCTACCACAGATATTCTTTCCTTCCTCCCTGGCTGCCACAGGAGAAAAGCAGTATTATCTTACAGAGAATAGGTCAGTCTCAGTGAATAGGATCTCTTTTTTAAAATATATTTTTATAGATATCAGAGAGGAAGATAGAGATAGAAACATCAATGATGAGAGAGAATCATTGATGGGCTGCCTCCTGCACATCCCACACTGAGGATTGAGCCTGCAACCCAGGCATGTGCCCTGACTGGGAATCGAACCCTGACCTCCTGGTTCATAGGTTGACACTCAACCACTGAGCCATGCCGGCCAGGCAGTGAATAGGATCTTCAGTCACATATATCTCAGGGAATTCCACGTTCAGAATCTTAAAAATACAACAGCTATTGTTTCTTTTCTTTCTTCTATGTTTTACTATATATGTAACATAACTCTCTAGGTAGAGCAAAGGTTAAAATAAAAATGAGCTAGCTAAAAGAAACAGTCTTATTTACACTTTGCTGTTTCAATGAATGAAAAACAGGCTTCCATGACACACTTCCTTAAATGTAGACCAGAGGCAGAATATAGGAGGGACAGGAAGGTGAGGGGTAGGTGCATTTGTGCCACAGAAATGCTGCGTGGAAAAGTGTCTGTGCTCAGAGGCCCAACAAGGACAGGAGAAATGGGCTCTATGCACAACATGGGCACTGCAGGCCTTCCTGTGCTCAGTGACTGGAGGCGGGAGGAACAGAGATTCGGAATCTGAATAAAATACAGGAGCACTAACAGGGCACTTTCCTATGGGTTGGCTAGAAGAGGAATTTCTGGGTGTTTGGGGGTGGGGTGGGGGAGAAAGCAGTTGCTCCTCAGTCAGCAGGCCTACACTTCCCTAGATCCTGCTGCTACTCAGCTTTTGTTTCTACCCTTGAACCTGGTTTTCTGTCAAATAGAAAGCATCTGGCTACTCCTAACAGACAGTTACAATTTTTGGACTAATTGCCTAGAATGAATGTTCCCTGAGAAGGGTCAATATGAGGTTAAAACCCAGGGACCTTGATATAAAATGAAAGAAAATGGGGGCGTTAAAACTAGAGAAGACCAAAGAAAGACCCTAAATTATGCATCACTGATCCAGAGGAAAAGTTATCTGTTGACAAAAGTTACAGTAAGAATTGCTGGTTATTAGAGTTGCCTAACAAGAAAATATGCCCTTCCCCATCTCCCCCCCCCCCCTGTTTAGTAGTGAGTTCCCCATCACTGACAGTGTTCAATGGGAGGTGGGCATGTACAGTAGGAGACTCCCACATCAGCTTCGAGAATGAATGTTTTTTAAGGCCTACTCCAACCCTTTGAGTAAGCAATGGCTAATTAACCTACTATAAAGTATGAATGGTCTCCCTTCTCTTCTCAGGGATAGTCATGAACCTGACGCGAAGAGCACAGTGATTAATACCAGTGATGGAAACAATGGGGGCGACTGGGTTATCCTCCTAAATGTCTCCTCCCAAACTGGCCGGGAAGGTGAAAGCCTCATGCCAGATTTCTATCCTACAACTGTCCTCTCCCCGCTCCCCTCCACTCTCAAGGCAAAGAGCTCCTTTCCCCTCGAAAGCCACCGAAAAATGAACTCTTTGAACGATGATCTACCCCTATTCTTTTCTTAGCAAAATGGATTTGCATTACCCCATGCATTGGGCTGAGCTGTGAAGTTTGATGGCGCAGCACCGATGATCAGAACCGGGCCCACACTCCTCAAATGTGGGTATTCCATAGGTGGGTACCCAGCACTGTGCAGACAGTGTATGAATAAACACACATCCAACAGCATCGATTTTACTTTAAGATCGGGGGGAATAAACATGCTTAGTATCTGTTTGTGTTGTCTTGTACAATAAAGTCAAACAATACAGAAGAGAATATAAAAGTCACATGCATTTTCACGATTAAATACAAGATTTTAAAGAAAGTGCTTGCTTCCATTGGGGGTATTTATGCCTCTAATTACAAATCCTGAAGGAACGCAGAATTTAATGAGCAAATATTACTCCATGATCTTTAGACAGCAATTCTTGCCTTCTCTCTTTCGTTTTCCTAGATGAAAGTCCAGAGATAAGTCCAGAAAGAAGGACGTTGGTCCCTGGAAATAAACTGTGCTCAAAAATCAGCTGTAGCCGGAACCGGTTTGGCTCAGTGGATAGAGCATCGGCCTGCGGACTGAAGGGTCCCAGGTTCGATTCCGGTCAAGGGCATGTACCTTGGTTGCGGGCACATCCCCAGTGGGGGGTGTGCAGGAGGCAGCTGATCGATGTATCTCTCTCATCGATGTTTCTAGCTATCTATCCTCTCCCTTTCCTCTCTGTAAAAAATCAATAAAATATATTTAAAAAAAAATCAGCTGTAAAATGATTTTGGTTTTGGTTTTGGTCTCTAGGTCATACATAACCTTCCCCTCTTCATGCAACCCCCAAATTCTTCAAGCTTCTCATACAGATATTTAAATGCATGAATTTTCTGATTCTCCCCTGAAAGCATTACAAAACTGTATATACTAGTAAACACAGAGGTGCACATAGCTGCTTTAGAAATCCTTATACTAAAAGCAGGAGAGTAGCTATGAAAACCTTCTACCCCACAGACACATGTAACCATGATCTGGGAGCAGGGCAGGCTACCAAGGGCAAGCCTTAGTTGGGGATAGGTGAGACAGGCAGCTTTCTCTGTGTATAACTTGAGAATGTGAAAAAGCACCCTTCTCTATTATTCAGTTATGGCAGCTGAAGTTTCAGGCACTGGTCCAAGCATTTCCATGCGCTGTCTCATAAAGCAAGGCATCACTGTCCTCAACTTACATGTGGGGAAACCGATTGTCAAGGGTATGAAACATGCCCCAGCCAACTACCTAACTTAAAACTGACTACAATTGGGATTCAAACTCAAGTCTGACTCCAAAGTAATACCATTCCCCGCACCATACCATATGTCTTTTTCCACTATATTCTTCTTCCTCCTTCCAATTTGCGCCCCTCCCCCGACACACACACACTTTAAACAAATCCTTTTCTTATTACAGTAATTACTGGATTGCTTACCATCCATATACAGTTCAATCTGAGGCTTTCACTTCCTATTAGCAATCGTGATGCTGGGGTTAGGGTGTCAAATGTGTGGCTGCTTTGTTCTCACAGAATTGTCTACTGTGCTGGGATTATTTAACTGCTATTAGGGCATAATCGATGCCTGAGCTATCTGTAGGAGGGTCTGACACAAAAGCACCCTGTATCAGTCAAACCAATCTAAGCTCTAGTATTTAGAGCTCTCCTTCCTTAACAGGTGCACGTCTCTGTTCACAGCTGGAACTCTGCTTATTTGTGTGTAGCAGGGCAAGGTTAATAGTCACAAAAGATGTAGCCTAAATCTTCCCTGCAGTAGTACACAACACCCTCCCTATCAATCTGTCCTGGGTAAAATAAAATGGAAAACAAATGATCCAAACTGATTTTTTAAAAGATATTTTTATTGATTTCAGAGAGGAAGGAAAAGGAAGGGGGTGGGGAGAGAAAGAGAGAGAGAGAGAGAGGATCATTGATTGGCTGCCTCCTACACACCCCCCACTGGGGATCAAGCCGGCAACCCAGGCATATGCCCTTGACCAGAAGCGAACCCGGGACCCTTCAGTCCGCAGGCTGATGCTCTGTCCACTGAGCCAAACCGTCTAGGGCCAAATTGATTTTTATTGACAACATCTCTGGATACAGACATAGGCTGTCTTATTCTAAGAAGTACTATATCACCACAAACACCTTTTTCTGTGTTTTTATTTAAATCATTGATTTTTCTCCTCTCTTTTCTCTGAATCCATCAATTTCTAAAATCAACTGTCCATTTTCCTCTTTCACTCCACACTAATAGCTACATTTAACCTCTTTTCACGAAACATCATTGAGATTTGGCCAGTGTGTTCTCTGATGACTAGATTATTCACTCCACACCCCTCATAACTCTGTTTATAATTGTGTAGCCCTATTAGAGTCAGTTTCACTACTCAATCCAGATAGGCACTCAGCCAATATATTGCCAATAGCACTCACTCTTGTGCTAACTTAAAAGACACAGTGCAGCCTGCCAAGTGTCCTTATTTGGCAAGAAGGTCCCTTAGTTCCCAAGATCTTTGACCATCCATTTTTAGATTCAAATCATCATGCTTAATATTTGGCTATTTCTCTCTCTCTCTCTCTCTCTCTCTCTCTCTCTCTCTCTCTCTCTCTCTCTCTCTCTCCCCCTTCCTCCCTTCTTCCCTCCCTCCCTCCCTTCTTCCCTCCCACTCTCCCTCCCTCTCTGCCTCCCTCCCTCTCATTCTCTCTCCCTCTCACTCTATCCATCTCTCCTCCAATGTGTTCTTATGTGTTCCCTAAAAGGATAAGGAAAAAAGATCAACCACCTATTTGTTTTCCTGGACACCACCCCCCCGCCCCGGCCCGTAGTGTCAGATTATGGTCATTTACTCTGGAATTATTAGCACTAAAACTTTTGATTTAAACAATAATATCTTTCAGTAAAAGAAAAGAAAAAGAAAACACCTCCCAAAACAATTCCAAAACAAGTTATCATAGGAACTAAATTGTTTAAGATTAAAATAAACAGTGCACATTGCTCAAAAGACCATTTTTCTCTTTATCTTAATTCCCTCTTTCCAAACAAAACAAATTCATATTCATTTACAATCTCCCAAATCTCTCCCTATTGTAGTAGGAATTGAAAACAAATGCTCTACACATAACCAAAAACCATAATCAAAATGCAGCCGTCATATTTTTTTGAAAATCAAAACCATGAAATTTCACTGTGGAGATGGTCCTACTACAAAGAAGACGTTAACTGTCTTGAATCACTTTTTTATTTTTGTCTTTAAATATGTTGGTAGGTTTGGATCCACTGAATCCTGGACGTTCAATTAAACTGAGTTCAGAAAAGCAAAAAGGCTTTAGGGGTAAAATAAGAATATACTTTACAGTCACCTTAGCTCTAGCATCTTCGAATTAATCCTGTAAGTTGATTTTAATACACTATTATCGCTGAGAGCTGCTTATTGTAGTATCATTTGGAATATGCCACTAAATTGTGTTGCTTTCATTATTAAAGAAACTAACAAAAATAGTAATTAAGTTCTCCATAAATAGTGCTTACGCAAGATCTCGAGGCGCATGAGAAACACACGTTTCCAGCACTCTAACAATGACTGCCCCATTTTTCTTGGGCAGTCCGGTGTCCTCTCGCCAGTTTTGTATTAAAGTTTTTCTGCAAGCTGTCAGGGGCAAGCCAGGCGTGGCGGGGCCTCAGCATTCCCCAGCGGGCCTGGTGCTGTTCTCAGAGCCCACGAACCCGGCACGCCACAGGGTCGGCCAAGGGGTGACCCTCAGCTCGCGTGGAAGGAAAAGAGGGGCACTGGAGGGTGCGGGTGGGCGCAGGCTCCCGCAGGGCAGGAAGCGGCCGCTCTGAGTGGGAGACATCGCGCCCCGCCCGGCGGAAAAGCCCCGCTTCGCGGTCTCCCCTCGCACGCGCAGACTCTGCTGGGAAGTGGCCTGCACCCTGCCCTGATTTGGGAGACTCGAGTTTCGCTTCCCGAGAGGAGAGGTGCCCGGGTCACCCCCTGCGAGGCCTGCGCTCCGGCGCCACCCGATCGGTGCGGGGGGCGACGGCCCGGGAGGCGCCCCACGCCCGCGCCCCGGGCCCAGAAAGCCGGAGGCGCTCCGGGCTGCACCCCGCTCTGCCCCGCGCCAACTTCTGCGTGGGACCGGCCCGAACTTCCCGAGCCGCTCGCGACCCGGCCGCGGCCGAGGTCCGGCGCCGAGTCCAAGGGAGTCCGGGACGCTTGCTCCCGCGGCCGCCGCCCGGGCGGGCTCCGGGTCGGGGAAGGAGGCCCGGTGGGGACCCCGCACGCCGGACAGGCTCCGGCTGGGCCGCGGCCCGGAGCGTCGGGACGACTCGCGAGCGCGCGGGCCTCCGTCGCACCCTCTCCCTCCCTGGCCTCCGCCTGGTCCTTACCTGGCTCCCGGCCGGACGCGAGCAGCAGCCGAGCAGCAGCCGGGGCGCCGAGGCCCCGCGAGCCGAGGGCAGGGGCGGCCACCGGGGGTCGAGACGACGGCGGCCCGTGCGGCTCCCACGCTTCCGCCGGAGTCAGGAGTTGAACATTCCGCCTCTCCTCCCCGCGCCAATGAGACAGACAGTCACAGCAACAGCACCACCTACCTCCGAGCGCGGAACGGCCGGGCCTCCCAGCCCGCGCCGCCAGCCCGGCCGGCGGCAGCTCGGACTCGCCCGCCACCGGGCGTGGGGCGGCGCTCCGGTCTCCAGTGTGCATCCCCAGGGGCGCCCTCCGCCCCAGCGCCCTGGGACCCAGGGGCGCTCAGCCGGGGCACCTGCCACCTGCCCTATCGCCTGTGCCTGTGCCTCTTCTTCCCTTTGTACCTTCACGTCTTTTTAAAGAAGTTACCACCATCTGTCCTGTCAAGTCAGTCCTATCCACAAACAGTACGAAGATGGGAGGTTGCTTCGATCCCTGCAGATCTTCATGATCTAGTTAGGAAGGGGGACAGACCTGTTAAGATATTTCTGTGGAGTTAGGGCTGAAGGCTGCCTCAGTGGAACGCTTAGTAGATACCTACCGAATTTTGAGGAGGGGTCATGGCTCTGTGCCCAGGTTGGTGACTTGAACAAAGCTGAGTTCAGATGAGGACATGAGAGTTCGTGCCAGGTGTCAGCAAGAGGTGGAAATAGATCCTGGGGAGGAAAAGTAACTGTGGATTGGGAAGGATAGTTCTGTGGAGGAAAAGTAAGACGATGTTGCAAAAGTATGGCAACATTACCCAGGGGGTTGAGTTTGGAGTTTATCATCTATGGACACTGGGGAATGTGGAAAGGTAGAATCAAAGGGGTCAAATAGGTCTTTGTCTTTTTATTTTAATGGTGATTTAGAAAAAGAGCAGTCCATGGGGTTGTAGGATGAGTTGTCAGGGCAAAATGGGAAGCAGCGTGAGAGGTCAGTATTGTCACTCCCTGGGAATGGGGCTGTGAGGACTTGAGTAAGAGTGTGCAGAATGGAATTAGAAAAGAAGCAATGGGATTGAGAGACGTGTTTCAGGAAGAGGCCACAGAAATTGGTGACCGACTAGATGTAGAAGAGAGGAAGGAAAGCGTCAGAGATGATGCCAAGATTTTAGACCTGGGTGATGGGCACAACGATGGTGTCATTGACAGAAATAGGGATAGGTGGAGGAGAAGCTGGCTTCCTGTTGGGCTGAGGTCATGGGACGAAAGACAGGTAGAGATGCAGCAGTTGAAATATGAAGCTGAGATACAGAAAAGAGGTCAGGAGGGAAATATTGTAAATCATTCATTTAGTTAGATATGAAAGTGGAGGGATGGAGAAATACAGGTCAAAAAACAGCTTTCTAGTCTGTCATGCAGATTCATTGAATTTCCTCTTTGACGAGAACTTTAGCATGGATGGGTTCTACTTTATTAAGTGAGAAATTAGGATCGATGAAAATTGTCATTCTAAAAAAACTCCCAATCAAATAATTCTAAAAATCATCTAAACCAGCCGTGGGCAAACTACAGCCCGCGTTCGGCTGTTCTATCCGGCCCGTGGAGCTGAAAGAGCGGAGGGTTCTCTTGCTCTCCCCTCCGCTCCTTTACTTTGAATTTATATTAGTTCACACAAACACTCCATCCATGCTTTTGTTCCAGCCCTCCGGTCCAATTTAAGAACCCATTGTGGCCCTCGAGTCAAAAAGTTTGCCCACCCCTGGGTGGGGGGCAATGGTAAGATATGTACACATATAATACCTTAATAAAAATTTGAAAAAAAAAAAAAAGTTTGCCCACCCCTGATAGAGAAAACTAAGGCCCTTTAGCACAGGCCCAGGCATAAGGCAATCCCAGTCATTTTACCTGATCTTCAGAGGCATAACTACATTGTGGTGGAGAGGACATTCGATTGGGGACCAGAGAACCTGGCTCCCGGTCTTAATCCTGGCACTTAGCAGCTGGATACTTTGCTAGGCAGGCCTCGGTTTTCTCCTCTGCAAAACAATAAGGCCCAATTAGATGTTAGCTACAGGTTCCAGCTTTAAAACTATGAATGTATTGCTTTAAATTTGGAGCACATGCCTTAGGAGTCAATATGTTTAGCCACATGACCCTTCCTTCCCATCCATTTTTTTCTTCGTTCTATTTCCCCCTTGTAATTGCCTAAGAGAATAACCAGCAGGAACAGTGAACACTAAAGAGGAGACTCACAGACATGCCTAAATGATCATCTGGTAGACATTCTCTTGTATTCCCAATTGTGTTGCCAGCACCTTGAGGTCATAGCTTATATTTTATTATTTGTGTCCATAGCTGAAGTATATGCATAATTGTGTGATAAGCTGATTGCCTCTAGTATGATTCTTCTTTGGTCAAGTTGCCTCTTTCCTTATGACTGTACTGATCTCTTTAGGCACCAGACCTAATAACTGAAGTCTAGTGCTTATTCCCGTGGCTGACTTTTTCAAACTTTCAAATTTTTTTGGAAGCATAATGGTTAATTTTCACCCATATAGGTTTATAAACGTAAATAGCAAAATAGTCTCTTATCAAGCCTTCTTTTTTCTTTATTTTAGTCTCTATCCTAAAAATAGATGTACTCTCAGGAGTGGGGTGGATTGGGAGTCCTTAGCACCCACTTGTACCCAAGAACACCCTCCAAAATAAACATGCAATGACACTAAAAACAGTGTATTTGCTATGCAAATTTAGCTTAAAGAAAAAGTCTCCTAGCCTCCTCTCATTCATGAGTTCCTCTTAAATAGAAATTCTGGAAGTGCCACCAGCTATCAGTAGATCAGAGAAGTGCAGACATAAATTGTATTAAGGAAAGAAGGAAAGGTAACTTAAAAGGAAAGTTTCCCGTGTAGCCGTTCCTCCCCTTACAGTGATAAGAGCTGTGATGAGAGCTGGTACCCAGAAGCATTCTCCCTAGCCATCTCAGTTCTCCATCTTAGATTATGGATAGTCTGTGTCAGCATCATAGCTAAGCATCAACTACCTTTCATACAAAGTGTGGCGCTTTATCTCCTGCAACACTCCGAATCCCTGGGAAATTAAGGCACACACTCAAACATCCTTTATGATATGTAGCCATTTCCTTAAAATCGCAAATGAAGATCAGGTCATTGTTTGAGCTTAGTTTTCACATCTAACCTGAGGACTCGAGAACGCACAAGAATATGTCGGGTACCAAATTTACTTAGGTGATCTGGGGTATGAAAGGAGCAGTAGGGCAAGAAGAGAAATTGGGGACTTTGGCGAAATTTATTCAACAAACATTTATTGAATGGCAGGCACGCTGGCTGAGTTTGTGATTATAACAGTGACTCAGGCGTGGTCCCTATTATCACAGAGTTTTCAGAGTGCAATGGAAAAGCCAGAAAAGACACAAGCCATTATGCTGTGATGTGCTCTTAAAGAGATAACGATGGGGCCTCACACCAGGGCACCTGACCGTTTTGGGAGGTCAATGAAGGCTTCCAAGACAAAGAATTGCTAAGTCCCTACAAGAAGAATGAAGAAAATTTGCTGGACAAAAAGGAGGGAAAGGTACTATAACAAGAACAACAAGTACAAAGGCCTAATAGCATTGAACAAGTTCAAGGAATAAATCCCTTCAATATCTGAGTAAAGACACTGCCAGGAGCGAATTGTCTCACAGTTGTACTAATATTAATAGCAGTAGCAATAATAATAATGATAATAATAAGAATAATAATTGTGATTGCTAATATTTACTAACTTCTCATATGCCATGCACTGAGCTAAGAGTTTTACACTTGTTGCTGCTCTTCATTATAAACACTCCATTAGATAACACCAATACATATCGTGTGTCTTCACTAGTCATTCTTTTTGCTTCAATGTAGTTTTTTTGTTTTGTTTTGTTCTGTTAACTGATATTCCTGGTCTCTATGTTTTCTTAATTTTGCTTGCCTCCAAAATGTCTACAACTAAGCAATGTAGTTCCTCTGGTCTGCCTAGAGAGAGGATAGTGGAGCAAAGCAATGACTGCTTCCCAGCAGCGGGCCCAGGCCCCCTTAAGAGTGAATTAACTAGTTTATTATAATCAGAACTAGAGGCCAGTGCATGAATTCATGCATGGGTGGAGTCCCTTGGCCTGGCCAGCATCAGGCCGATCAGGGCCATCTCGCCCAGTCGTCTCCTCCCTGCAGGAGGTTGGCCGGCTGCGGGGAGGGACCGCAGGAGGTTGGCCAGCCACGGGAGGTTGCCTGTGGGAGTGCACTGACCACCAGGGGGCAGCTCCTGCATTGAGCATCTGCCCCCTGGTGGTCAGTGCATGTCATAGCAACCGGTCAACCGGTCGTTCGGTCGACCGGTCATAATGGTCACTTAGGCTTTTATATATATATATATATATATATATAGAATTTGATCAGGATTTATATATATATATATATATATATATATATATATATATAAATATATATATATATATATATATATATATATATATATATATATATATAAATCCTGATCAAATTCTAGTCACTTTTGCAGCCATACTTCTTTTGTATTATTTTTTTCTCAAGTTGAACTTTTTCCAATGAATATTTTTATAAGTTTTTATTTGCTTTTTTTTTTGGCCACCATTGGTTTTCTCCTAACTTTTAGGTTCTTTTGTATTAAGCCCCTGTCTTTGTTGTTCTTTGCCACACCTTCCAATTTAGTATCATTTGCAAATTTCATTAACATGTTATTTACTCCCTCTTCCAGATCATTAATAAATGCTATTTCTTATGTATGAAATTTTGTGATCGAATAGATTTAATTTGCTGTTGTAATTTCAATGCATGTTTTCTAAAGATACAATGCAGTTAAGAATGGTCTTAACATAGGCTTAAATCCATACCCAGTTTATAGTTATTTTCCTATCATGCCATCTATTTGTGTTCTCTAATCAGCACTGTTGTGAGCTTCATTGAAGCAATAATCTATTGATTTTCTTTTCCCTCTTTTTCAATACAGTCATCATCTTGGCTTTAAATGCACAGCAATAGCAGAGTTAGAACTATTGTTATATTCTAATCCATAGCTATTTATAAAATGAAATTAAGTCTTTTTTTTCTCAGTGGATATTCTTGCACTGACATAAGAAATATTCTACATTAAAAAATATTTTATAATAAAATATTTTATTTTTCTATGCATGGTCTCAATGTTTTAAATAGAACTAGATCTTTTTAATATTTATGTTAAATAAATTATATATATATTAGGGGTGTGTATGTATTTTCTTTTCTAATAAATCTGCTCACGGACTCCCTGACTCCTAGAGAATCCGAGGTGACTTTGTTTTTAATAATAGACTTGTACATGCCACCCTCAAGTCAGAGAGTGAGGCTCATTAAGCCTTTGCTTCACTTGATGTCACACATCATCTTACTTATTGGGCCTCTATAGAGCCAGTTTTCAGTTTTAGTGAAATGAGGCTCCCTACATGCCATGTATTTCAGTGCTTATGTTCCCATATTGCAATTTTAAATCATTATGCATGAGGTGAGTCTTCATGTTTCTACATAATATTTCCAGGAACTATTTTCTTTCCCCTCGCCAATAATACCTCTCTCCCCCCTCCCCCAAATTGTTAACTGAGGATAAGCCCATGGTAATCTTTTCTTTTCCACACTGAAAATTTTATATAACCTCTAAATCTCAGTTTCTGAATCTGTGAGTTGTCCCTCATAACTTACCTATCCATCTCAGAGGTTTGTGGTCAACTTCAAGTGAGATAATTTGTGTAAAAGTGTTTTATAAGTGATATAAAAGCAAATAACAGGTATTGTTTTTATTGAAACATAGTAAAGGCAAATACAGAATATTGTTTTCATTGAGAAATAAAACCTGTATTTCCAGAAGATTTTCTATGTTGAACTTTCAGCAAATGTCCATTTTTATGGCGAAAGACATGCTATCCTTTCAGAATTGGCTTTCAATGCAATTGAGTGCTATATCTAAGATTTGAAAATATCTGCATTTTAGAATTTCTCTAACTAAACAACAAACAATTTCATATTCTATATTCATAAATAACTCCACAGTAGACCTCTGAGTTAAAAAAATAAGAAAAAACCCTACACCAAACAAGTAATATTCATTTCCTTATGGAAAACTCTTTTTCATTCTTTTTTCTTACTTTTGAAGTTTTAAAGAGCTGAACTTTGTCCAAAAACATCAATTGGGTTATTTATTAATTTATTTTTTCATCCAGGGCAACTGGTCTTATGTAAATTTTTGGAAATTCTATGAGAGCTGATTCTTGAAAAGGACACTTTACTGTTTCCTCTTCTCACTAATTCATCCTCCTGACACATTCCTTTCTTCATTACCAACCACGCTTAATGATACATTTCTATATCATTCCCTACTTTGAACTTTTTCTTTAGAAATGGTCTTAATCTCTAAAAATGATGTAGTAGGTTTTTTTTTTCTCTCTCCTTGGGGACTGAAAAATCAAACACTCATAGGTGCATGAGAGGAAGTATTTCAATGGAAGGAGTGTACTATTACAGTGATATACACATAGTACATGGTAGAAAGTTGCTATGAACTGAGTCATGGCCCCCTAAAATTCATTGGCTCTCTACGCCAATGTGACTGCATGTGGAGGTAGGGCTTTGAGGAGGTAATTACGATTAAATTAGGTCATAAGGGTGGGGTTCTTTTCTTATAGCACTGGTCCTTCTCTCAGACTTCCAGGCTCCAGAACTGTGAGAAAATACATTTTTGTTGTTAAGCCACCCGGTCTATGCTATTTTGTTATGGCAGCCTGAACTGACAAATACAGAAGTACTTCAAAGGAAGAAATGTTCTATCAGAGTGAAATAGAGACTAGAGATAATCATCTAGCATGTTTACATCACTATAATCCCCTCCGCCCAAACACATAGCATACAAATTCATTTTTGCTCAATTATTTAAATGTCTTTATCAAAATTATCCTTACCACCAGATATCAGGAAAAAGTAAAAGCGTTGAAATAGCTAGATAATGGTCTTAGTGTTTCAATTCATTAATATAAAGCAAACCTTGCCAAATTTTCGTGGTAGATATTTCAAAATAATTGTAAGTCAGATTTGCAAAATCCTACTGAATTATTTCAGTTGAGTAATAAAAATTCGACCTTACTTAGCCAACCTTGGCCTGTCTAGACAACCAGTTTATCTGGATCATTTTGCCATGCAAGTTAATTGCATAAACCTCTCTAACAAGTTTCAATGGGTTAGATTACACAGCTTGATATCTATGACCAACATCACCAACCTCTGAGGAAGCTGCATTCGATATTTCTCTAAATAGATGTCTTCCAGATTTTTCTGGTCTTGAAAGATCTGGATGCAACAAGTTTTAGTGTTGCTATCTGTTATAGAATGAAGCTCGTAGGTATTCTTGAAGTTCTAGGACTGATTTACCAGTCCTATCTCCCAATGTGTATGTAAGATGGCAACCAACTCAAGCTCTCACCCTTTCCCAGGCTTTTAGGCAAGTCACTTAATAAGTTGATGGGTCCCTAGGGTCAAATGTTAATGAGGACTTTAAAATGTCCAAAACTCAAAGATCAAAGCTTTCAATGCAATATAGCATAGGGACTAAGAACATGAGCTTTGGAAGTAGATAGACCTGGTGCTTATGAGCTGTGTGACCTTGGGTATTTTACTCAGCTTCTCTGAGCCTGTTTCTTCATCTGTAAAATGGAGATCATAATAGAATTTTTGTTTGTATTAAATAAGTTAATGTATAGTGTTTAAATCAAGACCTGGCTCAGAGTTAGTGTTTAGTAATGCTACATATTATTATTGTTACTATTGGTCATATTTCATATGCTAAATATTTGATATTATTATTATTATTATTCAGTTAACTGAATTAGTTCTGTTTCTTCTGGAGTCAGTTTTTCACCTTATTTTCCTCATGGTACTAATTTTCTCAGATATTTCTGGTGAACAATAGTTATTGTTTAGATTTAAGAATGAAGAATTATGCTGACTATTTTGATGGGCTGTCATGGACTTTCTCTGCTGTTGGGAAGTAGACCTTTCTCCTATAGGACACTTCCCTGAATAGGAAGACCCAATGGGAACCTTGAGTACAAGGGGAGACAAGCTGACTGGCAGGCTTGCTTTAGGATGCAGTTAGCTCAAATACATATTTTATGGTTGACTTGGCCATCACAGTAGAATTAGTGCTCTCATGCTTTGGACTTTTTCTTTTTCTTTTTTTGGAACTTATAACCTTACATGGCTAATGAAATATGAGCGATAATGCAGGAGATGACCCAAAAATGTACCCAGGAAGAGTAGCCCAATGGATAGTTAAATTAAAGTTTGCTACAACTTGAGAGACCAGTTATCAGAAAAGGTAAAGATCAGGAACCAATTAGGAATTGGTAGAAGTCCTTTGACATTATGAAGGGCATTAAAAATATCACTATAGCCTCTGAGGATTTGTCAATAATAGCAGGGGAAAAACTCTCCCCTAAATTTTCTGTGACTTCGGGGATTTAAGAGAAAGGAAGAGTGATGTCAGTGTGTGTTCTGGGAATTCATCTGCACATAGAAAGGTGATGGCTGGGTTAGGCTCCTATTTCCGCAAATGCTCCCCCATGCTGAAAGTGTGCTCAGCCACAGCAGAATTGAGGAAGGCTTTGACGTGTCAGTCTTTCCTTTTTTCTTTCCTCACTAGTCTCTGAAGCAAAAAGTAAGAGAGAGATTTACTTTCCCTGATGTGACTCATGTACCCATCCCACCCATAGGAGGCAGAAGGAGCTGTAGCCAGATTTGGTTTCAAATAAGACTATGTTTTCTATGCTCTGTCATAACAATATTTACTTTTTTTTTTTTTTTTTTTGGTCATTTATACTCCCCTTCTAAAGAGAATGATCCTGGTAACAGGATGGTTTTCTGTTTGCTCAGGACAAACAATATCTTTAGCCATAGGCAGACTGGAGATTTTCAAGTTGGGAGGTAGAGCTATGAAAAAATTAAGCTGATTTGGATAAACAAGAAAATAAGAAAACCTCAAGGGTGATCTGTAAAGTGGAGCGATTTGGAGAATTGGGAATAGAAAGAGGAGACCTTATGATTGGCAGCAAAGAAGAGAGATTTGGAAGACAAGGTATGTCCAAAGAGGGTTTTCTAAAGGAGTATGTGAGGTTCCATAATGAAGCCCCTTATTCATCATTTCTCAAAATGCTGAGTACATCTACATAATTCAATAATGCTCTGATTTCGGTGGAGTCAATTTTAAATGAAATAACGCATAGAGAATAATATGAAAGCAACCACGCAGCTTAAGAGATAAAGCATTCCAAAGACAATGGGAACCCTTCCTGAATATGAGTGGATTCTTTGTGATGAGTGCAGAACAATGTTACATCCTGTAATAGTGAAGACTTCCCATGGCATAGGTATGATATATAGAATATTTATGAAGGGATACACACACACCCCACTTGTATTTTAAAAACAAAACTTTGAAAATACACCCAAATCTCTTATCTAAACATCACTGAGAATATTTTGGTGAAATTAATCTAAAACGTAGGTTCCTGAACTTTTTTCTGTTATGTTTTATTGTGGCATTAAAAGCTTGAATAATCAGTGCTCTGGGGGACAGAAAGAGAGACAGACAAGGGTAGCCTCATACTTAACAACATGTTTTAGAATTAGATGTACTCAGGTTGGAACCCCAACGCTGCTACAATCTAAGCATGTGACCTTGAGCAACATAATTTCTCTAGTTGTTTCCTCATCAGTAAATAGTGAGACTATTCATCTCTGAGGTATTTAGAATAAATACTGTGTATTTGTATTGGGCACATAGTAGGTGTTCAATAAATGGTAGGTGACATGACAGGTGAAAAGCATTGATGATAAACCAAAATATCCCAGATAATTCTCTTCCTAAGTCAACATTCAGAAAACTTTGTATTTAAAACACTGTATTCCTTAGTGACCTTGTTTTTCTTCCAATTTTAAATAGAAGTACAACATTTCCTCTTTTCCCCCCTAGCAGTCATCTTCTCTTTATGCTCAAAAGATTTCCATGCCCTGTGTTAACATCTTTATTCAGTTGCTTCAAAGATTTTTTTTCTAATGCATAAGTGAACTCTGCACATTAAGCCTATAGTACAATTGCATATCTCACTTATTCCCATAATCCCCCACCTGCAACTGTTTCAATGTTGACTTAGTGTTATTCATTTGCTTGTGTTGTTATTGAAAACGGATTCTTAATTAAAATGGCCCAACGTCACCTGGTTCACATGGAGTGCCACAGGCAATAATCCCTAATTTAATACAAACTTTGACTCATACCTTCATTTTAATTTCTGAAGCCAGAGGTATAAATGGATTTTATAATGGCCTGTGAGCATCGGGTGAGAGGAGATTAGAGCTGGTAATGAAGAGGAATCTCATAACAGTGCGTACTGGTTTCTAGGCTCTGCCGACTGCGCGTGTAAATGAGCACCCAGGTTAAGTGAAAAACCTAACTTTTAGTGAGACCTGTGGATGTATGACTTGTGTCACACTTTGGTTTAATTTCTGATCTATTTTTTCACATGTGAACATTTTATTTGTTGGTAAGAAGCATGAGTCTTTTATTCTATTTTTACTTCTCTCTTTCATTCAGTAACTTGAAATGTTTTCTTTTTCACTGTAAATAACTTTTATTTATTTTTTTAAAATATATTTTATTGATTTTTTACAGAGAGGAAGGGAGAGAGATAGTCAGAAACATCGATGAGAGAGAAACATCGATTCAGCTGCCTCCTGCATACTCCCTACTGGGGATGTGTCCGCAACCAAGGCACATGCCCTTGACTGGAATCGAACCCGGGACCCTTCAGTTCGCAGGCCGACACTCTATCCACTGAGCCAAACCGGTTAGGGCTGTAAATAACTTTTAAATTGGGTCTCAACAAGATAATGGTATTCTGTTTCAGTTACTGCAGCAAAAACTTTGCAAAATTGGTGTAAGTTTGGGGAGGAAAGGATGAGGGTAAAGGACAGGCCTCTTGAACTGCTCCTTCATCCCGAATAAATTTCAATGATTCAAATCCGCCATGTAAGTTTCTTTCCTTCTCCATCCTTTCGTAATTGGTTTGGCCAGAGACTCTCAGGCATCTTTGAATGTTCTAATGTACTCTTTACTGTGGCCTCGCAAAGAAGATATTGTTATCTCTGGCTCACCAAGCACTCGGTATGCTCGGCACCTTAACTCATTGAATCCTCACACAGCCTTGGGGATGGAGGTATTGGGATTCCCATCAGCAGATGTGTTAATGGAAGCTCAGAGGTGAAGTACACTGGCCAGTGTTCACAGCTGAGGGCTACCACACACATTGGTGCAGGCTGTGTACCACTTTGCACACACATGAGGAAGCCGGGTTGAGGGGAAGCTCTCCAGGGAGGCAGTGCCAGCTGGAGAGAAGGCAGCCTTTTTCCTAACACACATGAAGGTGTTGTATAGACTGGGGTGTCCCTGATCAAGTCCTACCTAGATCTGTCTGATCTTAAAGCTCATTATCTTTCTGCTAATCCATGTTACTTCCTCAAGTGCTACTCGATTCACCCTGGAGAAGCATTTCAAACACCTGGTAACACCAGGGACCCCCAACTCTCCCTAAACAAGAGCAGCGTACCTTACCGTCACTCACATTTTGTGCTACTGTCACTCTTAGACTGTTTGCAAAAGTGGCAGTACGTTTCCTTTCCCTGAATACATAGTCTTGGTCATGTGACGCGGAAGCTCTGCACATCCAGAGACAGAATGATTTCTCCACCCTTTGCATCTTGGCTGGCCTCTGGACCCACTTAGGCCACAGAGTGCTGCCGACATGATGGCACACCTGCTCTGAGCCTGGGCCTCACGAGCTCTTGCTTATCCGCTCGCTCCCTGTGAAACCTGCACAGCCCACAAGTGAGGAAGCCCGAGCTAGCTGCTGGGAGATGGAAGACATGTGGAGCAGAGATGACCCATTCCACCCTCACCCTGCTGACTGCAGATACACGACTGAGCCCGGCCCTGATCCACCAAGGCTGGCCCCGATTAGCAGCATCATTGTCTGTGCTAACTTGGAGGGTGTTTTTGGATGGGATTCACATTTAAATTAGTGAAGTTTGGGTGAGCAGATTGCCCTATGTAACTGGGGGGGCTTCATCAAATCAGTTGAGAACATGAATAGAACAAAAAGACAGACTTCCTCAAGCAGAATGGGATTCTCCAGCAGACGTATTTGGACTTCATCTGCACCGTCTACTTTCCTGGGTCTCCACTGCAGATTTGGGGTTTTTCAGCCTCTATAAATAACACATATATATTCCATAGGGCTGTTTGTTTAACACACACAGCCACTGACACACTTACTGGTATGGTTTATCCAACCATCTCTTTCTGCATCCTTCTCAAGCGGCTGCTGCTTGACAGGTGCAGAACCTGTCTATCCCCAGTGCTGCTGTGTCTACTCACCTTGAGCCCTTCTCCTTACTGGGGAGACTGAACCATTAGCATCTGTCCCTCTGCCCTCAAATTTTAGGACTCCCGCTAGACCATCACTTCTCCATTCCTGCCAGGTCCATGTTGTTATCACGCCGGAGACTTGCCACATGCCTCCAGGTAAGTGGATGGACACCTCCTGAGGATCTTCCAATCAATCCACTTTTCTTCTCGGGTGCCGCAAAAACCCGTTTTAAAGACTTTTATGCCAACTTTTGCTCCGATTATTCTCTTGTGCTGGTCCTCCTGTTGTAGAATCCCACTCCTCTTGACTCTCACTGCCTGGGGAGAGTGTGAACCCTTCCTGCAGGTGCTGGGGGAAGGAGACTCTTGCGAACTGGGTGGCTCTCACATATCCTGGCCCCAGTCTCTCTTTATTCCTCAAGTCTGTAGGTGCTCCCGTGTCAGCAGCCACGAGCCTGTGCTCACTTCCCTTTATAGCACAGCTTTGGCCCCAATCTTTCCAAATTTAAATTGCTCAAGAACAAAAGACCCTGGCTTCCTGTTGCATCATCCCTGACCTCCCCTAACTGCCGGATAAGCACAGGCAAAGGAGCCGAAGCAAGGCAAGGCAGGCACTTTCCCATTCCCACGCCACTGTTCTCTTGGGATTAGTAACATTTCCTCCAGTTCTCCCGTCTGCGAGTCTCCGGCAGAAGGCAACAGTAGTGTGATACCCACAGAGCAGCAAGGACAGACCAAGATCCTGGGGCTGTGACTGCCTGGTGAGCTATCATGACTTGTAAGAGGGCACAGTGACAGAAGAAAACTTTCTGCTCCATGCTTGAACTTCTACACTCTGAGCCTGGGCCCCTAGTTGCTGCTTTCCCCAGCAGCCATGCCATACATTGGCACCCTGTCTCCAAGGAGACAGGTAAGCATGGTCTATGTCATATGTAGCCCATAAAATGGTGCAGCAACTGGGAAAGTCAGTATGGCAGTCCCTCCAAAAATCAGACATAGAATTACCATAAGATTTGACAATTCCACTTCTAGGTACATATCCAAAGAATTGAAAGCTGGGACTTGAATAGGTATCTGTACACCCATGTTTATAGCACCATCATTCACAATGCCAAAGGTGGAAACAAATTAAGTAATGGATGAACAGATAAACAAAAATGTGGTATATGCATGAAAGCAATGTATTTCCAGCTTAAAAAGGAAAAAAATTCTGACACACGCTACAATGTGGATAAACCTTAAAAGTATTATGAGCGCCGAACCCAGTTTGGCTCAGTGGATAGGGCGTCAGCCTGCGGACTGAAAGGTCCCGGGTTCGATTCCGGTCAAGGGCACGTACCTTGGTTGTGGGCACATCCCCAGTGGGAGGTGTGCAGGAGGCAGCTGATCGATGTTTCTCTTCTCATCAATGTTTCTAACTCTCTATCCCTCTCCTTTCCTCTCTGTAAAAATCAATAAAATATATTAAAAAAAAAAAGTATTATGAGCCCTGGCCAGTGTGCTCAGTGGTTAGAGTGTCAGCCTGGGGACCAATGGGTCACAGATTCAATTCCCATTCATGTGCACCTATCTCCATTGCATGTGCCTCAGCCCAGTTGGGGCGTGTGCAGGAGGCAACCAGTGATGTGTCTCTCTCATGTTGATGTTTTTTTCTCTATCCCCCTTCCTCCCTTCCTTCCACTCTCTCTAGAAATCAATAGAAAAATAATCTTCAGATGAAGATTAAAAAACACACACCAAACAAACAAAGTGAAATAAAGGGACAAATATTGTAAGATACCACTTATATGAGGTAATCTCTAAATTCTAGAGATAGAAAGAATTGTGCTTCCCAGGGGCTGGGGGAAGCGGAAGTGGGAGACATTGTGTAACAGGGTGTTGAAAAATTGTGGAAAGGGAGAGTGGTGATGATTGCACAACGGTGTGATTACACTTTATGCCACTGAGTTATATACTCAAAGAATGGTTAAAATGGTCAATATTAAGTTAAGCATATTTTACTATAACAAAAGTAAGTTTAAAGTGGCACAGCATGGACTAAGTCAGGAGGAGAGATGGTGTTTGATTCTATGTGAGAATCTGGATCCACCACTTTCAGTATTTTAATATGTTTTTTAACAGTTGCCACTATCCACAATTTTCTCTGTCCGACCTTTCAGCCTGCACAATAAAGGAATTAAGGAATTAGGGATGACACCATGAGTCATCTGCTGGGTGGTGTCATAAAGCAGTGGCCTTCGTAGGAATGGATGGTGCAGCATGGGGAACAGAGTCAGTTGTATCGTGTGAACTATAAACAGTGACAGAGGGCTACTAGACTTATGGTGATGATCACTTTGTAAGGTATATAAAAGTGTTGAATCACTATGGTGTAGCCCTGAAACTAATAAAACATTGTATGGCAACTATAATGAAAAGTAAACATTTTTAAATGCACCATTTAAAAAAAGCAGAAAAACAAAACAAAAATAAAGCAATGACCTTGCCCTCCAAGGGCCACCATTATGAATGCAAACCCCTGCCCCCAGCACCGGCTCTAGGGGAAAAGAGGAAGCTCCTTAAAAAGGTCTGCAAGATGTTGCCTGCTCTGAGCCAGGCTTCGGTCTCCAGCACAGCTTGGAGCATGCTCACCCAGCTCGCTCTGCTCTGCCACCGTGAACTTCCCATCCTTCACACTGTCAAGGTTATTTCCTCTTAGAACATATTCTCCTCCGCCCTCTGCTGAGTTAGCATTTTCATCCTTCAGAGTTCAGGTCAAATGTCACTTCCACAGGAAACATTTCCTCACCTCAGATCAGCTTAAATCCCCTGGTTACATATTGTTGCAACACCATATCCTTCCTTGGAAATGTTTTTATATTTTTTTGTTTGATATTTGATTCATCTTCTGTCTCTTTCATAGGATGATAAGCTCCAGAAGAACAGGGACCCTCTAGTTTTTCTCACCATTGAATCATGAGCTCAAAGAAGATCTGGCATTCAGTATGCTCCTTAACCAGTATTTGCTAATGAATGAATGAATGAATGAATGAATGAACAGAAAGATAACAAACAATAATTAAGTTAAAGGTTCTTCTCCTTTATAAGGCAGGGGATGCTGTGACAGGCTCATCTAACAGCACCCTCTTCTCCATGTAGGATAAATAGAGAAAATTAAGATAATTCTGAAAAGAAAAAACATTTTTAGATTAATAGTAAAAAAATAAGAAGCTATTGAAAGTAAGGGTTCATTTTTACCTTACTGCATATTCTATGCTGATTTTAGAAAATTATAAGCACAATTTGAAACCAGAATGACACTTCTTTGAATTTTCTCACACTGTTAGTCATTGATCTGCATTCATATTTCAGAGGAAATGCCACTGGTTTCAGAAGATGTCTATTTAACCTGCACAGTATTCAAACATTGCTGGAACAGCTTAGCTCCTGTGCTCTGTACCGGTGACCTTGCTAAGCAGGTGTGTTAAACACTTAAATGTATAATTTCCTACGGGCGCTTTTGGTAGAAACATTCTTTCTTACTTTTCATGTCTTCTGCAAACCTCATTATCCTTCTTGTGACCCTGTGGCATCTCATTTTCTTTTGGCTTGTTTGCAAGGCTGAAAATATTAACTGCAGCTCCTGCTTCAGGAAGGGTTGCTTGGCTACTACTCTTCGTTTTCAGAATGTGAATGCTTTTACTTAGCCATCACTACCTTGAATAATAGAGGTAGTACATTTTCAAACAAGTGAGACATAATTAAAAATCTCCTACTTTTTTTTATTAAGTACAGCAATAGTTATTCTCAATAGTTATTTGGAAGACCCAGGGGACTATACATGGAAGAATATGTGTTAATTTTGAACACTGTGGAAACCGAATAAAAATAAGATCATAAGGGGCCAGTCCCTGTGAAATTGGAGGAAAGGCGTTGTCAGACATTGGATATCAGTCTTAAGTATGGTAGGAGTAACTAAGAACAAAACAAAAGTGAGGATGTCCAAGGGATTGGCTTTTGGCATTATTTGTCATCTATAAAAATAATCTAGAAAAGGAAAAAAAAATACAAGTGGAAACCTTACAGCTGGTTTTGAGGTCTATGAGACAGTGAAATGCTGAACAATAATGACTTCAAGAAAATTTACTCAGTGACTTCCGTTTTCTTTCTCTAGTAAATTCCAAGCATTGCGTACCACTCTGGTATGAGGCATAACACTGCATGCAACACAATCCCTCCCCAAAGAGCCTCCCTCGAACTGCTATGTGATTGACACAGAAAGGCATTTGCCTGTTTTAGCATTTCTCAAAGTGGGCTTGACTGTGCAATGGTAAAAAGGATTACAGCAGGACTTCTCAGAGCCTTTAATATGTTAATGAATATTAAGAATTATTTCTAAGAACGGGGTATATTACACAGTGGTTCCCAGATTGATTTGAAGATATCATTTGGTTATATTTTTTGTTTTGCAGTTGTGTATCTGTTTTTGGATTTTAAAAAAGCATGTGAACTTGTGAAATTAGTATAACTTGGAACATACTCTTGCAAACGTTGATATTGAAAAATAGAGACGTCTGAAATTTAGAGAATTTTGGAAAATTTCTTAATCAAATATTTACTAAGTGCTTAAACCACTGAGAAATGGTAGGCATTTCTGAAACTCAGTGCCCCTTCATACCAGCAGCATTCCTAATACCCCTAAGTGGAAACAGCCCAAGTGTCCACTGACTAATGGACAAATAGCATGTGGTATATCGATACCATGGAATATTATTCAGCCATAAAAATAACGAAGTACTTATACATGCAATAACATGTGTGAACTTGAAAACATTATGCGTAGTAAAAGAAATCAGACACAAAAGGCTACACATATGATCCTATTTATTAAAAGATGCCCAAAATAGGTTAATAAGCTGAGTTAAAAATATGAAACTATATGACCATTTGCATAGACAAAAAGTAAATTAGTGATTTCCAGAGACTGGGAAGAGAAGAGAATGAGGAGTGACCACTAATGGGTATGTGTTTCTTTTAGGAATGAAGAGAACGTTTTGGAGTTATAATGTGATGATGGTTGAACAATCCTGTGAATATACCAAAAACCACTGAATAGTACCCATTAAAAGAGTGACTTTTATAGTATGTGAATTTTATTTGAATTTCAAAATTCAGGACCCCACTATACCAAATAATTACCCCTCCCATATTATAGGAATTGAGAACAGAACCATTTCTTGTCAACAATTGTATTTAATGAAGCCACTAGCTGTTATTTACAGAAGATATACATACATACAATTCCTACACATAAAATGTAGCTTAATTGTGAAAACAGGAAGAAATGTACCCCAAATTACATACTAAATAAAATAAATAAAAAGTAATTATTTGGCACAATATCTATCATGTAGCAAATAAATAACTATACCATCAATTGAATGAACTATATACAATCTATCTGAAAGTGCAAAACAATTGCTGAAAATTAAGGTATTTGTAATAACATTTAAGTCCAGAAAATATGTATTTTTTAATCAGTAACAATAATTAGCCAATAATAAAGATTTTTTAATGCCCAGGAAAATATTTTAATTTTGAAAAATTTTTTGTGCATATTGTGCTCTTCTGAAATGGTATTATTATTTTTTTAATCTAAACACTGGCAATTTTAAGAACCTTGGAGTTTCTTAGTGGAATTTTTATTATGTAATCCTGATTTGAAAGTTTAAAAAAGTTATATTGTAAACATAAATATTATTCTATATCATTCAGAAATTACAGACTGGTCCTCCCTAAATTATATAAAGAGTCATAATGTTTTATAGGAATATGGCCAGGTTCAATTCCTTCAGAGGTAAGACTATAAAGATGGCAGAATACAACCTATAATTTGGATTTATATTAATTCCTCAACACCTTCCAAAATTTTCATGCTCCAAATTAAGAAGTTGAGTTAAAAAATATGAAACTATATGACCACTGATGTATCTAAATAAATCCCATTTGTAGCACATCTTAACTTGCAAACATTCTTAGAAAAAATGTCAGACTTGATATTTCTCTTGACAGTAGTATTTCTACCAAACTCTTCATGTAGGTCTTATTTTATGCTTCAGCAAAGAAGATGGCATGATTGGAAATGAAATCGGGTGACTACAAACTGGGGGTTCCTATGCTAGAGAGTGCAAGCTTGATGCAAATAACTTCTTCTCTTGTCATGACGCTGGTAAGCTGAATGCAGCCCTGAGCGGTCTCAGGATGTGTTTCTGCTTGCTTTGTAGCATTCTCTAGTGACAATACAGTCAGCAGTAGCATAAATGCCATTTTTAAAAGACTGTGGACTGGAGGCAAACCATTGTTCTGGGCACTTTAAATGTCTATGGTCGACGAGGCTCTAACCGGTGTGACATCTGTGATAAAGTTCTCTGGTTGTCAATCACATTTAATTGCCGTACATAACTCCGGACATCCTGATGGTTCTTATTAGCTTGAGCTGCGTCAAGATCTGTTGGAAAGAGAATTGGAATTGCACAATATATGCATGTAAGATACACTTTATTTTCTCCAGCTACTTATTATATTCATCTTACATTGCTGGGTTCCATCAAGACCTTTCAACAATGCCATATTCATTGAAATGTTTCCACTTGGATGGTCCATCTCCTCCCTCTCACCCTATTCTTCCCTGGAATCACCTATTTTGATCATTTTCCTTTGCATCTCATGTTGTAAAAAAAAAAAAAAAAAAGCACTAAAAAAGAAGTGAAAGCAGCACCCGAGAGTTCCTGGTTATACATTAAAATTGTTTCCCCATACCATCCTGCCTTTGTTTCAGACTCTGATCTCTGGCCCTTCTGAATCAGATGCTGAATAATGACAAAGGACAGTTTTCGTTAGCTTCTAACAAAAGCACTTAAAACTCGGGCTGATCTGAAGCAAGCCAAGTGAGATTACTATCACCAGCTCCCTTGGTTACTTGCATACAATATACAACATAACTGCATGGTTGTCTGTTCTTAGAGGTCTTCATATCCAGAAAGAGCAACTCATGGGGTGAAGTCATGACTTCTGCTAGACCTTTGATCCTCTGATGCAACTTCTGAAATCTCAGTGACCATTCTATTCTCATTCACTTCCCCAAACATGTGAGCAACAGAGCTAAGTGATTGACTGGTTTCCCTAAATCAGCTGAAAGGAGGATTAAATGCTCCCCGCCCTATGCAGGGCATAGACACCAGTGAGGAAGGCTGACTTGGACAGTGGTGAATGGGAGACACAGGCCCCTCCAGACCTGTCTTGTGCATCTGCACTCTGAGTTGCCAGATCTTCCTATTTTTCTAGAGACATGAGACATCTGAATGTCTTCCCTGGGAATTTTCTCACTTATTAAACGGTGACATTATCCTATAAGATAAAACCCTAATATGCAAATCGACCAAATGGTGGAATGACCAGCAGAATGACCCATCGCTATGATGTGCACTGACCACCAGGGGGCAGATGCTCAACACAGGAGCTGCCCCCCTGGTGGTCAGTGTGCTCCCACAGGGGGAACACCGCTCAGCCAGAAGCCGGGCTCACAGCTGGCAAGCACAGCGGCAGTGGCCGGAGCCTCTCCTACCTCTGCTGTAAGCAGGTGGTAAGGAGTGAGGGGTCTCGGGCTGCAAGAGGGAGCAGGCTGGGTTGAGGGACCATCCCCCCCCCCCCAGTGCACGAATTTTGTGCACCGGGCCTCTAGTTTTAAAATAAAAGGTTAAAAAATGCTTGGTTTAGACCCAACAATTCTGCTGTGGTCCTTGGGCCACCTCTGCCCCATAGATCACTGGTGTGGGGATCCTATATAGTAGTGGGACACCAGGCGTGGCCAAGTCAGATTCTGGACTCCAGACTAGTGTACTCTCTGCCACAGCGCCTGCCTTCTGCAGTTCATGTACTCTTCTCAGATGCTCAAGCCACTCCCAAAGACAGTTAGAAGGCCATCTGCCTGAGGGGTGCAGGGGAGTGCTGCAGGTCTGAACACAGAAAAGCAGAGAGAAGATACAAAGGCCCCTAAGCGCTCTAAAAAGAAACTCATCAGTATAATTATCACATATAAATAATACCACAGTGCTTCTCTTTCTTGCTTCTCATTGGCAGTGTACTCCACACGTACAATATACTGTAATTACATTGTACATATTCCCATAATGTTTATGAATCTATTCCTATACTTTATCTATAGATTGTTGACTTCAGAGCTGAGCAGCTGTTGTTTACCATCAGTTACTGATAACTTTAACAAATGCACTGGAGATTTTATATATATATATATATATATATATATATATATATATATATATATATATATATAAATTTTTCCCCCAGAGCTCTAGGAGAAAATGTAGGCAGATGTGGATTTACTTCCCAAGAGGCTTATGGAACAAAACATACTTTATCATGGTTCTTAGACCTCACTGAGAACTTTCTCAAGGCTATGAACCTTCTCAGCCACACAAAATTTTACGAATATTTACAGTTTCAGGAATTTCCTGGAACCCAGAAGGGCCGCAGATTCTAGAGTATAAATTATTGTTGTAGATTGGCATCACTTATATATATCCTCATATTCACTGGTATAACTGCTTTATGGCCATGTCTTTATACATAGAGCAAGTTACTAGATCAGTGGTTCTCAACCTTTCTAATGCTGCAACCCTTTAATACAGTTCCTCATGTTGTGATGACCCCCAACCATAAAATTATTTTCGTTGCTACTTCATAACTGTAATTTTGCTACTGTTATGAATCGTATGTAAATATCTGTGTTTTCTGATGGTCTTAGGCTCTACAGCAGCGGTTCTCAACCTGTGGGTCACCACAACATGAGGAACTGTATTAAAGGGTCGCGGCATTAAAAAGGTTGAGAACCACTGTACTAGATGAAGAGCTGTGAGACACTAACTCGCAGAATCCACACAGGAGTGGCTGATGTGCAAGACTATTCTCACTTAGGAAGGACGAGAGGCACCACCATTTGAATCAATTTTTTAAAGGCCTACTTGCTCTCCAAGTCGAGATTATTTTTCCTAGATTATTTCTGCTGTACATTGAAAAAGTTAACATTTAGCAATTCTGGCATCCCATGTTAGCAAACCCTTGCTTTGGCCAGTCCTGTGCTAAGAGCAAAGACAGCGCTGAGGAATGAAACAAGGACTTTCTTAGTCTCTTAGCAATAGGCTAATTGGAGGGGAAGGTACTGGTAGCACTGGTAACCTCACAATCATGTTTATGTCAAGTTATCATGTTGACTTAATGAGCCAAGTGACTTCAAGTGACTCATAGATGACGCTAGCAAAAACCTTGACAGGGGCCACCTTCTCACTCCGAGCCCACTTTAAGCGAGCCAAAGCCCCACCCGCCACCCAAAGTCCCAGCCCAGAGAAAACAGTAGCACTGGTCTGGCATGCTGAGCCTGTGCTATGATGCAGCTTAACTCCAGTTTCAAATGGCTATTTATTGTTACTAATAGTTTTACAGGAAAGCATTGTGTTATACTAGTTATTGTGCTATATCTCCAGATTTAAGAAGAGCACCCTACGTTCCCCTGGGAATGCTAGAAATATAACATCAGTTCCTGCTATGGAACCTTTTACGAATGTGCTATGCATATTAATGCATTCTTGCAACACCGCAAGAAACAAACATTATCTCTCCCAGCTTAGAAACGACAGAACTGAGTCATCAGGACTTGATGGGAGTTTCTCACCATCAAGCAGGGAGTCATTAAGAGAGTTGGTCTGGGGCAGGATTCACTGGCAATCATGCCTTAGTTGTCTCTAGCCCAGCCGTGGGCAAACTACGGCCCGTGGGCCGGATCCGGCCCGTTCGGCTGTTCTATCCGGCCCGCGGAGCCGAAAGAATGGAGGGTTCTCTTGCTCTCCCCTCCGCTCCTTTACTTTGAATTTATATTAGTTCACACAAACACTCCATCCATGCTTATGTTCCAGCCCTCCGGTCCAGTTTAAGAACCCATTGTGGCCCTCGAGTCAAAAAGTTTGCCCACCCCTGCTCTAGCCGCACTGGAGAGAGCAAGTTAATTCTCTTTAAGTTCATTCATAAAATAATATTCCTGTGGTTATTTTCTGGTTTAACAACTAGAACATCCTTAAACTCAGGCTCCTATCTCATGGATTTCATGCTCCAAAGTGTCTCTGACAATCAAATATTGTCCAGACTTCTCGGATGTCTCCGCAGGCTCGCGAAAAAAGGACTCAACCACCACAGATAGATATTGCAACATTGAACTTACTGAAAGGTTGGCTTCTGCAGTATCTCACTGTCCGGGCAGTATTTGCAATCATGCGCTAAAAAGAAAAAAGAAAAAAGACTGAAATGCAGGTAAGCTTAGTGTCTAATCCAGAAAGGAAAACAAGCCATTATTTATTTCAGCAATACCTGGGCCCCCGAGAAACAGCCTGTTCTGAGATGCTGACCATCTGGAGGCAACTGACTGATGTAGAGCCTGCTTACTTACTCGAAAGAGCACCACACTCAGGCACACAAGGCATTTTTCAAGTGAGGAACACCAATGGTGTAATTCCCCTCCATCGCTTGCCTGCTCCTCAGGACACAAAAAGCCATCTGTGGTTCCTGAGACTCTTACTCCTGAGGACTCGCTCCCACCTTCTGGAGGTCACTCTGAATTTGTAGGAGAATTTGTAACCATCCCAGATTTGGAGAAGGTGTAGCTTGTCAAGTTCCTCAAAGTAAAGAGGACTCAGTAATGAGGTATCAGATCATACTGACGGAACAGTCATAGTCAAAATGTTCTACCTGTACAGTTTTCTATGCCCTATATAGTACTGACCTTCCTAATTTCCAGCAAAAGTGTGTGTTTTAATGTTAATCTCCCTCCCTTCCTCCCTCCTTTCTGACTATAACACTAACATATGCACATTTAAAAAAATACAGAAAATGTTAAGAGCAAAAAAAACCACTCATAATATCACATAACAGAGGAACTTCATTAATATTTTGGTATGTTTGTTTCTAATACTTTAAAACTACATATATAACAGCATATTTTTTAAAAAATTGAAGTCATCCCTATTTTTAATTTGAATTTTTCACATGACACAGTGACTATTTTCGTTATTGATTGCATTTTAAAACATTTTTAAAATAAGTAGGCATTCAATCATATGGATGGATCATGATTTATTTAACCTTTGTTAATTTTGTCATTAAGTAACCTTAATTTCTTTGTAAAATTTTGTTGCCATAAAGACTTATTAGGGCCCAGCTAGCATGGCTCAGTGGTTGAGCACCAACCGATGAACTAGGAGTTCATGGTTCGATTCCTGATCGGGCATATGCCCCAGTTGCAGGTTCAATCTCCAGTGTGCGGTGTGCAGGAGGCAGCCCATCATTGATTCTCTCTCATCATTGATATTTCTATTTCTCTCTCTCTCTCCCTTGCTCTCTGAAATGAATAAAAATATATTTTAAAAAAGACTTATTAGGAAATCTTTTGTACTTTACTAAACTTAGTTAAAAACAAGAGAAGAAAGGAGTCGGGGGGTTGTATTGACAGCAAGCTTCAAATGTCAAATTTTCTGAAGGTGTTAACATCATAGATATTTTTACGCTTAAAAATGTCGAATTTCGTGCCAAAAAAAAAAGAGCATTTGCAGGAAGTTTTATTTTTATTTTTATTTTTTATATATTTCTTTTATTGATATTTTACAGAGAGGATGGGAGAGGGATAGAGAGCTAGAAACATCGATCAGCTGCCTCCTGCACACCCCCCACTGGGGATGTGCCCGCAACCAAGGTACATGCCCTTGACCGGAATCGAACCCAGGACCCCCCAGTCCACAGGCTGACGCTCTATCCACTGAGCCAAACCTGTTTCGTCAATTTGTGGGAAGTTTTAATTCATTACTTTATTTTGAAGAAAAAGTTATCGTATACTTTGGGAAGCTTATGATGAACATGCTCCAACTCAAGATATGCTGGTTTAAACGCTTTAAAAGTGATGATTTCGATGTGAAAGACAAAGAATGTCCAGGTCAACCGAAAAAGTTTGAAGACCAGCAATTACAAGCATTATTGGATGAAGATGTGTGTCTAACTCAAAAACAACTTGCAGAAAGATTAAACGTTGCTCAGCAAAAAATTTCCGATCGTTTACAAGCAATGGGAAAGACGTTAAAGGAAGGAAAATGGGTGCCACATCAACTGAACGAAAGACAAATGGAAAACCAAAAAGTCTAGGTAAAATGTTGCTTCAACTGCACGAAAGAAAGTCTTTTTTGCATCGAATTATGACTGGTGATGAAAAGTGGATTTATTTTGAGAATTCCAAATGCACAAAATCATGGGTTGATCCAGGTCAACCATCAACATCGACTGCAAGGCCAAATCACTTCGTAAAGAAGACAATGCTCTGTGTTTGGTGGGATCAGGAAGGTGTGGTGTATGATGAGCTTCTAAAACCAGGTGAAACCGTTACTACTGATCGATACCGACAACAAATAATCAATTTGAACCACGCTTTGATCATGAAACGACCAGAATGTGCCAGAAGACACAGCAAAGTAATTTTGCTTCATGATGATGCACCATCACACACTTCAAAACCAGTTAAAGACACGTTAAAAGATCTTGCCTGGGAAGTACTAACCCACCCGCTGTATTCACCAGACCTTGCTCCTTCAGATTACCAGTTGTTCCGATCGATGGCACATGCACTTTCTGAGCAGCACTTCAAAACGTATGAAGAAGTGGAAAATTGGGTCTCTGAATGGTTTGTCTCAAAACAAGAAAAGTTCTATTGGGATGGTATCCAAAATGTGTAGCTAGCGATGGACATTATTTTGAATAAAGCACTTTTGATGTTTCTCTTGAAATTATTGTGTTTTCTTTGATTACAAAATCCACATCAGTAACTTTGATGCTCAGACTCCAAAAGGATTCCTGAGAGATGGCGGGTGTATTCTAACACTAGCAGAAAATGGATAAGGGTCCAGCCCAGATATGAGACTTTCTAATCTCTGAGTGGCTGTGTAATGAATACCATTTCTTGCTGTCTTCTCTCATGTACCCTTGGCGCCAAAGTATAGAAAGTGACTTTGAGGAAGCTTATGTAGTGTTTTTGTTTTTTTTTTAAAAAAAGCAACTTATTTGGCAGAACAAAAACTCCTAGAAGAGTCAAAGCTTTAGTTTATTTTTGTTAATCCTCACCTGAGGATATTTTTTTTTCATTGATTTTTAGAGAGAGTGGAAGGGAGAGGGAGAGACAGAGAGAAACATCTATATGAGAGAGACACATCGATTGGCTGCCTCTTGCATGCACCCTAACCAGGGCTGGGGAACCTGCAACCAAGGTACATGCCCTTGACTGGACTCGAACCCAGGACCCTTCAGTCCACGGGCTGATGTTCTACCCACTGAGCAGAACTGGCTAGGGCAGAGTCAAAGCTTTAGAAATACATATGTGAACACTCATTCTACTTTGCTGAACACTCCAGCTTCAAGGACTGGCAAGCATTCAGTGACATGTATCTGCGTTGAATAAAGAGGCGATTGGGAAAGTTCAGACATCACTTTTCTAAAGGATCCTAAAAACCAGCACGTCTGTTGATCGGCATGAGAAATACATGACAGATACCTCCAAGAAACTGTAGCATACAATGTATAATTAGACTCTGATATATGGAGCCATGAAATAAACAGTAACTAGGATAATTTTCCTGCTAATTTACTTTAAGTTGCTTTTTTCGCTTCTCTAAAGACTTTGCATCTGAAGGGCACCAGTATATCCCATGTAGAATTATTGTAATTCTTCAGATATTGAATGGAGTGTAATTACTGAAAACCCCGGGAGATGCTGCCAGTGGGCCCCTCTGAAGAAAAATAAAACAATTAGCTGGGGTCAGAAACCTCTTCCTATGCCATTCTGTAGGGAGTAATTGTTCTGCTTTTTCGTTTTGAAAGCTAAAACATTTCATTCTGACTTTAGTTTGAGATGACTCTTTATAGCTATACTCTGAAGCTTCATAATTTTTAGCTCATTATGTAGTTTAAAATGTGAGAACAATTGTTTAAATCAGTAATTTCCAGCTCTGGAGTTCATTCTCCCTTCCTAAATCTTTGATTAATTTTAACAATGGTTTTAATTTTGACATATCCTTTATAATTGCACTCAAAGGTAACTTCAGTTTAATTGGGAAATCTAAATCTGGTTTTGCAATGAGGTTTGTAACTTGCCCACAACCAGGGGCTTCCCACTGTTTAAATGCAACCAGCAACGAGGAACTCATTACCCTCTGAGGAAAGTCCCTTTCACGTTTTACAGTTTTCTATTAGAAATTTCTTTTTTGAGTCAAAGTGTTTCTCCCTTTGCTTTTCACCCATGTATCCCAGTTCTGAGCTCTGAAGCCACAACAAACAACAGGTTTATCTCCTTTTCAACAGGATACTTGTTCAGATACTTGAAGGCAGCTATCATGGCCCTCTCTCCACCCCCACATCTTTTCTGGTCAGACTAACTATGCTAAGTTTCTTCCACAACTTTTCATAAGGAAGTTTCCGGTCTCTCCTGGACAGTGTCAGTGCGGCTCCTCAGACTAAGCAAATCACAGAGTGCAGAAGAATTATTTCCTTCCTCGGTCTAGACCAGGGGTGGGGCTATCCGGCCCACGGGCCATAGAAGGCCCTTGAAATCGTTTGCTCTGGCTCTGCCAAGGCATTAGGGGTGAGTTAATTAAATGTTTGACCAAACGTAGTGGGCTGATCTTTAAGTTGATAATTTTTGTATGAACCTCACCTGACGTTATAAATACCCAAATGCCCCTTGCCAGAAAAAAGGTTCCCTACCCTTGCTCTAGACGAAGCTACACATCGAAGTCCACAATTTTTAAGAAGTCTCATTGCTGACACCTGTTGAACTAACAGTGACTCAAATCTCTCCTCCTAGCGCATTGAGCTGCTGTTTGGACTCAGCTTCCTTCTCTGGAGATGTGCAGTTTACGTCCTGGGCCAAAGTAAAGGATCTTGCATTTATCTCCACTGAAAGCCATCTAGTTAGTCTTTCTATCCTGCAGACTGAAGCCTCTGAGCAATTCACTGGTGCTCTCAGTTCAGTTTGGCAGAAACTGAGGTTGAGGAGACCGAGACTTCATTATCCAACTGACACAGCAGGGATGGAGCCAAAAATTAGACCCTGGCTTACCGGTCCTGCCGGAACAGGCTGGCAACTTTCCTGTAGGGCCAGTGGGAAAGTATCTGACTACTCCAAGGCAGGCCTTCTCTCCTGGCTTTCCTTTCTCAGCAAACCTGAGGTTTATGACGCACTCCCATTAGCGCCTGGCTTATTAGAACGGTGATTTGTAATTCAGGGCTAAATGCGAGAACAGGCAGGCTCCGTAGGAAGCGCTCTGAGTCAGTGCAGGTGGACCACGTGAACCGCCTCTCCACATCTGAACCGATTCTGATATACCCCCTCCTGGTTAGAATCACCGCCTTAGGGTCTGCTCATCACACTGCCCTGAGAATTCTCCCCAAGAAAACAGTCCACAGTCTTTTCAAGTTCAGACCGGCAGGCCCTCCAGGCAATGGCACCTGCACTGTGACTCTCCCCACCTCCCACTCACAGACAGGCCACCAGCACAGCCTCCCTCAGCTGCTCAGTCCCTCAGGGAGCTGCCCCAGACTTCAGACCTCTCTAAATGCCTGCCCTCCACAGTTTGTCTTTCCTTCTGCCCCGTGAGTTCTTCGCCATCCTTGTTCTTAACGCCTGCCAGATCCCCTCTTTTCTTATTTCTGCCCCTACTGATTTGCCCCTGTCTATATGCCTATCAAAAATAGAATCTCAGTCAATGATTCTACACTTACACTATATGATTATTTTACTCGGACCCTCATACATTGGGGACAATAATTTCCCCCCCCCAACAAGATCTAGAAATATATAGTCTCTCAGCTACAAAGATTGTGTCCATGATAGCTACTCAAAAGAATTAAGTGCACTATAAGGACCAGAGATAAAAGATAATAAGGCCCCGTGCTGAGCCAGCCTTCAATACATGCATCATTGAGGAAGAGCCCTGCGCCCTGTCCCCTAGCTATGGGTCTTTAATGTCCAAGAGGTGCGTGACATACAGATACACATGTATACAGATGGTATATTGTACATATGATGGCCATGGATCATGGCCGTGCAGGCACATGGAGAGGGCTGTGCGTGTCTGCACTCAGGGAAGGACACTGAAGGACAGACATCCTAGCACCACAGGGAAGAGGGCAGACAGAATAATGTCCAGGTAGGAACAGATGGCTAAGGGGATCCTCTTGCCTAAAGTATCAGTAATGCAAAAATGTTTGGTGCATTCTGCTCAAATTTCCTAATAAAATAGAAAAGACTTTAGGATTAAATCTTTGTTACATAAATCCTTTAAAAATGTTTTAGTGTACTGTCTTAAGTCCAACAATGGAATATGATTAGGTTATTCTTTTACTCAACAAGTATTTTTTTTTGCATACTTATGACGTGAAAACACCTTTTTGGGTGCTGAGAAATATTAGTGAACAAAGAAGATAAGATACCCAGTCTAGGACATTCACATTCTAGTGGGGAGACAAATAACGAAGAGGTTAGTAAAGATAATCTCAGATTGTGAAACCAGCTATGAAGACAAGGTCATCATCTGAAAGTGCAGGGTGTGGAGGGTAGAATACCTGAAGGGTAGTCAGGGAAGACCCCTCAGAGGAGGGGACACATGAGCTGAGACCTGAATGATGAGAAGGAGCCAGACAGGTGAAGACCAAGGGAAGGCAATTTCAGACAAAGGTAACAGTGCAAAGGCCTGAGGTGGGGAATAAAAGAAAGAAGGCTGGTTGTGCCACCTTGGACTGAGCATGGTGAAGAGGAAGTGTGAGATGAGGCTGGATGGGTGCTCAGAAGAACAATCTGGATTTGATTATATTACGTTGTTGTATTTAATATGGTTTTATTTTCTTCTGATATGGCTGCATGAAGTTACATTTCTTTGAAGTTTGCTTTTTGACATCTTTCATTATTATTTTGAACTGGTTTTTATATTTTTTGTTGATTTTTAACATTTCATGTCTTTATGTTTTATCATTTCAACTGCATATAATCTCCTAGAGATTGAGGACTACTTTTGGGATTTCTTATGCTTCCGAATAAAATTATTTGCCTGGACACTGTGCACATATTGATTGCTTTGGAACGTGCCCCTTGGAAAATCTGCACTTAGCCGTCTGCAAATTTATAGGAAGAAGTAAACTTTCAAAGTCCTCGTATAGATTTCTAGTGTGTTGGGAAGGTCTTGGAATTGGGTGGGTTTGAACATCCACATTTTTACTTGGAGATTCTTTTTGATATTAGCCCAGTGCTCTCTCCATGAACTTGTAATAGCGTTATTGGTGGTAGAAAACATATTGTTGCTAATTACATAATGGCATGAGGGAGAACAGAGTTTGCCACCCCAAAATATGATTCTTTAGGATATTAATTATTTTAAGCTGTTTTCATTGATCTTTAGAGAGAGAGGAAGTATGAGGGAAAAAGAGAGAGAAACATCAATGATGAGAGAATCATCAATAGGCTGCCTCCTGCACCCCCCCCCCCACACACAACTGGGGATAAAACCCCAAACCCAGGCATGTGCCCTGACTGGGAATCAAACCAGTGACCTCATGGTTCATGGGTCAATGCTCAACCACTGAGCCACACCAGCCAGGTTTATGCTGGTTATTTTTAAGGCCCAGAAGGCTCAGGAAGAACCTCTGACCTTCCCTCTACTGCTTAAAAGATTTAAGATGGAAAGCCTGCTCCAGGAAGAAGCTATCACCAGAGTTAACAATAGTTGACCCTTGAACACGTGGGGGTTAGCAATGCTGACCCCTGTGCAGTTGAAAATCTGGGTAAAACTTTTGACTCCCCCGCCAAAACCGGTTTGGCTCAGTGGATAGAGCGTCAGCCTGCGGACTGAAAGGTCCCAGGTTCGATTCCGGTCAAGGGCACGTAACTTGGTTGCGGGCACATCCCCAATAGGAGGTGTGCAAGAGGCAGCTGATCGATGTTTCTAACTCTCTATCCCTCTTCCTTCCTCTCTGTAAAAAATCAATAAAATATATATTTAAAAAACAAAACAAACAAAAAAAAACTTTTGACTCCCCCAAAACTAAACTATAGTCATCCAGCAGTATCCACAAGCGTTTGGTTCCAGGACCCCACTGATACCAAAATCCGAGGATGCTCAAATCCCTTATATAAAATGATGTAGGACAATGCACACAGTTGGCCCTCTACATCCACAGATTCCCAACTGCGGATCAGAAACACTTCTCTAACCCATGGTTTGTTGAATCCGTTGATGGAAACCTGGGGATATGAAGAGCAAACTGTATGTTTATTGACAAAACATCCACATATAAGTGGATCAGTGCAGATCAAACCCATGTTGTTCAAGCATCAACTGTATAGTTGAATCTGAATGAGGTGTGATATACAGGGAGCAACCTCACAAGGTCTGTTTGATCTAAGTCCCCTCTGTCCCACTGTCTCTAGATGTCCCAGCAAACATGTGTTCGCTAGACATTAACTCTTTTCACCTCCCTGTGAATTGCTTATTTCCCTTTGAAATCCCAGATCCTTACCTCCCTCTCCTTAGTCCAGGAATATATATTCCTCATTTTGCTTTACTGTCTTTGGAATTCTTCATGAATTTCCCATATGTATATGTATATTAAATTTTATTTTCTCTTGTTAATCTGCCTTATGCCATTTTAATTATTCCACCAGCCACAAGCATCAAGATGGGGAGGGGTAATTTTCCTTCTCCCAGAATACAAAAATAAAAGGATTCAAAACATTTCTCTTCCTTCATGAATTAGCTTCTGTTAATGTTTCCAGAAGTACCGAAGTTTGCCCCATGCCTCTCATTCCAAATAAAATGACTACCTTAAAATAACATTCATAAATAAATACACCTAAATATGGGTACGTCTGAAATAGAACCAACCTCCTAATACAGTAGCAACTGTGGCTATCAGCATGCTTTATGCAGCCTGGGATAGTGGCAGCCGGCCAGCACATTATCCTCTAATCCATTGCTAGTCTACCTCCTAAATGCTATAAATATTCATGTACGCCACAGAAAGCTACAAAGGGCTTTATTCAAACATTTTTTTGAATACTCCTTTATGTTCCCCCCAAATGAAAGAATGTCTGCCTTTTTTTATTTTTATTTTTGCATAAGGATCAGAGTGTGAATTCTCTTTTGTTCCTACTCACAAATCCTGAAAACCAATATGCAACAAATTCTCTAATCCTCACTTCATACCTCACGGGTGAAGAGGTTCAAAATAAAAATACTTAGGGTTGGCACGGTAGTTTGCTGTGACTGCCATGCTGCCGCCACGGGAAGGCATCTGTGTCCCTGGCTCCCCTGGTGACTTCGACCCCTGGCAGGGGCTCCTTCTGGGGACTTAGCCGACCAGCCCCACAAAGGCTGCCATGCCAGCTCTGCACAGCACCTTGACCTTGCTGGTGGTTGACTGGGAAGCAGCATGCACACCAACCGGAAAAAGGAGCTGTATCCTTCCCTAAGACACACAGGAATAACAGCGCCACTAGTGGGAGTTATATGTGGCAGTGGCTGTGGCACGGGGGCTGGGGGTGGTGGTATGGAGAGAAGGAGTTGGACAGTTGACAACAAGTGCCAGGCTTGTCAAAGCCAGGTTTAAAAACCATAATCAAACCTTTTCAAATTATATTTCATTTTCCAGTAACATCTAACTCATGGAAGGGCAACTGTAAAATTAAACAGTCATGATTTATCAAATGAAATAAACGTTATAGTTGCAGGAGAACCAACAGTACTCTTTCTGTATGCTTCCTCCCCATCTTTCTCATAGTAATAAAAACCCCTAATTTTAGTGGGGCACATGGATACCCCAAATAAGGGCTACATATCCTACCTTCCCTTGCATGGGACTAAATTTCTGACCAGTAAAATGTGAGCCGAGCGGTGAGTACAACTCCAGGTCTTAGCCTTGCGGGGAAGAAGCATGTATCTGCCTTTTCCCTTTCCCCTCCCCTCCACTGGAATGGGGTCCTGGCGGTCGCCCCCTTGGACCATGTGGAAGGTGAAATGAAGAGAATTCTGGAACTGTGGCTGCCTCCTGGCGTAGAGCTACCATACTGGCATGGACTTTAATGTGAGATAGAAATACACATATCTGGCTTAAGCCATTGTTAATTTGGGTTTCTGTTATTGCAGCTGAACTGTTATTTTAGCCATTCAGTAGCTTTTAAGCAAAAGTGGACTCTTCCTGCATGACCGGCCTGGCTCAGTGGTTGAGCATCAATTCCCGGTCAGGGCACATGCCCAGGTTGTGGGCTCAATCCCCAGTCGGGGGCATGCAGGAGGCAGCCTATCAGTGATTCTCTCTCACCATTGATGTTTCTCTCTTTCCCTCTCCCTTCCTCTCTGAAATCAATAATCCTATATAATAAAAGGCTAATATGCAAATAGACCAAACGTTGGAACAACCAAACAACTGGTTGCTATGACGTGCGCTGACCGCCAGGGGGCACACATGGAACATGGTGGGCGTCGGCTGCAGCAGGATGGTGGAGCAGGTGAGCAGGGATGCCAGACCAAGGTGGGGTGCTGGTCGCTGTCATGGGGTGGGGGGGGGAGGGCTCTGGTGGCTACTGAAAATTCTTTGCTCCTGCCTGGCGCTTGCACCTGCTGCTGGCCCTGATTGCCCCTCAGAGCTTCTCCATCTCCCCCTGCTCCTGAAGGTCAATTGGAGCTGGCAGCTGCCTCTCGTACCCACTGCTGGCGATGGCCCCACTTGCACCCACTGCTGGCACCAGAGCCACTGCTTGCACTCACTGCTGGTGCTCAGCGCCAGTCCTGATCACTCAGCACCATCAGAGGGTGCGAATGGCGGCTGCCAGCCCCAATCACCCCTAAAGGTTTCTCTACCTCCTCCTGCTCCTGAGGGGCGATCGGGGCAGCAGCCACCACTTGCACCTGCTGATGGCTCTGGCCCTGCTTGCACCCACTGCTGGCACCAGCCCCAATCGCTCCATGCAGTGTGTGTGTGCGGGGCCTGTGCCTTCAGTGTGTGTGAGCAGTGGTGGCAGGAGCAGGGCTGCGGGCAGACAGGGGACCAGGGGCCGCGGTGGGAGGGGCCAAGCGGGGGCACGGAGGATGGGCTGAAACTTGCCCCTGTGCCCACCGCAGCCTCGTGGACCACAGTTCCTTTCAAGGTGCACAAATTCGTGTGTGTGTGTGTGTGTGTGTGTGTGTGTGTGTATTTTAAGTGGACTCTTCCTAGAGCAGGGGGTAAAGGACCTCTCTCCTCACCGCTAGGCATCTAAGAATCCACTGCTATGAGCACAAAGTGCAGAAATGGGGAAAGGGAACTCCCTTAATGTCCACTGAATGCAATCTTGCCCTTGCCTTTGCGGGTTATGGGTGTATCTAAAAACCCAGATGAAACAACTTTCATCCTCCTTAGGGATATTTTTGCTGTTCTTGTTTGTTCTGTTTAGTTAACTTTAATGATCAAAAGTTCTAAAAAGTTCAATCATCTCTTTTAGGAAACCCCGACTTCTATGCCTCTTTGCACATGTATATTTTATATTCAAATGGTTGGCTTCTCCGTCTGCATTTCTGCATAAGTCACCCAGAAGGTTCTTTAACTATTTGCTAAATCTCTCATTGCTGGAAAACAGGTTTTCTTTGGGGAAATATGTTTAATTCTCCATACTAATAAGTAAGCAAAGAATGGTTTTGTTTTTAACTTTGATCAAAGAATTATTAAACGGACACAGTAATAATTGGAGAAAGGGGTAAGGGGATGGCTGCCGAGAAAATATTTGCCCTCTAGGATAGAGTATCTTTGAAGAGTGTGAGCTCATGTGCTATTTCTTAAGAAGCTTAAGACATAGGAACCTAGTGCCCAGCAATTGCTGCACTTCTTTTTCAGACTGGGCATTGCAATAAGCTCATTCCCAAAGTCAAATGGTGTGAGCCTTATAGGATTACTGCAGGGTGTTTCCAATTCTCCTGGGACCTTCAGGCGAGCTGGGTTTCAAGAAGCAAACAGAGGAACAGTTTTCTGGTAAGATTTCTATCGCACTGTATTGCTTGCAGGAATACTTATAGACTCTGGACCCACCCACTCTCTCCAGGGATAGATGGAGGAGGCACGATCTCCATTTTCTATTGGGGAAACTGACTGGCAGAGAAGGGGTACCCGCAAAGTGATAAGGCTGAGAATTGAATTTCATGTGTCCCAAACTCCAAGCCCTTAGCTTCTCCTGCAAGAACCACATTCATCACTGCAAACCATGGCCCCGGGCAGACGCTCACCCACAGATGCAACACTGATACCTCATCTCTCCAGGCTGCAGCCAAAGGATTCAGAAGACAATGAGCATTCCATTCATACTCACTATGCAGCTAAATAAGAGTTTTGGCGTGACCTGCTTTATGGTAAGAAAATAAACTGCAAAGTAACTAATGCCAGAAAACACAGCCTCTTTGGGGGGAGTAAGATTGAAAAATACTGAATATGTGCCAGTTCCACATGTGTTCTTTATAAAAATCTTGGGTTTGGATATGAAGATTTTCAAGTTCCCTCTCTGAACTTCAGTGAACTTTATTGGAACAAACAATACACATTCAGATGAATAGTCCCTAATAAAGATCGGCTATAGAGTTGCCTTTTACCTACATGCACTAAAGTCAGGTTCGGCAGGTAAACATTTCAAAGGCATCCTGGGGCAGGCAAGTGCTACAAACCTTACAGCAAAACAACACCGCGGGAGGCACTCTGGAGCGTTCTGCATTTTAGCAGCAGGCAGCCCAGGACCAAGCACAGGCGTAAAAGCTGCCGCTGCTGTGAGCTGCGGCACAAATACTATTCAACCTCACAAAAGAGACTGACAGAGTAAACTAGCAGCCAATTTGAACCAAGGATTTCAAAACTCCTTTATGTGTAACTCCCCTTTTAACATGGCAGCATATATGAAAATTATTTCCTTTATTAGTACAGATGCAAATTTCATTTGAAAAAAACAACAACACCGTGGTTAAGGTTATAATACTGCACGTACCATTTTTTCAAAGTTGACTAGATTGTCAATGAACGTCTTGTTCCCCTCATGAGTAAATGTCATATCTGCAAAGAAATAAAAGTCACATTCTGATCATTAACAGAAATATGTCACACTAAGAAACCACAATAGCACCATTAGATTATGCTGGAGGATTTGCATAACGCTGCAGTTGAAAAAAGCTGACAATAGTTCCTTTTATGTTAGGTGGTTAACTTTCTAAAGCACTTTACCTGAGCTTAGTAAAATTTCCCCACTAACCCTCTGTTTTACTATCAAGGCTTCCAAATTGTGGATTCCCGCTCCTCCAATCATCTTCCCAACCCTTTCAGAAAAGTCAAGACTAAGAGGAGATGCAGAAGGTGGAAGGGTGTGATCATTCTTCCCCAAAGATCCATCTGATGAGGCTCTTGTTCATTTCCTTTCCCATCTCCTCATCGCTGGCATGGCCTGTGCATTCTCTTAGAATTACCTTTGATGAGCAAAGGCATGAAGGGGATGAGAGGAGGCTCCAGCTTAGCTACTGTCAGCCGGTAGGCCCTGTGGTTTCTCGAAGGATCCTTCAGGGAAACAGAGAGGCTGTTGAGCAATTAATGACACATGCACCGCTCCCTTTTCCTCCCAACACACCCCGCCTTGTCATCCCACAATCAGGGAGCTTGGGATCAAGTGAAGCTACAAAAGAAAGGTAAGACTTAGCTAAACAAACTGATTTGTGTTTTAAAACAACTTTATGTGACATGAGAGTAATTTGCTTTTTATTTCCTTTCGTGTTTGAAGGGAGATTTGCCTACAGGGATCAAGGGGAGAGATTCCTTTGATTGCAAATATAAAACCCGTAAAACAAACCCCAACCAGGAGCATCCTTTCTCCCCAAGCGCTGCTCCTTCCCTGAGTTCGGATCGCCCTCCTCTCTGCCTTGCATAGCCAGTCCCGACTTGCCCTTTCTGAAACCATCCCATCACTCCTGCCAAGTCCCACTCGCTCCTTTTCCGTCTGTTAACACCTCCCAGCCAGTGAGGAAAAATAATTTTGGCAAGCCAAGAAAAATGCAACTTCCAACCCATAGCCAACCTGTGCTCGATGGAGAGGATCCTATTACACTGCTTTTCTTAGTTACACAAATTGACCTTATGTGGGACATAAGTCCTCTTTAAGTTAGTTCCCGAGGGTGCCATTCATTAGTCAGACATGCTTGTTTTAGCAGCACTAAAACGGGATCATAAACTTCTTAAAGTCATACAAGGACAGATAAAATTTCTGAAATGAGAACTTCAATTCAGCTAATCAGACATTGGATTAATGCAGACAGGGAACAGAATAAAGGAGCCACTGTCACTTACCATTAAACTTTCAAACTCCGCATAGAACTTCTTGAACTTGCTTGGCAGTTTCTGTTAATGAAATGAAAATGCCACACTCACATGTCAGGTTCAATATCTAGATGTGCATCATGTGCTACCATTTCCGGGGGAAATGTATTTCTTTTGGCTCTTAATCAAACAGCTCTAGGACAGGCCAGACCATAACCTGTCTCGTCACTTGAGGATAAATCTTCTGGAATACAGAGAACTCCTCTTTTAAAAGTCTTCACCTAGTTGAACCCAAAGTAACTACGGATGCTTTGGTCTTCATGCTTTTATAATGTTTTCTGAAATGCATTATTCATAAAGAGAACTGCATTCCCAGATTACAGATGTTTTGGAATCAAAGTCTCTGATTCCCACAATTAGGAATTCAGACCAGAGAATATTAGGATTAAAAGTTTTAGAAACCTCCCTTTTTAAGCCTTCTCCCTTATGATGTGAGCTATACGAGAACAGGGATTTTTACCAGTTTTGTTTACTGCTGTATCCATAGTACCAACAAGTGTCAGGAACACAGTGGGTGCTCAATAAATATTTATTTGGCTAGATTAAACCTGTGTTTTATGGACATTAAGTCCCAAGTTTAAATGAAATGCCCAACGTCACACAGCTGGCTATGGTCACAGCCTCTGGAATGCACATCACCTGCTTCCTTTCCTGTTGCCTCTCTCGTATGCGCCACGCTTTCCTACCCAGGCATTTCCCCCACAGGATTTCCCAGCCCTGCTGTCATACAAACATGGACAGCTCCACCAACTTAGTAATTTCTTATGTTTATACTCTGGCACATGATTCAACACCACTGTCTGTCCCTGTGTATCTACCATAGTAGGTTGATACTGAAACGTCTTCCATCTACGGGTCTGGCTCTGCTTAGGTTCCAAGCTTTTAGTGAAGCTGAACGTTTCCCTTCTGACTGCGCCACCCCAAGAGAGAGCAGCGTGACCTGCTTGCCATCCTGCGGCTCTGGGACCACTGACCGTCCTGGGCCTCAGAGATTCCCCGCTCAGCTCTGCTTTGCACAGTGACGTCAACAACCAACCCACAGGAAAACTTTCTTCTTTCCCCTTCATATCTGAGTCAGTTTAAAGAGTCCCACTTCGTCATTGTAAAATATATTATTTTGTTTTTAGGGAGCCAAATTCATTTTCCTGGCACCTATTTTCAACTTAGGCTTCAGGGAAACTTGGTATCCTTGCCTAGAGGGGATGTTCAAAGGGATGAAAGCGGGGTGGGCATCAAGAGGCACAAGGATCTCATCCCACAGGAAGTATCCAGATCCTCATACTAGGAGATAACGTCCCACGGACACAGGGCGTTTTAAAAGTGAGGAGTGAGTTCATTTTGGTTAGACCTCTCACACTAGTTCTCTTTCTCAACTTAGCTGGCTTTTGTCTCAAAGGCAGGAAGGCATATGGTAATAAAACAATGTTGTGGGTCTTAATACTATTATCTACCTACACCCCAGAGCAGGGGTGCTCAACGGGGGAGGAGGGGCAATTTTGCACACCCCAGGGAATATTGGATAATGTCTGCAGACATTTTTTGTTGTCATTGGGGTGGGGTGAGGTGGCAGGTGCTGTTGGTATTCAGTAGGCAGAGGCCAGGGATGCTGCTAAGTGTCCTACAATGCACAGGACAGCCCACACAGAGAATGATCCTGCCCCAAATGTCAATACTGCTGGGGCCAAGGACCTGTTCCAGGTTATCATTGCCATGTGCTTTATCTCAGATCGGCCTTTCCCTTCTATTCTGATCCACTGCCTTTGCCATGTGGTTTAACTTGACTTTCTGTTCTGCTCATGGACAGTTTCATGTGGTTGGGGGTCAGGCGCTGGTGCCCACACCGCTCATGCACCATCCGGTTCTCACTGCAGTTGTAGGGAAGCCCTTGGGAGTGCTTGGCAAGTCCAGGTAGATAAATCCAAATCAAAGATCTTTCTGCTGAGTGATATAATTATACTCATCTTAAAAAAAAATAAAGGCTTATAAATGATGAAAGGTTAATCTTCTCTCTTCAGCAACGTGCAAGGATGAGAACAGAAGCTCACAGAATGAGGGATGCTTTCCTATTCCCCAGGAGACAGGAGGACTGGCCAGATAGCTCTCTGCCTTTGCTGACTGCATCCCCTCCCAATGAGCCTCCATTTTACTCTTTAGGAGGAAAGGGGACTCTGACAGTGTTTCCCACATGCTTCAGCCTTCATGTCTGGCTGCTATCATGCAGTACTCACATGGGGCCTTCCGGACCCCTATGAGGCTTTATACTTCTTTGATCATCCCAACCAGCTCATTTGGACTCTAGGGGCAGGAGTGATCAGACACTGCAAACAGGTTGGGGAAATCTGAGGGGGACCCCTAGGTCTCCAGAGAGTCCGAGAGCTGTGGGCTCAGGCCAGGGAAGCCTGTGCTGTGGCTTCATTGCTCAGCTCCCCTGGCAGCACTCAGTCTGTCCTTCTGGGTGGAAGGTGACACAGCTGCGTGGCACGTGGGCCTCGCCAATGCTCTCATTCCTATATTCGGGGGATGAGCTGCTGTGTGCTGCATCTGCCTGGAATTTTAAGAGAAAACCAAGACAGAAGGACGTGTGAGGACCTGCCCTCTAAACGTTTCCCTTGAAGAAAACAGTGTCAAAAGGGATATGGGGAAGGAAACCTTTCACGGAAACATTTAGTGATGCAATCGGCTGCCTGAAGCACCAATGCAAACCCAGTCTCTGTTATCTCCTTCTCACCCTCTTTCTGTGTCCCGCTTGCACAGACTTGTTATTTTTAGTAAGAGTCTATTTTTGTGTGCATGTTCTCTGAGAGCTTAGTATTTCTTTGACTATATACCTACTCCGTACACAATACCTTTTTCAACTCACACTCCGAGGCACATTTTGAGTACTTAGCTAATGAAAAAAATGAAGATGTCCTCTAGTATAAATGATCAACTATCAATAAACCTCTAATCATATTTGCTACAGAAGTTCATAATACACTTGCATAACTTTTGCCCCAAACTGACTACTAGCCAACTGCTGTTCCTCCATCCACAGAGAGGTCTATCAGGAAGTTGGTACTCGGCTGGGCCAAACAGTTGGCCTTCTGGCTAATTCTCCCAGAAGCAAAATGACTACTTAGAAGAAAAAAAAAAGGGGGATCTTCTGTCTTCTCTTAATTACAAAGAAGGTTTATTGCAAAAGTAATAAGCAGACATCCCAGAGAACAATGGAATCTATGAGCAAAACCTTTGTTGTTGATTCCCATTACACCTGGAATCTATGAGCAAAACCTTTGTTGTTGATTCCCATTACACCTAGACTTGTGATTATTTACATTATATAGACTGAGAAGTTGAGAACCCCTCCGCACACGAAAGGACAGTACCTCTTTCAGTTCACACTCTGCAGCAACTAGAAAAAGGAGACAGGTCACCTCCCTCAAAGTGTCCCACCTTCCCCATTGTTACACGAGTGTGAGTGATATTTCTATACATAAAGCTCACTGGTGAGCCTGTGTTTTTCTTCTTAAGGCAAAAGTCACAGCTGGATCTCAGCTGAAGCTTACCTCCCACGTTAGTGCCAAGCGGCTCACAGCAACATTACTTAGTCCCATGACGATGGCAAAAAAGGAATTCAGATTTTTGTACTCCTTACAGCTGAAACACAAAAGGCACATGCTTGAGTAAAATGCCACTTTTGAGTGAGATAACAACATTAGCGTTCTATTTGCCTATAGCCGTTAATATTCGCCAAGACTCCTTTATGAGACCGGGCAATGATAGATTTAATGCACTGTGTAAGTTCCACGTGGGTGACCACGCTCTGCTGTTTGGTTTCTCACTCTAATTTTAGAAAGGTGGTGGTTTGGGCTAAGTCCAGGTTTTGTTTTTGTTTTTAATATACTTTTATTGATTTCAGAGAGGAAAGGAGAGAGAGAGAAACATCAATGATGAGAGAGAATCATTGATTGGCTACTTCTGGCACGCCCCATACTGGGGATCGAGCACAGCCTGGGCATGTGCCCTGACCGGGAATCCAACTGTGACCTCCCGGTTCATAGGTCGACGTTCAACCACTGAGCCATTCCGGCTGGGCGAAGTCCAGGTGTTGAGAAGGAATTTAAAGACACCTGCCCTAGGGATGGTTATTAATATCCCCAAACTTGCTGAAAGCCTCGTGGGACCCGAGGGAAACATCTCATGAGACGGGAGCAGAGAAAGCATATGTCCTTGATGAGGTCCGGACTTGCAGCCTGAAGCTGGGCACCTCCTCTGGAGAGAGAACAAGGAAATCACAGTGCTGCAGCCACCACGACTTCCAGCTGCCCTGCAAACGCTTCCAATCTATCCAAAAAGGTGAATGTACCTGCCATGATCCCTATCGACTCAAGGAGTTTTAAAGCTGAGAAAAAGACACCTAAGCAATTGACCAGAAAAGAAGTAACCTATATTCTCTGTGTTTTATTGATGTTAATGAAGCTGATCATTTTGAATCTATACTTATGCCACTATTAGCTTTTCTAAATATATATTCGGAATCTATACTTATGCCATTGTTACCTTTTCTAAATATGTATTTGGGAATAAGAATATTGTGGGGCAAGACCAAAGACACTTATTAGAATGGCAATATTTAGCCCAGGTACTTGGATTAATAGCCCAGCTTCATACCAGCTCCCTGAAAAGGGAAAGAAGAACTCATTTTGCAGTAAGTGCAAACCCTTCCCCCACATCAATGTGGCTATCTAAGTGGACTGTATCATAACTAATCCTGTTTGGATAACATTTTTTGTAAAATGCTAATTCATTTGTAGCATTTGCTGTCCCTGTTCTTGCAGAGATGGCAACGAGTGGTTCTTCAATGGTCTGTGTGGAAATGGGAAGACATTTCAGAGATGCTCCAGTGTGTCTGATCCCATCAGTGAAAAAGCGATCATGTGCACACGCTCGCCTTTGTCCTGTCGATGTGGTCTTCAAAGAAAGTAGGCAGGACGCAGACTTGCCTTTCTGGTCACTGCTCTGGTCACTGTCGGCAAGTGACTACCCCCCTAAGTAAGCCATGACATTTCTCTATGCCTCAGTCTCTTCACCTACAAAAGGGGATGATGACATTTGGACCCCCAAGTCCCCACAGTTCTGGGCAGGTCAAAGAGCTTCAACAGGATATGCTGAAGGTTCTTTAAAAACACCAGACAACATATCTATGCCACGGGGCTTAGACCTCAGCCTGTCGCTCTTGGCTTATGAACATGTGCAATCTTCTCCTCAGGGCTGTGTGAACAGTGCCACTGTAGGACAGCACAGATTCAGAATGGTTAAGATAAACCAATTAAAACTGAAGGTCAAATCCACTACTCACTTACATAATCAGAAAGAGGAGAGAAAAGAAAGGCAAAAAGATTTTTAAAGAAGTCCTGAGCTCTGAGAGGCTCTGCTGTGTCGCCCTGTAAAATCACAGGGCTGGGCCCACACGGTCTCCTGGTCTCCCGTGTTTGTGTGCAGACTGCCTCTCTCGTCCCCTGGCCGCCCTTAGCACTGCCAGGCTGAGGGAAGGAAGAATGTGCTCCTTGTACCGGGAAGGCATACATTGTCACAGTTTCCATAATCATCTCCTTCCAAACATGTGAAGGCATTTGTCCTTTGCAACAAGGCTATTCAGGCTCCGAGGGAAAGTGGCTACACTCTGAACCAGGAATTCATAAGCAACCTTTTACCAAATCTTTCTTCAAAAGGGAAGCTTTTCCAAATTAAGAGACACCAGCATTTGAATACTGGGGATTTGGATATCCTGGAGAACCTTCAAATTTTTGGCAAAAAAAAAAATTTGAAGCATTTGGCAAGCCGATACGTATATAATGTCAAGCAGCACTGACTTCTTTGTTTAGCCCCGGAAATCAGCCTCTGTATGGGATCTACACTGTTTGGCTCAAGAAAATTGTCTGGCTGGGATCACTGTGCACCCCACCTTCCTGCGCCCCCAGCTCCCTGCATTCAGAAAGGAAAGACGTCTCCCAGCCACAGGCCGCATTTAGCATTTTATTTTTAGCATTGTGGTGATACCAAAAACATGGACGTAAACAGGAGGTTGTCAGGCCTATCTAAATAGCAGAAGATTAAATTCAGGTCAGGGAGAAATCTAACTGGCCCCCGCAGTAAATAAATTGTTTCCCATGAAGTGCTCTTAAATAGAATATTTATAAGATGCTTGCTTTTTCTGATGTTTATGGAGGTGATTTTCATGTACCAGGTTAGCTCGCCTTAGGCATTTTACCAATTTTATTCAGGCTGAGTTGGAAGTGCGTGTGCCTACTGCCCTCTACTGGTGAGAATGCATCATGTTGGACACCGACTTCAAGGGCCTCCTGAGACAGAACTTTCCACAACAGAACTTTGCGACACCGAAGGAGGCACAAAGTCTGAGTAGTACAGAGCAAAAGGGGGTCGCGATTTCGGCCCTGGCATCAGTGCTGTGAGATGTTCATTTATATAATGATTTCAAATATGACAAAAACAGAATGAAATTCATCTTTTACAAGAGTGCGATTATTCTTAAGCCCCCGTGGTTGGTCCTAGTGCACAAGGCGACCCTATATCTTACTTTTCTTTTTAAGGTGTAGACCGAGAGAATAACATGAAGATGCAGCTCCAATACTTTTCTCTTCCCACGCTAATGATACTTACTGGGCTGCTATTTTAATAAATTTTTTTAAGAGCTGAACACGCTTGCTGGGCTGGGAACAAAGGCAAATCTCGGTGACAACCCAAAACTGAATTTCATTAAATCTCCTCAGAAACAAATCCAAGTTTGCTGTGGTCTTTTTAAAATTATGCCTTCCAAATGTGTGATAGATTAGCTCCAGCTAGAAGAGAAAGGAAAACAATGTCACTTCTTTGCTTTTCAATCAAAACACCAGCGAGGCTTCTCTCTTTGTCAAGACAAGTCAACGCTGGTCAGTGAATGTGGATGTAATCAGTGGCCAGGATTCCGCCTGTCCTCTGGGCCCGAAGGGCTTCAATGAGGCTTGTGAAATATATTAACAAGCAACTAGGTGCTGTTGGCTCCATGCACTCAGGGACACAGACCTTACTGTAAATCATACAGATTTTTCTTTAACACTCAAAGACTTTATGACAGGCTTTCTTAATAAACTGAGTATTAAAACAATGATCATGTGGTTTCCACATTGCAGCCCGCATTAACATTTGCAGCTGAGCGATGCCAGCAGCGTCCGCGGGAATGGCTGTGTACCTGCTAATGCTCTCAATCAAGCGGCTTACCTCATGCACGCAGTTGAAGAGTTCCCAATCATAAATTGTCATCTGGTATGCTAAATCTTTCGAGCTCATCAGTTCAAAAGTTCCCACTGTTCCGACAGTTGGGCCTTCCTGTTCTGGCAAGGGAGTCTATGAATAATCATACAAAAATATATCAGCATCTCAAAACAGCCGAGCACTTGCTGCTGACTGCTTTAAGGAGGGGAAAGGATTCGGGTAAGGCTTTCGGAAACATCTTGTAACTTTGCTTTTACCCAGAGGGCAAGGATGCCTTCACTCCCAACGCTCACTCACCCCGGTGCCCTCTCTCTGGTCATCATCGACACACTGATCAGTTTCACTGGCTGGAACATGTGGACGTCACAAGTCAGGTTCAGAGCAGCGTGACGGGGAGGGCTCCTTCCTGCCTGGGCCTGGGAGCTCCCTGGAAACAATGCCTTTTCTCTGGTAAAGATGTGAGAGGTTCCTGGAGGCTTTCCCCTCCTATTTCCACGCAGGCACAGCTATCTAGCCACAGGGCTGGTTACTACCTACCCGGCCGGGGCTGGTGACTGTGGTTGAGTTGCCACAGCTCCATCTCTTACAGCACGTCGCCTGGGGTTACAGGTGACGGGGCTCTGGGTGCTGCGATTCATCCCCTCTCCGGGAGATGCTGTGCAAAGGACGATTCTCACATGGGCCTGGTGGTTTGGGCAAGGTATCGGCAAACCAAACTCCACTACTCTCTGGAAGTCCCTCAGTCAGAACTTTCCAACCAACTTACTTATGTCATTTTACTTTATGAGAAGTGATTTACAGTCCTTTCTTTAGTAAAACAAATGATTCATATACATTGGAAACATGTATAAAATATTAACACCTATCCCTCTATAAGATATGTACAAAGTTATAAAAGTCATAGGAAGTGAACAAGCATTTCCTTCATATCATGTATGCCACATATGGATATTCAGTATTTAGACTGGAAGTACTAACACTGTACAAGTTGTACCACCATCATTATTATCATCACCCCTAACCGTTACACTCTATAAATGCCCACTGCATTCTGGGCACTAAAGAAGTGACATATTCAGGATGTGGGCGGTCCCTGCATTTGAAAGTTGGCATCTAAGAGAGGAGTGTGCCCTGACCAGCAAGTACCGTCCTGCACATCAACGGTCAACTGCTGCCGTTCATTTGCACGTATACGGGGCAGACAGAGGCATCAACACACACCCGACTCCCAGACACACAGATGACCGGGTGCGAGAACGTGAACGGGCTTTTGGAGAGTTAGTGGGCATTTGGAATGAAGTACGGGCTAAAGAGGTTCTTGGAGAAAGACGCCGGGCTTTGGAAGACGAAGCAGACAAACTCTGGGTGGGTTAGAACAGCGTGGATTTCCCTGAGCATCCGGATGGTCTGCTATAGCTTAAAGATGGCCAGAGAGGCACCGAGGTGGGGGCGCTGCCGTCAGTCTTGCTTGGCAGGAACACAGAGCTCAGGGCCAGCTTTTAGAAAGCCTTTGGGTACAGGATGAGGCGTTGGGGTTTTGTGATAGGCCAGGTTAGTGCCAGCTTCGCAGAGTAACAGATTCTAAATCTAAACCCCACTCTAACTACAGACTCGGATTGATTCCCTAACCTCCCAAATGTTGGTTACCAGCTCGGGCAAGTTGAGATCACAGTGCCTAGGACCTAGGCATGCTGCGAGGACTGAATGGGAGTAATTGAAGTGTAGCTCATAAGCACAGTGCCTGGCACAGGGGAGGCCCCTTATTCCGCCCCCTACTCCCATTAGCCCCCTTCCTAGATGTGTGGAGCACTGCGAAGGTGCAGGACCCGGTGATCAGTGCACCTGGATGTAAGAGGGGAATACTGTTGTTCCTGATTTGCTCTCTGCGGGGACAGAGGGCAGGGAAGACAGACAATGATGTCCAAGTCCTGAAACTTAGGGAGCCAGCCTGAAGCTGACAGGCAAGTAGCTTATGGACATAGGTAAGGAGGGTGGCTTCCAGCAGGTAGGTGTGAGGTAGAAAAGCTGGGGAAGCTTTAGAAGCTCGGTCTGAGGACGCCTCTCAGGCTCAGACTGGCCCTGCACTTTCTCCCTTCCTCTCACAGTTGCAACTGTGACCACAGCCCCTCTGCTCCTCTGTGGAGCTGCCCTCCCACTCTATACCACGGGTCCGCTCTCCTCAGTGGGCCCACATCCCTGTCTCTTGCCCTTGAGGCTTCAGGGCTTCCCATAGAGGGGACACATGAACCCAACAACTGCAGGGGAGATGCCAATATAAAGCAATAGGCAAAGTTCTTTTCCTTGTGGATACGGGTCTATCATTCCTGCATCCATTTTGAGAGAATGACAGAAAGCCCTGTTGAATCTTTGCCTTTTTTCAGTGGGCAGGGCTCACCGAGCGAGCCTGCTCCCTTTTTGGCCAAGGACAGGCTGACCCTTTCCCTCCGTGAAACTCCGATGTGAGCAGCCACAGGCTCCTCTGTCTAAGTGGGGAATGGACTTGCTGACCCTCAGCCCAGAGGAGCATCCCCTCAGGCCATTGCCGCGCGGACATCCCTGTGGGAACTTCCTACAGGGGAGGCCCAGCGGGGCTTCTGCAGGGTCTGCGCTGCACACACAGACCTGGAAACTGCCTGCCCGGAGGTACCGCACACCCAGACTCCTGCTCTGCTCTTTGTGGAGAGCTGGTTTCTTTGTTAGGCCTGGGTGGTGGAGACTGAGAGGATAGCACTGTTCCCCTCCCACTTTCCAAATGAGGAAACTCAGACCTAAAAAGGATGTGCTGATTGTCAGTGACAAAGAGATGGTGAAAGTAAGCTGCCATCCCAGCTCCCCTTTCTCCTCGTGCTCCCACACAATGCGTGACTCACTCTGGGTTCTCACTGGCCGCACTAAGTTCTCATTCCACGCTGGTGTCCCTCATTGTGCGGTGAGTCCCCAGAGCCACAACTATCTACAATACCTGGAGTGACATAGCAGGCACTAAATAAACATGGAAGGAACCAGTGAATGGATCCAAGTAGAACCAAACCACAGTACGGTGGGATCTTATAATAATTGGCTCTGTACTATGCTTCAACAAAATGTCAAGAGCATTTATAGCTCCAGAATCCATGCCCGTAACCAACTAGGACAAATCGCTGGCACTCTACTAATTCCAGAAACACAATTTAGCACCAGGATTTGTTCTGTGCTTGGCTGCTTGTGTTAGTCTCATAGTAACTGTCATAGGGATGCCAGTCCAGGGCCACACAGGAGCTAGCACAGCACCGAGCGCAAAACAGACACTTCCTAAGGGTATGCCGATGGCGCCCAGGCTTTGGCCAGCATTCTGGACTGCAGAGTGGCCCTGTGCACCACTGTTCCCAGAAGCACTGCCCGTAAAGAATCTTTAGAAAGCTGGAGAAGGAGCTGCACATCTTCGGTTTTGTGAGGCCGGTCAGTTAGTCTGACGGCATAACTTGCAGAAAAAGTTAAACAAGTTCACGTCCCGGGTGCTTGTTGCAAAGTAAATTCCTTTCAATTGCTCAGGCCTTAAAATGGAAGACGAGCAAGGACTAAGAACTTGTAAGGCTGTGGGATGATGTGCAAATAAACAGAGGCTTACAAGTTAGTATCTGCCCCACAGGGAGCTGGAGACAGTCCACGAGATCGTCTGGAAACCACGGCCTGCGCACTGTGGCCAGGAACCAGCTGGCAGAAGAGGCCTGAGCATCATGTGGCCAACTCATCCCGCAGCACCCCCAGCGGCGGCACTGAGCGGGCTTCTGACGGCTTTCATTTCCAGGCAAGGGCAGCATGACTCATTTACAACATCACTGCTGCCTACTCCCTCAATGGGAAATATTCACTTTTCAGAAAGCAGATGATGTAGATGACTAAAAGACATGAAGAGGACAGTGAGCAGACTCAGATCCTATCGTGCTGGTGGTGGAGGAAAGGCAAGGGGGCTCGTGAGCCGTGACCCAGGAGGGAGCAGTAAGAGGACTAAGGCTGCGTGGCCAAGTTCCTCTCCAGGTGAATTCAAGATATTGCAGAATCCGCTGAGTTGTGCCAGAGTGTGCTAAATGGCTCTCCCCAACCCAGAACGCCGGAATTATGAGAAGGAAAACAACCTCTAAAAGTCCAGGGAGGGAAATCTTGATTTACCTATAATATCTAGTTCGAAACTTGAAGGTATTCATGCAGTGATGTAGTTAAATGCTACCCCCAAATGCAATGCAATTCACCCCTAGCCCCTGAATGTTCAAATTTGGAAAAACAAGTCCTCTATCCTCTGAATTGTACCAGGCTTTGTAAGGTATCCACCCTGCACACACACAAGGTACTTTAATAGCTACTCGCCTCCGTGCCTAATTTTTATAGGACAAATAGAAATGCACCCTACCACCTGCATAAAAGAGAGTAGGCGCCTCAGTTATTAGCACGGACCAATCAATCCCGTATTCACCAAGAGCTCTGTGTGGCTGGGAACCTGTGTCTCAGAGACGTAGGGAAGACTGTTGGCCCCTGGTGTTTCCTACACAGGACAGTCACTTTTGGGGAACAGTAATTTTCAAAGACTGGAGAGGGCTTTGCCAAAGTATGATGAATCAGAATAGTTTGTTTTAAAATTATTTTTATCCTGTTCTAACTATTCATATTTTAATATTAATAATTAATTTGAAGGTATTTCAAGGAGGTTAATTACTACAGAGTTCTGAAAGCTGAATTATGCCCCAACAGTGGTGCTAATTGGCTTATTCCACAAAGGAAAACCTAAAGCTCAGAGCACCTCAAATGAACACCTGAGGCTTACCCAATAAACTGCAGAAAAGGAAAGAAACCAAGTAGCATTCGAGATTTTTTTAGCAACTAGGTTCAGCATGACTGCCAAGTGAAGCTGCAGACAAGTTTTTCTGATTGCAGACGCTGCTCGGAGGGGCCACCCACACCTACCAGTGAATCGAATTGCTCTCGCGGGCAAGCAAACAGGCGTCCATTAATGGTGAGCGTCGTAAATACTGAAACATCATTAGGTTTGAGCACCACCTTTTCTGTGAACATAAAAAGCATGAGATTGCCTATTAAATGCATCTGAGATTTGCTGCACTGCCCTAATCACACCAACAAATTGCCAGCTCGGTGAATTACCGGGACACGCAAAGTGACTGCATAAAATACAGCGCTGAAGGGGCCCGCTGAATAAAAAGGCCACAGCGCTCACACAGGCACTCGGCACTCAGGATGCCATCAGAAAGAACCAAAAAAACAGGTCTGCAAATACCCGAGGGTCAACTCACCCAGTTCTGTGCTGCAGCTGTAATTACATACAAAGCCACACTTGCTATTTATATGACAAGTTATCTTTCCGGGTGGGAATCACACCCAGGCTTTGGAGATTGAAAGATCACTTTTGGAAAACATAGGCAGAGGGTTCTGAGACCCCATATGACTTTAGATGCAAAGTTTATTGTTATTTTTCACTTATTTCTAAATTCGGACAGAGGACAATGGCATTACCTGCATTAAGCCTTCTGTGTTTTAAAATTAGTTCATTTGTTTATTTAGAATTTACTACATGCTGGACACTACTCCAGGCAACGAGGATACGGAAGGAAATGATGCAGAAAAAAATCTTAGTTCAGAAAGAGCTGACATCATAGTGAGGAGGCAGTGACCAAGACACTTGTATTATCAGAGGGTGAGAAGTGGAGAAAGGAGGAGGCCAGGCAGCACGTGCAAGGGGGAAGGGTACAATTTCAGAAAGGGAATCGAGCAGAGGAAGGGGTCCTCAGGGAGCCACTGCCATCTGGGTGGAGCTGAGGAAGTGAGTGGCCGATCAGGACAGCCGTGGGAAGAATGCACAGAGGGTGGGCTACAGGGACAGAAATGGGAGGAGAAACATTGGGATAGTCCATCATGCACTTCAAATTCTACATCAGTAGCATCATTTGTCTTCAAAGGGGGCAGAAATGGCTCCCCTGATCCTGAAAGGTTCCCCAAAAGGCTGTCAAATCATTGCTGGATAAAGGAACCTTACTGCTCCTTCCTCCTGGCTCTCAGCCACACATGCTATGCTGACCACTCCTAGCCTCTTGCTGGCATGGACTGTAATGGTTTATTTAATTTACCTCCTCACCGGCTTGGGAGCCCCTTGGAGGCATAGGCTGTGTCCAACCCTCCTCTTCCTGTCACAGACACACTGAGTGGCCAGCAAATATATGATGAATGACATTTCAGGAAAGCAGAGAATAATCAAGTAATCCCATGGGGAATATACTCCTCCTGTGGTTTGATGACCTAGGTTCCAGGGCTACCTCACGAGGAGGCGGACCATCATCAGCTGAGAAGAACTAGCCTGTGACCAGCTCCAACTTCAGACTTCAGCGTGTCATGCTAGACGCTCTCTTAGGGTCCATTTTTCTTAGAGCTCCAAGGCCTTGAGCATTTTTTCTTTAGGGTTTGTATGGAAAGAACTCCAGGTTGACATCCACACCAGAGCCCTCAGCTCTGGCTGCCTCAGCTCGATCACTTCCCTCTTCCTGCTGTAGAGTGGGCACTTACCCAGCTCACTTCTAACCACGTGACCTCCGTTATTCATGGCAGGACACACAGCACCAACTTGTCCCTTTGGATCAACTTGGAAGGGCCACACTCTCTCCTGGTGGGGTTTGTGTTTGGATGGGATATCCCATTTCGCAGAAGCTCCAAGTACTAAGTGAGACTGTTACCTCCTCCAGAGCTCATCTTAACGATGATCAGGCCTTCCCCGGAGCCCAGCTTGTCCGCAACTGCGCTGATGACTTCCCTCACCGAGGCGGCCACCGGCACCCGAATGGTTGTGTAGGTGTGGTCCATGCAATAGACCTTAAACAGAACTGTTGGGAAGGCAGCAGCAATGTGGTCAATCGGTCTTAGGAGTTCTTAAGAAAACCATAAGCTATGCAAAATGCTTAGACATCCTCCAAAATTTGCATCATCTTGCCTTCTTACTATTATATTTATTGGGGCTCATCTACACCTATGCCTGTCCCCTTCTTAAATTTACCCTTAGCTTTGGTCTAAGAATAGGTGCATGGTCTCCAATTAAAAAACAATAACTGCCCAGTAGGTGTGGCTCAGGGGTTGAGCATCAACCTATGAACTAGGAGGTCATGATTCAATTCCTGGTCAGGGCACATGCCTGGATTGCAGGCTCAATCCCCAGTAGGGGGTGTGCAGGAGGCAGCCAATCAATGATTCTCCCTCATCATTGATGTTTCTATTTCTTTCTCCCTCTCCCTTCCTCTCTGAAATCAATAAAAAAAAAATATTTAAAAAACAAAACAAAATAACAACAGATTACTTGTGAAAACCCACAAACAGATCATGAGGAAAAATGAGAAGCATGGTTCAGTCACTTTTCTGGGTCTGCCCCTGTCTGGGAGCCTTTTTTTTCTCACAAGACGGGCTGTGCTGTGTTATAGGCTGATGACCAGGTTACTGCTGCCTGGTGTGGCGGGGGGAGGGGGGGGGAAGGGAGGGCCAACAGTGACACCTCTGCAAACAGGAGCGCTTCTGCCTGAGGAGTCAACACCGGCTGCCGGTGCTGCTCTCTTGGTCACTGGTTTGTATACTTTGGGGCCGGGCCACATAGCTTGGGTGGCCTTTAGGTCAGCAGATACGTGTGTGGCACCCACAGGCTCACCTCTGAACACACAAATCCTGGAAGCAATTCTAGCTACTGCAACGCATGGGTTTAGAAGCACTCCTAAATTCCAAGGTTCATTTGTGAGTTAAAATAAAAAAATTTGGTCATTGTTATTAGTTTCATTTTGTTTTGTTTTTTGGAAAAATCTTAAACAACCAAATAATAATGGCCATCCTCTGCACCTCCTTGGTGGCTGTTCACGCAAGAGGCTGTGCTCGGGGCCAGGGCCTCCCCTGGGGCAGGAGCCCTGCTCTGCAAATGACTCTGGCCCCCCACCTCTGCCAGGCATCGGCAAAGTGCCACCTACTTTCCTGCCGGCTCTTCCCAGAGGTGGGCAACCTTCACACCTGGTCCCTGAGATGACCTTCCTTCCTTCCCAGGACAGGTGGTAGGGAGAGAGGCAGCGTCAGGAAGTGTAGATGAGCTCCTCAGCTCCAGGCACAGGGTTCAAGAACATAAATAATCGGAATGCAAAAGGGCGCCCCAAGCAAACCATTTGAAGTGCAAAGGGGCACCCCAAGAAAAGCTATTCTGTGGGTCCACGGTGATGATTCCCAGGGGAACATTTCATTCAAATAATCAAAACAATCCTGAGCTGGGAGAGAATCTCACCTTCGTCAGAGCCACGGATAGGCTGGCGCTTCTGGGCTCTCTCATCGCTTGTGTTGAAATGTTGCAAAAGAACTTTGTGCTGCAAAAATAATAACAGTAACTGCCTTAAAGGGAAAACGACTGGTGCACATTTGCAACTCAAAGGAAACACACCTGAGAAGCAGTCAGAAATGAAGAAAACATATTTGGTATTGATGAAAACATCACTTCTATGCATTGCAATATAACATGTCTGGAGAACTTCATTTCATAGGGCACAGACAATTAAGAATTCTAATCCATCGCCACTTACCTTCTTTTGTGGGTTCTTTGCATCTTCTGAACTACGAGAAACAGAGAGCACATTATTTAATACCGTTGGTACTATTATTTGAAACTAGAGGCCCAGTGCACGAAATTCATGCACGGGGGCGGGGGGGGGGGGCGGTGTGTCCCTCAGCCCAGCCTGCACCCTCTCCAATCTGGGACCCCTCGAGGGATGGATGTCCGACTGCCCTCTCACAATCCAGGTCTGCTGGCTCCCAACTGCTCGCCTGCCTGCCTTCCTGATTGCCCCTAACCACTTCTGCCTGCCAGCCTGATCACCCCCTAACCACTCCCCTGACAGCCTGATTGATGCCTAACTGCTCCCCTGCCAGCCTGTTTGCCCCTAACTGCCCTCCCCTGTAGGCCTGGTCACCCCTAACTGCCCTCCCCTGCAGGCATGATCCCCCCCAACTGCTCTCCCCTTCAGGCCTGGGTCCCCCCCAACTGCCCTTCCCTGCAGGCCCGGTCACCCCCAACTTCCCTCCTCTGCTGGCCTGGTCACCCCTAACTGCCCTCCCCTGCAGGCTTGATCACCCCCAACTGCCCTCCCTTGCAGGCCTGGTCCCTCCCAACTGCCCTCCCCTGCTGGCCTAATCACCCACAACTGCCCTCTCTTGCAGGCCTGGTCCCTCCCAACTGCCCTCCCCTCTGGCCATCTTGTGTCCACATGGGGGCAGCCACCTTGTGTATTGGAGTGATGGTCAGTTTGCATATTACTCTTTTATTAGATAGGATTGCTTCACTTGTATATGACTTTAATCTTATGTTAGAAAATGAAACCACAGCATCCCTTCAGGAGGTGATCTGAGCCTTCTCATCTTAAAATGAAGAGACCAAAGCATGCAGGACCCAGCAGAGAGATCAGCACTTGCCGCAGGCAGATCCCCAGCAGAACTGATGTGAAAAGCCCTGGTGTCTAGGTCTCAAAGTCTACCTAGCAGCACACTCTCTGCAGTGTTTAATCCGTGGCTCAGGAACGGCATGTGAAAACCTATGTTTTCACTGAGAGGACACAAATATCAACAGTTTTGGCAGTAGAAAGTGAATGTTCCCTTCAAACTTCCTTTCGATGCCACTGAGCCATTTATGACTGCATTCACTGCTCTGAACCACAGGGACTCAAGTTTACTGAGTTAGACGCCCCAAAGAAGGATATTTTCCTCCTTGGGCTTCCTCGTGGCAGCTTCGCAGCCTAGGAGGCAGCTGAGCAGCATCTCAGTGCCTTGTTCCCTCTGGCCTCATCGCAGCACCCACACCCGAGGCCCAGACTGCTCAAATCAGGGCACTGCATGGCCGTTGAAAAACCAGCCTTCACCTTGCGGGGGGCAAAGGACTTCGTGGCAGATGTTTGATGGTGAGCAGGCACTTCCGTGATGGAAGCACACCCCAGAGCCAAGCCCTTCCTTACATTTGCTTGACAATCCTCTCCAGCTCGGGTAGCTGTTCCTTGAGGGCGGCGATCATCCGGGCATCATCTGACACAGACACATAAAACTCCTGTAATTGGCAAAGGTCACAGGCTTTTAACAAGCATCGATAAGGCACGCAGTTCTGTCAAGAGCAATGAAGACGTGTCCCTGTGTCACCTGCTTCGCTAGCCTCTCCAGACCAGGGTTTCATGGACCCAAGACAAAAAGGAAAGTGTTAAAATAAGCCGGAAGTCAAAATTGCAAGTGAGAAAAACATTTGGAAATGAGGTGGCAGTTGTAGAACACTGTGCATGTCATTAATGCCACTGAATTGTATACACTTAAAGAGGGTTACAATGACAAATTTTATGTTGGGTATATTTTACCACAAAAAATTAATTGCAAATGGATTGTTTATATGAAAGGCAATGTAATACAATGCTTTGAAATGAGTGATTTTATAGTCTTTCTCCTCGATATTTTTTCAGGGGAATTTTAATATTATTTTAGTATTTGTTGGTTTATTTAATATTCACCACTAGTTGTAGTTAATTGTCGGTGGTAAAATTGCAGGCAGGGCCTTCAGCACTGTGCTAACTTTACATTGAGTCTGTGCCACCACCTCAGGTCTCTTTGCTGAGGTGCTGGGAACAGTCCTGACCCCAGAGCAGCGGCGGCAGAAGCAGCTGTGCCCTGTTATGCTCAGGAGCAGTGGCCTCAAAGCCAAAGATGGGAGCTGGGGCTGGGCCAGCTTAACCGCCACGTGGGCCTTTACTCCATGGGTAGAGGCCACAAGTCAAGTCATGATGCCAAGCTACTATTATTCCTTTACACTTTCAAAACACTCCATTTCCCAGCCTTAAAGGACTCTGAGGTCCACCCCTCCTCCTGCCTCACCTGTCTCGGCCTGATAAACGATATGATCAAAAGGAAGATAAGGGGTATGTTTCTTTTGGATAATTCATTCTTGAACAGACAGACTGATAAAGTTTGAAATAGAAGCCTCATTGTGTTTTGCCTACACAGAAGCGAGGTCCTTATCTAGGCTTTGAGGACAGAGTGAGTCATCGAGGAGTAAATGCCAGCCAGGGTCAATGCTGAATGTGGGCTGGGAGCCCTGGGAAAGAAAAGGGAAGTTCAGCTTCAAAGCAGTCAGTGTTTACAAGATAAATCAAGTCTCTTCCAAGCCACCTCAGGGTCTCAGTAAGCCTGTATAATAAAAGGCTAATATGCAAATCTACCGAACGGCGGACCGACCAGTTGCTATGACGTGCACTGACCACCAGACGCTCAATTCAGGAGCTACCACCTGGTGGTCAGTGTGCACCCACAGGGGGAGCGCCGCTCAGCCAGAAGCCCTGAGCCAGGCTCACTGCTGGCGAGTGCAGTGGTGATGGCAGGAGCCTCTCCCGCCTCCACAGCAGTCGGACATTCCCCCAGGGCTCCAGGACTGCAAGAGGGCACAGCTGGGCTGAGGCCCCCCTCAACCCCCAGTGCACGAATTTCATGCATCGGGCCTCTAGTTCCTCAATAAAATTATCTGCTCCCCTCTACTTGAAAATCTTCCATTTGATCTAGTAATCCTGTGTCTAGGAATGTAACCAAGAATAGACCTACATGCACAAAAATGTTCACTACGCTATTCTTCTAGGAAGGTGAAAATGGAAATGATGTAAATATTCAGTAATATGGGAACAAGTAAATATACTTGTGGCAGAGCTACTCAAAGGTCATTAGAAAGACTGCACTGATATGGGAAAATCCGTACATGAAGTGAAAAAAGCAGCCTGCGAAATGATGGGCATTCTGTGCTTACCACCATGTAAACTATACAAAGAAAAAGAGACTATTAAAATTATATTAAAATGCTACCAAGTATTGCCCTGGCTGGTGTGGCTCAGTTGCTTGAATATCATCCCATGTACCAGGAGGTCGTTGGTTCCATTCCTGGTCAGGGCACATGCCCAGGTTGTGGGTGCGATTCCCACTAGGGTGTGTGCAGGAGGCAGCCCATCGATATTTCTTTCATCGATGTTTCCATCTCTCTCCCTCTCCTTTCCTCTCTCTCCACAATCAATAAAAAACACATTTTTAAAATGCTACCAGTTATTGAATTAGAGTGATGGGATAATGGATGATCGTTTTCTTTACTTTTCTTGTAGTACCTTTCTGATAAAGGAACATGTTAACAAAGTCTAGAATTTGTGATTATAGTCCCTCCAGGGTAGTCTGTGTATTACAGGACAGAGGTGTATTCTGGGAAGGGGCCCCCCCACTCCACCCCCCATGTACCTCCAGGAAAGCCATAGCCACATCATCCTCTTGTAGGAGGTCCCCGTACACGGCGGCCCACTGCAAAACCAGGCGGACGACTCGCCTCTTGTTGTTGAGGGCATAATCCATTTTCTCCTGCTCCGTACCTTGCGAAGGCTGGGCGTGGTAAGTTCCAAGGAGTCAAGGAAGAAATTAGCCATTTCACACTCCTTTGACTGTGCTACTTGCAAAGGCAGGGAGTGACAGATCCCAGCGTCAGAGAGCCAGCCTTCTGCACGGATACATTTCTTCCCTCAGGCCCTCACAAAATCTCCACCCCCACAAAAGTTCTGGACCAAATGAATACAACCCTTACTGAGGACTGCTGACCTTGACCCGATAGTTTCCCAAGAAATTAGACCCGCCAGGCTCCACCCGGACTTGCGTGTGGACAGGATTCTTGTGCCGAGCTCTGGCTTTCATCAGGATGTACCACATTCCCTGCGTGCCCTCCACCTGGCCCTTCATTTCTCGGGGTGGGAATGCTTCCCACTGCCCCTTGTCTCTGGGTGCCTTGCCATCTCTTGTTGGTCCCCACAACACTGCACACATCTCCTTAATCTCCTTCATTATATGCATTTCAGTGAAAGCCTTCCAAGTGCTCATCTAGTAACTCCAGAACCATGACTGATACAAAGAGTGCGTAGGGAGGGGGGTTGGGGGGGTTGTGAGGCTGGAGGAAGATAAGCTCAGCCGTATGAGAACGAGGAAAGATTCCTGCTGTATTGATCTGGTGAGGGTCTCAGTTTTTATACCATTCCTTCTTCTCTTGTCTGAAACCACAACTAACTCATATTGGCTTTTTGTGCATTTATGGCTAGCCATCTTAAATAAACTATTAGTTCTCTGAGACTTCAGATGATACACTATGGCCTTGTATTCTAGACAATACCTAGCACAGGGACTTTTATCTAGAAATTTTATTTGTTTATTAATACAACAAATGCTTGATTGAGTGTCCACTACATGTGTCAGGTAAAGGTCCCTGTTTTCGGCGTTTATCCTTATGTGGATTACAGTAAGGAGACTATAGTATATGATCAGGAAAGATTTTAGACTAGACATACTGTTCCTTTTTCAGTGACTATTACAGATAATTGGTTCGCAGAACGATTTCCCTCATTATAACTTACACTGTGACTGGCACATAGAGTACCACAATCAAGTTCTACTTCATAGTCTTGTGAGAGGAAAGGATCGCTCCCTTTCTGCAAGTGAGCGCACTGACAGTAAAGGAGCATAAATGGCCAGGATTACATAGTGCGGATCTGGAGTGGGTTTTGAACCCAGGACTCCTAATCCCAGCTAGTTTTCTTCCACATCACACAACAGCCCCGTGCCTCAGCTGCCTAGCCCCATGTCTCAGACCTGCCTACAAGACTGTCTGTGCCTTCGGTTCCCACCAGGACTTCAAAGGCACTGCAGAAAACTGCCTCCTGGCTGTGCTGTGCTTGAGAACTACACCAGTGAAAGGCCTTTTCTAAAGACTATAAATAATCATGATCAAGGTAAATGACAGAACCTTAAAGCCAAGATGGACTGCATGTAAATGGGTTGCAAAATAGCTTTCATAAATTGAGCACGGGAGTCATAAAAAAGAAAATTGCTTAACCTGTATTGCTACAATTCTCTCTGAACTTACAATAAAAAAAAAGGGAAGAAAGATCACTTTATGTGAAAATTATTTCCTTTCTGATTAACCCTTTGGTCTCTTGATTGTCTACACACATAACTCACCCCGCCCCCCCCCCCTCCCAAAAAAAAAAAAAAAAGAATGGCAATGCTGGGCACATTTTATGACTATTTTTTATGGTAACTAGCAGCATAGTTAGGTACATGGAGGTTACAAATTAATGATTCCTGACAGATTATAAAAATATGTACTGGTTCAACCAAGAGTCAGTGAGAAAAGGAGTCTTTCCTACTTGAATGGGGCTGAAATGGTTTGAAATTTCAAGTTGATATCGAGTGGTTATAAGTCTAACTTTCCAGGTTATCTGGATTTGGATTCCAGGAACCAACACAAATGCTTGTGTGTTGGCTACAGAGGTATGAGCAGCACACCTGTGGCTACCCTCTAGGGCCCTTGTAGGATGACTAAATCAACGTGTCTTTGAGGGTCAAGACAAAGGTTTTCCTTTCCTCTTTCCTCTTGGGAAATTTGTCTGCTGTCAACAATGAAAGATAGACTATCTGACTGGAGGGATTAGCATGCTAACACTTCAAATGTGTCAAGAGCTTGACAGTTTATAATAAGTATGCTTAATGTGCTCATAGGATCCTATATGCTCTCTACAAACTTCAGGGGAAATATTTACAGATGAGGAGACTGAGGGCCAGGGAGATCTGTTCAGCCTTGGTCAGTGAGTACATGGCAGGCTTTACAAATCCAGACAAGGCTCTTTCCATTATCATCACTCCCACAGCCCCAAATAGTGGCTATAGTGACATTAGTGCTTGGGTTCATGAAATTATTAAATAATTTTATCTGAGGGGCAAAAATCCAAGTTTCCTGGAGCTGACTCAGCGTGATGGGAAGCTAAACCAGAGTTGAGTGAACACTGCTTGTCAGGAGTAACTCCCAGCCTCCTAGGAGCTGGAACTCACCAAATCTGGGGAAAGAGGCTTTCTTTAATGTCTCCTAAACATTAAGCATTTTTGCCTTTGGAAAAAACAAAGAGAAGCATTGCTTTGTTTCACAAAGCCTTGCCTTTCCCCTTACAGATGTTGATTTACTAAAATAGAGGTGGGGTAATACTACTTTTATAGCTGAGTTCACACATGTGCCCTCCCTAGGCAACATACCATTCCAGTCCTGAGCAGGCTGCTGAGTCAGGTTCTTAAGGGACACAGAGGAGACTTTATATGTAATTGATTACACCTGAAATGACACAGGCGAGTTGCTGGGGCTTCTATTCACACGATCTTCTCAGGCTTTTAGGAGATTTATGTGATTTTTAGATTTTATTAAACACCCACAAAAAAGGTGGAGAAAGGAAAAAACACACAACTATATACCCTTTAGGTAGCAGCCAAAAAAAATAAAGAACATCTCACCAGGTCCCTTGTATCAATATGATGTCAAAATGCAACCTAAGAAGAGTAATATTTCAAATGTAGTATGTTCATGAATTTAAACACATCCGGCTAAAACTAGAATAATGCATTGTCCATTTGCTGCAGTAAGTACTATTTGGAATAAAAATCTAACTATTTTTCAGGATGTATAACAATTTAGAAAGGATTATCAATGCATTCCACACACACAAGGTATTTTTTAACATCTGAAGAACACTATCTGAAATATGTAATTGGTTAATGTCTATGTTAAAAGTAGATTAGTAGAGAAGTAAAATATACACTATTCCAATGATTTTATCAAATTATCTGGAAATACTTGCATTGAATAAGACCATGATTTCTGATATCATGAAAATTGGGTTCAGGTAAGAAGTAATATGGCTGCTTGAATTCATAGAGAAAAGAGACACAGAAAGATAACACAGTTTTGGCATCTCATGAAGTGCTTGGTAAAAGTCTAAAAGAGAATCTAGAATTAGTCACTAAATTGTTATTTTAGACACAACTCTTAAAAGGCCATTATAGAGGAGAAACCAAGATGGCGGCATAGGTAAGCACCTAAACTGCTGCCTCGCACAACAATTTCAAAGCTACAACTAAAAGACAGAACGGACACCATCCAGAACCACAGGAAAGCTGGCTGAGTGAAAATTCTACAACTAGAAGGAAAGAGAAAAGCTCACAGAGAATTGGAGGTACGGCAAAGGGTCTTTGTGCGTGCAGAGAGGAAGGGTGGCTGAGAGCATGGCTGACTTTCTCTGGTGGAAGGGGGAAGGAAGCCCCTGACCGCACTGAACCCCAGTTCTGACTGCAGTGAACCCCAGCCCCGGGTGAAACCCCGTGGACCCAGGCTCATACAGGGGGAGTCTGGACTGTCAGAGAGAAAGGCACCCGGAGACTCGGAGACCCGGGGGAGACCCGGGGGAGCCCTGGCAGGCAGGGTTCTGGAGGCGCGCGCACCAGTGTGCACAAAGGCTGCGAAGGTTGCCACAGGCTTTCCCTAGCAGAAGGGAGTCCGAAGCTCCTGACTGCACTGAACCCCAATTCTGACTGCACTGAACCCCAGTTCCTGGCGAGCCCCTGGGGATCTGTGCTCTTACGAGGGGGGGGGGGGGAATCTGGACTCTCGGGCAGAGACTCGGGAGCCGGGGAAGGCAGAGGTCTGCAGACGCGCGCATGCCAGTGCGCACAAAGGCTGCGGAGGTTGCCACAGGCTTTCCCTAGTGTAAGGAAGTCAGAAGCTCCTGACTGCACTGAGCCCCAGTTCTGACTGCACTGAACCCCAGTTCCAGGCGAGCCCCTGGGGACCCACGCTCTTGTGGGGGGAATCTGGACTCTCGGGCGGAGACTTGGGAGCCTGGGAAGGCAGAGGTCTGCAGGCGCGCACGCGCGCAAGGGCAAGGCTGACTGGAAGCCAAGACTGTCTGCTCCACCCTGAGACTCCACCCCATCCAAGCTGAGCACAGAGGCTATTGCATTTTGGCAAGTCTAATCCTATATGGCTGTCTCCAGCAACGAACTTCTCCCAGCGTAGACACAGCTGATCCTTACAGCCAACTGGCCTGGAGATCAATTCCTCCCAGTGATACCAACAACAATCAAGACTTAACTACAACAAGGCTGTACACACAGTCCACAAAGGGGTGCACCAAGAGTGTCCACCTCAGGTTAACTGGGGAGGCCAACCCACTGGGCCATATAGGAAACCTAGCACACAAATCTACCCTACAAACTCAGGGAAGCAGTGAAAATGCGGCGTCAAAGAAACAGATCACAAATGAAAGAAATGGAGGAAAACAAATGACTGGATATAGAATTCAAAACCACGGTTATAAGACTTTTCAAGAATATCCTAGAAAAGGCTGATAAATATAACGAGACCCTCGAAGATATGAAAAAGGACCAACTAGAAATTAAACATACACTGACTGAAATAAAAAATATTATACAGAGACCCAAAAACAGACTAGAGGAACACAAGAATCAAGTCAATGAATTGAAATACAAAGAAGCAAAAAACACTCAACCGAAAAAGCAAAAAGAAAAAAAAATCCAAAAAGTTGAAGATAATGTAAGAGGACTCTGGGACAACTTCAAGCGTACCAACATCAGAATTATGGGGGTGCCAGAAGTAGAGAGAGAGCAAGATACTGAAAACCTATTTGAAGAAATAATGACCGAAAACTTCCCCCACCTGGTGAAAGAAATAGACTTACAAGTCCAGGAAGCACACAGAACCCCAAACAAAAGGAATCCAAAGAGGACCACACCAAGACACATCATAATTAAAATGCCAAGAGCAAAAGACAAAGAGAGAATCTTAAAAGCAGCAAGAGAAAAACAGTTAATTACCTACAAGGGAGCACCCATACGATTGTCAGCTGATTTCTCAACAGAAACTATGCAGGCCAGACGGGAGTGGCAAGAAATTTTCAAAGTGATGAATAGCAAGAACCTACAACCAAGATTACTCTACCCAGCAAAGCTATCATTCAGAATTGAAGGGCAGATAAAGAGCTTCACAGATAAGAAAAAGCTAAAGGAGTTCATCACCACCAAACCAGTATTATATGAAATGCTCAAAGGTATTCTTAAAGAAGAGGAAGAAGAAAAAAGTAAAGATAAAAATTATGAACAACAAATACATATCTATCAACAAGTGAACCTAAAAATCAAGTGAATTAAAAACCTGAGGGACAGAATAATCTGGTGAATATAATAGAATCAGGGGCATAGAAAGGGAGTGGACTGATAATTCTCAGGGGGAAAGGGGAATGGGGGAGTTCAGGAAGAGACTGGACAAAAATCATACACCCATGGATGAGGACAGTGGGGAGGAGGTAAGGGCAGAAGGTGGGGTGGGAACCGGGTGGAGGGGAGCTATGGGGGGGGAAAAGGAAAAACAATTGTAATAATCTGAATAAAGATTTATTTTTTTTTTAGAAAAAGGCCATTATAGTCAAAGTGGCCAACTCATCACTAATACTGAGATGATTGACAGAATTATAGAATTTGTGAGCGGCAAAAGCCCTTTGATTGTATCTCCTTGAAAACCACCATTTTAGAGGTAAGGAAATTGAGATAGAATGAGGTGATTTTTCCAAATTTATCAATGGAATTCTTGGGACTAGAACTCAGTTCTCTTATCTCCCTCCCTAGTACTGTTTACCTGTTTATGCTGTTGTGTTTTATTTGACATTCATATTTTTTATGCTAACATATATTATACAGCAGAATTAGGTTAGATAACAGGGAAATCCATCTGAGACGTAGAAACTGATCCCCCCAAATCCTCAAAGACAACGAAGTACATGCAAGAAATCAAGAGTTAAATGTTGCAGCCTTGACAATCTGATGTCAGGGGAGCACAGAAATTTTAACTGATTATATCCTCTTGGCTATAGTTTTAACCAGTTCTCTTGTCCAATATCTGTTGATTTAGAAAGCAGCAACTCACCACTACTAACCAAACATTCTTAAATCTACTGGCCATTCAAATCCTAACTTGAGGTTTCTCTTGTTATGGCATTAAGACTCCTTACCATCTGGCAGCATTAATTCCAAATCTTTAACAGCAGGAACCATGTGGTAAACTCACTGTGCATCTCCACATTTTCTAGTCAAGGTCTGGGCATATGAAAACATAAAAAGCCTCAAGTGTTTGTTGATTGACTGCTTACCTTAAACAATTCAATCACACTCTTTGGAGTGCAATATATAATGCAATTTTCTAAAAAATAGAAGACTTTTTATCTTACCACAGCTCTCTAAACCCTTTATCTAAATTATCTGAAGTTCCATCTTGTTGCAATGTCAGCAAAATCATAGACACATTCTAAACAAGATCATGCTCAGTGTCACCAGGCTGACTAAACACAAACACCAAAATGTCTGGTACATTTTTTAAACAGAATCATTTAGTGATCAAGTATTTATTATAGGAGCACAAACTCTGAGTGACTAAATCTTCATTGAATCGTACCAGCTCTTTCAGCAACATGTAGCTGCACCTGAGGACGAATTGGACCTGCTTTCAATGAGGTATTAGGACTGAGAGTCGGAAAAGGAGAAGGCCACAGTGTAGGCTATGGGCTTCCTACCCTGCCAACAGCAGGCTTAATATTCCATTGAGTCATTTTCCTCATGCTGGCTCTGCCGTTCAAACACTGTAATTATTTCATATATTTTTACCTAGTTATTATCTTACTCACCACAGGCACCTGTAATTTTTCTGTATTTCTTTTTTTTTACTGCTCATTTACTTATTCTTAATTCAGCTAATAATGGTTCCATGTATTAAAATGATCATGGGGAAAGTAAGTGAAAACCTCCTAGGATGTAGAGGCAGCAGATTCATTACAGCCTACAACAGGGAATAAAATATTATGTATACTTTTTGCAGTAAGTATATGCTAATTATGCAGCTATTTATAAAACACTTATCAACATTCAAACTGGTACTCTTCAATATTGTTGTTTTCTAAAGCCCTGCTTTGCATACAAGATCTCTGCTTGCAGCTGAAAACAAACTTTGGGGGTCATATGCCCACTGACTAGACAAAGCTTTTGTATATATATATATTTTACCTTATGCCACATACCTCATGATGGTATAATAATTTCTTCATGTGGGCCAATATATTTACATTTACTGTATAAGGGGCGTTATGGTTTATAATGTGCTTCCACACACATGGCCTCATTTGGTCACAACAGCCTGGGGAGGTGGGAAGGACAGGTGTAACTATCCCTGTTATATAGACAGGGCTCAGAGAGGTGAAGGATGACTGCTGAGTGATAAAGCTTGTAAGATGCAGGCCTTCTGATTTCAGACCTCTTGCTTTCCCACTATACTATGGGCCTCCTTCCTACCCTGCTTGCCTCTGTGGAGAATCCAAACATCCTGAGCATGGAGCCTGTTCCCTCTTTGATACAACATGTCCTAGGGAATGCACGTTCTGGAATTAGACCACTTGGGTTCCTATCCGGGCTCCCCCACTTATAAACTGTGAGACTCTTGGTCAGTTATGAACCATTTAGAGCCTCAGTCCCTTCATCTGTAAACTTCAGAGGACTGTTGTTAAGGATGAGATGGGACAATATTGGTAAGCCATGTAGAACAGTATCTGAGACATATTAAGTGCTCAGTAAGAGTTAGCTATCATGATCACTATAGACCCACTTCTGGAAATAATTTAAAATCCTTTAAATGGTTGGCTTTGGAATTTTAACTGTGATGCTATTCCTATCAACATAGCTGTCCTGGGAGCAATTTCTGTGCCATCATTTTCTTTAGATGCCTCCCATCTCCTTGCTCAGAATATGTTTTTTTTCCTACTGGGTTCAAATCTTGTTCTAACACCTACCAGCTATGTAACGTGGGGCCAATTACTTCACTGCTCAGTCTCACTTCTTATTGTAAAGAGAGTATACTTCTCACAGTCTTGATATGAGGCTGAGAAAACATATGTAGAACAGTTGGCAGAATATCTGATAATACAACCTTTTTTATTTCAAAGAGCACATCATGTTCATATCATTATTAAACCAAGTCTTCCTTCCTTATTGGAAATAAACTCTTCACTTGCATATCTGCAGAAGTAAATTGCTCTGATAGTGACATACAGACCACACACTTTTCAGAGCCGAATGGAGGCTACAATGGTAAAATTTGGCTCCAGCAAAATAAATTTAAGATAACCATCTTCCTTAGGAATCTAAAATATATTTCTAAAAACCTGGCTTCATCTAGATAATAAGAACCTGATACTGTTTTGGTATCAATAAGAAAAGCAAATTTTAAAAAATGTTTTTTTTTTTTTTTTTTTTTTTAGAGAACCCCAGACAACTTCTAAAGAGAACATCTCCAGGTCAATGTTACATAGGAATAAATGATGGAGACCCTGCTTTTTCAGTAGAAAATCTGTTGTGTATTTTGTTCCTGTATAAAGGATGTAATACATATAAAAAGTTTCAGCTAAAACTTAGTGACAAATCTGGATTCTATATATTTATTTTTTTCCTTTTAATTCAAAAACCTAACAATTTTTCCATGCAAAAAGTATAGAATTTGTATTGACTATTAAGTCAAAAGAAATTAGGATAGTAAGAGAAAATATTTGACCGACCAAAATTATTGCTGTATTTAAATTTTTACAAATTTAAACATGAGCCATTTGTCACTTAAGATTCTTTCAGCTATAAGAACTATCAGTCCTAAACAACAGAGACCTGCATTTGTTGACATAACAGAGAATTTATTAGCAGGACATTATTAGTTTCTGTCATCATAGACTCCATTTTCTTTCCTGACTACTAATTTCAGCTTCTTCATAAGGCTCGTTCCCCTAACATCTGTAGAATGACTGTTGCTGGCATTGGGGCTACAGACTTCCTGTTCTCTCTCTTAAATGTTGAAAAAGCTTTTTACCCAGAAAGCCTCTCTTTGAGTCTCATTGTACCAGTGTACCTTGGGCCTGCAATTTGAGAACCAATCATGGTCAAGGGCAGCCACCTACTATAAGCAGCTAGAATGACCAACGGAGATCACATTGACATCAGGGAGTCAACTACAATGTCCACTCCAACTAGAATCTCATTTGTGCCACCTGCAGTTTCTGCCAGTATGAGAGGAATCGTAGGTGATTATTTGGCTTCCATGTCCTTGATTTCTCCTACATGTAAAATGAAATGAATATCATACCAGTCCTTTTTTTGCCTCAAAGTGGGGGCTAGGTGTCAGAATTATAAAGTAAATGTATGAAAATGCTCTGAATCAAGGATATAGTTATTAAATTCAAAATAATACTAACTTAGTTGTGACCATATACTGAATTGAAAGACTGACTATATTTGTATAAAAAAATATAGCAGAGTGTAGTCATGAAACACAGAAATTAAGACAATCAGAGAGCAATTTGGTAATGAACACCAAACATGTTAATTTATTACATATTCTGTGCCTACTTTTAGAAATTTAAAGCAAGAATATTATCATCTATGTGGGCAAAGATTTAGCTGGAAGGACATAGATTCATCCCATTATATTTGTTACAGAAAAAATGTGAAGATAATTTAAATATCCAATAGGAAGAGGCTAAGAAAGTAAATTATGACATATCTGCCATATAATATTGAGTCATTAAAAATGATAATGTGTTTTTCTCGTGCATCTTTGTCACCTTATGTTGCCCAGCACTATATGACACCTGTAAGTGCCCAATAAATGTTTCTGAAATTACCTGAAAAAATGATGTACTTATATATATATATACATATGCACATACACATACATATATACACATACATATATATGTACACACACATATATATACATATATATATATACATATATATATATATATATATATATATATACTTTTTTTTGAAAAGATATCCACAACATACCAGTAAGAGGGAGAAAAATATTACAAAAAAACCCCACATATAACATGATCTCACGTATATGAAATTACATAAAATTTCTTGAAGGTTTTTCAAAAAACAGTGGTGAGATACCAGATGAATTTTTCTCTCTTCTCTTTTTTCTGTAAATTGAATTTTTTTACAATGAGAACATTTTAGTTTTAAAGATGACAAAGCTATTTATATTTAGAAAAATGGTGTGGAAAAGTACTTAGTGGCAAAGAAAGATATTCATAAAATATTGTTTAGTGACAAAGCACACACAATTATTTATAGTATGATCCCATTATTATATTTATAATTACAAATCTATATGTTTTTAAAAAAGACTAGAAGGATACATGCTAACATGTTAACAATAGTAATACCTGGTGAGGTGATAGTTGGTTTTAATTTTCCTTTTAAAGACTAATGGAAGATTGAACTGAATTTTAAGTATAGATTTTAAAAAGGTTAAAAAAACTGGAGATGAAAAGTACAGAAACTGAACAAATATAATTTTAAAAACTCATTATAACACACTTGTATTCATCAGGTCAAATCATGTCCCAAGCGTATCTAATGAATAGAGACTCTCTCTCATTAGCACATAAAAGGCCTGAAATATTAATGTTAAACAGAATTCTACCACCTTCCTCTGTGCTAAAAGCAAAATTGGAGGAGACACACAATGTGGATTAAGGACAGAAATAAGTGTCAGTAGCTCAAGAATTAAATCTTTTCTGTACTAGTAATTACCTTTCTCTGAGCAAATCATAATTTTTCATTATTCTAATTTATTGATTTGGAAAAAGAGGAGTGAAAATACTGACTTCTACATAGGGCTGCTGTGAAAAGTCACATATTAAGTACTTTGAAAACACTCAGCCAAAGCAGTGCACTTTAACGTGGGTGCTTAAATGGAACTTGGTTAAGTATTTTAATATCCTTACATCCCATATTAAGAACATGGGGTTCAGTTTTACATTGTATCCCCGTCGCTGTGCATGTGGTGTTACACGGTTTATGTGTATGTCGTTTTTGTCTGCCCATCATCTATTTCTGCACTTTCTGTTTTTCTTCATAGGCAGTCTCCCTCCAGTAAAGTGCATTGCCTTCCCTTGACCAAGATATTAGCAGTGACCCAAGCTAGGCCAACTGGCCCCTCCTTCCCAGAGATTTGGGAGGAGGTGAGGGCCCAGGATGCTTGGAGCAGATTTACCCCAACAGCACTGCCTTCAGCTGCTGCCTTGAGCCCCTTTCTAAGGCCTGGGCTCTTCAAAGATTCCTTCAATTCTCTGAGTTACGCCATATTCTTCTTAGATTACTTTATTCGTTGCCAGTCATGGTTGTTTCATGTTACCCATAACCAAAAAAAAGTTGCTTATATAACATCTCCCCAGATAGAAAGGGATTAAAAATTGAATCCTTAGCATTACATAGAAGCACTTATTTCCATTTGCTTGCACGCAGCAGGATAAACTCTCTGGCACGCCCTCCCAGGCATACCCTCCCTGGGCATTACAGAACAGTAGTTCTTGTTTGAGACTCTTATTCCCAGTATCTAAGGACCAGGTTTAGGCTGCCCAAGTGGCTATTTAAATTAATGAAAGTTAAATATAATAAAAATTCAGTTCACCCATCATAATAGCCAATCTCGAGGCTAGTGGCTACTGGGCTAGCACAGATGTGGAACATTCCCATCATTACAAAATGTTCTATTGAACACTCCATCTATTTGCTTTCAATAAATTAGGCTTACTTAGGTTTTAGCCACCTCAGTTGTGCAATACATTGTCAAAAAATGTTCTTAAATGGTAATTAAAAGATAAGCTTTTAAGGAAATACTGGTAAGTTGTAAAGAAAAAGCCGCCACACCCAGGCTTGGAATCCTGAGACCTGGGTGAATCATGGCTCTGTCCCTGCTTTGGGAATGTCACTCCATTTTTCTGAACTTGAAAATCCTCATTTGTGTCATAAAGCTAATATTAACCCAATAGACTCCTGTAAGCATAAGTGTTATATTACAGGCCAATGCTCTTAGCATGGTGCCTGACACATAATGAATTGATTCCAAATGGAACAGTGGAGAGAATCTAGGTTCCTGCAGGGCCAGGTGTGATGAAGAGGTTCCAGGGTACTAGGTGGTACAGATGATACCCAGCCACCCTGGGTTCCCTATATCTACTGAGAAAAGAACTGGGATTGGATACACAGGTTCCTCTCAATTCTATTGTTCACTTCCCTGTCTCCACCTCCCCTCGCTGCCAACATCGTTACTGCCATACCTTCCTACCTAGAATGGCCAGGACTTGAGTTGTTTTCATTTAAAAACAGAGGTCACCGGTAACGAATGTTCTCAATCAACTCTGAAGAGGACAAGCTAATAAATGAACAAATCAGAATTTGCAAAAAATAAACTTAGTGTTGGGGGCTTGAGTAGTAAAATGATATGATTTACAGCCCACAGTACTTCTAGTCTTCTTTTGGTTTTAAGTCCACTGTACGCTCTTACTCTTCTCTTTTTTTTAAGCATTTTTTATTGATTTTTTTTTTTTTTTTTTACAGAGAGGAAGGGAGAGGGATAGAGAGTTAGAAACATCTATGAGAGAGAAACATCGATCAGCTGCCTCCTGCACACCCCCTACTGGGGATGTGCGCACAACCAAGGTACATGCCCTTGACCGGAATCGAACCTGGGACCCTTCAGTCTGCAGGCCGATGCTCTTTCCACTAAGCCAAATCGGTTAGGGATCTTCTTTTGTTTTGTTTGACTTAAGCTTATCCATGTGCTGTTGAAAAAATCAGTGTATATTCAATGGTGGTTTTTATTTTTCCTTCCAACAAATCTCAAAGATCTAAGAATGACTACCGTGTATGGAGCTGAAAGAGCACAGAGAGATTCTGAGTATATTAATCTTACTTGAGAAAAATTGATTATGAGCCAGAAAGAATATATAAAATATGTAAGTCTCATTAAGCTGTCTTTACTTAGTCAGATAGTTCCCAGGCAAATAAACACCCAAATTTCACTCTTGCAGCTCCCTCTGAATAACACATTCAACTCAAATCTCCTATCCTCACGCATTCTATTGACTTCAAAGAGAATGATGGGTGAACAAGAAAATGAGAATCAGGTAGGGCAATTATAATTCTGAAAAAGGAAAGCATTCCCAATGTTGATTGGATTGCCCAGAAAAAAGAAAGCTATTCTCCTTCAATATATTTAACTGCTCACAAAAGGCCAAAGTGTTTTGGGTTCTAAATTTTCATTGCTTTAAAAATAAAGCAGAATCAGAAAATACATTTTCACATAGCCCCCAACCCCCAAATTGAGAGTGTGACTTATAAATAATATTTACTTCTTTTACTTAATTTACATTTTCTGAAAGTTCCGTCTGAGCCAGACATGGTATACTAAGTGGTCAATTCAATAGACTATTGAAAAGCTGCCCCCAAAAAACTCAGCTTTCAAGCTGCCAAGAAGAAAGGCCATTAGAATTTCAAGTTTTATAACTTTTATTTAAGTAAATGTAATAATAATAAAAATGGCAATGAAGGAATGAATTTTCGGTATCTAGAGGAGAGGATGGACTAGGACAAATGTAAAAGGAAAGCTATCCCCCAATGATAACTTGTCTTTAAGCCAGTGGGTTAGTGGTCTGATTAATACTACAGCTTAGAGGAGGAACACAAGCAGGCCACGACCCAACCTGCCAGGTATCCTAACAGGTACAATGTCTGCCTCCCAGGTTAGTATTACCCCGAGTAATAATCCCAGATTCTTCTCCATAATTTCTCTAGCCTACCTCCGAGGTATGTATGTTTCTAACTGGTTTCACCTTCCTGAGGTGACCTGATTCCCATTTTGCACCAGTAATGAGGAAGAAATCCTCCAACATGACGCAGCAACACCATGCCAAGGAGAGCTGGAGTCTATGCTGGGGAAAGCACAGCTCTGCCTGGGCCATGACTTACCTGCAGAGGCTGGGGCGAGATAACGGCCATGTACATATAGGGTGTCTTGAAGGGAATAGAGACTTTTCACAGTAAAAGGATATTGGGCCACCAGGGCTGGGCAAAGCTGGGTATTTGGCATAAAAACACAGTGCATCATAACAAAGTCATTTAAAACGGAATCTGCAGGGGAAAGAAAATGCAAAGCATAAAAGGAAATTAGGTTCTTAGAGAAATCTTTAGGAAAGCAAGTGTATCTGTTCTTTGGTTTTTGACCAATGGTTCTCATATGTTGGCTTGGAGAATTATGGTTTTACTGTACACAGAAGCACTGCATATAAAAATAACTTTATATATATATATATATGGAGAGAGAGAGAGAGAGAGAGAGAGAGAGACCGACCCATGGATAGTACCGTGTATGCAAAGAAACATGATCATTTATTTGTCACCTTTACACCATATGTCTTTTGTCAATATCACCTTTTCTTTATCTCTTTTTCACCTTCTATTTCCAGAGGAAGCATGAAGGATGAGAGGATGATGGAATTACAGAAAAAGAAGGTGGTAAGAGCAGAGAATTGGTGAGGATAACAAAAGATGGAAAGGAAAAGAAAAGAAAAGATATAGGCTGTGAGTAGCAACAGAAGCAAAACAAAGCTCTCTAGTAGATTAAAATGGTGACTGTCCTGTAGTTGAAGTTGTTTTGAAGGTAGGTAATCAGGGAGACGGCAAGGGAAATAAGGCAAGTCCCAAAGATAAGCTTCATTTGTTTCATTCTGAATTCATGCTGGTTTTTCATCGTAAAGACAACACTCTCTAGTCAGCGTTGGTGGAAAAGCATGTGAAGACAGGCCTGAGAGCCTATGGGATCCACCTGATGAAACTTGGAATCCCAGATGCCATGGGGACTTTCATTAAGATATGAACTACACTGGCTGAGATTTGTGAAACTCACATAGCTTTTCAAATAGAAAAAGGTGAGAAATGTGAAATTTTTAACTATATAAATTAGATAAGCATTACTGTCTATGTTTTAAATGAACTTATATTGGCAAAGTTGGAATCATTGATTAAAGGTTTAACTATTATACTCATCTAAAAAATTGAAATATAACTGACATACAACATTATGTAAGTTTAAGGTGTACAATGTCTTGATTTAATACATTTATATATTGCAATATGATTACCACCCTGGTGTCAGCAAACGCCTCTACCATGTCCCATAATACCACTATACTCATTAAAATATAAGGGATAAATGTAACCCCAAGCTGTCATCCTGTCAATACTCACTGTTACCAGTCATTTTAGTCCCAGTATACTGAACCAAAGAGGATGCAGACAGAAGTTGTACAGAACTTTTTTAAGTACAAAAGGACTTTGGCTTGTCCAAGTGTGACATCTAGGGTCTCCTTTATATGTTTTAGATATTCTCTGAGGAGAGGGGAGATGATCCTTGCTTATGAGGCTCCCAGAAGGCCTGTGCTATACAGTAGTTCACACTTTGCTAAAGCAGGGATTTCAGTAGAGCTGGGGAGCGGCCATGTAGCATGGCAACTACCCAGCACCCACGTTTCACTAGAGCTTCCTTGTTCTCTGCTTGTATGTAGTAACTCTGATATTCTTGAGAACTGAATCTTAAAAATCATTTTATACTAAAAAATGATTTCCCAAGTCACTCAGTGACTAATGCTGGTCCTAGAAGTTAAAAGTCTAGGAAACGAATAGGTCTAAGGCAGAAAATAGATGCTTTGGTAAATTAAGAAAATGTACTGTCAAACCCGAGGTGTTCATTTCTATGCCCTAAGCCAGTTTCACTATTAACTCTGTGTTCTGTATTGTAAATGTATAAATGCCAAGCGTTTCCCACTTCACTGCATCCTTTAGTTTCTCATCATGGGGCCCATCACATTCTCCCCAATGCTTAGCTTTGCACTTAAGATCCTCCGGGATCTGTAGTCAAATGCTTAGGCCTTCCTTCTCCCACTTCTGTATACAATCACCCAGCAAAACCAAGCTGCTTGACCTGACAGCTCCTATGTCAGTACTGATGTTGCACCTCAGCGTGGAAAGCTTTGCCTCCAGGCTCCAGTGACTAGATACCAGCCTGTTTTCAGGGCCATTTTGAAGGCTATATTCTTCACGATACTTTGCCCGATCCCCTCAACTAGTCACTGCTCCTGAAGACTGACCGCATCCTGCTTGATGGTCCAGCTATTTGCACATTCCTTTGTGTCCTCTAGTAGGTTATAAACTCCAGCGAGTGCCTAGTCCAGAGCACGAGCTTAGTGCTTTCCCAGGGAGATACTCAACAAATACGGAGGCAAAAATAGCTGCCCTGGAGCCAGAGAGCCTGGCTTTATAACAACGACTCCCCAATTAACTCGCTATATAAAGAAAGATCTCAGATAATCTCTTTATAAAATGAGAAACTGGAATGAAGAGCTAAAATAAGAAGTAATCAGAGCAAAAACACTTTTAGGAGGTATATAAAAATAGTAATTTCACTCACAGATGGTGGAAATGGACCTTGAACTACCACAGGGTTTTTAGATAAGTCTTTGAACTTCTTTTAGTGAGAAATCTTCTTTCATGTAGTTCAGTTTGCTTACAATATTAACCTTTTATTCTGAGTGACAGGCCAGTAGCATAGAATTTTTTTTTAAAGTTGAATGTAGACTATTCCAAAGTTAACACAAGATGGTTCCCAAAGTGGAGAATGATAATAAAACCGGACACTCAGTTCACCCACGAGATTCATCTCATTCACCCTCATATCTCTGAGTCTTAGTGAATACTACTGTAAGGTAGTGTTATGTGTTGAATTTTATCCTCCCAAAAAGACATGTTGAAGTCCCAATCCCCAATACTTCAGAATGTGACCTTATTGGATATAGGGTCTTTGTAGGTGTTGTCAAATTGAGATGTGGTCCAGTGTGGGCCCTAATCCAATATGAGTGCTGTCCTTATAAAAGGAGAAACTTTGGAAACAGAGATAGATGCACAGAAGGAAGGTTATGTGAAGAGTTAGGGAGAACATGTGACAATGAAGGCAGAGTTTGGGTGGTGCATCTATGAGCCACAGAACACTGAAGATTGCCGGCTAAAAGCCAGAGGCCCGGAGAAGGGCATGGAGCAGGTTCCCCCTCACAGCCCTCCGAAGGAACCAACTCTACCACCACCTTGATCTCAGACTTCTAGCCTCCAGAACTGTAAGACAATACTCTTCTGTTGTTTAAGCCATCCATTTTGAGGTACTTTGTTACATTAACCCTAGCAAACGAATATAGGTGATATGTAGTTACACTCTGGGGCAGCCCGCGACTCTGCAACCACAGACAGAACTATTTTACTCCATTTTAGTGAGGTTCTGCCTTTTGTGTAGGCAGCAGCAAATCCTTTATGGGAATAGGTAGAATTTAAATGATAACCTAATAGATGTCTGTAAAGGTGAGTTTAAATGCTAACCTATGAGACCTGACCAGGTGGCTCAGTTGGTTGGAGCATCGGCCTGAACACCAAAGGTGGCAGGTTCAATTCCCGGTCAGGGCACATACCTAGGTTGTGGATTTGATCCCAGTCATGGGTTTGATCTGGTCGGGGCATGCATAGGAGGCAACCAGTTGATGTTTCTCACATCAATGTTCCTCTCTCTCTCTCTCTCTCTCTTTCAAATCAATAAACATATTCTCAGGTGAGGCTTAAAAATAAGTGATAACCTTAAGAGATGCCTATAAAAGGCTAATCCTAATGTGTATGAATGAGATTGAGCCATTCACAAAGGACAGCCAGGAATGGAGCAGGCAGAGGAGGGTCAGAAGGATCACTCCCTGTGTGGGCCACACAGGGATGCTCTTAGAATGTTAATCCAACAACTTCCTTCTAAAACTGTTTTGTCTAAACACGCTGAGAATGAACTCAGGATTTTTTTTTTAGTGTTCTGCACGGATTTAGTGAACACACAAACTAACTGTTCTAGGTATTTACCTGTTGCTTCATTTAAAGCTGGCTCAAGGCGTATTGTTTCTAGAAAATGCTCTAAAATTTTTTCAGGTGTTCCTGACATCACAGTATACCTGGATAAAAAATAAAAACAACATCAGCTTTTCAAAAGTGGGCAAATCATTAATAAATAACTTTTCACATATGTAAGATTTGTTTTTTTTAGATCCCAGGGAACCATTTCAATTTAACTTATGGCCCATATTCTCCTTATAGTAAGAGAGAACATGTACTTTGCCAGAGTCACACAGGAAGACAATGAAAAAATCACAAGTGGAAGTAGTTACTAAAACGTGACTCTTTTTCCCTACATGGAACTGAAGTAAATTTCTTGGAGAGCAGCTCTGGCAGGCTGGGAACTGAGCAACTCCAGCCTTGCTCCAAGAGGAATGAGAAGAAGCATGTGAATCCCAGGGCAATTCAGGGCAGGCACGGGGAGCGCAGAGGGGAAGCGACAGTAAACTAGGTTACCCATATATGGGTTACTTGTAGCGAAATTCAGTCCCACAGTGGATTCCCCTGCCTATTTCTGGAATGCTCTGTCTTTTCCAACTGTACATTGGCATGTGCTTTGGAAATACAGCTAAGAATAAAGCAGGAGAAAAAAACACACCCCGAAACCCAAAGACCAATGAGCAAACAAGCAAAGCCCAATAGCATCTGAATAGGCAATAAATCAGCAACAGAAAATTCACATAATTTATTTCAATGTCAAATATATTTTTTGGGAGGTGTTAATTATTATTTCAGAAGATCCATCTATGCAGCTCTTCAATCAGCATGAAAGGATTTATTTTTAAAATTGAATGTGTGTTATTTCAAAGTCATATTCAAGATGGTAACAAGACAGTGAATGAAAACTTAGAGGCAAAATACATTAAGATGATATGGGGCTCCTATTCCAAAATTCAGACTTTGCTTTGCTGCTTGGCATTTCATCCAAAGCAAAATGATAGGGAAGAAAAACAACAATGAAAATAACAGTCTCTTATGTTCATAGAGCAGTGGTAGAATTTGGCTCTAGGAGAACCTAAATTCCTTCGCCTTCTCACCAACATCCTTTCTTGTTTGAGACCTTGGAGGTAGTGCATTGAAATCCCAAAAATTTCCCTAACATACTAAATCTCAGGGTTTTAACCTCATGCCTGAGGGAGTGAAGAAGAGGCCATTCAACATATGACCCTCTGCATGTGAAAATGGAGAGGGAGAGTGCATGAAGCAACTTTAGTACTGAATGAGGTAACAAGTGCAGTCTATCTGGAAGGCAACCATTAGCTAACACTATTCTGTGTCAGCCCTGGCCAGTATGATCAGTGGTTAGAGTGTTGGCCTGTGTACCGATGGATCTCGGGTTCGATTCCTGGTCAAGGGCATGTACCTGGGTTGCAGGTTTGGTCCCTGGCCCCGGTTGGGGCACGTGCTGAGGCAATCAATGGGTGCCTCTTTCCACATCGATCTCTCTCTCTCTTTCTTTCTCTCCGCCTCTCCCCCCACTCCTTTCTACTATCTCTGAAAATCAATGGGAAAAATATCCTCAGGTGCAGATTAACAAAAAATTTTAAAAAAACATATTCTTTGTGTGTTTTGTGTGTGTGTGTGTGTGTGTGTACATGTCCACACATGTGTGCGCATACACAGGGGCAAAAAGAATTGAAGAGTTAAATCTTTGAGGAAGCCTGGATTTGGAGACTAGAGAAGAAGAGGGGAAATAGGAAAAAAATACTTTAATCTCAAAAGCATGACCCTTTTCTCAAAGTAAATAAGGTAGAAGACAATGGTTTTTCCTCTTGTAGGCAGTGACTATTTGAGAAAAAGAGAGGGCATATCTATAAATACTATCAACACTTCAAAGGGAAAAACTGCTGTGTGCATTCAGTAACTCCTAAAATGCATGATTCTGGGATGGTGCCCAGCAGATGCGCTGGAAAGGGAGCAGCATCTGCACACATAGTAAGGACCTGGGGTGGGAGGGGTGCTCCACATCTGTCAAATGTTGACTGTGCCCTAGACAACGAGGTGGGCCCTGAGCAATGTCCTCATCTTTACTCCTGCTAGTTAAATATTAGCTGTATCCTGCAGGTGGAGAAACTGCTCTGCAAGGGGAGGCATCAGGCCCGCGGTCACACAGTTCGGAAATGCGAGGTCTCTGCTATGAGTCCCGGGCAGCGCCCAAGCGTGAGTCTCAGGTCGCTGCAAGGACATCCTGGGCACCAGGCAGAAGCTACGCTAGGTACTTGGAGCCCATGCAGAACAGGAAGTCTGCTGTGCAATGAAAAACCCCTTCTGAAGGGAACTTGTTTGCTTTTTCTCTGAAAATGAATTTTACGTGGAGTGTAAATATGTTACATTAAAAACCAGTTACGTGTTATTTACCACGGCGCTGGGCAGCTGCCACTAGTAAATGTTTAACTCTGATAGAAGGTTGGCTTCACATTCCGTGTTCCCAGTTTGGACATCCCTTACCTAGCGTACTATGTCTGGTCAGAAAGAGGGAAGACCAGCGTGGCAGGCCAAGTATCCTATCACTTCTCTAAACTTGGCCACAGGGTCCATCTGACACCAGGGGATCTTTCTTTGGCTACCAAAGGCTCCCTCTAGTGGCTCCCCCTTGCTGTGGTCGCGTTACCCATCTCTCCCTCTTGTGAGCGCCAGGGAGGGCTGTCCCGTGTGGACATTCTGTTAAGGCAGGGGCCTCTGAAGGCTGAGGGCCAGGGAGTTTCTGGCCAGGCATAGCTGTCTGTGGTCTTGCAGCTCTGGGTTTGACTGAAACATCACGTTTTTGCTTTGTTTCAGGCCAGACACTCCCAGGCGTCTACTGCTGACCTCTGTTTAAATGAGGAACTTGAAGACCAGACAGCATGACTCTGTTCAGTTTATTGCACAAAGGAGCTAATTTAGCCCAAGTTAAAGAGAACCCCAATTGGTTCCATTATCCAAGTTGTGAGGGTTTAAGCCTGTGACAGAAAATCTTTCCCTAACATCAAGTCTGGAAATGAAGTTAGAAAAGCAGACACTTCCATCTGTACCTGGAACAACAACAACAACAACAACAACAAAAAGGTGTGTGGGGGGGGTGGTGCGGGGGCGGGGGGGAAGGGGGGGAGGCAGGAAGAGGAAGGGGGAAAGGGAGGAGCCTGAAAGAGATTATCTTTCTGGAAACAGGATGGAGTTTGATAGTCTAAGGATGAGCAACACAGTAACTAACACAGTCATATGAAATTCTCTCTTTCTTACTAAAACCACATGACCACAGAGCATAAGATAACCAAAATGGTAAATTTTGAGGGCTGCATAAAGTTGATCCATCATGAGAAATACTGTCTTGCAATTGACATTTGACTATCACACTCACAGTGAGTGGCTTGGGTAGAGTCAGGCAATTCTGAAACTCTTCTGGATTTCTTAGGGGGAAAGGGAATCAGAAAAATAACATTATTATCAGCACCAACAGTGACCCTCTTTGAGTTCAAGAAAGACAGTTTCTGAGGAGATAGAAGTCCTAACGGTTCCTAAATTTTAAGTCCATTCATAGACAAGATTGCTGCCATGTTATCGAAGTTATCCAGAAGATCAGGCCAAAATTCACTCACACAGCCTCCCCTTTTCAACTCTGGTCTGGCTTGGGGAAGCTCAACATGGAAAAGAACCCCCTGAGAGAGTAGCTTTGTATTCTTCAGGAAAGTGACTTTGCTGTTGCATTATTTTGTACTCATTGATATTTCTTAATGCTGAGAACATGCCAGGTTTTTGAATTCTAGTTTAAGGAATTTGGATTGGTCTAGAGGACACAAATAAGGAGATATAACAGAAATCAGATCCAGGCCCTAAAATAAGTTTAAAACATATGGCCTCTCCTTTTCTGTTCCCTTTAGTTTGATTTCATAAAAAAAATTAATCTATATCTGGAAGGCATTCTGAAGGGAAGATGTTGTACCAAGCCAACGCTTTTGATCATTCTGCCATGAAGATCAAAATGAAGGGGCGAAAGAAGGGGACCTCCAGGGACCGCTGGGCCGAATGTTCCCAGGTTACGGAGAATGTTCAAGGCTTCCCTTTTCAGGTTGCAACATTTTCCTGAGACACCTGAAGCATTATTAAAGAATGCAGATTATCACCGTAAAATGTCCTAGTTCTATGTAAGAGCACTAAGGAAAATCATCGGAGAGGGTCCCAACCTTCACATAAACAATGTCTTAATTCTCATCCTCTATGGGCTGGAAGGACAACTGTTAAAAACACTTGAGCATGAACATTTTCAAGAATGGAGGTCAGTGAAAAAAAAAATAATGAAGAATTCTGGATGGTCAATTATAGATTTGTAAGTGAAAGGATACATCTTACATAGTCCATTTTATGTCACTCCTTTTGAAATATATCAGTTTGCAAGGCTTACTACATAGTGTTGAGGATACAGTATTTATACACCATACTTTGCTGTAGTAATCTGCAAGGCTGAGGAGAAAAGGCATGGGCGTTGATCAAGCTGCACTTGTATCCCAGCTCTATTCTTATAAACTTTGTAATCTTGGGCAAGTAACTTGCTTCTCTGAGCCTAAATTTTTCTGTTGAAAGGAGTTGTAATAAGGGATTATATAATATATTCAAAATATACTATGGCTATTCAATAATATTTCTTCCCAACCTCCTTGTAAATATGTCAATTCATCCAGATGAAAATATCTGAGCCTTAGGCTTTTAGTCTAAACAATAAGAATTCATCAATGACGGTGAGTTTCCTGGTTAAAGGGAACACCCCGTTTACATGGCAAAGAAGGAAAGATTACTGGGATGCATTCCTTTTTCAACACATTATTTGGTGACATTTCTTAGCTACAGAATTGCTCTTTTTATTATCCAAGATTGGAAATTAGTCCTTATTTTCAAAACGAGATTCTGTGATTTTCTACAATTTCTTGGAGCTACATTTCCTATTGTATTACCATCCAATTGTTGGTACATTTGATGAAAGGGTCTCAAGTAGGAAGTTGCTGCAAAACATGGAACATACACATACTGTAAAGACCCAAGTCTACACAGCTCCTGAGAAGCAAGTACCCTTTGGACAGAGGAGGCCAAAGGGATGCTTTTAAGGCTGCAGCCAACAGTCTATCTTATATTTAAATCTGGGTTTCTGTCAAAGATGATCATTCTGATAACAAGATGAAAACACTTCTTGAGAAATCCTCCATATGAAATTCAAATACCAAAGGGTCTTATCACCTAGGGTCATCACCCTTGAGCTGCCTGGCATTTCTACTTCCATTGTTCTCTCCGATGCCTTCTGTTCCAAAGCTACCACAGTTGAACACAGTATCCAGAGAGCATTTTTAGAGTAAGGGAATATTCTCCCCCATTATGCTAGGCAGCACCAAGCTAAACACAGTGCCAGAAATGGATACATTATACTGCACAAAAATGTGTGATTAGTCAATAGAGAGAAAAAAGTCACACACACTGCTATCTCCCACAGAAAAGGAGAACATGCTATTGTGGAAATGATGATACCATGTGAAAAGGTTAATCATAGTCTGGCGATTGCAGCGTTGGATGCAAACCTACTTTTGCTGAGGCTGTGAGTTTCCTTGATTAGAAGCCCTGCTCCCTGCTGGGACCTTCTCCAGCACCAAGACATCTTGGTCGTGTTCTTTCAGTCTGACTGTATTCGCCTCAACGTCCTGCAAATACAAATTACACCACATACAGATGCTGCCATTTTCTCAGACAATGAAAAAAAAATTTCAAATGCCTCAGAAATGCATTTGGTGCTTGTGATGCTAATTGTTGTGTCTACAAATTAAGTCAATTTCAAAGTCAAGGGCTAGAATGGCCAGGGAGAGGAGCAGATGAGGTTTAGGCATGTGGTTTTAAAGTTCTGCTTTTACCCCTGAATCAGAAAATCAGCAGAGTAGAGAGGAGTGTGGCTGTGTTCTGAGAAACTTTTGGGAGAGGGTGGTATAGCAGGAAGATAAGGGAGCAAAGCATTTATTCTTTATAAAAATACTAGAGGCCCGATGCACGGCCGGGGGGGTGGGGGGGGGTGGGGGGCGGGAAACTCAGCCCAGCCTGAACCCTCTCCAATCTGGGACCTCTCGAGGGATGTCTGACTGCCCGTTTAGGCCCGATCCTACCTGGGGCCGGATCCTAAATGGGCAGTCGGACATCCCTCTCACAATCCAGGACTGCTGGCTCCCAACTGCTCACCTGCCTGCCTTCCTGATTGCCCCTAGCTGCTTCTGCCTGCCAGCCTGATCACCCCCTAACCACTCCCCTGACAGCCTGATTGATGCCTAACTGCTCCCCTGCAGCCTGATTGCCCCTAACTGCCCTCCCCTGCAGGCCTGGTACCCCCCAACTGCTCTCCCCTGCAGGCCTGGGTCCCCCGCAACTGCCCTTCCCTGCAGACCCGGTTGCCCCCAACTTCCCTCCTCAGCTGGCCTGGTCACCCCTAACTGCCCTCCCCTGCAGGCTTGATAGGTGTCCATACATAAGGAATGGAGAATAATCCTATCTAATAAAAGAGTAATATTCAAATTGACTGTACCTCCACTACACCCACAAGCCATGCCCACCAGCCACGCCCACCAGCCAATCAGGAGCAAATATGCAAATAAACCCAACCAAGATGGCTGCAGCCACAGAGAGCAGGAGGGAGGCTTGGGTTTCCCTGTCAATGGAGGAAGCCAAGCTTTCTGCCTGCCCTTGCCGGCCCAGACCTCCACTCAATGCTACAAAGTTTCAATTATAGAAGATAAATAAAGCCAACAGAAATGGTGGCAGCCATGGAGCTAGAGAGAGCAGGAGGCTAGGGTTGCCCCCGGCGATGGAGGAAGCCAAGCTTCTGCAGCCCTGGCTGGCCCAGGCCTCCTCTTAAGGCTACAAAGTTTCAATTATAGAAGATACATAAATCCCAACAGAAATGGCTGCCGCCACGGAGCAAGCAGAAGGCTTGGCTCCACTCCAGGCTACAAAGTTTCAATTATAGAAGATAAATAAATCCCAGATACCAGGGCCTCTGCTTGGGTCGCCGGGGGGCATGGCTGGCCTGCAAACCACCACAGGCCCCTCGCCCAGGCTGCCCTATGCCCCAAGGGAACCCCCACCCTGATCTGGGACACCCTTCAGGGCAAACCAGCTGGCCCCCACCCATGCACCAGGCCTCTATCCTATCTAATAAAAGAGTAATATGCAGATTGACCATCACTCCAACACACAAGATGGCTGCCCCCATGTGGTCAAAGATCCTGCCCCCATGTGGACACAAGATGGCCATCACAAGATGGCCAGCAGGGGAGGGCAATTGGGAGGAACCAGGCCTGCAAGGGAGGGCAGTTGTAGGCGATCAGGCCAGCAGGGGAAGGTAATTGGGAGGGAGCAGGCCTGCAAGGGAGGGCAGTTGGGGGCGATCAAGCATGCTGGGGAGGGCAGTTAGGGGTGACCTGGCCAGCAGAGGAGGGAAGTTGGGGGTGACTGGGTCTGCAGGGAAGGGCAGTTGGGGGGGACCCAGGCCTGCAGGGGAGGGCAGTTAGGGGTGACCAGGCCTGCAGGGGAAGGCAGTTAGGGGCAAACAGACTGGCAGGGGAGCAGTCAGGCATCAATCAGGCTAGCAGGGGAGTGGTTAGGGGGTGATCAGGCTGGCAGGCAGAAGCAGTTAGGGGCAATCAGGAAGGCAGGCAGGCGAGCAGTTGGGAGCCAGCAGTCCTGGATTGTAAGAGGGATGTCCGACTGCCCGTTTAGGCCCGATCGCACTGGGGAGTGGGACATCCCTCGAGGCAGTCGGACATCTCTCGAGGGGTCCCAGATTGGAGAGGGTGCAGGCTGGGCTGAGGGACAGCCCCCCCCCCCCCCCCCCCCGCACCCCGCGCAAGAATTTCGTGCACCAGGCCTCTAGTCTTAAATAATGTCAAATGTACCAGAAAGCATAGAAGCTGCAGTTTGGGCTTTCAGGGAGGATTGACAAAGATGCTAAGGGTGGGAGAAGCAGAGAAGAGAGTCTGCTCTGTGAGCCAGCAGGGAAGGGAACAGAGCAAAGTGATCCTAGAGGGACTGTGTCTCAGGGTGAACTCAAGCTAGGGAGGGATGCAGTATGGGCCACCTGAGAGACACTGTCATCAGCTGGATTGTTCTTCCCAAGGGACCAGGGCTGGATGGTGGAGAAAGGCCAGGGACCATCTGTTCTAAAGATCACTCACTCTCATAAATACCTTAACAAGCTTAGGTTAGGCCCATCTGCAGAGCCAACTTTAAATGCAATTACTCTTCACCTATTTGCCAAAGTCCGAAATTCCTTTAGTGTGAATCAATTTGACATAAAGCACTTGAAATAAAAATGCTTGGTTAGAGTAACCACGATTAACATTAATTCTTGCTAAAATATAATCACTGACTAAATCAAGAGAGCATGTGCTATTATAGGAAGGCTCAGATTTGGGATGAGATTGGAGGTGGAGACTAGAAAGGTTTAGGATAGAGAAAGACAGGGGTCAGGAAGGTATCACTTGGACATTTGCCAAGGCAGTCCCTCTATGTCTTCTATTCTGGCGGACCGGGTCAGATGTGTGCAGGGTTGTTTGGTCTAGCCTGGCATGCCCCAGGTGCAGCTTTCCTGGAATACCCCCTCTGGGCCCCAGAATGCCCAGCAGCACAGTGAACATCCCAGGTGTGTGACCAAGGCTCTTTGTTCCTAGAGCATTCATTAATCGCTGTACTGCTCAATTAACATGACACTCAAATCTTTTCTTCTCTGGCAAAAGGAGAAATGGGATGCCCCTCAGCCACGCTTTGCCCTGGACTTACCCTCAGAATCCGGTTGAAATCCTCCTTGTCTACTCTTAAGAAATGGCAATTATCTTCTCGCAAAACGATAGAGGCAGCTCTCGGGGCATCATTCACTAGTGCCAACTTGCCAAAATCATCTCCTTCATGCAGGGTACAGACCACACCCTGAAGAGAGCAAACATTCAGATGAAGATGACCCCTGAAACAGAGCCAACACCCACCCACCTCACGCCACAAGACCCTGTTCCCCTAACACACTATATATAAATGGGCTTTACCCAGGGATGCCAAAGAGGAGTTACACAATTAAATTATAATGTTTCATTTTCCTTTCATTGAGTCACATGAGCTATGGAATAACTTAAATGTATACATTATAATCTATAAGGAGATGGGCCCCAGAAAGTTCAATACCACTCTGAGGATAATAGTTTGGATAATTTATGATTAGAGATGCTATAATGACTTTTCTTCATCAAGTAACAATGTTGTTACAAGTTTAATTGTAGCACTAAATTGTTAATGCTTAGAGCTACACTAGTAAGTGGAGCATAATAAAGTCTAAAAAAGAAAAAGATATAGATACATACCTTTCCATAAATGACCACATTCACTGATCCTTTCAGAATAATGTACCAGGAGGTACCTTCTTCCCCTTGGTTAAACACTAGATACAAAAAGAAGAAAAGACTTATAGAAGCACATCAATATAAATTACAGCTTATCAAATCATCATTTTTAAGTTCCCAGAATTACATATATATTCCAGAAGGGGGAAATAATGACTGGCAAATACTAACTTATTCAGGTGGCATACTGTTTCCTTTTCTATAGAACGTAAAAGGAACAGAAACACTGCTCTACTGGCCAGGCCCTGAAAAACCCATTGGTATTAGACATCGATTAACAGCAACCCAGTTCATCAAGCAATACTCTTTCACTCACAATTCATCAAAACGTACTACACTACAGAAAATAGTTTTTAAAAGCAATCAGACCAGTAATGTGAATTGAAAACATGCAAATTGGTACTGCTTATTGTTTATGAATATCTATCTATCTATATATTTTTAAATGGGTTGGAAGGATACCACTACAATTAGGGTAAAGTTACCATGGGAGGGAAAAAGAAGAATAGGATAAAGGAGGAAATATGGGGCCTTCGACTGTATCTGTAATTTCATTCTTTAGAAAACATGAAAAAATATTGCATGCTAGTGTTTAATGTAGACTTCAAAGGTGCTTGTAATAACCTCTATTATTTGTTTGAAATATTTAAATATTTCATAATAAAATGAAAACAATCAGTAAGTTTGAATGAAAAGAATAAAAGAGAAGTTCTGCATCACCAGTGATCATAAAAATAAAAAAAAATACTAACATGAACCTTCAAAATTTCAAGAAAGGACATTCTTACTAAAATAAAAATCAGTGTTAGAGATTCCACTTTTGATGACCTGAAAAGCATTTTGAAATATAACTTTTGTAACTCTTTTTGCTTTTACAATTCCTGCCTTCTGATAATTTGACTAACATAAGTCAGTGTGAAAAAAGAGCAAGACTTTTCAGAAATGTCTCTTGAAACGTTAACAGGGATCCATTGAACAAGTGTTCTGTGTTCCACTCAGTGTAGGAAGTGTGAGTCTAACTGGCTGAACGTTTTGCTTTGTGCAGAACTTCTGAGAGCCTTAGCATGCTGGAGGCGTACGATTCTCCAAGAGCGGTCAGAGAAGGTGGCATTTCCTGACCTGAGAAGACCACTAACCCTGCTTTGCAGGAAGGACTCCGCAGGTTCATGGGCAATGCTAGCCTGAATACTTTCGTTCACATTTATGGATATCAAATTTCAATTTCTTGCTTCTAAATATAATCACGGAACTAAATTACAAACTGGGTTCTGGAGAGATCCTAAGTATTAGTACTGTATAAATATTTGGGTCAAAGGAATTCTTTGAGACTTGGAGCTGATAGTGGAAGTGGGAGAAGAAAAGGAAAACAGGATCGTTTGTCATTCTAACTAGCAATTTCAAGAGATGGATTAGTTCTTCTAAAACCACCAACTGAAGTGAGGTCACTGTGCAAAGGGCCTGCCTGAAGAGCAGCATCTTCCTCCCACCCTCTTTACACACCGCCTTCAGCCAGCAGCGAGGCGTGAGCAGAGGCTCAGACTGGCAACAGCCCCCCGCTGGTGCCAGAAAACCACCCCGCTGCAGAACCACGGACATGTGCCGGGAACGATCACAGGTCCCAAAGGACGTCCTGCCAAGTCTGAGAGGGGAGTGTTTGCAGTCAGGGTCCCATGGCGTAGGCTCTCGGGGGAACTAGCCAGGCCCAACATCCGATTACAGCTTTCACTTACACACGGTGCCTCCTTTGGCATGAGACTCAAAGATGAGAACACCTGCTAGCTCCCGTTTCACCTAGAAGAAAAAGAGAAAGGATGTGGAAAGGCCAGATTTTTTTTGGGGGGGGGCGGGGGGGGCCAGGGGGAAACATGTTCCCTTTCTGAACAGTGCTAAATGACCCTCTTCCCACACAGCCGTCTCCAACTCTGCTTGTGCTACTGTTGTCTAGAACCACCTTCACTAGATTGCGGCTAGATTCTCAAAGCTCTTACATAAGCTATTGTATATACGCATTCATACAAGACAACTGCCCTAGAGATGGTTTAAAATGTGGTTTCACACATACGCACTAGCCGATTTCACTGCCTATCTTTTGTCTTGGTTGAGAAGGTAAGAGCATCTATAATATGCGACTCCATTGCTGTTACAGGCTCTTCCCTGCATCCCTGCAAACGTATTGGGGAAGTCAATGCCTTCAAGTTGAATAATAAGCTCAAATGTGTAAGCAGATTTATATTACAAGATAGCTAAGAAAAAATTTTTGATTCCAAATTATGGTCCCAAATTATGGCTCCGTCTCCCTAAGTACCAAGTAACCTGAGAATTTTCCCCAGTGCCTGGGTACCTGTGGTTTGAGGGAGAAGAGGAGACTATCCACACTCCTCTCCATTCCATCAGGTCTGGGGGAGTCAGGACAGGGGCATGCTGGGGACCTGGAGCACAGGTAGGGAAAGGGGTCTCCTAGCACATTTCCTCTGTGGTGTGAACCCCTGGTGCTTACATTGTGGGGGTTCCCTGGTGAGGCTCCCAGGCACTAGACCTCCTCCCTCCCCCCACGGATGAAGTGAGGATGAGAGGACAGTGGTGGGAGGCTGGGTTGGACCGCACCCCTGGTTTCTCCACCAGGTGAGCAAGCTTGTGGACCCCCTGGGAGAGCAGGGGGAGGAATGTGAAGGCGGCTCTGTTGGGTTGAAGAGGGAGGCGTTTGGATCCCTTCTGCTTGGGGTGGTGGCAAATGCCTCGCTGCTCTCTTCAGAGACCGCCCCCCCCCCCCACCAAGATCAGGGACCACAGATACTGCTAGCATATGATAGCATAATATCACCTAGCGAGCTGGGAATGAAAGGCAAATTAGGAATGTAGACGTTGCTAAGGGGCCTCGGTATATAATCTGTGGACATTGCAACAACTTCTTTTTATTATTGGTGTTGAGTTATTAACATATAGGAGACGTGTGTTGCCTGGAAATCCTGTTCCTGTGTTCCTTCTACAGGGGGAGGTGTTTCTGTCCACTGCTTTCCTAAATATCCTAGTCATGTAGAATTTTAGAGCCAAATACAGCCATTGGGCCATTTATCACTATTGGATATTGCTATTGTGCCCTAACATATCTGAAGTAACTCTCTCTTGAACATTCTGCATCCTTTCTCAATAGGGCAGCAAAAGCTGGCCACTTGGGCCAGGACAGGTCACCCTGATTTATCGCCCTCCTCTCTCTGGCTCTGTATTTCATGGGAGGGTCTCAGAGCACCTTGAAGGCCTGGCTCTCTTGTTTAGGTGTGCAGGTTCCACAGTTCAGACTTGGAAGGATGAAGCATATGTTCCAATCCCACTTACATCAAATTGCTTTGGGGTTTATAGCACCTGGGCAACTACTAATGATGTGACAATACTTGATCCCATTACAGTGATTCTTCTTGGGTATAACTTACTTAGCATCTCATGGGAAAGACTAGGGATGATTTATGAGGCAGAATTCAGATATTCCTGCCCTCCATGCCAAATACACTCCTCCTGTCCTAACTGAATTTAACTCAAAGTCTCCTGACCTTGCTCAATAAGAGACAACTTACGGTGGTAGAAAGATGGGATAAGGCTTTAATGTGAAGGAGCTCATCATAGATAATCTCTAGGTCATCCATACTCCTCTGGCCAGGTCTACAAAGAAAAAAGTAACAAGGAAATAATGAGAAAAAAGTCATCACTAAAGCCTGAAATACAGAAGTTGACTCAAGGGTCAGTAATGCAATTCAGATTTCTTAGGAATAATCTCTATAAAAAGATATTGGCAGAGGGCGAGATTATACCATTATAATCCCTTAAAGGAAGTTTTGAAATGAATGTGTTGTCAATAATGGGCACAGAGTCCCCTTCCCTTCTAATCTCAGAGGGAAGAACATCTCTGCTCACATTGTAGTTGGTTAATCTATCTCTCACTTTGTAGATGATTGCTCCAAAAAATTGCTTTGCATTACCATCTTAATCAGTAATAGGAAAACTTGCCTTTAACACAACTAGAAACAACTGATTTCATCAACTGGATGATTGATCCAAATTCCTTGAGATCCTGTGTGGTATCTTAGCCTAACAGAATAATAATGCTGCTGGCACTATGTTTCAGGTTGTGTAATACGCTTCTACCATAGGACTTAACTAAGGGATGTATAGGGACTCAATATTTTCTTGCCTATCCCTGAGAAGGTGAGGGCATGAGATGAGCAGAAGGCAGACAGTAGTGTTTGGGATTAGGAAGAAAGGGAGAGAAGAGAGGTATATACTTCCACTTCTCAAACTCTGTTTCATGCATGACCACTGTTCCACGAGGTGTTAATTAGTATACTAGTTAGCTTCTCTCCCTATAATTTATTTTAAAACTAGTATCCAATAATCTTCCTTTAAAGATAGGTTATGTGGATGTTATGGGCATTTTGACATGGAAGGACAGAATAGATTCCTAATCACTTTCATGCCTGCAATTATTCTGGAATCACTCACTAATAGTGTTTAATTATATATCAATGAGAACATCTGATTGGTGAGGAATTTAGATATTCTATTGTTCTCTGCAATGTAAGAAACCTTAACTGATATGTTATTGAAATTTTAAACAAATTGGTGATTGATTCTGAGAGTACTAGGAAGTCAAGCTCCACGTTGACGGACAGGCAGCATTTGCTCTCAGCTAATTGCTGCAGTCATGTATGTTACCTACTACATAATCGTCAGTCTATCCTACACATTTTGTCCTAAAATTTCAGTAACGTATGGTATTATTCAATGTTACTGTATATTAAATATTTAAACCTTAACGAGCTACTGGTGGTGTTCCATGCTTAATTACATTGTATTTTTAAAAAGTGATCCTGGGTCAAATAAATTCAGGGAGTGATGGTGTACTGAACAGAGCTCTGGATTTCCAGTCTGAAGATAAAGTTTTAGCCTCAGTGCACCCCCCACCAGCCATGTGACATCAGCCTCAGTCTCATCTGTGAACTGGGACATGCGAGAGAGATGTGAGAGCTGAAGGAAGCAGTACATGTGAAGGTACCTGCATATTTATTTGTGTCAGTGGAAAAAAAAAACCTCAGCAAAATGATATTCAAAACTCAAACCTTTGCATAAGAAGTTAAACTGACAGAGTACAACATTTGGGCCAGCAAATTACATCTGAAATTTAGTCAATTATAGATAAGTACCCTGAGCAATCAAAACTGAATTGTAAATACTCTAAAATAGTTAATTGGATTAAACACTTTTGCAACCATTCATAAGATGGGGTTGGTGACAGATCAAGTGGGGGCCATCGGAGGAAAAAAACTCTTTGCACCTTGCACATCGCCTTCTCAAGGACAGTTTAGCATGAACAAAAGAAGATGATATGTCTCTCGTACAGCATCTACAAAGGGTATATTTCCTACTCTCAACTATACAAAGACTGGTAGTAAATCCATGACCCAGGGAGATGCCAAGGTCCACCACTGTGCACCAATCCAGTGCTTAATGGTGGAACACAGAAAAGATGGGACCCAAACGCACCAAAGAAAAAACTACGGCCACAGGGACTTGAGGGGGCCAGGCCTTCTTAGCAAGGGGCTAATCTACTACTTGACTTACACATGGGATTTTGAAAGGAGGATCCTTGGGGATTTAAAAGTCAATTGAGTCACCTCAGTCCATCTACTGTGATAGAGGCAGCTAAGGTGAGAGTCTTAAGGCAGGCATAATAGGATTATGCTCTTCAGCACAAGGAGCTACCCCGCTATTCTTCCTACTTGACATCAGCTGCAAATAGCATGGACCCTCCTAGAAGCCTGGCTAAAGGGAAATCAGTCGCCAAGCCTATTCTCCATCGATGGGCTGTTATGGAGGGAGGAGGAAAACTGCTGGGAAAAGGAAGTGTTAGAATTTAGCTCTAAAATCCTAACACATTCAAATTTGGAATTTTGGGAGCAGATCTCTATGAGCCTAGGAAGAGTGTTTTTATATAATATCAATATGAAATCCATATTGATCAACTCTTTTTTGTTCAGGTGTAGTTGATTCTTTTTTAAAAGTTTTTTTCTCATATTAATCAACTCCTACAGATTAAAAAAAAGTGTTGCCTTTAGAATCTACACATCACATTACATTAAAAATAATTATATATTGTCCAAGAGTTAAAACATATGAGAAAGAACTCTGTCAGATCCTCAATGCAGCATTCTAAAAATGTGACAGTGGTTCAAGACACCATTTGACCATTATAGGTAGTCTGAGGACCTGCAGGAAAGTGTGGGAGAAGGCAACGATGGCAACATTCAAGCCATTTTTGAAACCTACTCAACTTCCCACTGCCGAACACCACTGAGCACTGATGGAAGCTCTCTTCTCCCCACGCTGCCCCCTCCTGGCTCTCTCTTCCTGCTTTCCTAAACATTTCTTCTCAGTGTCTTTTTTGATCTGTTGTTCTTTTGTTCACCTCCTAAATGGTGCTGTGCCTCAATGTTCTGCCTTCAGCTCTGTTCTCATTTTGTTTTGCTTTCTATCCCTTTGAAAAATCCCCAACTTTCACCTATGTAACGGTGAGATCTAAATCTTTATCTCCAAACAGATGTCTTTCCTGAGCTCGGACAGCTTCCTGGCCGGCTCTTCCCAGACAACCCACAAGCTCCACAAGCTTACTGTCCAGGGTGCTCCCTCCTCATCACAGGGCAGATCTCAATGGATTTTTGCAGACTCATCTATCTTCCTTTTCTCTCTTCACACCTTCCCTCAGGGGTCTGTTCTCTGCTCCACCCATGCCCTACATCTCTCTGTTCCTCAAAATGCTATGCTTTTTCATGTCTCCAAGGCTTTTCACATGCTTCTCCTCTCTTTGCCTAGGATATTTTTTTCTGCTTCAAGCCCAGCTCAGATGTTATCTCTCCCAGGTAAAACTGGTTCTCCAACCTTTATTCTGCCATGGCACATGGCCCTGCTACAACATACTGTGAGGAATGTTATTTGCTTAAATACCCATAACCCTACACTGCTCTTCTCAGGAAGTGCACAGGGCACTGGATTGGAAGCAGAAACTGGATTTGAGATCTACTGGTAAATCATGATCTTCCTAGGTGCCCAATTGGTCTAATGCCTTGTTTCTGCATTTCTAAAATGAGAACAATAAATAGGATTGTTGTAAAGGCCAAATGAATTAATATACACGAAGCATTGATTCATTGCAAATATAGCACAAAAGGGAGGATGAAATTATTATCAGGGTGGATGTTGAATACAGTTTACCAGATGAGTGAAAACACTAGTTCTCACAATTCATGCTGAATTCAGGGTCTGTCAAGGGACATATGGAAGCAATACCACAAACCAGTTCCTGTCTTGTGGCCTGAGAAAAATGGGGGTTTAAGCTCTGTTATCCCTCCTATTCAAGGTCAAGTAAGACACGGTGGCCACGGCACAACTCACTTTTGTGTTGGCAAATAATTAATGGAGGGAGGAGACAGGATGAAAATGTTGACCCTCACCTCTTACTCCAAATCCTGTTAAGTGATTAAAAAAAAAATACATATTTTCTAAAAGATCGTGGATGTATTCATCCAGCTGTGAGGAAGAACTATCATCTCAGACCAGCTGAAGTTACTCAGTCAAGATCAGCGAGGGCCTGGACAGAGGTGATCTCCAAAGGCCACATAGTATCTGTTAGGCTGGGCCCTTTTTTGGCCAGAGAGTTGTCTGCCATGCTAAAGGTCTGATGGAAAAGACACTTGAAAATCCAAAACAGCACTGAAAACAGACAAACATCTCCACCACAAACCACAAAAGAGTACTATGGTGGATCAGAGATTTTAGGAATTCTTGGATGACCAAAAGCAGATTGGAATAAAATGTCAGAATAGCTGGAAGCAGCCACAGCTCAACTTAGATGAGAAAATCAGTTTGGAAACAGCTCAAGTGCCTATCAGTAGATGGGTGGATAAAAAAAAGCTGTGGGACATTTACACTATGGAATACTATGCAGCTATAAAAAAGAGGGATCTCTTACTCTTTGGGACAGCATGGATGGACCTGGGAAATATTATGCTAAGTGAAATAAACCAAACTGAGAAAGACAAATATCACATGATCTCACTTATTTGTGGAATTTAATGAACAAAATGAATTGACCAACAAAATAAGACCTGAAGCATGGGACAGACTGACATACCCTGATGTGGGGTTGGGGGGACGAGAAGAGATAAACCAAAGAACTTATATGTTTGGCCCACAGTCACAGGCAATAGAGTAGTGAAGACCTGCAGGGGATGGTAGGGGCTAGGAGGGGGGGGGCGCTGGGCGGGGGGGTAGATATCTGTAATACTATCAAAAATTAATAAGAAAATCAGCACAGGAGGAAGAGGCATTGCTGATAAGACAAGGCCAGGAGCGCGCGGGTCAGAGTGGCTCATCACAAGGCCAGCGGTCAGTCGGGGCCCTCCCCGCCCCCACTGAGCAGTAGGCAGCGGCAGAGTCCTGCTCTCTCAGATGAAGGCACAGCCCGGAGCCCGGGAGAGAAGCAGAACAGAGCATGTGACAGCGGCGGCCCTCCTGCCAGACACAGAGGAAGGGCTCCATCCCTGGGAAATCCTCCTTAGTTTCAGAACTCCTGGGAAGAAGTGGGGGGAGGGAGTTCAGCCTGCATGCGTCCCCTCGTGCCTCTCATGAAGCAAAGGCTGCCGGGAAATGTGGCCCCCAGCGCCTCCGGGGCCGGCTCCGTTGGGGGTGTGAGCACCACACCTGCCCAGAGCACCCCCTGGTGCTCACGCATCAATAATAACCACTGCAGAGAAATAAAGACGTCCCCGGGATGCCCTGGAGAAAGCTATGGTAGCCTTTTGAAACGGAATGGAACAGAGCTTAAAAACAGTTTAGTCTCTGAGTCCTAAATAACATTCAAAATGAAAGGGAAAAAAATAACCCTGAGGTCCAAAGTGGTCAAGTAATCACAGGGCAGGCCACTGTCCTTCGGCAATCCACCCAGGTCCTGTTTACAGCAAATTTTTAATGAGGTGAGAGAAGTCAGCACTGCAAGGTGTGAAGAGACTTACTCTAAAACATGAGTATATTCACAGCTAGCAAAGCAACAAAAGCATTCGTGAGAGGCTGGCTACCAGCAAACTCACTGTTGCCCGGGGCCTCAACATGTCATCAGAATTGAAAGTCGACGGAAGTCCCAGGGAAGAGGCCAGATGGAGCAAAAGCCAGTGTGACCAACCTGTGCCACTGAAGTGAATAAAAATGTGAGTCTTCCCCCCTCCCAGCGCCCCTGTGGATCTTCATGTTGTGGCTGCAGTGACAGAGAGCAGGCCCAGCAGCTCCTGCTCCGAGGCCACCAGCTCAGAGCTGCTGTGCCATCTAGTGTCTCAGAGAAGACTCGCCTCTCTCAGGCAAAGGTTCTCATCTCGATCCACCCCCACCCTAAAAGAGCACCCGGTAAGTCTAAAACTGTGCCTTCTCCATCACGATCACTGAACAAAGTCGTGCTTTCAAAGTGGGTTTCTCCTGGCAAACAGTGGCATTAAGCACCTCTCCTGCTTTGGTCTTTACGGAGATGGCGGGGGAAAAACGGAGGAGAGATTCTGCAAATCAGCCCCCATCCTGTTCAGAGAGTAATGAAAGGGTCCCAAGGACTGAAGGCAATTTGGCTTTCAAGAGTCAAGGGAACACTGTGCCCAGAGCAGGAGGAGGGATCGCCTAGGCACCTTCAGAGAGTAACCTGCGAGGCTATGGGACTGAATTGACTCTCAGGCTGCTCTGAGTGGCAGCTGGCGAATGTACCCGGTCTTTACTCGTCCTTCTCCAGATGTCACAGGGAGAGATATTAGGCATCCCTGCTTCTTCACAAACCGGCATGGTGCCACATTGATGTGGATTTGTCAGATCCCGCTGTGGAAAGGCCTAGTTTCCGCAGGGGCCGCGTTCTGTCTAGTTACAGACACGATAATAAACGGGGATGGATGGAGAAGCAGTTTGTACATTAAAGGATGGGAGGGCCCAGGTGACATTGGAAACTGCTGGTAAATACAGTTTTATCAAGGAATTATCAAGGTCAGAGACAGACACCCTCAATTCTTGGGATGTGGATAAAATGAAGGATTCATCCAGCCACCCAGTAGCACACTGACATGGCGCCTGGTAAAACATGCAGGTGAGAAAGCAGATAACCAGTTCTTCTAGACCTGCCACCTTTAGACCTCTTCCCTGGTGCCTGGGGAAAACCCAGAAAGTCAGCGTTGTCTATATCCGTGTAAGCCACAGTCAAACTTAAAAATAAAGGAAAGGCCTCATCATATTTGTCTGGAGTTGAGAAAGCTTTATTGTATTGCAACACTCCACCTCAACTGACCTGATTTTCCTGGTTACAGTCATTTCTCAAACTTGGATCATTTTCTAACACTTGTAAGGTCTTCTTGAGAACTCACCTTCTTCCACTTCTCTGACTGATACATTTGGTTTCCCACTCACTTGTCTAACAAACTAGCAAATTGTTTTTCTTTTCTTCACCTCCTAGCCTTGCTTCTTAAGAGTTAGATCTTAGGTGGTAGAGCCTTTCCAGGAATCTGGAGTAAGCAGACTTGGGCTCAGTTCCTGATTCAGCCACAAGTACCACTGTGTGATGTTAAGGAAGGTATTTGACATCTACTAAGCTCAATCTCTTCATTTGACATTTATGGATAATAAGCCCTACTCAGTTCAAAGAATTATTTTGAGGTTCCAAGAGGTGATGTATGGGAGGTCACTATACTGTATAAACTTGTGTGATTCATTTATTTTTCAAAATTTTTTATTGATTTGAGAGAGAGAGAGAGAGAGAGAGAGAGAGAGAGAGAGAGAGAGAGAGAGGACCATCAATCAGTTGCCTCCTGCGCCCCAACCAGAGATCCAATCCACAACCTGGGAATGTGCCCTGACAGGAAATCGAACCAGTGACTTTTTAGTGCATGGGATGATGCTCAACCAACTGAGCCACACCTGCAGGGCTCATTTATTAAGTGTTAGTTTTTATTTTAAATTCTGGCTAGTGGGTTGATGTTCATATTTTTCTATAGTAGATGGTACACTTGTACTCTGTTAGGGTCTACATGGTAGTCATTGAATAAGATAAGATTTGTCTGTAACGATTATTTTTAAATCAGATTTCTATGATATATATCCTCCCAAGTGCTCAAAGAGTAAACCCAGGAGGCAATTTTGAACAATTTTTGGCCTAGGACAGATGGTAAAGAACACAGGTTCTGAAGTCAGACAGACCTAGACCAAATCCTGAGCCCACCACTTTTGGGATAAACACAAGCAAGTGACAACCTAAGCCTGTTTCCTAATCCATAAAATGGAGATAATATTAATAACCACCGAACAGTTTTGTTGAAAGAACTGAATTAGGTAATTGTTGAACACAGTGTCTAGCATACCTGAGTTCAGCAAATGTTGGCTAATTAAATACAACTCCCCTGTGAAGTTGGGAGAAGTTAAGTAGATATTATTAAACTCATTTTATAGCTTAACAGCTTTGTAGTTTGGAGTTGTTGGTTGATTTGTTGGTAAATTAGTAAGATTAGAATCCAGGGCTCTTACACTCAGTATTTCTTTTACTAAATTTAGCAGACTCGGGTCAAATGCATGTATTTCATATGCTGTCATTAATTTCTCAAAATATAATTAATTTTAGTATCATAAAACTTAATATTTGGCATCCTGTCTTTAGTCTGGACCCTGCCAACCCATTCTCCACAGACGGCAGAGAAACCCTCCTACTGCAAAGCTGACCATTCCACATCCCTTTAAAACTCTTCAGTGGTGCACCAAGTGGCTATAAAATAATATGCAAGGTACATAGAGGGATAGCAGACCCCCTTCAATCTGACCTCAGCCTCCTCTCCAGCCACATTTCCTAGCACTCCTGGTCTGGGCCCTCCTTCAGTGTGAAGCAGCTTATTGTTCCCTGCTGGAGCTTCTGGACATCATTCTGCTCCCACACCAGGCTAGTTCTTTCTTTGTTCCGGGAAGAAGAGCACTAAAATATTGTTTTTTGCTGCTATTAAGAAGAAAGAGCTTGATAAAATACAGGGAATATAGTCAACAATATTGTAATAACTATGTATGGTGCCCAGTGGATAATGGAAATATTGGAGAGAGAACACTTGTAAAGTATATGATTGTCTAGCTCCTTTTCTGTACACCTGAAACTAATATAAAATAATATTGAATGTAAACTGTAATTGAAATATAAAATTAAAAAATAATAAGTAAAATTAAAGAAGAAAGATTTGAGAATTAGTCTAAATATCCAACAATGACAAACTGAATGCATTAAGGAATATTCAGAGGACAGATTACTATGTATCTATAAAAAAATACCATCTTTAGTGTTGGCGAGGATGCGGAGAAAAAGGAACCCTCGTGCACTGCTGGTGGGAATGCAGACTGGTGCAGCCACTGTGGAGAACAGTATGGAGTTTCCTCAAAAAACTGAAAATGGAACTCCCATTTGACCCAGTAATCCCACTCCTAGGAATATATCCTAAGAAACCAGAAACACCAATCAGAAAGGATATATGCACCCCTATGTTCATAGCAGCACAATTTACAATAGGTAAGATTTGGAAACAGCCTAGGTGCCCGTCAGCAGATGACTGGATCAGAAAACTATGGTACATCTACACAATGGAATACTATGCTGCCATAAAAAAGAAGGAATTACTACCATTTGTAAGCACCTGGATGGAATTAGAGAACATTATGCTAAGTGAAATAAGCCAGTCAATGAAAGAAAAATACCACATGATCCCACTCATTTGGGGATAATGAAAAACATTATAAACTGATGAACCAAAAGATAGTTACAGAGGCAGTAAAGCATCAAACAGACTGTCTAATTACAGCGGTAAGGTTAGGAAGAGGTGGGGGAAATAAGAGATCAACTGAAGGACTTGTATGCATGCATATAAGAGTAACCAACGGATGCAAAACATTGGGGGGTGAGGGCATGTATGGGAGTGGGGGGGGCAATGGTAAGATATGTACACATATACCTTAATAAAAATTTGGAAAAAAAAAAAGAATACTTAAGGTTAGGGAGAATGCCATGATACATTATTAGGTATAAAAAGTTAGGAATTGAAATATAACCAGAGAGATAATACCAAAATGTTAATAGTAATTATTTTGGGGAGGTGGAATGCAGGTGTCATTTATTCTTCTTTAACTCTTTTAAGTTCCCAAAGTTTCTACAATAAACAGATTGACTTGAAAAGTCATTAAAAATTTGAGTTAATCTTATATTGAACCCTAAACTATAAATGGGCAGCTACATCCATCTATCCCTCTCCCAAATCTGAACCCTCATGGCGGCAATCCAACTGTTGGTTTCTTGGGCACATAAACAGGGAGGATAAGGGCCAATTGCTTTTATGGGGGAGAGGCAAACCCAACCCCAAGAAAAGGCCCCCTTAATGCAATAATTTCTTCTGATAACTTCTATAAGCTCTCACTACGGCACAGCAATCTTTCCAGGAAAAACAATGGTGACGTTTGTCATGCCATCAAGGGAAAGATTCACAGGGAATTTCTTATTTCATTAAGATTAGGCTCTTTCAGTCCCACTTCTCTTTTCATCTGATTTGCATTTGAGAACTACCAGCCCAATTCCAATGTTTCTCTTGGCATACCCCAACAAAAATCAAAACCCTAGGCACCACTGATTTTAGGTTTGCTAATCTGGGTTCCACTGGTGAAGCAAATTTCCCTATAATTATCAGGATTTCAAATTCCACGCCCTCAGAAACAGCTTGGACAAATAAAGGCCCTATTAAAATAGGCTCTGCTAAGAGAAGATACACAGCCTCTCAAGCGCCCTCTAGAGCAAATGTGTGGAACAGCCAAAATGTCCCCCCACCCCCATCTCCCCCCATCCCCCACCCCCGTATTTTTTCATGTCATTTTCAATTGTTTCCTTTCAACCTCATGCCCCATAGCATATGTTAGAAAATATTAATTTATCACATGAAATCATTGAACTTAAGTTTCTGAATTTCCGATCCATTTGAAAGATTCCAGAATCTGCCAACCATTCTCTTGATATATATATATATATATATATATATATATATATACACACACACACACACACACACACATATATGTAATAAAGAAACATTTTATATAATATGTTTAATAAATAATAATAAATATATTAAATATTCATATTTTTTCTGCTCGGGTCTGACTTAATCTCTTTCTGAACTACTTAAGCTTCTAGGCCAGGGGTGGGCAAACTTTTTGACTCGAGGGCCACAATGGGTTCTTAAACTGGACCGGAGGGCCGGAACAAAAGCATGGATGGAGTGTTTGTGTGAACTAATATAAATTCAAAGTAAAGAAGCGGAGGGGAGAGCAAGAGAACCGGATAGAACAGCCGGATCCGGCCCGCAGGCCGTAGTTTGCCCAAGGCTGTTCTAGGCTTTTAGGGAATTTCAAAATTGTAGACCTACCTAGAATTAGATTTGGGAAGTGCCATCTACTTCATTTTTCTCCCACCTTTAGGCTAGATTCTCACAGCCCATTCTAAATAGTGGAGCATTATATTTCACTTTACTTGGAAGAAGAGGTTGTGGGGCTTGTATGGCAAGAGCCGCCTTTGTCCCCTTGAAGCCTCTTTGTATCCAGCTGGCCGCAGTGTGTCACATTCTGCTGACCTGGTCACTCCACATCTTTTTGCCCATGGCCCCACCCCCAACCCAGAGTATCTGCTCAAAGTTAGCCAGAATGTATGTTTCTGCTGGTAAAGGTCTCCATTGTACTTATGCGTAGTAGGGTAACCTCATTTTCAGGCTTGTAAACAAAGCAAAATCAAAACAATAAGCCCTGAGAGTTCATTTTAGGTTTGATGTCCTGTCTGTGAGCTGCAACAACAGCACCGTCAAACTGTCACTGTTCCATGGCACTTGCTCCCAAATGTCACCCAGGTCTGCACCTGGGAAACCAGGATGGGCATTGTGCGTCACTCTGCCTGCCACCACATAAAAAGCTAATTTCACATTTCGAATGTATGTGTATTTTTTCAATACCAATAGCAACAAGAGTGTGCCAAAAAAATTTCCCCTGAAGCTCTATTCTGTTTTTAAACTACAGAACATTCTTTCATACTTTGACAGATAAAATGCTGCAGTTAATGTAATAAACAGAGAATTTTTCTAAGTAGCCTGTCAAAACAAGTGACACTTTTTTTTTTTTGCTAGCAAGTCTCAGATTCAGAACAATAGGAAGTACCTTTCAAAGCAACATCTTCATTATACAATCAAATTCTCCAAGTAATCTTCTCATCAAAGAATATTGTGTTATTTCTTTCCCAGTAATTATCAGAGTTCGGCAACCTCTCTGGCAGTGGTGATGGTTATAAAATGCAGCTGTGCTGAGTTAAAAACTGGAGGGTCCTGCTCTGGTCGATATGGAGCCAATGCATCTGACACCCCCACATTCCTGAACAACCTGGCAGTTTGGGCAGTAAAAGAGCAACATTTCTAGGGCCTATGAATACGCAGCAAGTTCCTGGAGCCAAGTGCTCAGCTGGTCTCTTCAAGGACAGTGGTGATACTGGCACTCGATCAACTAAGCTTATTTTCTTTCCATTTAAATAAAATAAGGCAGAAGCTCCAAAGGTTATCAGATGTTTGAAAAATGGTGTGTGTGGGTAAAGTTTGAAAGTCTGTCCCATTAAGTGAGATTCCTTCTTTTTCAGTTTCCAATCTCTTGGGGGCTTTTTAGCAATAGAAGGAAAACCAAAAAAAAAAAAAAAAAAAAAAAATACAGACTCTTCAGAGGAATTACCAACCCAATTCCAAAGTTTGGGGTTTCGTAATATCTGGGAAGGTGGGAAAATCCCAAAGGCACCCAAAATAATGCATCTTGGAATTCTGGTGAAACCTGCACTTTCACAGCCAGTGATAAGCTGGAAAATGGCAACCTCTGGAATGTAATTTTCTCTGAAGAACCTTTGGGCTGCCAAGGATCATGCAATTCAATGCTGTAGGGGAGAAGTGAAGAAGCATGAGAACAGAATCCCATTTCTAAGGGTGACTCATGAAATTGGCTCACAGGCTCTCGTGAGGGTGAATCAAACAATTAGTGTGAATGTTTCTAGCAGGTGCCTAGCACATAGCAGGCACTCAATAAATGTTTGTTGCATCTGAATCTAATTTGGGAGTGCCTCTCCCATTGGATTATAAACTCCCCAAGGGCGGGAACCATTTTATTGCTTTTTTAAAAACCTCTTTGGTACATACTTAAAAACCATTGTAAACAGAATGACATTTCTGCCTCCCTTGAAGAGCTGAGGGAACTTCAGCTGGGACTGTATATTCATGGGGATTAGGTATTTTCAAACTTCCACAGGTTAAGAGGTTAAGTCCCTCTCTGCATATTATATTCTGTTAACACAGTACATTTCCCTTTGTGCTTCATAATGCAGCTGTGATAAAACGATTGCTTGCCTAACTAGTTGTTTAAGGTCTGTCTCCTGCACTAGGGGAAAGCTCCGGGAAGGAGGTGCAACCCCTTGTTCAATGCTGCAGCCTTAGCGATTGACATAGTATCTAGGACAAAACAGGTGTTCAGTAAACATTGGGTGAACGAATAAATGAACGAATGAAGTAAAATGCGATATGTTTATGTCTTTAAGAAACTCACAGTTGACAGCAATGTTTCTCAACAGGGGCATTATTTCCAGGACAGCTCCTTGTTTTGTAGGGTTCTAGGTACTGAGGTGTGCTTAGCATCCCTCTGTCCCAGCCGCTGGCCAATGAATGCCAGCAGTGTGCCTCCCATGCACTGAGACAACCAAACATCCTCCCATATTTCCAGTGCCCCTCAGAGTCACAATCACTACATGGTGTTGGCTTGAATGAAAGTGACATCAAAAACAGCAAAAAGGGGATGGAGCCAGGAAATGATGAAGGCCAATGGGAAAAGGGGATGTGGGAAAGAGAGAGAGGAAGCAGTCTGACAGGAAAGAAAGCATGGTTAATTTATTTTTATTTTTAAAAAAATATATTTTTATTGATTTCAGAGAGGAATGGAGAGGGGAAAGAGAATACAAACATCAATGAGGAGAGAGAATCATTGATTGGCTGCCTCCTGCAAGCCCCCTACTGGGGATCGAGCCAGCAACCCTGACATGTGCCCTTGACCGGAATAGAACCCAGGACCCTTCAGTCTGCAGGTCAATGCTCTATCCACTGAGCCAAACCTGCTAGGGCGAAAGCATGGTTTAGAATGATGGTGCCCATGAGTTTTCCAAGCCCTGAGACTCTCTTGTGTCCCCTTGGCAACCAAGCCCTGTGATCCTTCAGGGCAGACAAAGCAAGGCCTGGGAAGGTTTCTTGGATGCTCCTTACGGTTAGGGCTATGAAACTCTGGCTTTCTGTTTGATATTTAGGCTTTATTAAAACTTTTGTGTGAAGATATAAAATTCTGAGGCAAAAAAAACAACAACACACAACCAAAAACACAACAAAACAACCCAACAATTTGTTGTTGTTTGAGGCTAAAGGAACTAAAAGCCATGGTTTTAGAGTTAAGGATGATGGTGCCAGCTGGGATGAGGGAAGGCCATTAAACACACGGTAGGGGAAATTAAGAGCTAACAGGAAGTTTTGACAAAGGGGACACGGTGTGATAGAAATGAAGTTTCTGGAAAGCCTGGTGCAGCGCTGAGGAAGGGCGAGTGGACGGGGACAAATCCTGGGCACAGGATATAAGGAGAGAGAAAGGCTTTGTGAGTTGGTGTGAGGGGCGGACACCGAGGAACTGGTCTGAGGGACACCTCACTTTTGGAAAGTGCCCAGGGGACACGTAAGACATGTAAGGTCCAACCCTCTCACCGAGACCCGCTCATCATCGGAGGTCAGCCAAGCCAGTGACTCAGAGCTGACATCCACAGCTGGCCGGCACCGGTTGCCGGGTGGAGAACAATTTCATTTCCAGCAGAAAAGCATAAGCCTCTGCGTGGTTTCAGAACTGAGTGCCCAGCCATCTCTTGTTGAAAAGGTTCCCCTGAGATTGGGGCTGTGGCATCCGCTGCTGTGTGCCCCATGCCAAATCGGAGAGCTCTCTGAACCGAAGAAGGGCTTGGTCCTTTCTTTCGGAATTGATCTGATTAAAAGGCTGAAGTGCTCAACTGCAGCTGCTGGGCTGCGCCTGGAGTAAGGTGGGTTTTGGCCGAGATGGGAGGAGAGAGTGCCTCACTGGCTGAATGGGGACCTGGAAGCGGTGATGAGCAGTGAGGTTCTCTTTAGTATGTCTTTACGTTAAAGAGCAGAGGTTTGGAGCAGGGTGAAAGGATGTGTTGAATGAATGAGTGAATGAACGAACGAACAAACGAATGTACACAGGCACAGGCATAAGGTCTGTGGCTCTGACAGCCACTGCCTTACTGCATTAGGAAGAATGGGGCTGTGGTGGTCTGGCATCGAAGCAGAGCCGTTGGTCACTGAGCAAAGCTTGGTGAAGAGGTGAACTCAGTTTTGAAGCCAACCACTAAAAATCTCTATATTTTTAACTCATGCAAAAGGGAAATGAAGTTACCTGGCTCAAAAACAGAATAGAAAAGAGACAAACTGCTGTGTCACCCTTCCGAGTCTCTCCTTAGACCCTGGGTGAGGCCAGGACTCTCGAAAGCAGCCTCTCCTCTCCCCTGCCCAGGTGTGTGCGCCTGGCCTGGCCACACGCAGCAGGTGGGCGCCGTGCTCTTACTCACGATTTGCGGAGGATCATCCTCATGTGGGCGTCGGGGCCCATCTGTGACAGCAGCAGCATGGTGTCCTGCAGCTCCTCATCACATTCCTTCTTCTCCTCCTCCGTCGGCAAAGGCGCGTCCTCGTGCTCATCATCCAGGAAGCGATAAAATAAATACTTGTCTTGGAAATGATGCTCCTGGTCCACTGTGGGAAGCATGGAGGCAAGTGTCAGCTGTCGCACCTCTGCCTCCCGCCCCCGCGATGTCAGGCAAGAGACAGCCGAGTGGAAGCAAAGGGTGAGACTCCTGAACCTTCTCCCTCTGCTTGCCTAGGGCTGTGCAGCTGGAAGGCGTGACCTCTGGCTGCTGTGAGGCCCCACACTGCTCCCTCTGACCCGCCCACCTCCTGGGCCACCCCAGGACTCTCCTAAGGCAACCTGCCAGCTTGTCTGAGATGAGCAAAAATTGCTGTGCGGACATTTTCTAGCATGCGGGACTAGGTCCCACACAGGAAAATTATCAGCTGCCAGATCTTGCTCTAAACTGGTTTTTGAAAGTACAGACTTAAAAAACAACAACACAAAAACCCTAATTTGTCGGGATCAGAATTCATGTTTTCCTTTTGTACTGTTTATAAACTGCAATTAAAAATATCAGAGTAAAATTGTTTGAACAAAGGTGACTAGACCAAGCTTCTAGGTCACATACACCTAGAAGGATCTTACAGTGATTTCCTTCCAGATGTGATTTTTAAACATGTTTCCCCCCCACCCCCCCACCCCTGCTTGTTCCTTCTAAACAAAACGATTTCAATCTGGGAAGGACCAGGTCAGGGAACTTGGCCTCACCTATATGTCTTAAAGTGCTTAAGGCCCTTTTCAGGTTAGAGCATCAGGATTGTCAAAAGATAACAGGAAGTGGAAGATCACTGCAGCTTAAAACGTGATCCCGGAACAGCAGCATCCGGGGCTTGTAGGAAATGCAGACTCTCAGGACCAGCCCAGACCCACCACAGCAGAATCGGCATTTTAACAGGAGTCCCAGGTGGCTTGTATGTACTGTAAAATCTGAGAACTCTGGCAAGACCATCAGTAGAGTCCCAGATGCTGGTAAGTTAAATGAATGACTGTAATCGTTTGTCAGTTTGGAAGAGCGGTCTTCACACAAGAGGCATGAGCAATTCGACCACAGTCACACTCCAGCCCTGAACAGCGGCTATCAGGGGCTGCCTCTGCAGAGCACAGTCCCGACTTTAAATATGGTCCTCCTGTGGGCAAAAAATTGGCTCCCCCAGATAACGCCCTGCTTAAAAGGCAGCTTCTGAATTCATTACTTTCTTCCATGTCATCAGCCCAGCCACACATTTCACTGCTCTCCATTCTGCCCCTGCACCAGGACTGCTGTACAGTGCTCAGAGTATAATCTCACCACCAATGAACCATGAACGCAAACTAATAAACATAATTGGAACTGATGCACTCGGGTTGCAATTTCCTTTTCCTTCATACCGTCTCCCACGTTAGGAGGGTACCATGGTGGAACACAGCAATCAACAGCATCCACTAAATGAAGATGCTAGCTCGGCAGGTCCCTCAAGGGATCATAATTCTCCCTTGCCCATTTGGGAGTTCAGCAACAACTTAGCCAGGGAAATGCACTTAGCATGTCCTGAGGGTTTTCCAGGGCCTGTGGCTCCTCTTACCGTGGTTGAGAACACCATCTTCCACCAGGACTTGCCACATGCCGACGGCTTGAGTGCGGGAGTGAACACAGGGCGTCTGCTGCAGCATCCAGTCCACCAGCTCGGTCCCCACACAGCATTGTCTAAGGGGAGGTGGACACAAAGGATGGGCGATCACCCCTTGTAGACGAAGATGTCTCTCTTGAGAGGAGACCCTCCAAAGAGCTTACTGCTTTCCCACCATAAGAGGTCTCCTTGCAAACACAGCACCACACGGTGTGGCCTTAGGTTCTCAAACTCTTGTACAAACCAATAAAACTACTCAGCTTGCTCGTGAGAGAACCTTCTAAGCGAGGCTGCCTAAACAAACAGCATTACAAGTTGCAGCACCAGGGGAGACCAAAGTGCTGCAGACAGGGAGCATTATCTGTCAAGCTAAAGATCTCAGGGCCAGATACTCTCTGATCTTGCACCTGTCCCAGGAAATATCAGTGTAAAATGAAGGCAAAGCAGAATTTTGACTTCCTTCACCCAAGCCTGTGAGGAATGAGTTAATGTTTGTGAAGCACTTGGAGATGCTTCCGAAAGGCGCTGTGGAAGAGCCAAATTATACAGCACTTTATATTTTCAAGTAATACTACTGATCTTCCTCAGAGGGGTGTTGGGAGAAACAAGCAATTAGCGATGCAAACCTCTCAGAAATAAGTTCCATGTAATGAGGATCAGCACTTCTTTCTACAGAGCCTGTCGTCTGAAGGGCTCCAAATGCTCTCTGTATAGTCACACATTCATCCCTAAGATGCCCCTCGGCGACAAGTTGGTCAGGATGGGCAAACTACATGCATTAGTTAGGAAACATATAAGCACACGCACACACATTAGGAAACACTAAAACCTTCAGTGGGATGATAGAGAAAGGCAGGTGTCCAGGGTGTGATGGTACAAGGGAGGAAATGGAATCTTTAAGTCCTATGGATGAATCCCAAGGGACAGTGGAACAGGCAGGAGTCACAGAGCAGCCGGCTGCCTGCAGCTGGGTCTGAGTCACTGGTGGCCTCCCTCCCATGCTAAGGATGCCACCAGCTCCTGGGGCACGGGCTGAGCCTGGGTCAAGCTCAGGGAGCTCCTCTTTAGTCTCCATGGAGGAGGTTCTCGGTGCCATCGCACTTTAGGAAGAGGTTTAGCCTGGGAGGACCAGGTCTGCGACTTATTAGCTATATGACTGTGGCTATATTGTTTCAACTCTCTGGTTCTCCATCTCCTCATCTATAAAAGAAAGGAGAAGAAAAAGATGGCTTCTACAGCCATTTTCAGTTCTAGTATCCTAGGAAGTGAAATTTATCAGAGCTCCTGGGATGTCCTGATTCAAGTCTGACCCTAAAATATTTCACCAGGAGGATGTACTGAGAAGGCCATTAGGTCTCCAGGACTCCTCTGATTACAGGCTATACCCACACACTGGAGTTGCAATGGGCAAGGAGGCGCCTAGTGACTATTCATTCTGAACCAAACAGATAATCTGTCAAAATATGCCTCTTCTAATTTGAGAATTTAGCAATGAGCAGAGTCTTGTAAAGGTATAGAAAAATCAATCTCATGTGGTTTTTAATTCAATGATTACCTTTACTAAAAAGAACACATGGAATTGAGATGATCCCAGATCACCTTGACCCTGATACCAGGCATAAGAATCCCGCCATGAGAATGCAGAACAAAGACATGCAGCTGTGCCACCCGTCACTGGGTTTCTTCCTGTTAATGATCCTTACCCACCTTAGAATTGACAGCAGATCACTAGTAGAGTGATCATTAGGGATGATACTGCATCTGGGGAGATGTCAACCCCCTAATACTGCAGCAATGACATAATGGCTATAATGAGGTGAGGAGCAGGAGGGAGGGTGAGGATGGAACTGGAAATAAGATCTGGGACAAGGAACTCAAACTGTGCCACAGAAAAGAGAAATCATGCCTTTGGCTTCCAGTTGTATCATGGGTCATTACCAACAGATCATTAATTTATGTCACAGGGTGTGGAACAGACATAACACCTATATTCCAGGAGTTTAAAATCTTAGTGCTATGGAGCAAGGATGCGATTATAGTTTCTGACTTCTAGTTTCCATTATTTTTTACCAAAGATGACATATTTTAATGGAATTTCCCTAACACAAGTCAACACTTGGGAAAACAGAATCACATCTTAAATTAAGGGAAAACCTCACAAAATTTTAAAAAGAAAAGGTCCTTCAGCCATATGAGATCTTAAAATCCACTTAATGCATGAAAGAGGTTAAGTTCTCTCTCGGTCATATGATCACAATTTCTTTTTAACCTTTACTTCCCTTAACATTACAGTAGTGTGTGGGGACCACAGACTCCCAACGAATGAGCTTCCAGGATTGGAGGAAAGGCCTCCAAATGTCATCCAAAATGGTAAATATCAACATTAAAAGGTTAGGTGCACAATCTGTCTAAAGAGATGGAATGTATAGTAAGAGGAACATGCTACTGATAAGACGAAAGCCTTTCTCAAACGCCATCTCATTTCAAAAATTCTAAATGTAATAAACTATCCATTTTGGTCTTGTAACCATATTGGGATCTAATATAAATGAACAAACAAAACAGAAACAGACTCATAGCTACAGAAAACAGATGGATGGTTGCCAGAGGGGAGGGTGGTTAGGGGACTGGGTGAAAAGGGTGAAGGGATTGAGAACTACAGATGAGTAGTTACCAAACAGTCATGGGGATGTAAAGTGCAACACAGGGAATATAGTCAATAATGTAATAACTGTGTATGGTGCCAGGTGGGTACTGGAATATGAAGGGAAACACTGTAAAAGAGATGATTGTCTAACCACATGCTGTACACCTGAAACTAATACAAAATAATACTGAACATAAACTATAATTGAAAATAAAAGTAAATGAATGAATAAATAAAACATTTATGACAAATGCAAGGAGAAGAGTGTTAGTGTGTGGAGTGGAGAAAAAGTGATCCAAGAGGAAGAATTTACAATGTTTTTCCATCTCTGTCCCTGGGAAAGAGACTGGATCTTGAGGCTCATACAGTGAAAGGTTTTCTATAGGGTGCACCAGGTATAATTTCACAGGTTTTATCAGAGTTGATCGTCACTAGAAAGATACATACCTGAAGATGATTTTAAAATGTGTTTTCTAGCTTTTTTCTGTGTCCTATGAATTTGGTTCATGTGAATCAAATGGGTTTTGACTCATATCAAGTCTGATGGGTTCTGAGGTCATGTCTCAGCTAAATGGGAAAGTGAGTCTGACCGGCTGATAGAAGAGGCCCGTGAGTCTGAATGACGGGTGCAGGCAGAGAGCATGAAGGCTTGTGTGCCATATACAGGCCATTCTAAGCCCTAAACCCTTATTGAGCGGATAAAATCAAGAGTAAAAAACTAGAAATAAGTTCTTATTTGACCCACCATGGCTCAGTCAGCCCAGAAGGTTTTACTGAATCATGCAGCTCTAGTCTTTAATACTTTTTAATTCCAGTGACAGCTACAATGAGTCCTTAATTCTATACAATTACAGCTGTGACAGTGTTGTATAGCCTACTATATGCATAATAGAATAAAATCTATATTTGATTTCTAAGTAAAATCTATAAAGGACATTATATATATACTTTTCATTCCTGTATCTGTAGGGCTTGGAACACAATAGTGCCTGGTGGCCAGGAGGTGCTTAATAAACTTGTGGAATGAGTAAAAGATAGAATGAACAGATCACTGAACCAACCTTGGTTTAAATCTTGACTCTGCCACTCATTAGATTTATGACTTGGACAAGAAAAATTAATCTCTTGAAGCCTCAGTTTTATCACCTGAAAAATAGTCATACACCTACCTAGCACATTAAGGTGAGGATAAAATGAGATAATGTATAGAAAGTGACCTGGTACAGGGCTTCAAGCATAAATAAATGCTTAGTAAATATTAGTCGTATCTCATCTAAATATAGTAGTTTTCCTAAAAGATATTAGTAAACAGAAATACAAAAGTTTTATTCTCTTTGTTTATCACAATTAAATCAATGCCCAAGCAAATTAGTTCAGAAGTAACTGCTGGGAATATTAAGAATAATTAAAGTTATGCGGATCCAAAACAACTTAGATCTTCCAGAACCGGGAGGATTATGAAACATGCTGCCCATGCATGAAAAACATGTTTCCATTTCACTAAACATGAACCAGGGGGCTCGCAGCCTTTAGAATTACTGAACATACCTGTATGTCTTTAGGTGATATTTTCTATCTCTTATCATGTGAGGTGCTCGAGAGAGAATGGTGTTTCGTAAAATTTTTCCAGCCCTGAGGATCTTCTCTGAAGGGACCTGGGTTTTAATCAGGTGGAAGGAGGGGGAGAGAAAGAAGGAGAGTTTATAGGAGCAAAACAAACCAGACAAATCCTTAAATCACTTTCCAATCTGACTCTGGCTTGAAAAATACAACTCATTCATACATTTACATTGTTCATGTGTATGACTGCTTTATGTTGAGAACCAAGACACACTGAATATGTATCATCTCTGCAGAATGTATCTGAGGTTGCCTGATGGGATGCTCTGACATATGGACCACCTCCAGTGGTTACTGATGGCTCATCAACCCACCTACATCCCATTACCTTGGTAATGGTGTTAGCAGGACGAAGAGGAACATGAGGTTCAATGAGAGGTGTCTGAAAAATAAAATGTTAAAGCAAAAGAAAATTAAACAAAAAGTTCACTAAAGAAAATTATGGGTTGGGGATAGAAACATCCATTTTTATAAAACTCAAAATAGCATTTAAAAAAAAACAAACACAAGAGCTAAAATCTGCCTACAGAACTTGAATGCACAGGCATTCAAAGGGCAAAATTAGACCATTCAATTTGCCAAAATTTAAATATAAATTTATTAAAAATGAAGGAAACAAACAGGAATGATTATATGTTTGTATGCTTAATGAGAGGGGAATTGAGATATCTACTCAAAGCATAAAAACATCAGAGCAGAGGCAAAAGCAAAGCAAGGCAAACATAAATACAGATCAAAATGACCTATCTCAGGGGCCAGGGATAAAGTATTGACTTAGGATGGAAATGAGTGATTCCATCCTCTGTCATGTAGTAAAGATTCTTTTTCTGTAATTTGTATTTTTAGGAAAAAGTCTTAATTTTTAAAATAATATTTCTTGGTGGTTGTATGCATTCAAGTTCCCCACTGGGGCAGCTCCTGTACTTTCCCTTTCATTTTCAAGGTTAGTGCACAGTTTTCAGGATTCTGTGGCTGTCACAACAGCTCTAGGATCTAGATAAAGCTTCTATCCTTATCCACGTTCTTCAGATGAAGAAAGCTGAAGAACTGACTTGCCACACACTGAGTCCCCTAGTCCTATTAAAATCCCCTCTACTTCTCTGAAATGTCTCGTAATGGCATTTCCAAAAGGAGGAGAAAGATAGATTCAGTGACAGGTGCTGGTAGAAACATCAATGCCACACTGTTTATGCCACTTCCAGAAGGTAAAAGCTGGCAGGTTTATTTATGGGTTGCGATAGGCAAAATAATGGTTCCCCCAAAAGATGTCATGGCCACATCCCCAGGGCTTGTGAACATATTAGATTAGATGGCAAAAGGGACTCTATAGAGGTGATTAACTTAAGGATCAAAGTGGGAGATTATCCTGGTGTTTCCAGGCGGGTCCAATGTTATCATATTGGATTCTTAAAAGGTGGAGGAGGGAGGTAGAAGAGTTAGAACCAGAGCGATAGCAGAGTGTATAGGCCTCAGCCCGATTCAGCTAGCTTTGCAGATGGAAGAGGCCAAGAGCCGAGGAATGAGGGCAACCTCTAGAAGATGGAAAAGGCAAAACAATAAATGGATTCCCTCCCCCCGCCCCCCCAGAGCCTCCGAAGGAACTGACCTGCTGACAACTTGATTTTATCAGGGGTGGGCAAACTTTTTGACTCGAGAGCCACAGTGGGTTCTTAAACTGGACCGGAGGGCCGGAACAAAAGCATGGATGGAGTGTTTGTGTGAACTCATATAAATTCAAAGTAAAGGAGCGGAGGGGAGAGCAAGAGAACCGGATAGAACAGCCGGATCCGGCCCGCGGGCCTTAGTTTGCCCACGGCTGTTTTAGCTCCATGAGACCCATTTCAGTCTTCTACACTATAGCACTGGAAGGTTATTCATTTGTGTTGTTTTAAGCCAAAAAGCTTACAGCAATTTGTTATAGCACTCACAGAAAACGAATACAGAGATTATTATACTTCACATTAAAGTCCCTACATTTTGCAAACAGAAGCCATTACAATGAAAATAAATTGTTAGGTTTTCACTCTAATCCTTAGTTTATATGGGATTATATAAATATAATGGGGGGGGGAGAATGAAAATCAATATTAATTTTAAATACTTTAGGTATCTAATACAAATAGACATGTATAAACATATGCCTATCATTTTATCAATGATACATTTCAGGTGCATTGGTGCTTTTAATATAATAGCATTAAGGAAAAAGTGAAAAGACTCTTAAGGCTTTAAGAAAACAATAGATGAGACAGATTTATTTAGTATGACTGAAATCTCACTGAATGTTTTTCATCACCTCACTGACATCCAGGAGACGTTTTTCCCCTCTTGAAATCACTACAGCGCAGGTGTCAAGCAATATTATAGTATTTTAGCAGCATGCTGTTTACAACCGGCATAGACCAAAAAATGTCAGCCTGGTCCCATTCAATAGCAGCTTTAAACAGAGACCAACTTTGCCCTAAAATAACTCATGCTCCCTTATGATAGACCTTTCAATGGGAGAGGGGCCATGAGCTTATGGAGTCCCTGTGTTTGTACCACCTCCTCCAAGAAGAGAGAATTCTGTGGTGCCAAGTCTGAACAAAATATTCAAAAGTGCCAGGCCAGCAGGCACGAGGACTCTGGAACTGTGTGCAGTTAAAACATGACTGTTTCTGAGCTGTGAGTTCCCAGTACCCGTGCCTCCTGCATCTTTACATTACACAGATGGGTTTATATGCCTAGAACTGTGCCTGGTTATGTATCCAAGTAGTAGAAGCCTCTGGTTAGTCCTGAAAATAGTCGTAGAAACCTATTTCTTCTTCCTGTCTTGAAAGAAAGAGATGCAGGTATACGTGAGAGTGGATGGATGTGGGATTAACTTCTGAGGCAATCTTTTCTTTCCTATATAAAAAGCTACTTTCCTTGGCACTAGTCTTTGAGAGGCTGGCTGAGATAGAGATTGTGAAGATGCCCGCACTTGAGGATTACTGATGGATGTTTATTCTCCAGTAGGTGCAATGAAACATTATTTGAAAATTGCATCTTTTTGTTTGTTTCTACAGAAGTGGCTCTATTTTAACAAAATGCTAAGAAGTGGTCCTTAGGTTAGTTTATTTTGATGGGTATTTCCCTTTCTGGTCCTTGGAGTCCTGAAAAGGAAGTATTACAAAAGCAGGGGGAAGCATCAGGCTTCAACCAGAATTGTTCCTTTGATTTGCAGCTTCTAAAAGGGTAAAATGTCCACAAGGTTGTCTTTTAGCTAAATAATCCTAGTTCCAATTCCAGGACCAGGAGGCTATTTAATCTGTTGAAAGGCGGCATTCTTAGAAACTTCCCTGGCTGGAAGGTTTTAAGTTTCAGGGCAACATAATGAATGGATGCTTTGAGATGGCTCAGTCCCTTTAATTAAACAAAACCTCCAAGGAACACATGCAGGGTGAAAGCAGGGGAAGTTTTATTTTGGGGGAATAACAATTTGTCTTTGAAAAGGGACACTATATCCAGGTAGGCAAGCTCCTATGTTCTAAGAACTATATTGGTTCCCAGCAGCCACCTGTTGTAAGATAGAGGGCATTTGTGACAGGTAGGCCAGGTCCCTGGAAAACAGCCACCTGCTAATGCCTGTTCAGGAACTCCTCGGTCATGAGTGTGGCTTTATTGCTTTTCTATTTCCTTTTTTTGGTTTCTCTTGGCTTTCAAGTAAACTTCTTTTGAGAATTTCAGCTTAGCTGTGCTTTAGAGAATGAGGAAAAGAGTTTCATTTTATAAATGATTAGGTTAAACGAGACAGGGAAAGAAGCAGCCTGGTGATATTAATGAGAATGAAGACAAGGAAAGCAGCCCTAAAGGCGAGACCAGACATTTCCTGTGGCAGGCCCTTTCTTCATCGGGGCTGCACATGTGCCCTTCTACATGTCATCTCCTTATTTTATTACTACTCTCACTTTTTATTGAGAAAACTAAGGGCAGAGACACATAGGGACTGAGCTTCCTGCTAATAACTGGAAGGCCTGGGAGTTGAATCCCAGGGACAATGACCCCAGCCCACCTGCTCTCTTCTTCTAGAGATGACTTTGCTCACTCTTTGGAAGAATTTGTGTTCTGTCTGACTCAAATCCATTGAGATAAAAGCATTTAAGCCCTTCTAGGTTGTCACTTAGCAGACTTGATCTTAAAAATTTCCAGCAATAGGGGAAGGAGGGTCAAGATGGCGGTGCAGGTAAATGCAGTACTCACCTCCTTCCACAATCACATCAAAATGTTCCTATGATGCTCTCAGCCCTCTAACACTCACAATTCCATGTCCCCCAGGCACTCTCTGTGTTGGGCTACAGATAGGAAGGTGGAGAGTGAGCGAGCACAGAGTGAGCCTTCATTAATGCTTCTTTGGTTTGTTTCCTAGGGTGGCTCTATGTTCTGACCTACAGCCAGAAAATACATATTACAAATGGGTCCTAAAAAGAAATGGACTCTTCTCCAATTAAATTTCATACATTTCAACACATCAATCATGTGTTGAAAATAAAAATTCTGCCTTCTTACCTAGGCATGAATGAATGCAAATTGGGCTATGAAAATATCATCCTAAAAAGCTAGGCAGAGAGAACAGATAAAGGCAGAGGTATTCAGCTCTCTGCTTTTCTTGGCTTTCTCCACTGAAGACTTCCCTCAGGATTGACCATAATTGATTTTTGTTTGTTTCTGGAGAGCGGATGCATTCTACTGCTTTTTATTATGTTTCTGTTACTACTGAAAAGGAGAAACAGTAAGGGAAAATATTCCTTTTGGCACCAGAGCCAATTCAGAAATACTAATCAGGTGGTGAAAAATATGAATTTAGCCTCCATTACAAGATGCACAATAATTCCCCAGTAGATTATAATGAGGTAATAGGTTTCATGAAAAACCACATGCAGGTCCTTTTGAAAGCAGGTAATTCTTTTTACTCAAGTACTTGCTCACAGAAGCCTTTTGCAATGCACAACATTTTAAGCCAAGTGATTAGAATAACAAGCTAGATTGGGACACAAGGCTCATGGCAGAACTCTGGTAACCCAGTGCAATAAAAAGTCATATAAGTCCGCATCCAATTTAATTCAAATATTTAATGAAGGCCTATTGTGTGCAAAGCAATGTGCTAGGCTAAAGCAGAAGACTTTGATAAAGTGCTCGGTCTAAATGAGTTCTTGATCTTGCTGGGAAAGTGAAACTTCTATGGGCTAAATAATTAGTGAGGCAATCTAAGTCAAATAAAAGCAACCACATTCTGAATTTCAAATTTTCTCTTTCTTTTTTCAGGTGAGAACATCTCTAGGAAGTGGGGAGAATAACATTCAATTATTTAATGAAAAATATAACTTTTAGAAATTATATTCCCTTGTTTTGGCATTTTAGAATAATACAACTAAGGTCTTGGAAAAGTATGCCTCTGTCTTGTAATTCATGATCATCAATGTCATCACTCTCTCGTTGACCAGATGAAATTAAAGGAATGACCAAGTCAGACTCATAGACTGATTCCATCACTGTGAAAAAACTTTGTAAGTTTTTCCATTTATTAAATAATGGAAAAATCATCTACAGACTTGTTTGGCTTCTATCTGCAGCTTTTTTATTTTTTAAGTCTTTCCTAGTTCAAAATTGGCTTATAGATTTCCAATTTCAGCTTCCACATATATAGATATTAGAAGTTGTTACTCCCATCCTTACAACATGGAAAAGCTAAAAAACGTGAAAATAATGACTTCTCTTGGGCCAGAGGAAACTGCCACCCCAAAATGTGGAGAGTCAAGGGAATCCTGAGAGTTAACAGCTGAGATTTGGCTACCTGGAACAGAAACCAAAGACTGGTAGGAACACTTAAATGGGGTTAAATTAATTAAACAAGGAACTCATTAGGCTGATGTGGCTCTAAGGCCATGGCAGCTTATGTAAGCAGCCAAAGTCTAAGCCTATAAATGCCTCAAGATTATGAAATTAAAACCTAAGTACAACCAATCACACACAGCCAACTAGGCTTAAAGCTACAGCCAGTCAATTTCCTGGCTTTGCTTCCACCTTTTCTCTATAAAAGTATCGCCCTAAGCACCTGTTGGTAGAGTACTCTAACCACTTCTGGTTGGGGTCTGATCCAAATCAACTTTGGCTCAAATAAACTTAAAATGTTTAATATGCCTCAGTTTACCTTTTAACAGCGGTAATTTTGAAGAACTGCTAGAGACTGAATGTGGAGTAGCTTGAGAGTAAGAAACTTCTGGAGGGTAGTCTTAGGTGGATCCCCATACCTCCTAGAACTCCATCAGGCTTTCTTGATGAAGAGCGAAAAAAGATCTTATGGATTTGGGGTTGGGGGGAGTGGGGTGTAGGGTTGGGGAGGGGGAAGCATTGTGAAATACAACCAGAGTGTTCTCTGTAACAAAGGGAAAAGACTCTACTAGATTCTTACCCATCATGGGGAAAGACATTTCTTTGACTCTAGTCCCCTCTAGCCTTCCTGTCTCAACTAAAAGAGAAAAAGAAGCTAAGAAATAATTGTGAATGACTGAAATTTAGTCATAATATTATAAGACACTTCCTTTCCCCTACTTGCCCCAACCATGCCAGTAGAAAAGTCATGGATTACAACTGAAAGAGCTGCAAGATACAGACTCTAAGTTACAAAGTAATCATGGGGATATAAGTAAAGCAGAGGGAATATAGTCAATAATATTGCAATAACTATGTATGGTGCCAGTTGGGATACTGGAAACCTTAAGGGGAACACTATGTAAAGTATATAATTGTCTAACCAGTAAGCTGTACACCTGAAACCAATACAAAATAAAATTGACAGAAAAAATGTAGACTTTATCAAAGGAGGAGTTCTTAGGGAAGCCCAAACTAAACCCAGGAAACAAAACCATGGACACTAGAAGCCTCTAGCATCTATAACTATAACAAACATTAAACTCAGCTCAAACCCTAGCCATATTTACAACAACAACAAAAAAACTCACACTAAAAGTCTACTTTCCATTCCTCTTGCCCAAAACATTGTGTCGGGCTTGTAACCAAAAATTACAAGGCATGCTAAAGGCAAGGAAAAGCTAAGTCTGAAGAGACTAAATAAATATCAGAGCCAGACTCAGATATGACAGAGAGTTTGGAATTGTCAGACAGAAAATTTAAGTGAACTATGATTAATATGTTAATTATGGAACCATATTCCATTGATAATACTAATGAAAAAGTAGACAATATGCAAGAACATATTGGGTAAAATAAGCACAGAGACAAGAACTCTAAAAAAGAAATGTCTTCCTTCCCTCTCCTTCCTCAATGGACCAGCAACAGAGAAGAAAGGGCAGAAAGGGTGGGAGTGGAAGAAGGCAGACCACATCCCTGTATCAAGTGCTGGAACCACCAGCCCAGTCTTTTCAGAGTTCTATTCCAACAAAGCTAGAAGTTAGAAACTTGACCTAGCAAGTTATTTTATAGATATTAACAAATTGATTCTAAAATTCATATAAAGAGGCAAAAGACCCAGAATTAACACAATATTGAAGGAGAAGAATGAAGTTGGGGGACTGATGTTATTCCACTTCAAGACTTACTATAAAGCTACAGTAATCAAGACAGTGTGGCGTTGGCAGAAAAACAGACAAATGGAAACATAATAGAGAGCCCAGAAATAGACCTACATAAATGACCCACACAAATTGATCTTTGACAAAGGAGCAATAACAATAGAATGGAGAAAAGACAATCTTTTCAACAATTGGTGCTGGAACAACTAGATATATCCACATTCAAAAAAATGAACCTGGACACAGACCTTACACCATTCACAAACAATAACTCAAAATGAATCACAGACCTGGATGTAAAATTAGGTAACAAAACAACACATTTGTAATAACATACTGTAAATAAAAACATATAGTGTGAGTTGCCATGTTCTGTAATTCTAGTTTGAATAAAAAGTATATAAATATAAACTTATTCTATGGACATTTAAGAATGCCCTCTGTAATGTGCTAAAGTTAATTTATTAGAATTCAAATGGGATTATTCTGGTAAATGATGCTAAATTTGGGTTACAATGCTGGGTTTGGGCTACAAAATATTTAAAACGAGATTAGCCCAATTAGGAACACACCCTCTCACACAATCTGAGAAACTACAGAAACTCCTTTAAAAAAATCAGCCCATAGCCTGGCCAGTGTGGGTCAGTGGTTGAGTGTTGACCTATGAACCAGGAGGTCACAGTTCTATCCCCAGTCAGAGAACATGCCAGAGCACATGCCCAGGTTTCAGCTCAATACGCAGTTGGAGACATGCAGGAGGCAGCCAATCAATGCTTCTCATCATTGATGTTTCTCTCTCTCTCTCCTTCTCCCTTCCTCTCTGAAATCAATAAGAAATATATATATATATATATATATATATATATATATATATATAATTTTTTTTTTTTTTTTTTAAATCAGCCCACGACAAATGGTTTTTCTCATCTTTGGTGCTTTAAAGATTCATAATTAATGCATTAGATGAAACAATTTAAAGAACCATTTGGGGAGATTAGTGATCAGGTAAAGGCAAAACAGTGAAAACTCATAAATTATCTTGCATATATCATGAGAAAATAAGAGAAAGTCAAGATGATGGAGAGAGATGGTTTCACATCTCTGGGTCCATCAGTCCTGAATTTCTTATTTTGAGGGAGCTATAGAATGTTTTCTACATACATCAATTGTGTCCTGAGCTGAACTTCCAGTCTTTCTGCATTTCCTGAATTTCCATTACTGCAAATATTTCACTGCTTGTGCCACAGCTGTTTACCTGTTTCACCGAGTACAACATGAGCTCCTTAAAATAAAAAAAAAATTGTGTTCTTGTTATCTCGGAATCCCCATGGTGCTTTGTACCTAGGGATTATTCATTAAATATTTATTTGACTAGTACATGGAGAAATCTCTGGGGAGATTTTTACCTGGCCGTGGTATAAAAAGAATGGAAAGAATTTTTCCTCTTCTCATTTCTGAAATTTCAGTTTTGCTCTTTATGGCTAGGTATGGAAAGACTCAGTTTATTGAATGTTGGCAAATAATTTATGGACTACTTTACTTTTGTTTCTTCCTTCCTAGAGATAAATTTCTCTTCAGTTCATATCTGTAATATGGTGTTTTAAGGTTGAAAGGGAGAAATATTAATTTAAAGCTGACACCTGCATTTCCTTTAGATCAATGAAGTTCTTAAAAACAGATGGTCTCAGAGGCGTGAAACCATCTCTCTCCATCATCTTGACTTTCTCTTATTTTCTCATGATAGACACAAGATAAGTTTTGAGTTTTCACTGTTTTTCTAAGTATTTCTGAATGTTTTTTGGGCAGTTTGGAGAATTCATACAAGTGATGGCACCCTCAAGATGCATATACATATGTATATCCAAAATTCTGCTTATAATTTCAGGGGTTAATTGAAATTTATAGAAGTCCATACACAGATCCTACATATGAACATGTGTATTCCTAACTACAGAACAAACCCACTATTTAAAAGCCCAACAGAAATATGTGCATATATTCACCAAAAGACATGTACTAGAATGCTCAGAACACAACTATTCATAATAGCCCATCAACAACAGAATGGACAATATATTATGATATATTTCCATAACAGAATGAGATAAATTTCACAAACATAATATTTAATGAAAGAAGCTGGGTAGAAGGTATGTGCCAGGTGATTTCATTTATCTAAAGTATAAAAACAGATTAACCTTAGTTGGGGGAGTGGCCTGAAGAAAACACGAGTTTCTTTCTGGGGTGGTGGTGATGTTCTGTTTTTTGATTTGGGTGCAGTTTACATGAGTGCGTTTGTGAGAATGTATTTACTTAAATGACACATGTACATTTTTACATGCATATGCTAAGCTTTAATAAAAAGTTAAAAGAAAAAAACCTATGTTAGAACAAGAAATTTACTTAATCTCCTTATCAAAAAAAACCCAAAAAACAAAAAGAAAATATTTACTAACCCTCCATTATACATAGAAAAAAGGAGACCTTGGGATTTTGAAACTTAACATCTGAATGGCACCCAGTCATATGTGATCCTGACACACAGCCCAACTGGCAGCAGTCTGTGTGTGCAAAAACCTTGCCACCACCAGCCTCCACAGAGGGTGGCATTCAGGAGTAGAACCCATGGAGAGAGAGTGAGCCTTGATGACTGCCTGGCATTTTTACACAGATTCATTCATTTAGTAATTCTGGGAAAAATGTAGAATACTGATTGCAAATGTCAAGTATCTACTGCTTAAACACTAATAATGCCCTCAAAGGAATACAAACATATGAAAAATTAAAACAAAAAGAGTATTAAAGTTGGTATCTAATTAAATGTTTATGGCTATTTCATTTAAATAGTTGCTATACCTGGCAAACATAACTTTTTCAAGTAGATCATAATAAATATTAACAAAATACCAATGTATTTTATTTATTCATATATTCCATTGTAAATACAATACAATCACATGCTTCTCAGGTATTATGCTTAAGGAGCCCAATGATTTGACTCTCGAGAAAGTGAAAAGCCGTTTTCTACAGCCACATATATGTTTCTGAAGATATAAGTTGAATCCATCGAAGTCTCAGAAATTCTCACAAATACTTTTAGGTAATGTATTAAATTCAAAATAAGTGACACACATTTCATGTTACATGTTGTGGAAACTCTACAACTCATGTTTAAAGTTACAGACGAAAGGCGGCGGCCAGAGCAAAGGCCTGGGTCCCAGATGCCAGAGGAAAACCGGTGCCAGCAGCCAGGGGAAGGAAGGCCTATTGCATGAATCTTCGTGCAACGGGCCTCTAGTAACTAATAATAAAATAGAACAATTTTAACAATATACTACAATAAAGGTTAAGTGAATGTGGCATTATTTTTTAAAATATATTTTTATTGGTTTCAGAGAGGAAGAGGAAGAGAGAGACAGAAACATCAATGATGAGAGAGAATAATTGATCGGCTGCCTCCTGCAAGCCCCCCAGTGGGGATCGAGCCCACAACCCGGGCATGCGCCCTTGACCGGAATTGAACCTGGGACCCCTCAGTTCCCAGGCTGATGCTCTATCCACTGAGCCAAACCGGCCAGGGCAAAATGTGGCATTTTTAAGTAAAATACAGGTTACTTGACACAGGCACTGTGATAAGGGACAGTCCATCTGATAACTGAGAGGGCTACTAAGTGACAAATGGGTGGGGAGCGTATACAGTGTGGATACGCTGGACAAAGGGAGGATTCATATCCTGGGAGGGACAGAGTGGGATAGAGCAAGATTTTATCACACTACTCGGAATGGTGCATAACTTAAAACTCAGGAAGTGTTTATTTCTAGAAATTTCCATTTACTATTTTCGGACTACTGTTGACTGAGTAACTGAGACCACAGAAACTGAAACAGTGGGGGAGATTACTGTTTAAGGGGACATCTTGGCTAGAATAATTTATGTGGTGATGGATTAGAGTTAGAAAAATCAGTATGAACTAAATATAGATACAGATGGGTATATAAACAAATATGTACAGGTACGCATACAGTATATGCTCAAGTTAGTAAACCGGATGTATTTCCTCGCTCTCTCCACTGAAAGGGTTTAGAAGCAAGAACATCCCAATAGGAACAAGCACACCTGCCACCTGGATCTTAGTTTCTAATACCATTCTTCAATTAAAGAAACCAAACACCCTTGGCAAAATGGCTGTGGCTAAGATGGGGACAGGGGATATACACACATCTGGTTGTCTCAGAAAGTAAGAACATGTCCAAAATACAACAATGGGAGTATGCCAAAGCAACACAGGAGCCAACTGAAAGGGAGCCCAATGGCCAAAGCTGGAACAATTTGAGCAACAAAATAAATATCGTAGTATTGGATTACAACCCAAAGTATAACTTAAAAGCTCGCGAGTCCATACTGATATAAATAAATGACTGAATAAGTAAATGTGAGAGGAGAGACAAATCTCTCATGTAGAAGAATTCTACATAATTTATGTAGATCTTCACTATCAAGGAGGTGGAGCATAACACAGAAGTGTCCACAGTGCAGGACTTACTTCCAGAGTTCAGCATGGAAAGAGCCATGGGGGAGAGGGACTTCACAGCGGGAAAACCTGGCAAATACGACCTTAACCGGGTCATCAAGGTCAACATCAACAATGATACGTTGTATTGATAATACGTATTCTTTCTTTTTTTAAAAAAATATATTTTATTGATTTTTTACAGAGAGGAAGGGAGAGGGATAGAGAGTTAGAAACATTGATGAGAGAGAAACATCGATCAGCTGCCTCCTGCACACCCCCTACTGGGGACGCGCCCGCAACCAAGATACATGCCCTTGACCGGAATCGAACGTGGGACCTTTCAGTCCGCAGGCTGACGCTCTATCCATTGAACCAAACCGGTTTCGGCTGATAATACGTATTTCTTGATATGATGTGATGAAAATGGTGCATTACCTCTGTGGGTTTTCCCCCCAAAACCCATAATCTGAGTCTAAGGAAAAAAAAAAATCAGCCAAATCACAAATGAAGGACATCCTCCTAAATACCTGATTGTTATCCCTCAGATCTGTCAGGCATCAGTGAGGCAAGTCTGAGAAACCTACAAGAGCCTAAGGTAACAGGGCCACAAGATGTAAAGTGATATCCCTCCTGGACCAGAAAAAGGACACCATGTAAAAAGAAAGGAAATCTGAATAAACAATGGACTTTAATGATAATGTATCAATATTGGTTCATAAAAAATGCTGAAGCATTAAAACTCTCAACCCATAATTCTCTATCCATAGAAAATATCCATTAGGAATAATGGTGAAAAGAGAAAAGAAAGACATTCCCAGATAAAGGAAAATTGGTGGCCAGCAGATGTGTTTTAGAAGAATTTCTAAAGGTAATTTTTCACACGTAAGGGGACTAATACCAGGGAAAGACTCAGAATGTCAAAAATGAAGGGAGAACAGCTATGTAACCAAAAATAATTCTGAAAATGGGGAGGGGATGGTGAGAAAACTAACTTTTACAAGATTCACATTGCTGTTTGAAAAATAAGTAATGCAGAGGAAATTCATTCTCCCAAATGGTTGAGAAAATATTAAATAATAAAATAGTCCTTTACAAACGTAATTGAAAAATGCAGGCTATGGAAAAAAATATATATTGTAAACTAAATTTGGTTCTAAATATTAAACATGTAAAATACACAGGGCTCTGGGTGGTGGCATATATGGTAGATGTTTAAAATAGTTTTATGTTTCCAAATATTCTATATAAGCTCTACTATTTTTATGACCAGAAAAATATAGCCATTGTTTAAAAAATCCACTGTCTTGCTAGACTTCATTTTAGACTCTTAGCATACACATTTCCTTTGGGCACACAATGTAAGCTTCAATGACTCATCTGAATGTATATTTGGCTCATAGACTTTATAGACTTAAAATCAAATAGATAAAAAAGAAGAATTCCTGTATCTAGGAAAAACAGAATTGCTTATGTCATCTACTGGTTCAGAACCCAGACCGAAGTATCTCACAAGACTTAACAAGATCAAATCTTGTTAATTTCCACATCATACATGTAAAGAAGACAGTGAAAAGGAAATTGTGATTCTGATGGAATAGAATGCATGGAATTTCTAAAGCACAATGCATACTGCAATCAAAGCTATTGCAAAATGTGATGTCAACATTATTCTCATAAGTGCTGCTGTCCTACATCTTGATAAACAAGGGGTGAAGACTAACCCCAAGTGAGATATTGATTGCATTATGATGCTATCTGAGTACACCAAAGGAAGGGGGGTGATTTTTCAGTAGTCAGCCAAATGTGCCTCACTGGGGAAGCGTAGTAAGCAGCTACTATTTCCGGGCCCCCACTTTTCTGGGCACAGACCTTCTCTCCATTTCCAGAGCTGAGCCCACCCTGGCTCAGAGTTGGGGGTGAAGGGACGACATGACCCACACGAGACCTGTCAGTATTCTTCCTCAAGATTTTCTAACTGTAGCTGCCATGGAAGAACTAGAAACTGTTGGTGGCCACGTTTCCAGGCTTGGGGAGAAGTAGAAATAAGTAGAGCCCTTGGCTTCTGTAAACTGAAGGCCAGCTCCACACCTGTTCTTCCTCTGGACTGGGCTGTGATCCCCAACTTACTCTCTTGTTTGCTTTTGCGGTGGCTTGATATGCATTTCTGCCACCTGTAATCTACATAGTCTGAAGTTATACAATAACTCTACATTCTTGTGAAGAGGGAGAATGCTGGGGTGTGTGTGGATAATGAAACATTCTTTTTTCAAGTGATGTGGCTCTTACAATCTGTGAGTTATTTCAGCACTTGAGTCTAATTTCTCTCAGTACCATATTCTGATATAATTATCCATTTACCTATCTCTCTCCTAGGCTGTTTAAGCTATTAGGTTGTTTGCTCTTTGAATTAGTTTTATTGGACTTTGTATCTCTAGAGCCAAGGTATGTGCCTGCATGGTACATAATAGGTCCTTAATAAATGTTAGTTGATTTAAAAAGAATTAAATAAAATATGATAATTTTCCCTCCTATTATGGAATTACTTCACTCCATCAAACTTTATTAATTGAACATTAATGGCTAGGTTAGAAAAATTAATTTAGTTAAGAAAAAAGGGTTATTATCCCATTTAGTAGTATTAGAAACTATAGAGAATGATTAAACTAATTAAGAAAACAAATTGTTTCAAGCAGGCCATCCCCTTTAAAATCACTGAGTCATATAGAAATAATTTGTGGGATAAGTTACAAATAATACCCCTCTACCTATTCATTAAATTGGGTCCCTGAGGATGTCTATTAAGCAGCACTTTGTTAGCTTGATTCATTTCCTATTTGCACTTAAAATATTCCATGCATCAACCTTTTATTAATTCAGAAGGTGACATCAACAGTGACACATAGTTTACTTACAAACATAAATTCTCTTAAAAATCTACAAAATATAAGAGGAAAGTGACAAACCTAATAAAATTCTTGCTGATTGTTGTCTCATTTTTATTTCTTTCAGACACATTCTAATTTCATTCATGCCCCAGGCACATACTACTCAGTATAAATACCCAACATGAACCTCATTAACACTCTCACAAATGTTTATTCTCATTAACTATTGACAGGACTGAGCAGGACGTACAGAACAAAAGTCTATTCACACCTCATTCCTGGATTCTGTCTAGTACAATGACCTCCAAACTAGGTCTCCAAACTCACTTTATCCTCAGCTTTCCCTTGCGTAGCTGTTGGCGGCTGCATCCTTCCATGTGGTCAGGCCCCAAACCCTGAAGTTCTCCCTGACTCCCTTCTTTCTTTCTCTCCTCACATTTAATCCACCAGAAAATCCTATGAACTCCATTTTCAAAATCCATCTAGAATGCAACTCTTCCCATCTTCTCCACTGGGACTCTACCATCGCCTCTATCTCTCCATGAAGTACCGCACTAACTGCCTAGGAGTCAAAGAACTTAGTGACTTTGCTATTTAAGACTATTTCCATTCCCATTTGCTTACTTACGTGAACAGGCTTTCCCAGTATTTACTTATCTAAAAACCAAAAAGGGGAATAGAATTAATGTTAAACCCCTGTTGCATCGATAAATTCATTTTTAAAAAGCACCCAAGTCACTCAGTGATGCATTTTCAATAATAATTTACTTTAACATTAACCAATTACTTATAAAAACCTATAAAATATTTACTTTGTTTTGACAACTGTGTACTACTGCTAACTGCCACACCTCATGCCACACTCCCTGTCCACCTGCCCATGACCCTTCACAGTGCTTTTGTGTTTACATGTCTGCCTCCATCTGCTCATTGCAACTCCTTGAAGGTACCATACTTTATTTTCATAGCCTGTCATACCTCAATCCAGAAGAAAAAATTTAATAGAGATTACAGTCATAAGAATTTTTTAAATGCTAAGATTTAAATTTATGTATTTTTATTTTTGATACATGCAAGTATACCATAAGAATAAGGTAATCAAGAAGAGACTTTCAATCATAAAAATACATTACTACATGGGGTGCCATATTAACCCTGAACCACTCACATCTGGACAATTAGCATGACGGAAAATTATATTCTATCTAATTTAAGAGACTTTTATATTTAGGTCTATGTTATTGCAGTTGAGCCTGTATATTGACACAATTAAAAAGTAATCTGGCCTAGAAAAATAATCACTTAACAAGATAAAATCCTCTGGGGAAAATAGAATGGGACTTTGATTTGATTTAAAGAAATAAAAAAGAAATAATACAACACTGTCAACCATTAAAAAAGAGCATTTTCATATATTTTTTAAATGGTAAGTAACAAATTGTTTCCCACCATGCCTAACTCTGATTTAATACACAGGAAGCATTCTATAAAAACTTGGTTATTAATAGAATCTCTGCTTGAGAAAATCTGTTTAATTTACAGGATTGGAATTAAATATCTTTCTATGGACTTGCAGATTAAATACCCTTTTATTTAGGAAAGCCAAGTATCAACAGCATATTAGATGGAAGATGAATGAATGAATTGGATATTTTATCCAATTTGGATATTTCCAATTACCAGGCATCTTACAAAGGAAAATAACATTTACTATTAACACTTCCACTTTTATCCAAAAATTGTGTGTTAGGTAACTAAAGCTTCAGCTTTAAGGTTAGACATGCAAAAATATTGGAATGGCCACCAGAGGGAGCCCAAGTGTTTTTCTTAATAAACCACACACCAAAGAGAGAGGAAGAAAAAACACAAAATATAAAGCTGGGGAAGTAGGAGGTTGGGGGGTAGATGAGGGAGGGCCCATTACCTGCTTCATTTAAAAGAATACCTTGTTGAATGATAGAGCCACTTTTGCATTTCTATTACAAATTCCTTTACTAGACAGTGTTCATTGCAATGCTTTAACACTGAGAGGATTGGGTAAACATAATAGTATTAAAAAACCTCACATACCCTAAAGCTAGAAGGCCCAGGGCGGACTGCTGTGATAACATCCATGATTCTCTGGGTGCCCCACACAATCCAGGTGCCTTCCCCAGCTTATTTTGGAGTTCCTGTTCTGACTCTCTATCCTCGTCCATCCTTGTAGTCAACTTTGGGTGTGGTTTCCTCACTTTGTTTAGGATCAGGTTATCATATTACAGCACCAAGTAAGCCCTTGGTGTGATTTGGGAATTTTTCATTTTCCTGGCTGAGCCAACTTATAAGGACATTAAGATGAATGACTTGCCATTTGGCATCCTAAGTTGTTTCCAGAACTTAGAACTGGATCAAGTCCTAACAGGATGCAAGGGCACCTTTATAAAGCTTCCCAGCCCCAATCTCCATAGCAACCAGAACCCACTAGCCAACCTCCATGATCCCTCAGGCCAGAACACTGTCCTTGGGCTGAGGTACAGACAAGGGTGTGATCTTATTTAGCGTTAAGCTTATCTAGGGAACTTAATACAATGTTGTTTTTTCTGAGAGCCGTGTCAAGTTTTGGGATTTCCCCCATGCTTTGCTGTCATTGATACCCCAAACAATCCTTTTATTGTAGTAGTTCAGGGATCACCATTTTATTGATGAGGAAACTGAAGCTTATGGAGGTAAGTGACTTGTACAATGTTGCTGGCTATTAAGTGTCAGCAACAAATATTGATGCATTTCTGGGGACAGGGACTATAAAAATGAATGAGCATTGAATTCAGTCATACCAATGCCTCCTGAAATAGAAAGAAAATGATTGTCTTCCTTTTTCCCCAAATTGTAAGTGAGTGGAAAGCATGACAAAAGTGACTTTAATGACTTAATACTTGTTTTTTATCCAGCATTCTCATGGTATGTTTTCCTAAGTGTTGTTGTGTGTGTTTCTTCATATCTGGAAGGGGTAATTTTATCATGTATACAAATAAATTAGTACAAACAAATTAAGTTCCACAAGGTTAGGTCATCTGCTGAATGTTGCTAGATGTAAGATGCTGATTAATGCCTTGACTATGGAATCAAAAGCATTCTCATTCAATTTGACAATGATTCCCAATTGGGTGGGTGGGAGTGGCTGGCACTTAAAACTGGAATGAAGTTTAAAATGACCTTGACAAATGCAAAAGGTAAAAGAGGGCAAGATTCAATGGAAATCTTTGCTGGGTGAGTCATTCAAGAGAAGGGAAAAGAAAGGACACAAAGGAGAACAACAGAAATAAGGGAGCACTGACTGGGCAAATTATAGCAGGAAAGGAGCTGGGTATCAGAGTGAACAACAGGCTCCTAAGGCATCCGCCATCCAGAGCTGCCATTTTAAAAAAGAAGACCCCTTCCTCCCCACCTCCACCCCCGCCCCATGTGTCTCCGGGGAGTATACTGTGGGTTGCAGCACTGGCTAAGCACTCCCATTAATCCTCCTGGAGGTGAGGAAACAGAGGACTAAGGAGGTTCACTAACTTGTCTGCCTGCACATGGGAAGGAAGTAGCAGAGCTGGACTTCAACTCAAGCCTGGAGAGCTCTGAAGGCCACACCTCATGCCACACTCTCTGCCCACACATGCCCACAACCCTTCACGGTACTTTTGTGTTCACGTGTCTGCCTCCATCTGCAACTGCTCACTGCAACTCCCTGAAGGAACCGTATTTTATTTTTGGAGCCTGACATGGGCCTGGGATCGGTCAATACACATGCAATAAATGAAAGGTTTTTGAGCCAATAGATGGCATATTCTATGGGTATTTCTGAATCATCCTTTGAAGGAAATAGAAAATAAAACTAAGTTAAAGTGAAGAGAACTTAAACATTGATAAAAACTGGCAATAAGAATGCCAGATCATATTACTAAAGGTGGCTTTACAAATTTTGTTTTGGAAAATTTTAAGAATGAAAATAGATAAATATATATCTATACAATCAAACATATGTATGTGTCTGTATATGTGTGTTTGTGCATGTATATGTGTATCTATCACCAATCTCGCTTCAATGCAATTTTACCTCAAGGTAAAGAGAATGACTATAGAATATTTTAATATCTCTGGACTCAGGGGAGTCTGTCTGACACAGAATTGTTACTAGAAAAAAATTCAAATCCTAAATGACATGCAATCACTAGATTAATTTATCCAATCTGAAAACACTACATTTATCTCTCCTACAGATAAGACATATTTTGCAAATAATTTGGTTTCAATTTCTCAAAACAAGAACAATAAAGCTTCGAATTCATCAAACATAAAAGATACTATGCATTTTATCCCCACAATCAGTTGAGATAATACACTAGCAACCCAAAGTTACTGGTGATGAACATAACTGCCTGCAGCACAGGATGAAATATTTCTTCGGACAACAATTCCCTCTCCCATAACTCTGGAATCAGCAGTGGAGCACATTATTATCAACATGAGATTAGGTTCCTTGTCCCCACTGATAGTGGAACTAATTCTCAGCAGCGAGCTGCTACTGAGCAGGCTCACCTGAAGGCCATGCTATGTTTTAAATTGAGAGCCAGAGAAGTTGTTGGCTAGAGAGAGTGGGAATCTCATTTCTTTTCTGATGATGATGCTTAACTATTAAATGCTACCCAGGTCCTCTCTGGGACATCTGGCCAAGGCAAATTCTGATTACAGAAACAATTGAGAGAATATATTCAAAGCAGCCCTAGAAAGCCATCAGTGACAACCCAAAAAAACCCGTCAGCCTGGCAGCAACATTAAAAGGTTCTATTTCCTGTCCTGGCTGGCGGGCTCAGTGATTAGAGCACAGGCCTGCGGACCAGAGGGTCTCAGGTTTGATTCCCGTTAAGGGTACATGTCTGGATTGTAAATTCAATCCCCACCCCCAGTTGGGGGCATGTGGGAGGCAACCAACTGACTTGTCTCTCACATCGATATTTCTCTCTCTCTCCCCTTCTGCTCTCTCTAAAAATCAATGGAAAAAATATTCTCACTCCTCAGGTGAGGATTAAAAAAAAAGTTATATGTCCTAAAAAAATTTTTTTTTAATGTAGAAGAACCAAAATTGGAGCATTAAAACAATTACCAAATGCAATTCATAATATTATAAACATAATTCTAAAATATGTTAACAAGGCAGCACCCCAGTATACCCCAATAGGTGCCCCTTTGCCAAGGAAACTCATGACAAGTAGGCCCCATGAACACGGCTGAGAACATTTTGAGGCAACAAACACATGGTCTAATAGACAACACAGGCCAGATTTTTAGAGTGTTACCTGCATTTACTACTTAGCTGAAGGACAGCTGCCTGCACATTACCTTAAAAATTCCATCAATAAACCACTGCAGAAGCTAGAGAGGGAGACAGACAGTACGGCCAGCTCTTATACAGAGTAGAGGAACAGATGGAATAAAAAGCAGAAAGAAATTCACAAGGGCATTCTGCCCCGTAAAACGCATAACTCACAAACACAAAAACAAACATGTCTTCAGAGAGCTGAAGCTGTCCGTGGCACCTTCGACATTGTCACTGGTGTGCTCCAGGAGGCTGGGCAAAATAAGTCTTGGCTCACTGAGTGACGCATTCCAATCCGCCAGCTGAAGAAATGTGTATTTACACACCAGACATCACGCAGAACGGGGTCAGCAACACCCTAGATCTAATCTTCACCGGGCGATAAGCAATTTGCCCTTCAAAATCAAAACGAGCAGGCTCAGGATTTTCTAAGGCCCCAGCATTTGGTTGGTTTGCTCTCCTGTGTGGAGCTTTGCACCCTCAGCCCACGTGACATGTGTGTTGTCTCAGGGTGGGGTCAGCACTAGGGAAACTATTCTCACCCAGGAACAGAGGGAACGGCTGCTGCGTAAGCCCTCAAACTCTGGCCAAGACACTCAGATAAGCTCCGAACATGGACCAGTCATGCTTTAAAGCAAGATTTTAAAAACCTTTGTTTCTGTAGAAAACTGTTGGTTTGACTCCATTAGGTGTGCTAAAGGGGTTTTATGGGATTATCTACGTTTTTTACACTTTAGTTTGTATCAGCAACCATGCCTTCCTTTCTCTTCATCTGGCCCAGAACCATAGCCAGTTTATAATGGCAAAATAAGATGTTGTCATTTAATTGGTGGGAAATATTCTAATTTGTTTTCTCTAACCTTGAAAAAGAGCAACAATAGAGACGAATGTTATTATAGTCCCTAAAAATTCCTAAAATTCCTAACCTTTTAACCCTAATAGTTACTTGCTTATTATTACTCTCTCTTCAATGAGAATTTTCAAAAACTGTGTAGATTATTCCCTTACTATCTGCCATTTAAAACCTTGTCTTTATAATAATTTCTGAAAATCGTTCTTCATATAAATGACCCACTATTTTAAAGCATTTGACAAACTTTGTCATCTTTTTAATTATTATTATTGATATATTTCAGAGAGGAAGGGAAAGGGAGACAGAGAAACATCAACAATGAGAGAGAATCATTGGTCAGCTGCCTCCTGCATGTCCCCCACTGGGGATCGAGCCCACAACCTGGGCATGTGCCCTGATGAGGAATCAAACCGTGACTTCCTGGCTCATAAGTCGATGCTCAACCACTGAGCTACTGTGGCCGGACTTAAGTCATCTTTTTAAAATTAGACCTACAAATAGTTTTATAAGACCCGCCCGCCCCCCCCCCCCCCAAACTTGCTCATTATTAATAGCTAGTGTCAGTTCTTCCAGCGCTTTGGAAACCTTTGATCTCTGCATTGGTAGTGTTCTCTGCTGGGAAAGTATGCTTCCATACTTAGCAAGAAACTTGCTAGCAACACTATCAATACTACAACTGCCTTAAAAATGAAGATCTCAAATGATCTTTTTGGAAACAAGATGTTATAAGTCAGGAAATGGGATTATTTTGTAATTTATTCCTGAATCTATTTTCCAGCTTCTTGCACACTTAGGAAGAAAACTATAAACTTCTAAGACTACAAAACTCCATAGCAGTTGTCTCTCAGAAGGATATATAGCACAGTAAGCAGCAAAATCTACATAAGTAGCAAGAAATTATAGGCAAGCTCATTCCTTCCAAGGACAACAGTAATATTCAACTATAAAGCTTTCTTTTGTGATTTTTTTTTAGCTTCTGTGTTAAACATGGTCAGTCAGGTATGGCACATATAGAAGACAGAAAAAAATACAACTTAAATCAAAGAGAAGAATTTCTTTATAAACCTAACAGCCACAAACAATTACACCCTTACCAAAATAGTCTTTCTTGCCTTATTGGATCAATGGTCATTTTTCTAATATTTTCATCAATTATTTTATAGGTTCCAGTATCCTTTGGTACCTAAAGTTAAAAATCACTATCCATTACAGTAAGTAGTCAACAAAATACTCTTGCAAATTAACTGCCAGCCCATTTGTTTCTACGAAAGTGCAATTTATGAAGAGAAAGTTCTTTTTATGCAAGGTAAGCCTGGGTCTGGAAAGAAAATATAGCTGGCAAGGCAGGTAAAAACACCACTTACTGACATCTACATACTTGATTAAAAGTTAAACATGGTGATTAACAAAATCGAGAGTAGAAGCTGGAAAGGAGAATATATTCTTTCCACAAAGACTCTGTTTGGACACTGAAACAATAGTCTAAGTGCTTTTATTTCAGTCACAGGCATGTTATTGCTATTTAGAAACATAAAGGGAATATAATATTGCCCAGCATGTAGTTAAAGAACGTAAAGGATTAAAGAACCCATCACAACACAACTTGTCTCTTCCAAAGGAAAAACTTCAATTAGCACCACTTTAAGGATCTTAAGCTTCTTTTTATCTTTCTAGGAGCTTCAACTCTGCTCACCAATGTCTTTCATCTCATTTGCTTTACTCTGACCAAAGGCACTGGAGAGATTTCCCAAGAGCACAGGGTGACATTACATCCACTCTATTTGCTGATAGAGAAAACGTGTGCTTGTCCATTTGCCAGAGGATTTGACACAGAATGGCCCAAACAAATGCAATTAAGCAGACACCACAACTAATGCAGGGGAGACCGCCTGGTCAGCCCCTAAATCACTGTACCAAACTTCCTGCAAACTTCAAATTCCTATTTTGTCCCAAAGTGAGCTACATGGTGACAACTGGTAGACTTTCTGCTTAGAACCTTGTGCCTGTCCTCCCACTGCAGGGAGGTCCCAACGAAAGGTCACCTGGTGCCTCAGAGACAGAGCTTCCTTTTGAAGCTTAGAAGATTTTAGACTCCCTGGGGTCTGGCCATTCTGTACGCTCTCATCACTGAAAGTCCCTGGATGAGGAAGCAGCAGGCCCTTTTATCATCTTTATTTGGCTAAGAACCTGTGTGTTTTTTGTTATGGGTGCTTTGGGACATCCGGGTCCAAAATGGTGGCAGAACTAGTATGTTACTTTGGGCTCTGAAGGCCCGGGAGCCTTGTTGTCTAGAGCTTTACCCAACACACACAGATTTTTTAAAAATTCAATTTATTGGGGTGACACTGGTTAATAAAATTATATAGGTTTCAGATGTACAATTCCATAACACATCATCTGTATGTTGTATTGTGTGTTCACCAGCTCAAGTCAAGTCTCCTTCTATCACCATTTACCCCCATACCTCTCCTATCTCCCCCACCCCCTTTCCCTTCTAGTCATCACCATACTGTCTGTGTCTAAAGCTATTTTTTAAATAGCAAATGATCAATGGAAAGGCTCATGGAAGAAAGGTATTTTAAGGAGAGCCATAAAGGCAAAAAGACAGATACTTTATAAAAGCTAGGACATTTTCAGAGAAGGAAGGATAGCTAGAAAATGAGAGGAGCTTGAGAAACTAATAATTATAATAGTAGTCCTAACATTTACTGAGTTCTACTGTAATATCTCTATGCTTCCCACAGACTATCTCATTCAATATTCCTAATGGCCTTTTAGGGTGGTCAGGACTAACATCCACGTTTTGAAGATGAGGCAATGATGTTTAGAGAAGTCAAGTAGCTTGCACAGGGCCTCACAGGGAGGAAGTAAAACCCTTTGCTGAACAAGCCACGTAAAATTTTGGTGTGAAATTTGAAGTAACACTGCTTGGTCTTGAACCCAAATCTGTAGTGGTACAGCAGTGGGCCAGAGTTCCCACCCAGCCCTTTACAACCAAGATTATGAAAAGAGGGAGATCTAAAGAAAGCTAGAGTCAGATTTCTGAAAAGGAACACAGAAATAATTGGAATTTAATTAAGACAATGCCTTAGCCTGTAGACATAGGACCGAAAGCAGGGAAAGAACAGGGTGACAATTCTGTAGCATTGCCATTTGGGTACAGCAGTCAAGGAACACAATGGCAAGATGACCCATCTGAGAGCCACCGAGCACCACATCCGGTGAATCACTACATGCTTCCATCAGGAACCCTTCGTTGTCTAAATCCAGATTCCAGTTAATATAATTAACATCATTATTGATTATTTACATGTAAAGATGATGCTACTACACCACTACCATCCTTAGAATGCACACTTGGCACTGTTTCTTAGGAAAGGTTTGTCCTAAACCTTCTACCTGTTTCCATAAACAACTATAGCAATTAATTATTTTTGACTTCCAAAGAGAAATAATGACTTTAATGTACTTGGATCCAATAAGGCACATTCCTCCTCTGACCCTGAATTTCAAATTTTGTATTCCTACTAAGGAAAAAAAACACATTTTCTTTAGGCTGTTAAACTGATGATTTGTCCTACCGCTATGCATGCATCATGGGAAAAAGAAAACTTTAAGCACTTTGACTGTATGCCCCTGAAATGACCTTTGTTCAGACTCCTTAATGCCAAGGACATACGATGACCATGTCATAGCAATCGACCTTCTCCCCTTTATACTTCAGAGTGACCCACCAAAGATGCCAGAATAAGATTAGAACAATATTTATTGCTCTGTTAATGTGAATAAAGAGCTCTCTTTGCTGGTGAGGTTACCATGATTATTTTTTACCTTTTGACAGTTTTTAGAAGCTAGGCAGAGAGAGTAGCTACTCACATTCTCCTTGTCAGGAATCCCTAGAAGAGGAAAAGGAGAGAGAGACCGTGAGTTGTAAGATCAACCTGTAAAATGGGACTGAAATCCCTTGCTGAATCAAACCAAGTAAAATTTTGGTGTTTAAAAACAACAACAACTACATAATACTGCTTAGAAGAAGAGCAGCACCTATCAAATCTGTAATATAAATAAATTAGTGAATCAGGAGCAGGACTGAGTACCAGACAACACAATCTCATGCTGATTTTGCTTCTCTACCATATGCTTTACTTTCCCAGAGGTAAAATTTATCCCTGACTCATTTACACCACGTGCGCTCCTAATTCCTCTGTCTTGGGCACCAACACTTAGAATGTTAGACAGAGACATCAAGTGTAAGTGGCACATTTGTATTTTCACATTTCAAATCACCTCACACTGCTCTAGGGATTTGAACCTAGGGGCAGGTTGCACATGAAACCCACCCGAACACATCTTCCTTTGGGGGAAAAGCAAACTCCTGTTTGCCTCCAAGTCAGGGCTGAGCAGGGCAGTGGCTGTTTCCAGGGATATCTCAGTTTTCTGAGCAAAAGAGTTAAACATTCATCCATTCACTTCTTTAATTATTCACTGACAACATTTCGTGAGCATCTACTATAGGCAGGTCCCGGTCCTCTGCACTTCCTCTGGGGCTGCTGCTCTGACAGACACGGTGGGTAAGAGTGGTCACACTGGCAGGTCACAGCCCCAACAGAGCTTAGTGCCCCCAGGACAGTGGCACAATTGGCCTTATGTTGAGGAGACAGAAGTACAGGTGGTTTTCACATGTGACCGCACCTAGTTTTGAAGGACTCATGCTGTTTCTCTCCTTGATTAATAACATCAACATGAGCAAGAGGTGGGGCTCTCGGGTGTGTACAAGTGACCAAGATAATAAGCACAGTTCATGAATCCTATTTTTAAAAGAGCACAGAAACAACACTGGATTTTGCTCTAAAATGAAGATATTCTGAGAAAGCATTCTAAGCATGCTGAAGTTCCAGGGCATCAGCTAAAGCCATAACATAATCCTGTACTAACAATTTAAAGAATAACCCATGTGGGCTGGCAGGTCTGTTTATCCACAAGCGTCTGGAAACGGAATCTGCCAAGCTGGTGAAGGACATATTTTTCTGTCACATGAAAACACACACCACACGCTACATTTTTAGATGCAAAATGTTCACATATTTCACTTACTGTCATTGTTAGAGCCCGTTTCCATAACACCATAAGGAGGAGCCAGAAGTCCTGCCATGTACTGTCGATATTTCTGAAAGACAAGATTGTAAACTCAATGCACAGATACTTACTCACTTGGAGCATTCATTTATTTACATGTTGAAAAGCGGAAACATCAGTCATCAGGGAACATCGGAGTCTTGTATTTATAGAGCCTGAAATGTGCTGCCTGGGATTCGTGGCCTACAACAAGGATGCTGTGTTCTAAAGAGGCCTTCCCGGATACGGTGGAGCGTGCCCCTACCAGGGAGGGGGGTCCTATCCCAGGTCATTTATGTATTTGTGACTAAGTATCCAAATTGTGTGGGCCTTTACCCTCCCTCCACCTCCTGCCCTGCTTCTCACTCCAGCAAACACACGTTTCGGTGGAAGAGAAAGACACTTGGTTTTTACAGGCGCAGATACAAATAAATAGGTGAATGACACTGAATCTGCTTTCTTTCAAAGCAAAAAAGAAAGGCATCCCTAGAAAAGGCCCGTGTTGAAAGAAGCTGATTTGCTTCCATTACCCACTTCCTTTCACATCATCCACCTGCCTGTGGGAAGCTTTGTGACCTCTGAGGAATGGTTGGTAAGTCATCAAATAGAACTGTTTGGATTCCCCTGAACTGTATCCCCCTGACTTGTGGTCCAGGCAATGTGTGGCTTGGGCATATATAGTGGCCCTCAAGGTCTGCGCTGTTTTGAAGGGAGAAGGCTTGGAGAGCATAAAGCAATCTAGAGCATCCTACGAGAGAGAAGTGGCATTTACGAAGAATGGAAAATGATTATTAGACATCCTCTCTTGTCAGGTAATAAATACAGCCCTCCCCTCCCCCCCCGCTTCAGAGTGAAAGCTGGGAGATTTTAGCTATCACATGGTGTCATGTATATTTATGGTTTCTAATTACGATGACACAAACGTTAAACAGCATCAAAAGAACCAACCCTCTATAATGTGCTGGGGGTTTACACCAACGTCAGCAGAAAAGACTTCATCTGTAGCAATGGGCAGCTGGCAACACGCAATATTCGAGCAACCATCTGGCCCATTGGGTGTATCTGAATGGTGTTTGTAACATTGATGATTTCTCAAAAGAACCTTCTTCCAGTCAAGATGTGACTAGTTTTTATTTCTTAATCCATTTTTGCTCTAATTCTGAGGCAACTATACCAACACCTGCATGCAAACATTAAAAACCATGAATTCCTCTGCTTCTGAGTTAAGGAATCACTCACACATACTCACAGGACCAATCTTGCACCCTGCATTCCTGACACTTCCTTTGATAACTTCCCAATTCTGATTCCCTTCTTTCTGATGACACTATCTACTCTTAGTCCTCACTAGAGAGCACTGATTAAACTCATTTCTCAGCATGGCATGATGCTGGACCCAGAATAAAACAGGCTCAAAAGGAGGAGATGGGGATGGGGATGGGGATATGTTCTAAGAAGATTTTGTCACACCTTCCCCCCATCCTGCCCCCCTCCACACACACACACACACACACACACACACACACACACACACAGCCTTTTGAGTTATTCCTCTAACTGTTAGCAACTCCCTACCGGGCCCCTAAAAGAAATCATTCATGTTAAAGTAAAGGAGCAATTTTGCTTTGCTTAGGAATGTTTTGGATGCAGATGTTCTTTCTCTCAGGCACCTCAATATCAAAGCTCATGAACTCTACAAAGCACCTTCCTGACCCCTGAATGAATGGAACTTCGTCTTCCTCCATCACCAGAGCACATGGTCTGCAGCCTACTCATGGAGCACATCATCAGGGCTGCAGCTCCTGGGAACAGGAACCAGAGCTGGAGCTCAGGACCCTAGGCCCTGGGCTCACTGCAGAGAACAAACTGACAGGCCCCTTGAACCTGTGAAGTGCCTGTCTCCTGTCACACAGGATACCATGGCTTGCACACAACACAAACTTACCACTTACCTGTTGAATTTTAGAATTTTTATGGAAAATTTCAAACATAGATAAAAACAGAATACCACATACCTAACATCCAGGCTCAATAATTATTAACTTATGATCAATGTTATTTAATCTACACTGCTATCACTTGACCCTTCCAGAATTATTTTGAAGCAAGTCCCAGATATATCATGTAATCTATAAATATTTCAGTATGAATCTCTAAGAGAAGTCTTCTTTTTCCCTAAAGAAAACCACAATACCACTATCACAATTAAGAAATGTAACATCTCCATCATACCCACTTAATACTCAAATTTCTGTTTTATAAATGTCACAGCTGAATTGAATTTAAAAAGTACTATTTCTGAGAAGACAACATTGGTTGCAATATAACAACTTTGGGTGTAGTGGAGATTGCAAAACCAGGATTGAAATGTTTATGTCTATAAATAAAAAAGTCCACCTTTTAAAATTGATGGGGCACGTTTTAATAAACATTCGCTAAAGCAGGAAACTAATTCCTCATGTAGCACCCTGCAGCACACCCTATATTCATTAGGATAAAAACAGCTAACTGGCATAAAAGCTATACCAGAAAATTGGAATTTCTAAGTTAGTTGCATATTGCTTGATCTTTAGGCAGCAGTTCATCTTCAAGCACCAGTAAAAAGCGGCCTATAAAGAACATATCAAATGAAAAGATGCTGAACCTTACCCATGACAGAAAGGCACATTAGCACTATAGTGCAATATCCTATTTTACTTGTCAGATTTGGAGAAGTTTCAAAACATTGGCTAAACACATTATTAGTGAGAGTAGGGAAAACAGGTTCTCTCATACTGGTATATTGCTTATTGGAGTAGGAAATGAAACAATCTTAGTGGAAGGCAATTGGAAGTATCTGTCATATTTTAAAATGTATATTTCCTTTGATTGAGCAAGGAACCTCCCTTAGAGGGCAGAAATAGAGCCTCTTGAATACAAATGCAGACACGCCTATCTGTTTGTAATCCTATATAATAAAAGACTAACATGCAAATCGACCCAATGGCAGAGTGACCCATCACTATGATTCGCACTGACCACCACGGGCAGATGCTCAATGCAGGGGCTGCCCCCTGGTGGTCAGTGTGCTCCCACAGGGAGAGCGCCACTTAGCCAGAAGCTGGGCTTACGGCTGGCAGAGCGCAGCGGTGGTGGCGGGAGCATCTCCAGCCTCTGCAGCAGCACTAAGGATGTCCGACTGATGGCTTAGACCCGCTCCCTCTAGGGCTCCTGGACTGCAAGAGGGCACAGGCTGGGCTGAGGGACCCCCTTCCAGTGCACGAATTTTGTGCACCAGGCCTCTAGTAGCAAATAAAACCACAAGCAGGAAATAACCCAAATGTCCACAAAGGAAATGACATCTGGGTTACTTCTTGAGAAGTAGATAAAGATAGGTTGTTTCCTGATAGATGATGTTGGAATATTATACAGCCATGAAAAAGAACAAAGTACCACTATGTGTGCTGATGTGGAATGAACTCTACAACATATTGTTACATTTTTAAAAAGCAAACTACAGCCCTGTGTGTAGAGTATGCTACCATTTTGTGGAGATAAGAGAATAGATGTGTGTTTGTGAACATCCATAAAGACCTGTAAATGCACAAGTGAATATACAAGAAAGTAGTAACAATGACTGCCTCTGAGAAAGAGATATGGGTGGCTCAGGGTCAAGTGGGAGAGAGACTCCGTTTTCACTGTTCGTCCTTGGCTGAGCCAACACTGAGGCAGTGGGATCACCCACAGGGACTGTCTGCCCAGATGCTGGACTGGTGGGGTTGGCCTGCAGTGCCCTGCAATGTCAGTCACCTGCAATGATGCCCAGCAGTGAGGGACAGTGGCAGCAGGAGAATGAGAAGACAGCTCTTCTCTCTCCGTTTAACATGTGGACGTGGGAATAATTCCCTTCAACTATAAAATCCTCCAGAGATGAGAAAATTGGGGAGTTAGATACTAGGCTTCCTTACAATAGGGCTTATTGATACTGAAGTGATGAATTGAAAAATGAGAGAAGACTGTATTAATAAATCTAAACCATGGAGTTTAAAAGCCATAGAAGTTTAAAAGCCACTTCAAGCTTCCTGAGAACCAGAATAAAACTAAAGGGAATTAGCTAAGGCCATGATTGAGGCACCCACATGAAAATCAACACAAGGCCAGCCTAAGTCTGAGGTCAGCAGTTTTTCAAAGGTGACCCAGCACATTTTTATGGTGGTTACTTAATGTCACCCCTACACATCTCCCCCACCCCAGCCACGGGGGTGTGTATTGACCTGGCTGAATCCCTTGATAATGTCCCCTTTGGGGGCCCTGGTTGATGTTCCCTTGCAAAGCCTTTCCCTGGATTACAACACACTCTAATACCTCAATAGCTTCCATGGCCTAACTCAATCATTCTTAAATTGCCATATGCACTGAGAAAGAGCTATGCCTTTAACGGACACCGATCCACACATGGAAGGCCCCTGGCTGGAGGACTCCTACTCCCTAACTCTCCAGGACCTCTGAGGGCTGTTAGGAAACAGTATTCACAGGACAGGAAAACCACAAGGGCTTCAAGGCTCTTGGAAGAGTTTGGTAGGCTTCATTCTTAGGTTCTACTCTGGGCTTTGCCACTAATCAGCTGAGTCACCTCCAACACGTCCTCCAAGCTCTCTGGCTTCAGTCTCTGAATTTGATCCAGGGTTTTGAAACCTTGTTCTTCAGCAGAACTCCAAATTTCCTCAGGCAAGGGCCCCTATAGCAACTAGAGCATTTTCACTTTTATCTGTTTTATAGAATTCCAAGAACAATTTCATTTGAAAGATGACTTTTGCTTTAAAAAAAAAATAGAAGTTTATAAACCACAAGATTAAATAATCCTTAAACTTGCAGTCAAACAAAGGTCACTCAAAGATCTCTATAAAGAATCAACGAAGACCAGTTTAGGATTTCCCTAGGAAGTATTAGCGACTATTCTCCGTTAGGAAAACATCTGTGGTTGTGGATTGGCCATATGAAGGTTGTTTCATACCTGAAAAGTTTATCCAAAAGCCACGGGTACTAAGGATTTAATTGAGATGCACCCCAGTGCTCACCTTCTCGCACTGAAGCGTGCACACCCCCGGGGTGGCTGCCAGCAGGGCAGGTGGGAATGCGAGAGGGGTTAACAGGAGCTCTTCCTGGAGCTTAAATTTCATTCTATGTCACGTAGTTTATACTTTTACATTATGAAGTAGAAAGCTAAATTTGCATAAATTTTAAAGATTAAAGCATGAGACTTCAAAGAAATTTTGAGCATGCTGCTGGCTATGTCTAGCTACAAAGGGTCTAGATCCGAGCATAATGTATTGATTTCATCTGCATTCAGGGAACTTCAATGAAAAAAACCAAGAGCCTCTGATGCTATGGGAAGCATGCAGACATTGGACTCACATAAGAACGGGGTCTTGTGTGAACTTGAGTCAGTTTTTACCTCAGTTTCCTGGCTAAGGGACCTGGGATAATAACACCCATCTTTAGGGACCATCGGGAGGATGAGATATAAAAACAAACAGGAAGGCATGAGGATGATTGACAGGACCTGTGTGAACAGCTGTGGGGGATATATGCTCAGAACAAGGTGACACTATGGGAGTCCATTGTGTCAGTGTCCAGGATTGGGGAAGAGTAGAGAGCACTGTTCCAGGAATGTGAGGCTGTCTTACTATAATGTCCCATTTGTTACATCTTTACTAGGTTCTCCCAATGTATTAAAGCCCAGTTCACAAAATGTGATGGCAAACGGTTTGTCTGCGCTTTCTCTGAGAGCATCCTGACTATGCAGTAGAACCCTATATAATAAAAGGCTAATATGCAAATCGACCAAAGGGTGGAACGACCAATTGCTATGACACTCAATGACCACCAGGGGGAAGATGCTCAATGCAGGAGCTGCCCGCTGGTGGTCAGTGTGCTCCCACAGGGGGAGCGCCGCTTAGGCAGAAGCTGGGCTCACAGCTGGCAAGCACAGTGGTGGTGGCGGGAGCCTCTCTTACCTCCGCTTGGACATCCTCTGAGGGCTCCTGGACTGTGAGAGGGCACAGGCCGGGCTGAGGGACTTCCTCCTCCCTCCCCCCCCCCATGTGCACGAATTTCATGCACCGGGCCTCCAGTAGTTTAGAATAGGGTATAAAGTTCAGATCCCTTTTTTCTGTTTCTTGGCAAGAGTTGTTTCATGACTTCTGTATGATGTACAATGTGTGATGAAAAAATGGACGTGACATACTGCTCTAAAATCTCAGAGAGCTAACAATTCTTTAAAGTGTGAAGAGCAGAAAAGAAGGGACAAGTCAAGCAGCTTTCAATGGAAACCTTCAAGCAGAAGTTTAAAGCCATGTGTGCTTTTCCCACAACAGTGCCATCTAGACCGGGTTCACCCCTCATGCCAAGTTATTCTGTTTCCTTGATTCTTGATTTCCATAGCATCGGCATGATGGGGTACAAAGAAACTCCACAGCCATTTCTTCAATGATGTTTCGCTACATCCTTCAGCCCCATTACAGGTATTTCTAAATGGAGGCAAAATTCTGCTTGCCAACTCCTGGCCATTTTTAATTCATGACTGACCTGAAAGAGCTGTAGTTTGGAGTGTCATAATCACAACTATAGCTACTGGAGAAAGTTTTCCAAACTCAAATCGCCTAAGAGTCCTACAAGAAAACAAAGTTTCTCTGGAAAAGCCACCTGTTTGAAATTTTCTCTCCTACTGGCCTGTCAAGGTGCTGAGATCCCCATGTGGGGACCCTAAAATACCCTCATCAAGTGAGAGCAGTTATTTGCTATGAGGAGTCATAGCTTTTAGCTAGTTCTTATTCAGTCAGAGTTACAATAGAAGTTAGTCAGGTTAACCCTGAAGGACAGGCAGAATAAATTCACTTAGTCAAGGTGATAAGGGAGGTACAGCGAGGTGCTCACAACAGGGTCCTCACAGATGGGTCCCCACAGGCACCCCCCGCCCTCCCCATTCCCACACAATCATCTTAGGACCTTGAAAGGAGAAAGTACAGAGTGCAGTGAAAATGTGGCTGGGTGTGGAGAGTGGGGCAAATTCAGATTTGGGGGTCAAAGGGATGACATGGAACTGAGGCTGAGGAGGCTGGGGGTGAGGGATGGGGCAGGGAAAACCAGCCTTCCAGGTAGAGAGGGAAACCACGTGGTGCTGAAACAAAGAAGGCCAGTCTAGCAGGAGAATCAGGACAAGGGGGGTGGGGAGAGGGATGGCGTGAGGCCTGGGCCATGCAGGGGTCTGACAGGAAGGCCCTGTAGGTCATATGAGCATTTTGAACGTCATCGAAGTACAATGGGAAGCAGTTTAAGCGGAGAAGCGACAAGAACAGATGGGTGTTTTTAAAAGAACATTCTGGCTGCTGCATGGAGAATGGTTTTGATGGAAAAACAAGGAAAGCATAAGCCATTAAGTAGATGGCAGGCCTGACGGGGCCCCTCACAGGGAGGAGGAAGAGAAAAGGACTAGCATAGGGGGTGGTAAAGACACTTTTTCCTGGAGGCTAAACGGTCTCTAACTACCTACAATTAATGATATTAAAGACTCGGATTTCTGGCTGAAGCACATTCAATACATCCGTACTTTTAATATCACTAAAAGGCTCAGAGATTTCGAGGGGCTCAATGGAATGATTAAAATTTAAGTCACACTCTGCATATTCAACTAATTAAATTAGCCACGAGCTCCTCCTAGGGAAACTCAAGTTGAGAGCAAGACACACACACAGTAGGTCAATGCTACTTAATTGAGAGGCATAATATACTGTGCTCTGGAGCTGCTGCCACAGATCAAATCCTCTCTTTTTGCTAAGTCTGAGCCCATAACAGCCCATCTACGTATACATGTGACTGTGAACATTGACAAAACAGCCACTGCCTCCTTGTTCACAGAAAGAAAACCAGATGATTGACATTTTATGTAACCATATGAGTCTTCAAAGAGTGATGGATATGAAGTATAGTAATTCTGAATTAAAATGATCAAGCCCAGCTCTTATAAAACTAACCAGAATACCAGTAATACATATCATGGAAACATGCAAATCCTAAAAAGGTGCTTAAATACTGATAATACAGAATTAGGATGCATCTATCATTTAAAAATCTAAAATAAAGGGTAATTTCCCAGAAAGTAATAGCCCATGACTGTCATCCCATTAGAACAAACTACTAACATTCTGTTTTTGCTTTCTTGCTCTACAATGTGCTGCACAGAGAGTAGTAGAGCAGCAGGGGACATGAGGAGTGAGTTAGGGGTTGCTATTGTCTGAATGTTCCCCTCGCCCTTTATATGCTGAAATCCTGACATTCAAGAGGATGGTATTAGGAGGCGGGGCCTTTGGGAGGTAAGAGGTCATGAGGGTGGAGCCCTCATGAATGGGATCAGTGCTCTTATCAGAGACCCCACAGCTTGCTAGGTCCTTCCAACATGTGAGGACACATTAAAAGTCTGGGACCTAGAAAAGGGCCTTTGCCCGACCATGTCGACACCCTGATCTCAGATGTTTAGCTTCCAGAAATGTGAGAAATAAATGTATGTTGCTTATAAGCCACTCAGTGGTATTCTGTTATAGCAGCCCAGATGGACTAAGGGGAAAAGAAAGACTTTCCTGGCCCAAATAGATACCTGATCTTTCCACTTTAGAGATATTCTTTTAGTTTCTGGCTTGGCCTCTCAAACTCTGAAGCCACTATGCATTTCTCTGGCTATTTTCTGACCAAGTGTCTCTAGAAGCATCCATGTAGAACTCACCTGTCCTTAACTCCAATCCTACCTGTAATCCCCAGTGGGAGCCCAGTACCCTAGCTTTTGCCACAGTCTACACATTGGATACTAGAATGGAAACTGTACAGGGCAGTGGCTTTTCTCTGTTTCGTGCAGTGATGGAACTCAACAGCCTGGATAAGGCTACTTCTTGGTTTCAACAATTCTTGACTTTTGCAGACTTTCTACTTTGATTCATTCCAAACTCTTGAAGCTTTTCTAACCACACACATTGTTTTTTCCTACGTTCTTCATCTCCCTTCATTATCATTTATATCATTTCTGCTTCAAGATATACTGTACACCTACTGCATATATCTGGGGAATCACAGTAATACAGCTCTGAGTGGTTTTGGAAGCTTCTGCTCATTGTGGGATACTGTATCCCTTGAGCCCTTTGAGTCGTTCTTGGTTTCTATCATCTCTCCACTCTACATAAGATGAACTCCATTTTCCCTGTAGTGTGTTCTATGGGGCCTCACCCAGGTCCCATTCTTTTAATTGCTTTCTATATTATCAAATAACAGATTATCCCTCTGCTCCCAGATGCTGATAAAGAAAGTGGTGCTTTAGCAGTGTGGAGGAGGACATGACAGTGCCATCTGTCAGAGGGGGTGGAGCATGAGAGAGGGCAAGGCTGGAAGAGTTGGGGGATATAAGCTTTAAGATCCAAGCAAATGTGAGCTCCATCCAGTTCTGCAAACTTCTTCTGCTGCTAACAAGACTTTTGAGCCTTCTCATGAGCTACCCTGCCTGCTTCTCCAGCCCCAGCTCCCACACTCTTCCTCTCATCATTCATCTCTAACCCACTGGCTCCTTTCAGATCCTCAAGTGCACTGAGCTTTCACCTGTAGGCTTCCTGCTGCCTGGAATGGGCTTCCAACCACTTGGCCTTGCCAATTTCTATTCATCTGCACGTACATGTGGCTTCCTCACAGTGTCTTTCCTGACCCCCAGTTTATATGACTCTCTCATTATTCTCTCTCCCTGCATCATTCTTTGCCATCAGTGTGCCCAGGCAATGCCTGGCTATGTACTGTGTGAGTGTGTGCCGGGCAATGCCTTTCTCCTCTGTCCCACTACAGCCTCACAGAGGGCAGGGAACACATCTATATTCTCCCACAGGGCCTCAGACACAGCAGACTTTCGATAAATATTTGTTGAGTGAATGAATATAAATGAAAGAATTTCTTAACCAGTTTCTCAATAATAAGCCAGAAACATTACCATGGACCTGTCATGGCTGATGGAAGGACTAGATGAGATAACCCATGTAAAACTCCTCACAGCCCAGGCACACAATGAATATCGGTTCCCATTCCCTCTACACCATGATTTCTTCTCATACCGATTCTGCCAAGGGGCAAATTTCCATTTAAAAAACAAACGCTTAAGGGAAAAACAGGCCTAATGCATGCAGATCTATAAAAATCATTCTAATGATTTGCAGATATGATGAAAGAAGCCATTTGAAATCATATGATGCACATGATCAAATAGCTCTGTGATGTTTGTTTGCTCTTTATGAATAAGCTTCTTGCTTCCAGAGAAGGAACAGAAGAAGCATGCAGATCAGTTGATGCTGATAAAAACAAAACCTAAATTTAACACATCGAAGTCCATGAAGACTAATCCATTTTGTAATTTAAAAGGAAGCACTGAGGGATAGAGCAGCCAGTCTGTTCTACCAGAATTAGCACCAAAATACACTCATTAGTGAAGATTTAGTTTTAAGAGACCCATGTATGAATCTTGCTGAAAAATACTGGCAGCCATATATAAATAGCTGCCAGTATTTTTCATTTTACATATCCAACTTATTCATAATTCCGCCCATTTATGTTCCTTTCTAAGCCACACCATTTTTTAATAAGTTTGCCTTTTGATTTTGTTTTAACTACTATTCTCTCTCTCTCTCTCTTTTTTCTCCACCCTACTATAGTCAGTTTTATTACTACAAAGTAAATAAAAGCACATGATAACAAATTTAAACTACAAGGTGTATAAAATGAAAAAAAATTATCTCCCCTCACTACCCTCCATTTACTGACCTACCCAGTCTCACTTCCAAGGTAACCACTGCTGACAGTAATTTCTTCCATAACACCAATGTAGCATCTCAACCGGCTTTAAACAAATGAGATCATATGGCATATGATGTTTTATCCTTTCTTCTCTCTCTAACAATATATCCTGGATAGCTTTTGATATCAGAATACATTTCACCATTGCTTTCTTGTTAAACACTTCATTTTTTGTTGTTGTTGCTATATATCCATTTAGCCCAATTGGGATAAATCTGGAAAATATATTGAATTTGCATCATCAAAATATCTTCCCTGAGTTTAAAGAAAAAGATCACATACATGGGTCTTATCAAGTGGTGATTTTAATGTTATTCTTAAAATGAGATAGCACTGTAAAAATTTAATTCCAAGGCAAACAAATATGCAAGCACATTACTCAGAGAAGTTCTTTGATCTCTCAGATGGCTTTATCTAATTGGTGTCATTATGTTTTAACTCCACTGACTGCCAACTGTACTTTTGTAAACTTGGCAAAGGCTTCCCATGTAATACATTTGAAGAAAAAATAGTGTGTGTGCTCTCTCCCAACACTGTCAGAAAGAAAAAGAAATGTAATTAAATTTCAATCTCTGACAGTTCAAAAATAATGGAATAAAAACTGGAAAACATTATGAATGGCATTTGAATATTATTAGTATAAAAGGAGCCAGATTTATTCATTTTGATAACTTCATTGTGGTTATATAAAACAAATGCCCTTGTTCCAAGGAAGCATGCACTGAAATATTAATATTTAGGGGTAAAGGAGCACAATGTCTCAACTTACAAATGATTCAGAAAAAAATAAAAGAGAGAGAGAACAATAAAGCAAGTGGGGCAAAATGTAAGCAATTGGTAGAATCAGAGTAAAGAGTCTAGAGGAGCTATTTATACTATTATTGCAACTTTTCTGAGTATGTTTAAAATTCTACCAAAATTAAAAGCTACCAAGAAATGAAAAGGAGTCAGGGATGAAACTATAAACAAGCTTAATGCCTTTATTCTGTCAATATCTTTCTTTCCCAAGCAGCTCAGTGACAAGCTCTGTCCCCATTGTGTAGGCCCAGCTGCCACTGCCTCTCCAGCAAGCCCTTATCGGAGTGGGAGCAGGGAAGGTCCAAAGTTGCCCAGGGTGCCATGTGTTCAAGCATCCAGCATGTGGGGAGATGGGGGGACAGAGCTAAAAAGCCACAGCTCTCCCCTAATCGCTCATATGCTCGACCCCCATACCTGAGCTTCGGCCTTTACCTGCTGTGTGTCCACTCCCTTGCTGGGACTACAGCCCAGCCTTTAACACACTCCCCAGCCTGTCTTGCCCTTGCCTGCCTGCCCCTCTTCCCTCTTGCCCCTTATACCTCTAGTTCTAGCCCAAAATACCACCCGCCCTTTACAGATGACCCCAAACCACGAGACAATCAACTGGTCTGATTATTTGCTCTGTCACTGTTGGCAAATCTTTTCTCCAAGCCCCACCCAACCAGACCAGAGAATCCCCTGGGTCTCAATGCCATCTTGGATAGGGTAGGGATTTTCTAAGCTCTTCTAGTGCTGTTGTTCTGATGGTTGGCCACTGACTCAGGAGCCAGCCTTACAGCTTTTGTAACTAGGTTTTCTGGGAAGTGCATTCTGGCAGATGTCCCACCTCCAGTGTTAACAGAGCTAAGAGTCTAACTGTCCTACACAGATTAACCTTTGATCACACACGAAAACAGATTTCTGCGACAATCTAGAAACTCAACTTAAAAAATCAATTTCCGGGTCAGAAAAATAGTTGCCTTGGGTTTTTGTATAAATTATCTCTACAGTGCCAGAAGGAGAGAAACAACCTTTATACTTGTCAACACAAAAACCTAAACAATATAATATGGTTATGCTATGCTTGTGAAAATCCAAAGTATAACACATGAATGTGGGTTTTCCAGTATTTGTAACATACAGGTATATTTTATTTTATTGAAAGTTTAAATAAAATTCATGATGTTTTCAAAATAATATTACCCCAAATAACATTTGCCCAAGTCAAATATTAAATATATATATACACACATATATATACAGTTTTTAAATAAGATCTATTGAATTAAATACAGTAAAGTATATTTAAATTTGGGGAGGAAATTAAAGCACATTGCATCAAAGAGTTAGGGCAATCTGGGGAGAATAAGATTTTAGGGGGTGAAGGAGTACATAACAAAATTTCTTAGAAGCCTCACTAGGAAAGGAAATATTGTCAACCACCTTCTCACAGCTTATCTGAACAAAATTAATTATCCTTCCTCCCAAGTGTCAAGCTAAAAATGACACCTTTAAGGACAGACATAGGAACAGCCCAGGAGAAAGGCAGCCAGGTGAATAACTCTAAATCTGGACCCTAGGACTCAGGGAAAAAATCTTGTCTGAACCTTCTCTGACCACCCCAACCCCTCTAAATGATGACATTCTGGTTCCTCCTCCAGCAGAAGTGGGCTTGTCCAAACCACCTGCATCCCAGGGAGCTGAGCCACCTGCCCAGCACCCCTTCCCCTCACCTATGGGTGTAAGGGACTGGCTCCTGATACCTGCATTCCTCTTTTCACCTTGGATCCATTTTTGGCCACTGGCTCTGCTGCTATACCTGTCGCAGTCCCGACCCCTCACAGTCATCGTCAGGTTGCTCAAAGCTCTGGGTTCCGGCCTGTAAGTCCACCCCTCTGATGTTGACAAATAACAGGGTTCCTGTCCTCCAGGCCAGTCCCCTAGGAACCTCTCACCCCAACCTTGTCATGCTGCCAGCCATGCTCTCAGTTGCAGTTTGACAGGAAGTGCTTTGCACACTGTAAAATACTGTGTACATACTCTTAGGAGGAGTGAGTGTGGTTGCTATGCTGAGGCACAGAGTGAAGAAGACAATTTAAAAGCAGCCTAGAAACCAACCAAATGGGAAAAGATAGTTGCAAATAATAACCACGATAAGGGGCTAATATCCAAACTATATAAAGAACTCATACAACTCAACAATTAAAAACCCCAAACAATCCAATTAAAAAATGGTCAGAAGACCTGGACACTTTTCTCAAGAAGACATACAGATGGCCAACAGATAATATGAAAAGATGATCAACTTCACTAGCTATAAGGGACGTGAAAATCAAAATCACAGTGAGTTGCCACCTCACACCTATTAGAATGGCTACTATCAATAAGACAAGAAATAACAAGTGTTAAAGAAGATATGAAAAAAAAGAACCCTCATACACTGCTGGTGGGAATGTAAATTAGAGGTTCCTCAAAAAATTTAAAATAGAGCTACCATATGACCCAGCAATCCCTCTTCTGGGTATCTACTTGAAAAATTTGAGAACATTTATTTGTAAAGACATAATGGATACTCCTATGTTCATTATTCACAGTGGCCAAGATATGGAAACAACTTAGTTGTCCTTCGATAGATGATTGGATAAAGAAGATGTGTTGCATATATACAACGGAATACTACTCAACCATAAAAAAATGATGAAGTATTGCCATTTGTAACAATATGGATTGATCTTGAGAGTATCATGCTAAGTGAAATAAGTGAGACGGAAAAAGATAAGAACCATATGATTCACTCATAGGTGGGATATAAAACAAAAGCGACAATGAACAAACAAAATAAACAGACTCATAGACACACACAATAGTATGGTGGTTACCAGAGAGAAGAAGGGTAGAGGGAAGGGAAAAGGGTAAAAAGGGTTAAATACATGATGACGGAGGGAGACCAGACTTTGGGTGCTGAGCACACAATGCAATATGCAAATGAAGTATTATAGAATTGTACACCTAAAACTTATATGATGTTATTAAACCAATGCTACCTCAATAAATTTAATTAACAAGTAAATAAAAGTAGCCTAGAGAATGTTCACCTTCCTCTCCTTTAATTAATGTATCCAAATCTGGGTCTTCAAAGAACACTAACTGGGATATGGTTTGTCTTTTGGGGTAATAAAAATGGTCTAAAATTGACCAGGGTAATAGTTGCACAACATACTAAAAGCTACTGAGTTGTACACTTAAGTAGGCAAATTGCATGGTATGTGCAGTATATCTCAATAAAGCTGCTTGAAAAAAGAGAAAACAGAGTTTGGGTTGTGAACCTAACTTACACAATCTGTCAGAAGGAAGTGATCAGAAGAAGATGCAGGAAGAGTCATTTTCTGGAAATTCTGGGTGGGCTCTGCTGAAACACACACCCTGACTTTACCTGCATGAAGCCCAAGTCTGAGCACCCCTCCGAGGCAGCCCCCGCCCCCCCCCCCCCCCCCCCCCCGCAGGAACGTGGCACACCAGGAGAACTGGCCGGTGTAGGTTTCTACGTGCCTGTAGCACACAGAGCTATGCTGACTTTTTTCAGCATTTGATTTTTCCAAACAAAAAGAGAAACCAAGCACATAAAACCCAACAGTGAATTGATGAGCAACTTTGCATATATATAGAATTTCCAGGCAATAAAGCATGCTCTCCAACAAGCCTGCCTTTGTTTGGAGGAAAATTACACTTTGCTTTCTCACAATGCCCTCTGCCAAGCCCAGTGTGCCCTCCTAACTTAAATTAGTCTTTCAATTATATTATCATTCAAAAAGAAGCTAATTTTCACTACACTCATTTAGGGAACTTAACCAAAACTTGAATTTTTGTTGGAAGGAGGTGGCAAACCACACAGTAAGGTTTTCTGCTTTGCCACAATCCTAAGATTTAATCATTTTCTGAATATCTATAAATATTATTTTGATTATGTGAATGGCTTTAAATAGCTGTTTATGAAAAACTCACACTACTGTAAGTCTACAAAGAAACATGCCTAATATAAAATGTGAGCAGGAGAACTAAACACAAATTGCACTATTACTTTCTAATTTGTAGATTATAATTCAGTGTGTCATAATGGTTTATCCTGAAAAATTATGTTATCTCAAAAAAAGATTAAGAACTGATTAAGATAACTTTTTTCTCACAAATCCTAAAATGCTCCATTTACTGGGTAATTTCATTCTGCTATATCAAAAAAAAATTTCAAATCAAAGACCTCAAAAGGAAGGTTAATAAATCTTGACAGCTTTAACAGATTCTGCTTTCTTATTATACATTAAATTCTGTGTGAAATTCAGCAGTCCTTATAATCTGTCATAAAAATGGAGATTAAAAAAATGTTTAAAACTTTGATTTCTCAGAAAATCCTATATAATAAAAGGCTAATATGCAAATAGACCAGACAGCGGAATGACCGATCACTATGACGCACACTGACCACCAGGGGGCAGATGCTCAATGCAGGAGCTGCTCCCTGGTGGTCAGTGTGCTCCCACAGGGGGAGCTCCGCTCAGCCAGAAGCCAGGCTCACCGCTGGCGAGTGCAGTGGCGGTGGCGGGAGCCTCTCCCATCTTCGCTGCAGGCGGAGGCCGTAAGGAGCAAGGGGTCCCAGTCTGCAAGAGGGCACAGGCCGGGGTGAGGGGGACGCGCACGCACGCACGCGCGCGTGCACACACACACACACACACACACACACACACACCAGTGAACGAATGTAGTGCAACGGGCCTCTAGTGTTTTAATAATACGGTATCTCTCTCCCACTGCTGGGTTATTTCCCAGAAAAGGTCCCATTTTCATTATAATTTTCCTAAATAAAGCTGTGATAAAAGAGTATACCAGGGTAATGGAAAGTGTGAGAAATATGATCAAAAGTGGGTTAACTTTTTAAAAATTATCACAAATATATAGCTCACCTTATAAATTCATAATCTGAACAAGCCAATCATTCTGAATAGCTTTGGGCAAATTCTTTTTTTTTTTTTTTGAGACAGTATTATTTTTATCCCTCCCTTCCCCAATTCCCTCCTTGCCATATACAAAAATGAGATATTCATCTCTGAATGTCCTTAGTGACCCCAGCATATATATTTTGGGGACAAATTATGTCAGCATAAAATTCAGAATTGGCAGTCTCAGAGACCAAGTTAGAAGTAGATTCGCTGTAAATAAAATTAAACCCTTTTAGTAATAACTAAGATCACAGAAAACTGTGAACAACAATGCAGGAAATATGCCTTTGGGGGCACATTCAAGTAAGTTACAAATCAAAACAAGCCATTTGCCTCAGGTAAAGAATGTATTGTGAACTCTCCCCCAAAACAGAGTTCATTGGCAGAAAGCTCTTGACCTTCGATGGGGAGACTGCAAGGGTAAAAGAGGGTCTCAGACTCTTTGGAAATATCCACTGGCTCTATTTTCTAGCAGCTGCCAATGCCAAGTTCCAAAAGGCCACGCTTTTAATTAAATAGTATGGAAAAGTAAGATGCCACATGCCTTTACAAAACAAAAAAACACCAGAATGGCTCACAACAGGACAGGAATCAAGAGGAAGTACTAAAAGCAGAATCCAGCTGTTGTCTCAAAAAGATGAAAAACAAAGAAGAACAGAAAAGATTAAAGTCAAAGGGCTGCAGGGATACTGCCATGGGGGCATCTAAAACAGACCCAGAAAGTGACAACAAATCGCTCCTCTCCACCACCTTCCCTCACATACCGGAGGCTATAGAGTGCCTTCTAAAGAAAATTCAAAAAACAGTACTTCTGTTTGATATTCTTTGAAGATACTCAATGAACAAAGCAGCCATCAGCCAATGAACATGCAGAAAGTTCAAAACAGTTCAAGTCCAATTTTGTGATAATTATTATACAATGTTCATTGCCCACTTCAAAGGCCAAAATTGTACGTGCAGATAGATGCCTGTGTAAGTAGGAGTGTGTTTTAAAAAGCTGGTCAAACTGTAATAAAAAAACAGATGGCAAGACATGGATACCATTATTTTGGGCTTCTCTGAATTGCCCCCTCGGAGCACAGACAGATTTCAGCACCCACTTTCCATAAAATCAGATGAGTTTTCACTTCCCATTAAATCCTCATTCTTGCAGTCAGTCTAAAAGCTCATGACGGACTAACTTCCTATTCAAACTGAAATGGAAGTATCACTTTTCCCCTACTTCTCCGGACAGAGTCACTTATATGTGCTTCCAAAATAAATCTTCAATTATTATTATTATTTTACAAAATAGCTCTTCTACTCTCCCCCACTGGAATAAAAAGAGAAAGAAAGGTAAGTGTAAGAACTAGAATTGGAACTTTTATTAAGCTGAGCCCTGATTTCCTACTGTAAGCCTTGCAGGAAAAGGAAGTTAAAAATTTGGAAGTCATTACAGGAAAGCACAGTGCAAACAGCCTAAACTCCGGCCAGATATGAACTACTGTGAGGAGACTGCCCATGAAAGCATCCAAGATGACGTTGCTAATGAACTAAAAAGGCCTATGCTCAGATTCGTGTAGGAAACCCATCAGAGTCCAATGTTCTCACATCAAACAGGCAGTGAGCATGCTCCTTGGATCGGTGGAAGAGGCGAAGAAAGAAGGTGGCTCAGTGGTTTATGGGGGCAAGACTATGAGTCACCTTGGCGATTCTGTAGAACTGACAGGTGTGATAGGTCTTGCCCATGATGTGTCCTTTGTACACAAAGAGACGTTGTCTCAATTCAAGGACAAAGAAGAGGTCTTTGCATAGAGTAATGAAATAAAGCAGGGACTTTCAAATAGCATCTTTGCCAAGGATTTGGGCAGAATCTTGCACTGGCTTGGAACTTAAAGGTGAGACTGTAGCACTGTAATCTTCAAGGAGTGGTGCCGAGATTACAGGTGCACTCGGAAGTGAAAAGCACACTGGCTGGGGCAGGCAATCTGGCAACGGTCCCTGAATGCAGTTTCAGTAAAGATGCTTTAGCATTCCATTTCTTTGCTGGGGGGGGGGGTGGGGAGCATCACATTAAATATAACAGTGGCTAACACCCTATGCCCTGGGGACCCTACCTCAAAAACAGAAACAAAGTGTTATAACATTGAGAGAGAGAGAGGGGGAGGGAGAGAGAGAGAGGAGAGAGAGAGAGAGAGAGAGAGAGAGAGAGAGAGAGAGAGAGAGAGAGAGAGAGAGAAAGACTAGAATCCAGAGTCAAAAGCCTAATGCTCAACTCCCATGGTTTGGGACAACAATCCGTGGACCTGGTTTGCAAAGTGCAGACTGCACAGGAATGCAGTTGCTATCCTTTCACATGGGACATCAGGCAGATGCTTTCGCCTCCTGATTCTAAAGTAAACCTCAAACTGTGCCCTAGCTGCTTACAGTTTACCCCCAGGACTGAGCTTCCCGGACTTCCAGGCTTCCTCCTGCCTTGTCATGCCCTTACTCAGCCTGCCCAGCTGGCTCTTGCCGTGCATCCTTCACAATTCCGAACCACGCGAGTACAGCTGACTATTGCCATGTGCCCTGGTCAGATGTGCTCTGCACAGATTTCTAGCATCATCTCTCTCTGATAGACCATACACCCCATCGGCAGGAGCCATAGCTTATTTCTCTTTCTAGCACCAGTCCATAGCATGGGACCTCAGAAAGGCGCCTGCACAGATGATTATGTAATAAGATGTCATCAATATATGGAAACATTTGCAACATAAGAATATTTTTAGTTTTCCACTTTCCTCTTTTAGTTTTCAATTGAAAGTTTGAAGACTGGCAACGATGCCACAGATGAACCAAGCCGTGTGGCAGGCTGGCATAAATGCACGTCGGCCTGGCCAGCATTGCATCCTATTCATTTTATGGGCATCTCTTAATTTGCATTCCTCTGAAGGCAGAGCTTGAAACTGGGACTTGGAGGCAGCTCATTTGGGAAGTGATCCCGGGAAGCCGGAGTGCAGGGCAGGAAAACTGCCACAAGGAAAGTGGAAAAGACAATAAAGACGGTGTTGCTGAACTGGTCATCCCATTGGGGACTCTTGTAAAATGAATCTTAGAATCTGCTTCAGTAGTCTGGGGCATTTATCTTCAGACGCCCATCCCCCATTATTTGAGGGGTATCTCCAGAGGCACTAATTCCTCCTAAAGCTCTCAACCATCTTGACTTTAAGTTGTGCAAGATCTTGAGGTTTAGGAGGAAGCTGCGAGGCGGAGAAACTGAGAGGCTGGGAGGAGTTGGGGTGGGCACTGAAGTGTACCTGAACTGCCCATCACAGCTGCAGCTGAAGGGAAGAGAAGCCACGGCACACACTACTGCTAAGCAAAGGGCCACAAAAGTAAATAGTTAAGGTCTTACATCATATTTTCCTAGATTATGCACCAAATATAAAACTTGATTCCAAAATACAATCGATAAATCGATGAAAAGCAAGTACTTCATGGGGCCATGAGGAAGGATGTCCTAGCTGGACCTAGGTGATAGAGCTCCCTGGGGAAGAGGTGACTTTGTCAGCTGATACTTACTAATATCCAAGATTTATATATCTCCCCCCAACCTAAGCAGCTCTGACTCTGACCCTGTATCTTTCCTTCCATCCCCTGCATTCACAGGGCAAAGGAAGGACTAAGAATGGCCATACATCCTTTCTTACTCCTGTGACTTCTTTTCACCAAGTAAATTGGTCTTGATGGTCATTTTATAAAAATGAGTGGAGAGGGCAGCCAAGAGGAGAGGGCATGGGACTTACTGACCTGAACATGTTCAATTCTTTACAGCCAGCTTCCCTTTTCCTCTCCTGGGCTCTGATGAGAAAGAATCCCCACCTGCTTTATATGTTGGGGGAACCTACTACAAATGATGGCAAACTTACACTACCTAGCTTTCTCCAAGTATACTTGATAAAGCTCCTTGTATTCATTGTCACTAGAATTTTCTATGCCCATTGGAAAAGGGACAAGCCAATTGCAGTGCCTTTGTTAGTTTTTACCTGAACTGCTGTATACACTGTTTCTTTATGCAGTAAGGACCATGTCAGGCACCCAGCCCACCGCTGCTCGATGCACGTGCACCCTGCATTGACGCCTCCCATCTGCTCTGTCCCACCAGGAAGAACTACTGTCAACGGATTTGGTCCTTTGTTTCTTGCAATCAGCCCCACTTTTCCAATGAGCCTTTTAGCTTCATACTGGCCCAGCATTTTGAGATAAACAGATGTCACGGCAGTGAGATTAGGAAAAGGGACATCAAAGCAGACATCAAAGCTGGCTTCTAAAGAAAACGCCTTTTAACAAGAAGCAGTATGCTCAAGAGAGGATGCTCGGGGCAGTGAAAATGCTCTGTCTGATATCGTAATGGTGGACACATGTCATCACACGTTTGTCCAAATTCGTGGATTGCACAACACCAAGAGTGAACTCTTATGTAAACTGTGCACTTTGGGTGATAATGACGTGTCCATGTCGATTCATCAGTTGTAACAAATGCACCACTCTGGTGCAGAATGATAATGGGGGAGGCTGTGTATGTGGCGGGGAGGGGTATACTGGAAATCTCTGTGCCTTTCACTCAATTCTGCTGTGAAAAACTGCTCTAAAAAGAACGTCTATTTAAAAAAATAAATAAATAAGAGGGGAAAGACAAGGAAAAGAAATAGGAAGGAAAGGAGACAACATATGCCATACGAGATCGAAAGAAATCGGAAAACACCAGGGACACCTGCTGAAATGTGGTACCTGTCAGATGCTAGGGGGCAATATTTGTTGTGATCAGGTAAGATCCTAAGTAGAGAAAATAAATAAAATGAGGGCTGACTTCATGAATGGGCAATCTGTGCATCCACACATGGCCCGTGGTGGGAAGTGCCCTGGGCTTGGTGTAATGCTCTGTGGTTGCCGCCTAGAAATCCTTAATGATTTTTAAACAAAGGCCCCTGGTTTCCATTTTGTGCTGGATCACTGCACAGTCTGTACCCAGGCCTGCGTCGAGGAACAGGGATTGGGAGACAAGCGCTTTCCTTTGCAGGCTTCAGCACAGCGAGGAAGTGTTCGCAGGGATATTCCCAAAGCACTCCCACCCTTCTTCTGATTCACGTGAAGCGGTCTCTCGTGGTGTAAACACACGAGGAATTTCAGGCTTTCGTGGGCCTTGTCCTGAGAGCAACAAGTCATGTGGATAAAGCTGCAAATGAATGAGATTCAAAACCCTATTCACTGGTTTCCTTATTTGCAGAATTGGGGAAATAGCATCTTATAAAAATATCCACTCTTTAAAACAGATTAGTTTATATAACGCCTGACTTCATTGTGAAGGAAATGCCTCCAGAGCCTTCTGTAGTACATATAGCCTGGTTAGAAATCCACTTTCCTAAAAAGGCACAGAGGAGGCAACAAAGGTCTCCCAGTGGTCCCCAAGGACGACTGTGGAAATGGCTGTCGCCAGCCATCCAATTCCTGCCTCTGCGTCTTGGCCCTTATCAGTCATCAAACTTCCGCTCCTTAAATAGAGCCACTCCGAATGTCACCACCAGCTTTCCTGGGACAAGACCAGGGGTTTGGCGTCAGAACCTCAGCTGCCAAAATAAAAACCCTCTAAATTACCTTCAGTTCACGTTGGACCTTCCTGTCTTACATGTTCTCAGTTCACTGTTTATCATGGTCATGGTGGATCAAGTCTTGCTTTGAGTTCTGCAGGAGTTGGCCCTAGTGGCTTTTTAGCTTAACAGCTGTAAAATATTAAGACACGCATTCTTCTTTCTCCAAGGGCTACAAAATAGACCCAGTACACCAAGCATGTCAAACGCAAAGGCTAACATGGGCCAAATAAACAAGGTTTAAGTTTATGTGGGCCGCAAAAAAATAAAAGCTTCAATTTTCATAGAAATGTAGGTTTATTTCTATAGAGACATGCTGAATATAAAGGGCTGCAATAAATGAGTAATAGTTAACATAAAATAATAGAACATTTTAATAAAAATTAATTTTTTTAACATTAACTTACTAGACACTGAATAACTACACAAATTAATAAGTGTAATGCAAATAAACCTATTTTTCTTGTGCTCTGAAAGCGAAATATTTCCTGTTGCACACACCAAACAAGTCAGTCCAAGATTAATGACATGGCAATCGGCTGCTAAAATATTTGCTGCTAGTATTAGTGGAGAGAAATGGTGCGCCTGTGCATAAGGCGAGTAAGGGAAATGAATGCAACACGATTACAGTAATCAGTCATTAGTCAACGTTGTAGTTCATTATTAATAATTATGTATAACAGGATATTGTAAAAATTAAGTTATAAAATTTTTATTAAAACATTTCTCACATACCGTTATATTGGCTGGGCCACAAAAATATTCGTTGTGGGCCACATGTGGCCCGCGTGCCGCGAGTTTGACATGCTTGCAGTACACCATGGGGCATTCCCCAAAACTGGTGGCTATAACCCCAGATATATAGACCAACCTTAAACAGTTTTACATGCTCTAGTAAGCTATCCTTTACAAAATTTGCTAGAAAAATCCATTTATCCTCTGGAAGTTTAAATATTGACTTTGATCTTAATTTTACAAAATGTTTATCCATATTTTAAAAATCTTCCTTGCTGACTGATATTAAAAATAAGCCTGATATAATTAGAGATGCACTGGTTAACCTGAATGTGTGTGTGTGTGTACATATATAATATATATATTTGATTAAAGCTCATCCTTGTGTATAGACACGTCCTCTTATGAAGCCTTGTGCTCTCAGTGGAAACTGCATGTTGAAATGACCTCCACGCGAGAAGAGGCACTTGTTATTTGGACGCGATCCTAATTACAAAGCAGCTTGATGAATAGAAACCAAATGATTCCCATGTTTCTAGCAATATGACATCATTTTGTCTCCCAACAATTGAAATCTGTCTGTAAGCAAACGAGACCTTTTTACTGACATTATTGCTATATGTAAGTATTATTGCCAAAGCTTGAACAATGAAAATCCGGCAAAAATGGATTTCTTTCATTATACAACATTAGCCAAAAGATGTTAAAAGCCTATTAACTTGAAAGTGGACCATGTCATGTGATCTCTTCCAACTAAGTAGTTGGGGAAATGAGAGCTACAACTCTTAAAACATAACTTTATAAATATTAAAAGAGAGGTCTAGTGTGTGAGTTCTCTTTCAAAGAGACCTTTGACATGACAAATATGATTTTCCTGGTATTTAAAATTAGATACAAACTGCCTATCAATCTCAGAAGTTGCTTGTCAGCACTCCCTCTTTCCTTTCCTCGTCTCCTCTTCATTCCCTCAGAAAAGAGGTGTCTAGGAAGTCGATTAAAGCTCATCCTTATTCCCGTGTAAGTGGTTACCAGCCCCAGGAAGATGGACAACTGGGCTCTTCGCCAGATCAAATTACCCCCATTAGACAGTCACCTGGCTCTAGCAACATGAAATCACCATCCTTCAGATAAACACGGGAAACTCTTGAAAAAATGCTGCTTTCCATTTTGAATTTGATCTTTCATAGAAAAATTAAGTTACAAAATTTTTATTAAAACATTTCTTACATACCATTATATTGGAAAATATGAAGTTGATGGTAATAAGCCAGTTCATTAAGCTGGTAAACACTGCAAAGACCATTATGACTTCGAAGCAGCCTTAAAAACATTCAAAATGTACAGTCAAGATAAAGACAATATCAGGGACTGAAATTTATATCTTTTCCAAAAAGAAAAACTGGGGGAGATAGAAAAGCAACATATTTGTCTGCAAATGAAAGTCAGAGCTAATACTAAAATTCTCCAATCTGCTTCTCTTACTGAAGGTCATTATACCAATAAATACCCTGCTTCCTTCACCATGGATGCCCCGCCCGCCTGGCTCAGTGGTTGAGGAAATAAGGATCAACAATTTTACTAAGCAGTTAACTCTCCAATTAGCACATTATCTCTAGTCAAACCCACTGAGGGATTTCTGTGAGGTGGTATCATACAATTAAAAAGAGCAATAGACAGAGATTTGGGAGAACTCAGCTTGGGCAATTCCCCTCTTTGAGTCTCAGCTTTTTTTTTTTTTTTTTTTTTTTCCATCTGTGTGAAAAGGACAGGGAAAAAGTAGGACAAATATAATTCCCAAATACTTTAAATATCAAAAAAAAATCTATAATTCCTCCAACTGCTATAAGTGTTTCTGCTTAACTGCATACCTTTCATGTACAGGGGTTAATATCACGCAACACTCCAATATTCAAAAGTTACTTCTTGGTATGTACTTGGTGTCAGGCACCTGTACAAAGTGCCATGGGAGCTCAGAAGAGGAAAAAAATACGTTGGTGAAATTCAGAAGCTTTACAAAGTAGAGGAAAACCAAGCAGAGCCTTGAACACTTAAATGAGTTTTCTAAGCAGGCAAGGGAAGAGTGGTGTTCCAAGCAGAAGAAACAGTATGTGCAAAGGCTCAGAGGCATAAAGAAGTTTGTTAAGCAGAGGAAATAACAGAGCAGTGGTCACAGTTAATATAAGGGGTTTCCTAGAGCAGGGATCAATAATTTATTTTTTCCTATAAAGGGAGAAAGAGCAAATATATTTAGCTTTGGCAGGCCATTTAATCTCATCACAGCTACTCACCTCTGCCATTATAACACAAAAGCAACCATAAGCAACATGTGAATACATGAGTGTGGCTTTGTTACAACAAAACTTTATTTACAAAAACAGGCAACAGTCTGGATTTCACCTACAGGCTACAGTTTTATAACCTCTGCTCTAAATATGTGTGTGTGGGGGCGGGGGTATTGATTTTAGAGAGGGGAAGAGATAGAAACATCAATGATGAGAGAGAATCATTGATTGGCTGCCTCCTGCACACCCCACACTGGAGATTAAGCCGCAACCCAGGCAAGTGCCTTGACCAGGAATTGAACTGTTCATGGGTCGACGCTCAACCACTGAGCCACACTGGCTGGGCTACAACCCCTGTTCTAGAACATTACAGGGGATAAGATTAAAAAGGCACGTTAGAAACCAAATTGGATACATTTCTCTGGGTATTACAGAGATGCTCAGGGAAATGTTACTTTTTTTTTCTTTTAAGTAAAAGAGTGATATGATAAAGTTTGTATGCTAAAAATGATAGCAGCATGGAGTATGTACATTTTTACATCCTGTATCATTAAAATAAAAGCATGATCTTTCTCTACTTCATTATACTCTGATATCCTAAAATTAAATCCAGTTAGGGCATCCTGTTCCAAGAAAATATAAAAGTGGATTCTTTCTAACCATCTGGAAAATACATAACATAGTACATCATGTCCCACTTGATCTGAACACCTGGTCAAAAAAAAAGTGAAAAGTAAAATCTTTACCTCTTTAGTAAAAGCATTACCTATAAAACCAATAAACATCTAATAAATGTTACAATGGAGGTAAGAATCTGAATTCTGTCTGATAAAGAGCGATAAGAAGGTGGTACTACACATTTATTTGAAGGTCTGGAAATGTTTTACTTGCTATAAATAGCACTGCCACACACACATGCAAAATTCACAACACAAGGGGCAAATAATAAGGAAAGAAGAAGAGCAACATTTGGAGAAACTTCATTCCAAGTTAGACAGTAAAAAAAAAAAGTATATTATACCTGTTTTTATGGGGGACTGTTTTGGGTGCCAAGTCCCAAGAGTGAGCAAGAGACTTTGCTCTTCAAGAGTTAGTTCAGAGTTTAGAGGAGGGGTCAGCAAAATTTTTTGTCAAGGTCTAGATAGTAAGTATTTGCGACTTTGCGAACTGTATGGTCTCTGTTGCAAGTACTCAATTCTGGTTGCAGCCCAAAAGCAGCCATAGATAATAAACACATCAATGGCTGTGTTCCAATCATATTGTAATTGTTGCAGATCCATAGTCTAGAGAGAGACCTTAAGTACATCTTTGAAAATAACTTACATCATTGCAAATAATCAAAGCTTTATGAAGGAAAAGCACGGTCTAGGAGCCACATGTCTCATGACCGCAGTAAGTTGAAGGTCCAAGAGGCTCCTGTGAGGCTGAGGGTGAGGAGGAGGTAAACAAGGAGGGAAAGAACACCCCAGACAAGGAAGAGTAGCACAGGGAAGCAGAGACGTGGGGTGGGGGCAGGATGCGGAATGAAGAGAAGCCCTGTGTGGAAGCATCTGGAAAACATGTTACAAAGTACATCTCAGATGCGGCTGAAGTGCAGAAGCAGCCAGGCCACACAAGGGCGCTAAACTGAGGCAGGGACCTTGGCTTCTACTCCAAGGCAAGAGGAAACCATTTAAGGTTTGGAGCTCAGCAGCACTTGATCGATTTGCATTTCTAACAGATTCAGAGGTGCTGGTGGCAAGAGGCTGTGCAGGGAGAACAGCTGGGAACCTAAGTGGGTGTGTCAGGAAAAAAAATGTCTTCGTTTGGCTTCCACTGGAAACAGACTCACTGACAAGGTCTCGGGTTCAGAGAGGGTATCTGGGGAGAACACACGTCAGGAAGTGGGAAGAGTGAGGCAAGGAAGAGAGAAAGACCATTATGGGAGTACTACTGAGTGGATTGCTGCTGCGGGCAGTTGGGGCTCTGTACCCCTGGGGCGTGAGGAGAACACACCTCAACACGGTCTCGCAGAGGGATGGCAGAGGCTGGGGTGTTTATCCACTGACGCTTGCCTCTCATCCACTGAATGTTGCCCTGGGAGCATCAAACCCCTGACACTTCTGAGCTGGCTCATCCCTTGGCTGTGAAGATCCCTCCGCACCAAGGAAAACCCTCAGGGGGAAGTAGAGAGACACAGACGCAGGGGGACAGGCCACTGAGCTGCAGATGAATTCAGTAATGGGCTAAGGATAATCGGAATTGGGCATCGACAAGTTTTGCTACAAATAACTTTTTGGTTCCACCAGAAAGTAGATACATCAAGAAAAATACACATGATTTTCAAATTCTGTGTCTAAATTTCCTAAATAAATTTCTCCTTTTTAAAATCAAAGACTGAAGTCTGCTGAACTGAAGTATGTTTCATATGGATTTTTCTGACAAAATCAATAGCCTACCACAGGGGCCAGGTTCAAAATATTTAACAACCGAAACAGCAAAGGTACTGACCATTAATCTTAACCTTAAAAACTCTTTCAGAGCACATGCGTGTGGACCAGCTGAACACCAGCCCTGCCAGGTTTCCTAAAGACGTTTCTGGAGAATGGTAAGAATGGAGCAGGCGTGGCTCGGAGGTCAGCACAGAATTTCCCATGTGAGGAGGAATGTTTCTGGATCTGCAGCTGGGTAACACACGAAGGACAAAGTGCTGCCTGACCCGGCATGAGAAAGCCAGAGGTGATCTAGGATGAGTTCCCTCAAGGAAGAGCGTCTCTACCGGGCAAGCCCAGCGCTGGCAGTGAAAAAATTAATCCGAGACAGGTACTCAGGTTCCAGCACATGAATACTAGCAATTGACTGCAAACACAGGTTTTCCAACCAATCTACCTCCCTGCTGCAAATGGGCAAGAAAAGTGCTGGTTATCCAAATTACAGTCCAAGGTCAACATGAGATTAAGGCCTTGCATCTGAAGGGAAAACATTTCAGACCATTTCCATGGCTTCCAGCTTGGAGACACCGCTGTCGGACTGGCCTCCCAGCATGGAACAGCTTCATACATCTTAATGGCTCACTGCTGGCTCCCTGGTTATGGGGTGGAGTTAGATGGGTATAGTAGAATTTAAACACTGTGATCACAGATCACCATTGTCACAGAATTGCTGTGGTGGCAGTTTAGTTACTAGAAGAAGCCTAATCGATGAAGACAAAAATTGGTCTGGTTCCATAGTGGCTGTCCCAACTCCGTGAGTCCCATTTTTTTTCTCTGACTATATATATATATATATATATATCAATCTCCTTCATTACTAAAAAATGACTCTTCTGCATGGTTTGTTCGTTTCACTAACCTAAATACAAGTTAAGGAAGGACTTGATACTCTTGCCTCTTCCACACCATGGTTTGCATCTCATTTTCCCACTGCCTGATGTTAAATTTGGTTAGGGCTCTGCCTGAGTGCATTCTGTGGCATAAGTCCTCGCTCAGACACTGCCAACTAGGGTAGGCTTCCCATAAAGCCCACCTTTTCCAAAAACATCTCAGAGAGTAAAGCCATTTTCTGGGTGAAAACTTCACCAGGTATTTACCCAGCAGACTTGTTCTTAATGTCAGACCTACTTCCCTTTCTCTTTCATATGTTTGACCAACCAACTGGTCTTTCCTTTGTCTTCAATCCATCATCTCTGATGCAAATGTTTTTTATCTCTTGGCAAAGCAGGTATAACCGCAAGGTCCTCAAGGTTGAGTTAGCTTCTTTCTTTATACCTATTAACCATGCTTCTCACCCATAATAAACACCCTGCTTTCAGACGGGCCTAGTCCTGGTCTCATCAGGTGCTCGGCCATCGGCTACCTTGCCCCCACTCTGTTCTGCCCAATCTGTGGATAATCAGAGTCAACAAGTTTAAAATCTAACAATACAACATGAGCAACAATTTGACTCAGAGCAACTTAAAAGCAGGAAAACGGCCTGATGCTCTTAATACCAGCACTACAGAATTATGGGATCTGGCATATGTCTTTCTAATAGTAGTTAGATGATGATGATGATGATATGACATTTGCTAGCACCTTACACTTTGTAAATCACTTTCACATATTAAATCACTTAAAGTGTACTCAATCTTATAAGACAGATAAAACAGACACCTTTATTTTCCCATTGAAAAACTGAATCTCCCCGATGAAGGAACTTTCACAATGTTAAGTGACTCACACAGTTATAAATTGAAGGGCCAAGATATAGAACAGATCTTGAGATCCTAGAGCCCATATGCTTCCCTCATATCGCCTGGTCGTCTCCTTCCTCCTCTTCTGGTGGCTTCTCAAAGTGTATTTGGAAGTTCTTTCTGGTTGAAATTAAGCCTCCTTCTTTTTCATATACATAAATTGCAGTCTTAGACATCTCTCTAAAGTTCCTGCACTCCACTGAACAGCAGAGTTAAACAGGCCCTGAGTGGGACCCATTATCTATAATGAAGGCAACACTGAGTCCAGACTCAAGCGTCCCCAGGGTTAGCTAGTCCCTGAGGACACAGGACTGCAGCGGAATTCATTCCAAGTGGATACCCACAGCGGTTTAAAGAGATCAGGAAGTGAATATGAGGGAGAGAAAAACTGTTAGCTAAAACAAATTCAAAATCACGAAAAAGAACTTTAACTAAATAATCTCTTAGCATTTCATAGTGTACACACCAGGGTAGAAGGTTAATCCAGAAGTAAATTTAATATATTTAATTTGGAAAATTTAATGTAAACTTAGAAGAAAATACTAGATATACTTAATTATTAATAGCCCCTATTAAAACCCATGAACACACCGCATTTGTATTTAATGCTTTTCCGTCTGTATATACAAAAGAGCTTACTGGCAAAATCTATTAGGAAAAGAGATTTCTTCCCCTCTTAGTTCACTGACAACACAGGGTGGCCTTACTCATTTCCCCACCTTCCTCCATCATAAATATAAGGTATTTATGAAATGCTTTAAATGGAGGTACTTCCTTTAAAGGCCACTGATGAATTTCTCAGATAAGGCATGCATAGTATCCTCTCTCAAGCCAAATCCAAGGAAGTATAATTTAAAAAAAAACACACCTGCAAACATGTGTTGGAGTAATACTAATGCTAATAATAAATTTTAGCACTTTATAACAACAAAGCACTTTCACTTATACTGAACTATAGTATCTCATTTAAGCCCTAGTGTCAATTGAGAGCCTGTCTTCTTTTCCTTGGTAGAGAAGAAGAAATTAAGTAGCTGCCCCAGAACTTCAACCCACTAACACTAGGCTGCTTCTTCTGTTTAGAGGAAGTGCTAAAAGCTCTAGCCCAGTCCAAGGACATTATGCTTAATCCCAGTTAAAACTAGAACAGAAAATAGAATAATGGAATATCGATGTCAATAGGAGATAATTCAACCAATACGGAAACTGCAAAAATCCTTCACTTTATTCATTAGCGAGCTCGTTAAGAACCGCATCAAGTCACTCTTATTTACACACAACTAAAACTTGCTTGGTTGTCTGATTCCCAAGAGGACAGTGTCCTAGGAAAGAAAATAATAAAGGTAAGAGAAGGTACCAAAAGCAGGCCGTTGAGGGGAGTAAGAGCTGACAGCTGACCACTGGGAAAGTCAGGCAGAGCAGCTGGGGACCATGACAGCCGGACACACCTCTACAAGCTGGGGCAGTATTCCCGTGTTACTCACAGGACAATAATGACTGCTCATGATAATGTTCCTCAGTTAAAGATTGCGATGCTTATTATGTTGTTTTAGGAAATATAATCCATTTTTAAAAGGTATATTTCAAAATTAGTTAAGTAAGAACACTTTGGTGTTTAAAGGGGTATTCAGAAAATTTGAACAACTAGAATGAATCATATCTTGAAGGTTCTAGATAATAACAGTTAGTAATAAATAATGAATGAACTTGTCTCTATGCCAGATCCTTGCTGTTAAAGCTTTGCATTAATTATCTCACTGAATCCTAACAACCAATCCAGGAGGTAGCTAATTTTAATATCTCAGGAAATTGAGGCACAAGGAGATTAAGGTACTTGCCCAAGTCACCAGCTAGTAAGGGAAGGTGTCAGAATTTGAACATAGGCTGTTCACTCCAAAGCCAAAACACTGACCCAATTGGCCATATAGCTAACATGTAACTGTACCAGTGTTTAACTGCTGTGCTTCTGGGTCTTTCTCTTATATCTAACCACAGGCATACCCTAACTTTCAAAAGTTCCTTTATAAATCAGTTGTTTGGAATTTTGACTTTATAGCATTTGCTCACCAGTCATTTCTTGAGCATCAACTGTGTGTCAGGCACTGTATTGGTGCTGGGGATACAGAGATGAACAGGACACGACTCCTGCCCTGAATTAGCTACAGGGTAAAGAGGGAGGCCGACATATGAACAATTACCATACAATGTGCACTTACGGAAGTTAACTCTGGTGTCGAGGAAGATGCAATGGCATGCCTAGTGGTTGAGACCTAGAGAAGCACTTTACAGAGTGTGAGCTCTAATAAAATGAATAATAGCCCTGACACCCACGTCCACCAAAGCCCTGGGGGCAGCAGGGAGGGATGTAGACAGTAGGACCTAAGTAATCATTTGTTTGCCCATCGTTAATGATGGACTCTCCTATTCCAGTCATCAAGTGGGCCTGACAGTCCTCCGCTCTCTTCAATCGGCCGGTACGTGGCTGCGTTGGCCAGTCCTGTGTAACACCCGCCTCATCCACAGGTATGTTTTCCCAAAAGTATGGAAAAAACCCTCTTTCCTGCTTCATTATATAAATAGACCAACCACTACCAAAATAAAAAAGGGCAAACTTCCATTACACCCACCTTTGGTTTCCTGAACAGTCTCCTTGGGAAGTCATTCAGTATGCTTTTCCCAGAAAACTTAGTTGCAACTTTCCTATTTTTATATATGTCTAATGAATTACACAAATAACACATTCTCATTATAAAAATTAAAAGGTCAGAATTATGCAGACTCCCTCAGCCCAATTCCTCCCCCCTCTCCTCCACTGTTAACAGTTTGTTATATGTAACTAGAGGCCTGGTGCACGGATTTGTGCACTGGTGGGGTCCCTCGGCCTGGCCTGTGCCATCTCACAATCTGGGACCCCTTGGGGGATGTCAGACTGCCAGTTTCAGCCTGATCCCCACAGGTCAGGCCAAGGGACCCCCAACTGGTGCACAAATCCATGCACCGGGCCTCTAGTATGCATATAAGGTCTTTGGTTAATCTCTTCCCACCCTCCCTCCTCTCCTCCCCTCTAAGATTCATCAGTCCATTAGCTAAAACAAATTCATGCCTGTGCGTTGAGCATCTGCCCCCTGGTTGTCAGTGCACGTCATAGCTACTGAACAGTCAAAGGGTCGCTTAGACTTTTATATATATAGATTCCAGAACTTAGTGCATTTACTTACATATGTAATTATCTATACCCGTGGTCAGCAAACTGCGGTTCGCGAGCCACATGTGGCTCTTTGGCCCCTTGAGTGTGGCTCTTCCACAAAATACCATGGCCTGGATGAGTCTATTTTGAAGAAGTGGCGTTAGAAGAAGTTTAAGTTTTAAAAATTTGGCTCTCAAAAGAAATTTCAATTATTATACTGTTGATATTTGGCTCTGTTGACTAATGAGTTTGCCGACCACTGATCTCTACGGACCTATGGCTTTAGGTTCATTTAAAAAAATAAATGGAATCAGCTCTGGCCAGGTGGCTTGGTCAGTTGGAGCATCATCCTAGCGTACACCAAAAGATTGTGGATTCGATTCCTGGCCAGGGTACATACCTAAGTTGTGGGTTTGACCCCCAGCCAGGGCTCATACAGGAGGCAGCTGATCAATGTTTCTCTCTCACATTGATTTTTCTCTCGCTCTCTCTTTTCTTCTCTCTAAAATCAATAACAAAACATATCCTCAGGAGGATAAGTAAATAAATAAAAATAAATGGAATCATATCATTATGTATTGTCTTGCAGCTCCTTATTTTTTAATTAACAATATTGCTTAGTGATTTTTCCATATTATTACATATAGATATCCCTTAGCTTTTGAAACAGTTCCATCGTATTTCAAGCTATGGATGAATTATAATTTATTTAACCAGTCCTCTACTGATGGACATTTAGGGTTTTCCCAAGGGTTTCCTATTACAAACAATACTGAAAAGAAAACTCTGATACATATATCTTTGTGAACATGTGTAAGTGTTTTGGAGAATTACTATGTAGACTTGGAAATGTTTGTCCCAAATGCTATGTGTATTTTAAATTTTTATAGATGCCTCCAAGTCAGCTGCAAAATATGATTCATATTTGCACCCCTACCAACAGTCTACAAGAATATCTGTTTCACCACAGCCTCCTCAACACTTGATATTTGTCAATTATTTCCTTTTTTTTTCAATCTGATTAGTAAACCCAGCATATCTACTTGTTTTAATTTATGTTTTTCTAACTACTAGTGATATTTATTGGCCATTTATATTACTTCTTCTTTCGTGAATTACCTGTACATAGAGTCTGCCTAGCTAGTGGACTTTCCTTGTTTATTAATAAGATACTTTATTTTCCTATTTTACAGGGGAATGGAACATGTAAGACTTCTCATCCAGATGATTCAAACTCGGATGTCAACCACAGGAATAATCACATTGCAATCTGGAAAGTCGCCATGTGCCCCAGCTGTATGTAGTCTTAGTCCTTCCTAAAAATGAACAGACTAAATATAGGTCTCTTGCAGTAGGCTCACAACTCATGTGGGCATGAAAATGTCTTGAGGTCAGAGAAAAGGTGAAAATATGAATGAGTCCCTCAGCAACCCCTCAGCATCACTCTGAGTGGGACAGAGAGAAAAAGAAAATGGCTGGGGGAGAAAACCTTGTCGACAGACAAGGAGGTTGGATGGGAAGGACTGTGACAAAAATGATGGAGGAAACATAGCCGCAGCATCACTTTCCCGTTTCTAGCTCTGCGTTACCACCTCTCTAACTTCGGGCTTTGTTTTTCACACAAGGTGAGTGCAGAATTAATTCACTGAAGTGCGAATTCTAATGCAGAGAGCGCCAACTTCAATAATTTGTTCTAACAGATTCAAAGCCTGACTCCCACGGCAAATTAGAAATGCTGGCTGAGTCACAGAAGGGTCACAGACAAAGTTTCTTAGACTGTTTGCCTCTATTTTTAGGAATCATCTTCGAGAGAATGAAAAATAATGAGGCTCTATTCCTATTGTAGACTCAGTATGGATGGAATCACACGGCACCGTCTTTTCCACAGTTAGATTCCGGGCTCTCACGCAGAGGTCCCGCATACCTAATGCTCTCCAGGGGCTAAGGAGCAGCACTGAAGGAAGGGCTTCAGCCCAGCGCCAGGCAGGGTGCTTCCCAGGGTGCGGGCAGCCGGGGCGGAGGGAGAGGTCTTTCATGTGAGAGGCCGGTCCGGGATGTGTGAGGTGAGAAAAGGAGCCTGGAAGAGCAAGGCTTGGCTGGAGCAGGGAGCAGCTCATTACCCAGGTCTTGGACTGGACTTTAAATAAACTCCTTTTAAAAAAACCCAGTGGCAAAAAGGAGGAAATCATTATCTAAATCATTGTATCTGTATCTATCTTTAGTTTGTGCTGAATGATTATGTGTTTGGTTGGATTAGAAAAGAGAGGAGAGCAGCTGAAAGGCCAAGGAGGTAAAGCGTGGAGCTGTTCTAATATTTTCTACAAAACACAGCCCCAAGATTATGCCCAGGTTGTACTGAATGTGAGAGTTGAGATGTCTTGCCTTCCAAAGCATTCTCTAATAAAATCTCGTATATTTTAATCACAATCTTAGATGCACATGTACACGCACGCATAGAAACCCTCTGAATCAAGGTTTCGTAAGAAACATGAGAATATGTCAAGACAAAATGAAAACAGGATGAATCTTGGAAAGGGTTCTTAGGACTCTCCCAATGCTGAGTCTTAAATACCAGCCATCTTTTTTTATTTGGCTATATTGAGTATGCAACCAGAGACACACTGTATTCACTGTGAAAAAACTGTTGCACCTGGTATCCAATGACTTACACTCTCCTCTAAAGTAGCATCGTCAATTAAAGAGCCCAATTTCCCTCGCCTGAGCTGGTGGTGTATGATAACAATCAATTGTATCTGACTAATGCACACCAGTAATGGACATTCAATAAATGTGTTCCAGTCAGTCTGCACTGTGCAGATGGGAGCCTGATGAGGTGGGGTTTGCAACACCACTGCTGCTTGTGAAGCTGGAAGGAAAAGCAAGTACGTGTGCAGCTTTTCATACTCTCAGACAGGATGCCAAAACCACGGCACCTAGCTCATGATAAAGGGAGGGCTTGTCTGGGGAAACAACAGCTTTTCCGAGTTTGTGCAGGAAGCCGGATTGCACCAGAACTCCCATAATTGTCAAATAGTAGATGCCACCAGAGCTTGGCAACTAGCAGGCTATCCAGTTGGCTTGAAAAATTCCTATCCCAGAAGTTGTAAATTCTAAAAATAGGCATAACAATGCTGCTAGATTGTTCAGCAGAAGTCACAGATTTTTAAAAAGAATACTAATATGGCACATATACTCCTCTGAAGAGTTTTGTTAACGGATGCTAAAAGTACCAGTAAAAATCATTAAAAATTAACAAGTGCATTTGATAGAAACAAAGGTTGAAGCTATCTGATAGTCTATACACTAAAGGGAAATAGTTGAACCCAGTAAAGAATGAAGCAAATTTGGAAACTGAGGTACAATTTAGAAACTAAATATAGGTACTTTACTTATTCAGTTTTCTCAGGAATTTGATTTATTTGAGATAGAGAAGTTCTATTGTCTTTTACTACCCTATCAAAGGCAGGTGATGTGTCCCGAGAAGAATGCGGGATGGAGCATCAGAAGGAGACTTGAACCTGGGCTTGCCACTTCCCTGCTGTGTGACTCGAAGCAAGTTGATTCACTCCTCTGAGCCTTTATTCATAAAATCACCAACAGGACAATAACCAACTGCCATCCGGCACTTTTGTCATGGCTCAGTAGTTAGAGCATCCAGCAGCCCTCACACCAAAGGGTCACAGGTTCGATTCCCGGTCAAGGGCATGAAGGTTCAATCCCCAGCCCTGGAGTGCATTCAGGAGGCAACCAATTGATGTGTCTCTCTCAAATCGATGTTTCTCTCTCCTCTCTCTCTCTCTTCCCCTCCCTCTTCCCTTTCACTCTCTCTAAAAATATCAATGGAAAAAATATCCTCAGGGGAGGACTAATAACAACAAAAAAATGTAAACTGGAAAGTGTCTATGTCCTGGCCAGTGTGGCTCAGTTGGTAGGATCATCATCCCATGCACCAGAAGGTTGCAGATTCAATTCCCAGTCACAGCCCATACCTAGGTTGCAGGTTCAATCCCCAGTCGGGGCACAACAGGAGGCAATGATCGATATATCTCTCTCATACCTTTTTTTTAAATACATTCTATTGATTTTTTTACAGAGAGGAAAGGAGAGGGATAGAGAGTTAGAAACATCGATGAGAGAGAAACATCAATCAGTTGTTTCTCCTGCACACCTCCTACTGGGGATGTGCCCACAACCAAGGTACATGTCCTTGACCGGAATCGAATCTGGGACCTTTCAGTCCACAGGCCGACACTCTATCCACTGAGCCAAACCAGTTAGGGCTATCTCTCTCATATCAATGTTTCCTCCCCCCCCTCTCTTAGATAAATAAAAATAATAGTAATAAAACAAAAAAGAAAGTGTCTAGAATATAGTAGCTTCTCAATACATTTTTTCAATTTGAAGGATTTACCCTATTTTAATATATATTTGTCTTGAATGTTAATTTGCTCATTTCAATAATGCTGTCATCTCAAAATATTGTTGCAATTCCCCTTCAGAATTGCCTTCAATTTCCTCTCTTTGTCAAAATCTATACTGTCCTTTTTAGTGAGGTCTAGGGAATGGGGACCTCTTCCCATTTTACAATCGAAAGCACAGGCGCAGAGGGGTTAAGAAATGTAGTCAAGGATATAAAATGGGTGAGAGCTGAGATAAATCACTGAGACTCGGGGCCTTGCCCTGCACTCCATTCCACCTCACCCTGGACTCTGTGACGCATTTCTCTGAGTTCTTGAAAAGAAATTTCCTATGATTGCCACATCTCACTTGAGTCAGCTCTCTCATCAGCAGACAGCATGCCAACACCCATCAAACCACTCTGTCGAGAGCCTGTGCACCTCAAAAGTCAGGGGGAATGGAAGGCAAGTGAATTCCCCAAGCTGCTCTCTGGAGCAGCATTCTGAGCCCATTCTCAAGTCACCGTAATAAGAAAAGTCTTGATATTCATGCCTCTCGGCCCTGCCTGATTAGCAGGGTTTCAGATATGATACAGTCTGGCTGGATAATGAGGGAGCCCTACAGGGAGAAGTGCCTGTCTCCTTTCTCCCCCTAGAAAACATGTGACTGCCTGTGAATAAAAAGCAGTGGGCCACTAGAAAAGCCACACTTAAGAACGTTTTCTAAATCTTAAGGCAGGCGAGTGGGGTTTTGTTTTCTTAATTCTAACAGAAATAAATATACAAGTTTTATATCAAATTTTAAAATTGAGTTAAAGGTGCTATGATTCTTTTCAAAACATTTCAAAACCTATTCTCAAGCTACTGGTTTGACTAGCATAATCCCGAGTCTACACTCAGTTAGATGGCTTTACATAGGATTTTTTATAAACTCAAATATCAACTAATCGATAGGATAAAATCATAAAGTTATTTTAGGAGTAAGAAACAGCATAAAGAGAAATAACCTCACCGGGCTACATCCATGCGTATAGCAGCCGATTGCTGGTGACATTGAGGGCCATTCTAAGACATTCCACAGCAACTGAAATGAGCCATTACCACCAGTAATTAATTATATGGGTTTCAGAACTCTGTTACTGAAGCCATAGCCCCATCTTGGGGCTCGTCCACAAGGTTGTGGCCTTTCCAAAAAAGGAACAGGAAAGCAAATCCTGACATAAACCAGTGCAGGCTACAGCTGCTTAAGAAGGATAAGAAGCTTAAAGGTTGAGTTGGCATTTTTCCCCTCTCTCATGAAGATAAAAGTCTCCAAAAGTTTAATTAAACCTTCATTTCAGAAAAAGACATGATGGACAGCTTCTCAAATCTGAGAACTGGCCTGGCAATAGATGGATATGGATATGGATATGGATATGGATATGGATATGGATATGGATATGGATATGGATATGGATATGGATAGATATAGACATAGACATATATAGATACAGATATAGATAGATATGTAATACTATAATATATATAAGATATTATATAGATAGTATATAGATATATATTATATAGATGTAATATTATTATATTATTTATATAATATCTCTATATAATATCTTATATAATATCATCCTATATGATAAAAGCCTAATATGCAAATCAACCGAACGGGGGAACAACTGGTTGGCGGGGGGCGGGGCCAGTGAGTGGGCCATGCCAGGCCAGCCAAGGCAGGTGCCAGCGGGCAGAGGGAGGGGACAGCAATCTGGGGGCAGTGGCGACTGGCGGCAGTGGAGGGGCGATGGCTGGGCTGAAGCTGCCCCCTGGTGGTCAGTGCGCTCCCACAGGGGGAGCGCTGCTCAGCCACAAGCTGAAGGCTGGCGAGCGCAGGGGTGGTGGCAGGAGCCTCTCCTGCCTCTGCAGCAGCACTAAGGATGCTCGACTGCAGGGAGCAGGCCTAATCCGTCAGTCAGACATTCCCTCAGGGCTCCTGGACTGCGAGAGGGTGCAGGCTGGGCTGAGGGACACCCCTGCTGAGTGTACAAATTTTCATGCACTGGGCCTCTAGTAGGGCCTCTAGTATAGATGTATAAGATACATGTTATATAATATCTTATAGATGTACAAGATATGCATACATCTTATATGTTTTTATCACATACATATAGGTAACACAGTATACACAGGGTGATGATGTAAAGTCATAGCAAGGGCTTGGAAATCAGTGCAGTCGGATACGCTAAATCCCTCAGCTGAGTAAGCTGCAGGCAAAAGCAGCAGCAACTGTACAGTGGTGAGAATAGCAGAGGGAAGTAGGATGGTGAGAGAGGGAAGTAGGACTAAGGAATGAAGAGGTGACTCGGGCAATGCAGCACCCAGGGTAGGAGTGGCCAGCACTGCTCCTAGTTTGAGCTGAACACTCCTTGGGTGCCCCCAACTATTAAGCACCTATGATTCCCATTGCATTGTCTCCACAAAGAGTATTAGTAATAAATTCTACAGCTCACATAAAAACATTCTACAGCTCTGGCTGGTGGCTCAGTTGGTTGGAGCATGTCCCGTACATCAAAAAAGTTGCAGGTCTGATTCCAGTCAAGGCACATACCTAGGTTGCTGGTTCGATCCCCAGTTTGGGGCGTATGTGGGAGGCAACTGGTCAGTGTTTCTCTGTCACATCAACATTTCTCTCTCTCTTCTTTCCTCTCTCTCATCGATATTCCTAACTCTCTGTCCCTCTCTCTTCCTCTCTGTAAAAAAAAAAAAAAAATCAATAAAATATATTTTTTTAAAAAAGATTGAGTGACAAATTGAAGGCTGTGTTTCGTTGATTTGAGTACACTCCCTACCCCCATATTCCACACACAGCCACAGGGGTGAAGATATCTAAGTATCAGGAACAAATCCACCATGATTTTCAGTACACAAAATCTAGTCTGACTCTATTCAATATGTTGGACCTCCTTTGCTTTCTATTATGTTCCTCAAAAAACACAGGTATAAAATTACCCACAGGCAAAGAATTTTTAACAAAAATCTTCAATATTTTCATTTGAGAGGTTCAAATAAGTACAAACAGGGGTGAGAAAAGTAGGGTTTACAGTTGTAATACAAATAAATAATACAAAAATTAATAAATAACGACACAAGAATAAACTGTATTTTACACATAACTGTAAACCTACTTTTGCCCACCCCTGTATTTTGTGGGGTTTTTTTGTGTTTTCTCTTTTGTTTTTTGAAAGGGTCACTATTCAACAAGAACACAGTACATAAGAATTTATCAAAATAAAAAACTCCTAAACAGCAAAAGAAACCATCAACAAAATGAAAAGAGAGCCCACTGCATGGGACAACATATTTACCAATGATACATCCAATAAGGGGTTAATTTCCAAAATATATAAGGAACTCATACAACTTAACAAAAGGAGGACAAACAATCCAATTTAAAAATGGGCAAAGGACCTACATAGACACTTCTCCAAAGTAGACATACAGAAGGCCAAGAGACATGAAAACATGCTCAAAGTCACCAATCATCCCAGAGATGCAAATTAAAATGACAATAAAGTACCATCTCACACCTGTCAGAATGGCTACCATGAACAAATCAACAAATGACAAGTGCTGGGGAGGATGTGGAGAAAAAGGAACCCTCCTTCACTGTTGGTGGGAATGCAGACTGGTGCAGCCACTGTGGAAAATAGTATGGAGTTTCCTCAAAAAATTAAAAATGGAACTCCCATTTGACCCAGTAATGCCACTTCTAGGAATATATTCTAAGAAATCAGAAACACCAATCAGAAAAAATATATGCACCATTATGCTCATAGCAGCTTAATTTACAATAGCTAAGATTTGGAAACAGCCTAAGTGCCCATCAGCAGATGAGTGGGTTAAAAAACTGTGGTACATTTACACAATGGAATGCTATACAGCTGTAAAATGAAAGAACTCTTACCATTTGCAACAGCATGCATGGACCTGGAGAGTATTATGCTAAGTGAAATAAGCCAGTCAGAGAAAGATAAGTATCACATGATCTCACTCATATGTGGAATCTATTGAACAGAATAAACTGATGGAAAAAATAGATCTAGAAACTAGAAGCATGGAACAGACTCAGAGGGAAGGCGGGGATGGGTCGGTGGATGGGAGTCATTAACCAGGGAACTTATATGCATACTAGGGGCCCAGTGCACGAATTCGTGCACTGTGAAAGGAACTGTGGGCCACAAGGCTGCCTTGGGCACAGGGGCAGGTCTCGGCCCATCCTCTGCACCCCCACTCGGCCCCTCCCACTGCGGCCCTCAGTCTCTGCCGGCAGCCCCGCTCCCGCCACCACAGCTCCCACGTGCTGACTGCACCTGCCCCACTCGGGCCGGCACCAGCAGCGGGTGTGATCAGGGCCAGCACTGTCAGCGGGTGCGAGTGGCAGCTGCTGCCCTGATCGCCCCTCAGGAGCAGGGGGAGGTGGAGAAGACTTCAGCAGTTGCCACTCGCACCCACTGATGGCACCAAGCGATCGGGTGCCGGCAGTGGGTGTGAGCAGTGGCTCCAGCACTGGCAGTGAGTGCGAATGGTGGCTCTGGCACTGGCAGTAGGTGCGAGTGGTGGCTCTGGCGCTGGCAGCAGGTGCAAGCAGGGCCAGCACCAGCAGCAGGTGTGAGCGCCGGGCAGGACTGCGGCACAGGGGAGCAAAGAATTTTCAGTAACCACTAGCGGCTTGCTCCGAGGACAGTGACTGGCACCCTGCCTTGGTCTGGCGCCTCCACTCACCTGCTCCACCAGCCCGCCGCGGACAATGCCCACCATTTTCCACTCTCTGCCACCTGCTGCTGACACCCACCATGTTCCGCGTATGTCCCCTGGTGGTCAGCGCACGTCAGAGCGACCGGTTGTTTGGTTGTTCTGCTGTTTGGTCTATTTGCATATCAGGGTTTTATATATATGGACATGGATGCAGACAATAGAGTGATGAAGGCCTGGGAGGGGCGGGTGCTGGGTGGAGGGGGTCATTGGGAAAAAGCAAACAAACAAAGAGGACATCTGTAATACTTTCAACAATAAAGAAATACATTTTAGAAAAATAATTTATCAAGGCTTCAGGCTTGGTTTTATTTATTTCCATGATAAAATTTCTATTTGAATAGAACTTAACTGTTTATGAATAACTTTCCCCTGTTATCTTGTTTAGGCCTCCTAATAACCCCACAAGGTAAGGATTCGTAGTCACACTTTACAGAAAAGGAAATGAATCCTTCTAGAGATTCACTCAGAGGGCAGGAAAGGCAGTTTTTTTAATTTAACCTTTGGATTCTGATCAAGATTCTGGCTGGCTTCAGATTCTGGACCACAACACTTATTAAGCTCCTACAAGATGCCAGGCCTTTGCTTGGGTGCTTGTCCTTGAGTCCCTTTACATCTTTTGGGAAACACTTTAGCATGAAGCCAAGCCTTTCCTAAAGCTTAGGAGTCATGATATTCTTTTCAGTCAAAAGAAGATACCTCTATTTTTAGAAAAAATCACCCGAAGGTCTGTTCCTCTTCACTTAGGCTCTACTTAAGCTCCCAAGTGTCGTTCATGTTAATGAATGAGTAACGAGGATGAGAACTAGGTTGTGTCACTTTAATGTCCTTGTGTAACCCCACGTTGAAGAAGCATTTGGGGGATTTTATAAACAAAGGAACCTCCTGTTTTCTCCACAGTACATGACTCAAACAAAGAGAAATTTCCTTTTCCACAAAAGCTATGGACAATATAAAGTGACAATATTGAGCTCTTGGGTTAATGAAAGTGCCTTTTGAAGATGCTTTCTTGGGTGCACACTTTACCATCATCAGAAATCTGTCTTGCTCACTGCTCTGAAAACTGTGCCTATAATAATGCCTGGCACACAGTAGGAGTCAATAAATGAATGAAAACAAGCAAATGAATAAAACTTAAAGGGACACAGAGTAACAAGCCAATCCCTCCAAGAATGAGGATGCTCTCAAAGAACAAAGATTTTATAACCTCTCCTCACACCTGAAAAAAAAAAAATAGTTGGCTAACATTATGAGCTGGGGACCACTGTGTTTGTTATGCCTCAAAAATTATAAAACAAATTGAAGGTATTACTTTTATGTATGAGCTGTGGTTGATTAGGGGAAGGATAGCGTAGCCTCTGTTTTATTCACACTTAGAACCAGCTCTCAGCTGTTGTATGGATTCGGCAATAAGGTTCTCCAGCCAACTACCCTCCAATTGCTGAACAAACATCAGAAATTCCTGTGGAGAATCACAGCTAGTTCTAAAGGCAAAATAACATACTTGTTCAGGTCTCCGAAGAGCTGCCATCCTTACCAGTGGTCCGGGATGGCCTGAATACCACAGGACTCATTTTGCAACCTTGCAAAACGTTGCTGGAAACAGTAAGTGGTGGAGACAGGTTGCCTATCTTTGGAGCGCCACATGCCACTCCACTGTAGAGGGAGCTGAGGCTGCTGGTGGATTTGCCTTGACACTAGCATTTGGGAAGACTGCGTCAACAGATCTTTCCTTCTGCACTGCTCCAAGTGTGACTCCATAAAAACTTATCACTGTGCCATCACTGACTTTTAGAATTTCAAGTTGTTGTTTTTCCAGCTCAAAGCACTTCCTATGTTCTCCTTCTAGAAGAGGAAGAACTGCAGAACCTGACTTAGTTGAGAAGAAAATGGAACTATAACTCAGTCCTCTGGATTAACAAGGAGGTCGGCTTCAGACAAATAGCTGCCTCTCTTGTTGGATCTCTGTGCAAGAGCACTTTTAAAGAAGGTAGGAGCACAATTAACAGGAGAGAGTTATATACACAAGGCTTTTCTCCCTGCAGAGGTTACTCTGTCCACTCCCCCACCCCCTAGATTTTCTCTTATTAAAACTTGGAATGAAAAAGTAAAGACGGTCTGTGCCACAGAAGAACATGCTGTTATGCAGTCCACTCTAACTCTACAAAATGAAATATAAGACTCGTATTTTCCAAAAGCACTGGGAAGTCAAAACAAATTTTGAGTTCTCCGTGGATTGCAAATGAACCTTGAAGCAAAGGTCTTTCTTTCAGCTAAGCACTATCATTAAGGATAGGAGTGGTGTGAATAATATTGATCAAAAAACCATTTAATTCATGCTTGTATTATTCCAGAGATTGATTACTGGGCTGCCGTTTTGTTAGGTGGTCCAATAATCTGTTCATTTGATTCCAATCTGTTCAAAATGCAATTGCATGCCTGGGTGAGAAGAGCTCAACAACTGAAGCATGTCACACCTCCTCTAGTTTCTCTGTCATTGATTAACAGTGAAAATTTGATTTAATTTAGGTCTGACACGATTTGAATACATGAAACACATTCCTCTTTCTTTTTCTCATGAAAGTTCAAATACATTCTATACTAGAAGCCCAGTGCATGGATTCGTGCACCAGTGAGGTCCCTCCACCTGGCCTGCACCCTCTTGCAATCCAGGACCCCTCGGGGGATTTTGGATTGCTGGTTTTGGCCCGTTCCCCCCAGGCCAGGCCAAGGGACCCCACCAGTGCACAAATCTGTGCACCAGGCCTCTGGTATGCATATAAGATCTTTGGTTAATCTCTTTTCACCCTCCCCCCCTTCCCTCTGAGATTCATCAGTCTGTTCCATGTTTCCATGCCTGTGCGTCTACCCCCTGGTGGCCAGTGCACGTCATAGCTATCAGTTGAACGGTCACTTAGGCTTTTATATATATAGATGTGTCAACAAAAATGGTTTTAGGGATTTTAAGTAAATAATATATGTATTTTCCTGACCCAAACCACTACGTGTTCTGAGATTAGTTCCCCTCTTGGTCTTGGTTAACCCCTTAAAAAACTTTCAGTGAAGGTTTCTGAGGTCAGATTTGATTTTCACTGTGTTGACTTGTCCTCCAGGCAAACGACTGTATTCAGGTTATAAGGTTAATAGATTTGGTGGCAGAAAACTGCAATCTTGGCATGATAAGAGATGGAGGGTGGGGAGTGGTCAAAGATTTGTTTTGGGGCGAGTGGCAGAACTGTATTAGGAGAGCACATAAGGATTGCTGAGCTATATTGAGGAGTATACCTGAGACTGGAGGTCATACATTTATCACATCATCAACTTGGACAGTGGTTCCATTTTCTCTAGCAGTGCTTAGCTGTCTAGTTGAAGGCGGGAGAAAGCACAGGATTGGATTGATTAAGAGTTGGTATCTGGCCTGGTAAGTGCCGAGGGCAGACATAGGTCTGCCTTGTTCATTTCTAAGTATCTAAAATGACAATGCCTGACCAAAAGGAATCTCTCAATAACTCTTTATTAAATGGATGAATGGGAGAACTGAAAGTCTTGGTAAGAGGGTGGTTGAAATGATAGGCCATGGTATCCAAACTGGATAGGGAAGGAAATGAAGATAACAGAGGGCTAAAAAAGGAAAATAAAAGAGGACCAAATGTTCTTAGGGGGTTGCCCAGGTCTGCCAGTCACGTGAATGGCATCACCTACTCAAGAATCAACTAATATGATTAAGCACCCCTGGTGGCCAATCCAAGGAGTTATTAGGCCCAATATCCTCTCTTATTTCTTATTTCTCAAGAGCAACATGCCCCTTCTTATGTATTCCTATCTTCAATGTTCAGAACTTATTTCCCTTCATTCTATATGTTTCTCTCATTCTTGAAACCTGCTCTTTTTTTCTCTCTCTTTTGACTTTTGCCCCATCTACATTGGGTATCTCTCTCTCCCACTTTTTCCCTCATCCTCAATCCCTTTGCTTTCCAATCTGTGAAAACAATCCTGGTCATGGCAGCTTTCATTACAGGTAAAATTCACAATATGCCTGAAATAAGGACAAGGAAATCCTTACACTTCAAAATTTAAAAATTCAAAGTCTTATCAAGTCAGTGAAAGTAGATGCAAATTTTTAAATTGCTATAGACAATACCATCTTATAATTAATCAGCATTTCCCCAAGCACTAGAATTCAAAACACTTTCCATGCTTGTGGTGATTGCTTATATTTTAATTATTAACATAGAAAGTCCTTTAGCTATTAATTTTTTATTGCAAATGTACACAACTTCTACTATAGAATGAGTTGAGTAGACTTTTAAAAAGATATTTACAACATGGTTCCTATAAAGGATTCGTAAATGAGCTTCTGGATCACAACCCATTTGCCAGTTGGAGGTTTGATCTAGTTTTGATTCCTGCTTGAATTTCCTGAAAAACCCCAGTAAGTTATTTAAAGAATAATAGCCGCCAAACTTTCTGACAAGTCATAATAATCATCAACCAGTCATCTTTTGGCTCCCATCTCCTCTTTAAGACAAAGCTATTTTGAGAATTTCTGTTCCTCATGCTCTTTTTCTTCCCAACCCTGACACTATTTGTATCCCTCAGTGGCATTTTTTTTTAACTCAGGAAAACTTAAATAAGCTCCAAGATTGCAGAAGAGCCTTATTATTTGATGATTATGGGTCTTGTCTGGGAAAAACTCCAAACATAGATTTGCTATTTTAAGCAATTCCTTTGAATTCTCACTCTATTGTCAACAAGTCTTGTATTATTGGTTTATTATTGATTTATTTTCTTTCCCTTTACATAAGTTAATGAGGCACTCCAATTTCCTCTTCTCTCTTCTTATGTTTTCATAGTCTGTAAGTCCCTGAAGGACTATATTATGTTAGCTTTTGGGGTTTTGGAGAACACACACACAAGCCCCGGCACACAAATCATACCTTGCTATTATCACAAACCCATAACCTTTTCCCTCAGCACCATGACTCTTATTCTTTATAATCTTTCTTCTTCTTCACCCTATTTTAATATAATCAGCTGCCACATTCTTTGCATTTTCCCTTTAAAACGTATTTTGGATCCATCCCTTTCTCCGTGTTCCCACTGGCACCATCCTATCTCAGGTCATATTCTCATCGAAGGTTCTGTTATCTCCTCATCGAAGGTTCTGTTATCTTCTCCCAGCCAACACCCCTGCTCATTATCTCCCCATTCCCACTCCCAAGGCCCCTCTACACACTCAACCCACAGGGTAAATTATCCCCCTTATCTCCTATGAGTGCAGGGAAGCACCTCCTATGCATTTAGGTACCATTCTTTTAATTCTCACAATTCTGCATGAGTGTTATTTTCTTCATTTCACACACGAGGATACTGACTCTCCCACAGGTTACATATTTTGTCCAAAATCACCTAACTTTGAAGTGTTTGCATCACCGCTCCTGAAAAGGGAAGAATCATCTGTGTTGAAAATAATAAATAAATAAATAAATAAAGCACTTGTATAAAACAGATTTGATATTTAACCTCTTTAAAATCAAGTAACTAGATAGACTTGCAATTATTAAGGCTAATGCTTTTTCAAGAGATGGATTTATACGAGGGAAGTGTAAATCCAAGTGTCTGCTCTCAAAGAATTTATAAACTAGTTGGATAGAACATGGATATAGAACATGCTGGATACATAGAATGTGCTACATAAATACTTGCTCAAGCCTGGACCAGGGAATGAAAGGAGAGTCCTTGCTGCTCTCTCATCCTGGCTTGCCACTAATTGCATTGTTTAGTCATAAGATGCTTCTCAATATAAAACGCTCTCTCTGACACTTCCTCCTGACCCAGTCCCAAAGACTATCAGAACAATACACTGTTAGGAAAAAAAGATCTTCAGATTACTGGGCTGCCTTCCAACCCACAGTCCTATTTACTTTTTCCTAACTACAGAATGATTATTGCTGGATATTATTATGGGATTTTTCCATATGTCCTTTAGTCAGGACAGTGATGACCCAATGCAGCCTTTTAATGTACTCTGGTCTCCTGCCAGCTTACCTCATTCTACAACTGTGTCCTTGGTTTTTTATTTTTATGATTATTCAAACTTCCCATTGCCTAATCAATACCTCATTTGGCCACTGCTGCTGTTGACTAAATACCTCGACAAAAACTCCTTGGAAAGGGTCTATTTTTGCTGGCAGTGGGCTCATTTGAAACAAGTTCTTGCTACGTTCATCATTTTGGCAAACAAGGACAAGTTCAAGGAAATTAGAGGCCAAACTTGACAGAGCACTGGGTGCAGCTGCTGGCCCAGCTGTGCAATGATTCTCAACTGGTCCATTACCTCCCAAACTCAACTATTCAGCACAGCCTTCCCTAGTCCAGCACCCCTGTCGGTCTAACATATTTGGCAACAGCCATTATTTCAGAAATGAATGCTCATGTATATTTATAGCAAATCACATGCCTGCTCTATCAACAATTAAAGAGATTAGGATTCAGCAGACATCGTCCTCTAATTAGGACAAGATGAAGACATAGCATATAGGATGCTGCTGTTCGGTCAAGGTTTATCCTTTTCTACCAAGTCTGCCATGCTGCTTTGCACCAGCCAAACATCCACTCTCTCTAGGGCCACCTTGCTCCCGGGATAACATTCACTTCCTGTGTCTGTTTGATGGAATTTTCATTCAGGGGATTCTGTTTGCAATGGACACTTCATGTTTCCCCTCCCTCCCTCCCCCCTCTCAAACCACATTATAGGCTCCATGGACTGTTTTATGACTTGTTTTGAAATAACATGTGGACAGCACCATGTGGCCACTAATGTCATTCAGTTATGCCCTTCCCCTGGAGCCTCGGAGCATGTTATATGCTCACACGTATGTAGTTTCTCCTTTGAACAAAAGCCTGAACTCAGCATCTGGGCCATAAATTTCATCTTGCCTTGCTCTTGCCCATGCATTATTTAAGCAGTCTTCTAGGTGAGCCTGCATGAGAATTTCCCTCAGAGTAACAATCAGCAGGCGCTCTGCTCGCTGCTCTAACGGGAGATGTAGGATCTCTGAGAGAGTTCCACCCATTCAGTCTCGATAATGAAATGTGATAATCTAATTTGGTAAAAATAAACTGTGAAATCAGAGATTTGAGGCAAAAACTTTAAAGATGTAATTCAGACGAGCAATCAATGCTTATTCAGTTTTTGTACCATCTCAGCTTTCTCCCTGTGCAGATGCTTAAGTGATGCTAAATTAAATAATTGACAAATTTTTAAAACTGCTGGAAATTACCATCTGTACTTAATTTTGGAATATAAAAAGGCCCATAGAAAACATCCTTTATGATTATTTTGTCTAATAACAGATATAAAACAATACAAACATCCCAGTCGTAAAATATAATGTGTTTCAAGCAGTCTGGCTTACATATTCAAACACAGTTTTTCAAAACAAAAGACCACAAGGAGGAGTGAAATACTGGGCTACCAACATGCTTTCCTAAATGAATGGCAAAAGAACTGAGTTTTTAGTTTAAAATCTACCCCTCTAACCCTCACCTCCCCACATAACAACAACAACAAAAAACCACAAAAACAAACAAAACACAGAAAAACAAAACTCACCCACAGGCAGTCCTGTAGACATTAATGATCACCATCACTTTCCCACATTTCTCCCCTGGACAAACACTCGGCTAACCTGTCCTCTGTCAGAGAACTTTTATTAGGTTGGTATGACATTTATACAAAATAAAGCCCACGACTGTAAATAAACATGCTTGAAGCTTCCAGTGAAAACACAGAAAGAGAAACCAGCTCCCTGTGTGGAAACACACTGGTAAATATGTGAATAAAACAAGCTGAAACTTACACCAGACACTTCTCCCAGGTCCAGCACGGCAGGAGCCCCAAAGGTACATTCTAGGATATTTTAATCCATGTTCTGCTCTTCTCACTGATGGGACTACTCAGGCACATGGTCAAGTTGCAATCAGCTGCTCCCTCAGTGATGTATGAGAGCTGGGCTGATTTATCTGGTCTTCCTGCAGCATATTAGCACTAATGTTTCTGCGTATGCATCCTACCTTTCTCTAGCCGGAGCCCCGGCTTTATCATTGGTAATCTAAATTAAAGAGCCAGTGAACAGAGCAGGGTTGTTGTCCCCCACCCCTCCCTGTTTTCCATGAAACAATCGCCAGGCAGTCATCCCCGGACAAGGATTCCACTGTTTATTCTAGGGAGCCTCCCCTTCAATATCCCATTGAGACTGGAAGTCAGTCGCAAAAGGATAGGTCCAGCGAGACTGTCTCAGTTCAAAGGTCTGTTTATGATTTACTAAAATGGTGCAGATGGCCTCAGGAAATACTAGAGAGAACTGTCACTTGCCAGTTTTTCAGCCCAGAATACAGCATTGACACTATTTACAAAAACAGAGCCACCTGATATTCCACTTAGTGCCCAGAGTACAGTGCACCTTTCGGTGGCTTTTTTTTCCCGAAGAAATCTCTTCCCTTTCTTTATCCAGGTTTATTTTACCTATGCAAGTTTAAATGCTTATTTTAATGAGGAGTATGGTGCTGTGATTTACCAAGTTGTACACAAGAAGCATAAAATCCTATTCCTATAAAAATTGGGGAGAATCAATCCAATAAATCATTATTAACCTTGTAACCTTCTATCAACAAACAGGAGCCGAAGGGGGAGGAAAGGGATGTATTTAATTCAGGAGTTATCAATTCCTTTCTTTAAGATACGTTTAATTTTTCTCCATCTCTACAAATGTTTGGGAAGAGGAAACATATCAGTATATTTTCATATGAAAATTTGCAATTTCTTAAAAATGTTGCTATCTTAGTAGTATCTCAAATTTCCAGACTACTGAAATAAATCAGTTTTTTCCTCACTTTAAACAACAGAACTTTTTAACAGCTGTTATGCAACAGAATTTGGAGAGTAATAAAGTATAACAGTTTCACTCTATTTTTGTGTACTTTTGTTATGAGAAAACATCATTTTTTTCATAATTTTAAATATGTATACTGCATTTTAATTTTGCTCTTGAAAATTAACAAAGTATGACATATCCATTTCCATACAGGCCAAAATATAGATGCCATATTTAGTAGCTTCACAATATTCAATTTTCTAATTCTTTGATATTTGCATTGTTTCAAGGTTTCATTGTAAAAATAAAATTTCTCTTGTCAGGAATACAAAATACTCACATTCCAGGCCCTTGACCAGATTTAAAAAAATCAATGTCAAACTTTCAGCTTCTCAACTTTTTTCAAACTTGTAGTCATGGGAAATAATAGTCAGAAGGGCTGCTTGAAGGCTATCGGCATTATCAGTTCTCCTATATTGTATCCCTGGGTTAAACTTTAAACATTTAGTATGTTCATTTCTCTACTATAGAACTTGGCTACACTAAACTGCTCCACAAACATCCAGAGTAATTATTTTAAAATTTTAAATCTGGGTTTGTAACTCAACCGCTTAAAACTCTACATAGCTTCCCGTTATTCTTAGGATGAAAGCCAAAATCTTTATCATGGCCTTCAAGGACTCTCCAGCTTTATTTCACTCGGAAGATAACCCCACCTTCCCAGAACTGACTGGCTGGGATTCAGAGCCATCAATCAATCAAGTGTTGAACCCCTGCTCCTTACTGGCCAGTCAGCTCAAGTATGGTATCCGAGCACTCATATGGGATGCTGAGAGAATTCCAAAAGCAAATACATAGGTAGGCCTTTTCCTTTAGTTTGAAAGTAGCATACATAAAGAGATTTCACTACTTTACAAATCAGCTTATGAACGAAGACAAAATCAGTATGAAGCAAGCCAGACTCAAAAATACAAAGTGAAGATAAAATCAAAGGAAAAGAAGAACAAGACAAAACTTATCATTTGATGAATGTTAACTGAAACTGACTTAAGCTACAGGAAACAAAGGAAAGCATTCAAGAAAGAGCAGAAACTCTGAAGCAAGTACTGCTCAACCTTGGTCTTATTGTTATGCTCCCAAGGTCTATTGCTTATATCAGCTAAATTAATCTCAGACTTACATTTCTTAAAGTCAACTATCTCATAATTATCGTTGTGTTTCTTCAATAAATGACTCCTATGCAGTCATTAGAGTACTGTATATTACTCTTCTTCAAAAAGTCCTCTTTATTTTAATCACTAAAAGAACCACATCACAAATTTCACTAGTTTCTAAATAAGATGGCCCAAAGAGCCCAATATCACAGAACGCTGAAAATATGGGCTTTTTCATAACTAAAGATCTACCTTGCAATCAACCAAAAACAACAGAGTCCTTTTATATATAAACTTGTATATAACATAATATAAATACCCAAAGACATATGAAGTATCTACTGAGTAACGAGATCTTGAGACTGGTCCAGTGCATAAGGAATTAACACCTTATGGCCACATTAGTCCCACATACTTCTTGCCATTGTCTTGAAAATGTTCACCATTAAATCCTCCTCTTGGAAAAAACCCTAAGGATCTGGAACCAAACTGCCTATGTTCAAATCATAGTGTGTATCTTACTGTAGTGTGTGTGTGTGTGTGTGTGTGTGTGTGTGTGTGTGTGTGTAAGTCATCTGTAAAGTGGGCTAATGCAGTTCTGCTTCAGGTCATAAAAGTAACTCACATTAGACCAACTTGTCTCACAGATAAATATAAACTCTGGATAAAATATTAAAGGGGGGGGGACAACTATCTGAAGAAATTGGAGAGTGACCAAGAACAGGCAGACTCTAATAGGGGGTTGATTCTTGGAAGAATGGCTCTTGATAAATTACTCATTTTTAAAAAATATGTTTTATTGATTTTTAGAGAGAGAGGAAGGAGAGGGATAGAGAGACAGAAACATCAATGAGTGAAATGTCATCGATCAGCTGCCTCCTGCATGCCCCCTGCTGGGAACCGAGCCTGTAACCTGGGCCTTGTGGCCTGACTGGAGATCCAATCATTGACCTCTTGGTTCATGGGTCGAGGCTCAATCACTGAACCATACTTGCCGGGTGATAAATTACCCATTTTTGTACAGCTTCTTACCTAAGGGTAGGCCCATCAGTCAGTTCCACAGTGTTGCTAGACCTCAGATAGAAACCTGTTATCATACTGGTTGAGGAATCTGAGGATAGGGGTCAGAGAAATGATAACAACTAGAAAATGAGGATGGAAACCCCAGAGGAAAAATAGCCACTTGAAAATCTGATCAAATCTCTAACTGATTCCAATATTATAGTACATATATGGAATAGACTCCAAGCAGCCAGGTAAAACAAAAAATAAAAAGATATTTCTGCTGCTATCTGTCACAGGGAAGACAAAATTTGGATTTGACTTCTGCCAAGTTAACCACCTGCTAAAGGAGAAAATCAATACTCTTCAAAGGTATATGACAGAATTCAGAATCTCTGTAACATATGACTGACAATGTCTGAGGTTAATTCCAAAATTACTAGATATACAAAGAAATTAAAAAAAAATGTAACCCATCCTCTAAAGAAAAAGAAATTCATAGAAAACAGCTCTGAGATGATACAGATATTGGAATTAGCAGACAAGAATTTTAAACTAGCTATTATAACTGTGCTAAAGGATATAAAAGAAATCTGAGCAGAGAAAGGGAAACTATAAAAAGAACCAACCTGAAATTTTAAAAGTAAAAAAAATATAATATATGAAAAAAAAATTCACTGGATGAACCTAACAGATTGACACAGGGAGGAATATGAGTGAACTTAAAGATAGAACAATGTAATCTATCCAATCTGAAGAGGAGGGAAAAGTAACTAAAAAATGAACAAAGCTGAAATGGCTATATTAATATCGAATGAACTAGATTTCAAGACAAAGAAAGAGTATTACCAGACATAAATAGAGATGTTTTATAATGATAAGAGAGGCAATTTATCTGAAAAAATAACATAATAAATGCATATGTGCCTGATAGTAGAACATTATGAAGCAAAAGTGACAGAATTATTGAATAAATAGACAAACCCATAATCATAAGTTGAAGAGTTTCTCTGTTCTTTCAATAATTGAAAGAATAAGAAAAAAAAAAAAATGACGACATTGAAGACCTGAACATCACCATCAACTAGTTGACTTAATTGACTATAAATTTATAGAACACTGCCCCCAGTAATGCAGAATTCTCATTATTTTCAAGTGCACATGGTACATTTACCAAGACAGATAATCTGTTGTGCTATAAACAAGCCTCAATAAATTTCAAGAGACTGAAATCCTACAAAATATGTTTCTGATCATAATTCAATTAAACTAAAAATAATAACAATAAGATACTAGAAAATCACAAATATATGGAAACTGACAACACACTTCTAAGGAACGCATTGGCCAAAAAATAAATCACAGACAAAACATAAAAATATTGTGAAGTAGCCCAGCCAGTGTGGCTCAGTGATTGAGCCTCGACCCATGAACCAAGAGGTCACAGTTCAATTCCCCATCAGGGTACACACATCAGGGCTCGATCCCCAGTGTAGGGGGTCAAGGGGTGCAGGAGGCAATCAAACAATGATGTTTCTTTCTCATCAATTTTTCTATCTAACCCTATCCCTTCCTCCCTCTCTAAAAATTAATAAAAACACTTTTAAAAAACCACAAGCTCAGCCAAGATTTCAAAAAAGTCTTGTGAAGTAAATAAAATAAAAACACAACATATCAAAATGTGTATGACACAGTTAAAATAGTTCTTAGAGGGAAATTTATACCTTTCAATGCTTATAGTAGAAACGAATAAAGGTATAAAGGTAATAACCAAATTTTCCACCTAAGAAGTTATAAATAAGAGCAATTAAATATAAAATGGGTAGAAGAAAGGAAATATTATTTTTTTAAAAGAGCAGAGATCGATGAAATAGTAAACAGGAAAACAATAGCAAAAAAATTAAGAAAACCAAATGTTGGTTATTTGAACAATCAACAAAATGGATAAATTCCTAGCTAAACTGATAAGAAAATAAAAATAAAAAGAGGGAATACAAATTACCAGTATCAGGAATGGAAAATAAGATATCTCTAGAGATCCCTAATACACTGAAACAATAATAAGTAACTATAATGGACACATTTCTTCAAAAATAGAATTTACCAAAACTGATAAAAGATGAAATTAAAGATCTTAATAGCTCAATGTCTACTAAAGTCATTGAAAATATTATCAAAATCCTTCTTATAAAGAAAACTCCGGCACAAATAGCTTCATGGTGCATTCAATCAAACATTTAAGGAAGAAACAATACCAATCCCCACACAAACATTTTCAGAAACAGGGGGAACACTCTCCAACTCATTTTATGAGGCCAACACAACCCTGATACCAAAATCTGACAAAGATAATATAAGTAAAGAAAATTGTACCTCAATATCTATGAACATCAACACAAAAATCCTCAACAAATATTAAATCCAATATATAAAGAGGAGAATCATCCTTTTAATATCATGACCAAGTAGAGTTTATCTCTGGAATATAACGCAGTTTTAACACTCAAAAATGAATCATTAAAATTTGCTATATTACCAGAATAAAAGGAAAACCGCGTAGAATTTTAAAACACTCCGAAAAAGCATCTGACAACATTCAACACCAACTCATGATTAAATAAAACTCTCTGCAAATTAAAAATAGGAGATTTCATCAATCTTCATTTAAAATAATATTTAATAGTTACATATTGAATGCTTTTCCTCTAAAATCCATAACAAGGAAAGGATGTTCACTCTCCCTTCTATTCATCGTGTGCTAACGGTCCTAACCAGTACAATAAGGCAGGAAAAGTAAATAAAAGGCATAAAGATTAGAAAGAAAGAAATAAGACTCCTATTATTTGCATATGACATTATTCATACAGAAAAAAATAAGGAATCTAAAATGGAATAATAATATTACCTACCTCATACAGTTGTTCTAAGGATCAAATGACTTCAAATTTGAAATATATTTAGGACTCTGACACACAGTAAGCACTAATAAGCATTAAGTAATTTTTAAAAAAATCTAAATATAAAATCTGCAAAGGTTACATATTAGTTTATTATAGACTTTTTAGTTAGGATAGCTAATTAAGGCTACCTTTAGGAATAAGATTATCTTCATTCTGGGGCCCAAGTTCTGAAAGAGTTCAGAGCAGGCAACACTGGGGTGCCTAGGGAATAGCCAATTCTCGCTGCCATTCCCAGAACAGAACAATGAAGCGTGTGGATGAAGTGTGTTAATGTGACACTGTCTACAGAGTTCCTGCTTTATATATGATCTAATATATTTATATAGTTATACAAACTAACCTACTTGTTGTTTTTAATGAACTCATACCTTGCTATGATCTCATGACAGAGTAGTCATGAAAGACATTTAAAAAAACAACAACATTGGCATAATTATATTTACAGTATAATATATAATTTTTAGGGCAAAAAGATATGCATATGTGATAACTGCATTGATATGTGTATAAAAATTGTATGGAAATATACATATAAAAGTGTTAATAGCAGATAGCCCCAGATAGTGATAGTGGAAAGAACTTCCTTTTTCTCTTAATATTTTTTGCATATAGTTTGAATTTTTGATAATATTTATTAACGTTTTTACATTGCAATTTAAAAATAAAATAAAGAAAAAATCCCTTACTAATGCAAAAAGTACATCAACATTTAAAAGTCATAATGTTTAGAGTCTTTTTATAAGTCAAATAAGATGAAATGAATTCTTCTTTTGTGTTCTTTAAACAAAGGTAAAGTTTTATTTTAGACATCAAGAGCATGTTCCAGATGTTTTTGCCTCTAAGCTCATTCACAGCATCCCTACCTTCCCCTACCCTAAGTGAGGAGGAGAATTAAAAACCCAGGTCAGGACCTGGCTGGTGTGGCTGCATGGTTAAAGCTTTGGCACATGCACTGAAGGGTCACGGGTTCGATTCCCGGTCAAGAGCACATATCTGGGTTGCACATTCCATTCCTGGCCTATGTTTCTCTATCTATCTATCATCTATCTATCTATCTATCATCTATCTATCTATCTCCATCTCCCTCTATCTCTATCTCTATTTCTATCTCTATCTCTATCTCCTCTCCCCACTCCCTCACCTCCCCGCTTCCACTCTCTCTAAAAGTCAATGGAAAAAATATCCTCAAGTGATGATTAACAAAAAACAAAACAAACAAAAACCCAGGTCAGGTCCAGGCTTTCGTCAGGTGCTGGCTCATCAGAATCCAGAGCACTGACAAGACAGAGGACTGGATGCCCCTGTAAGCCTATCCTTCTCATTCTAATTCAGGCCTTCTGACTGAAGCTTTACCCCAGATTTCCCCACCTCCTGTCTGCTGCATGGCGATCATGGAGAGGAATATGGATCAGAGATCATTCATTCCCCTTAGAGGCATAGAATTTCAATTAGAATGACCTTAGAAAATGTCTAATTCAGACAACCACTTTCCAGGTAAGGAAATGAAGTACGGAGAAGTAACTTGTCCAAGGGTACAAGGTTACTAAGTGACCACAGCGAGTCTCTTGAGCCTCAGGATAGCATCCTTTCCATCACAACAGAGAGAGTCTAAAAGGGCATGCCCTATTGATGCCAGACCAGGAATGAGCCTTCATGAACAAAGAGAGTACATTAGGATGCAGGCTCCACCGGGCATGGAAGGGAGCAATCTGCCTTTATCATAGAGTCCCAAATTGAAGTGCAAACATGAAAAACTGACTGCTATTCATTTACTTTCATTACTAGTGTTCCATACGACGCATATACACTCCCTCTACAAATAATCCATTAGTTTAAAACAGAGAATGTTTTCTGTTTGAGATATGCCTTCTGGCTACATCATTCAGAGATGCTTTTAGTATATAACTAACTCTAATGAAGGGCTCTTGGTAGAATGTTTTCCACATTTTGGTTATAGGCAATAGGAAACATTTAAATTAATGTAATGTGTTCTGTTATGTTCCATCATATTTTTATATGGAGAATATAAATCAGATTATAAAGTTTAGGAAGTAAAGCAATGATTAAGCTCTGCAATTATTTAAAATCAACAAATCAGAGACTGATTTAATCAAGTTGTCCCTGCAACTTGTCCAGAACCATAAGGAAAGCCCTCATTCCTCTCTGCTAAAACAGAGATGTTCTCAAAGAAGTGTCAATGCAGCACTCCCGGATTATGAGCTAAACCCCATATGCAAAACCTATAATAACTGATATGCAAAACCTATAATAACTAATATGCAAATAAGAAATCATTCTTACCTATTTATCAATATAAGTTCTCTAAAATCCTCTCCTCTAGGTGGTTATTTACTAACTCTGATTAATGATAATAATACACTCAAAATAACAAAATCATTGCCTTTATTCAACATCACATTTTCCCACTAAAAACAGACAAGCCTCCCAACAAATTATTGTAAGATCCTCAATTGCATTAGAAATCTGATCCCATAATGTATGTCCTCACATCTGCAGGAATATATATTGGGGTTAAGGGCAGGCATACCTATATTCACTATAAGAAGCTAAAGCAGGACATAAGGGGCAGCCGTTGGCTGGACATGAATGCTACCCACGTTTTGTACATGTCTCCCTCCCAGACACTTCATTACTAATGATTTTCCAACACTGAAGCTTTTCACAACTTTGATCATCTGTGAAAACTCAGGAGGAGGATTAAAACCTCCAGCTGAACAAACAGACTAGGGTGGAGAGACCATCTCCTTAGCGTTTGCCACAGAAAGTATCAAGTGCCCTGACTCCTCCACCCGTGTTTCATTAAAGTGGTATCGTTCAAAGTATGCAAATGACAGCAATAATTTGAACAGACATATGACTTGGGTAAGCCTCTATAGACAAGTTACTCAAGGTAATTAAGAATGCTAACTCAAACAAATTAATATTTTAAATGGCAAGTAAGCTTGAATTAAACTTGACTTCTATACTAAAAATGAAACTAACTCAACAAAAAAGGTTCTGTGTGAATTAAAAAAAGGCAGTGTTAAGAAGGAGAAAAAAAAAAGTACACTCTGACTTTTGAGTCACAAGATTAGGACCAGGTGTCAACTGCATTTTCATTGGATGTTGGCTCAGAGAGAAGAACCTCTGTATGTGCATTGAGAATTGATAGAATGTATTTGGGGTGCCTCAAGCATGAGCATATTTTAAATGGTAAAGATGTTAAGGAAAAATAGAATCAACCAACCCAAACCCAAGGTAATTTCATTCCAACTAGCACCTTACTCTTTCTCAACCATTAGGAAATAGAACCCAGCAGGCTGTAGCCCACCCAGGGATTAAGAGTCCTCCTGTAGGGGATGGTGGGACATAGTGATTCATAGTAGAACCTCCACTGTAGCATGATGGCCAATCACCCCTAAAATATATGTGTATGATGGACCAACCCCATAGGTCCCAATGAATAATCATGGGAACAAAGGCACCCAGGGAGGAATAAAAATCTCCAGAGTTGTCTTGAGATGGACACGGTTAAAGCATGGTCCTATTAAAGTAGATCACACGTATGTATTTAGTCCTGCAGAATAACATAATCTTAAAAATAATTACAGTCTATTTTGAAAAGCTTCAAGTAATCTCTGAGACTAGACATGTCCATGTCCCTTCCCTTGTTAATGTTTTGTCCCAGTCATTTTAATGGGACTCTACTTAGACCCCAGCCATCAGCACTGGCAAGCAGTAAAGCCCTCACAGAACCACCTGTTTTCTTCTCCACATGAAGCTCCTCGCCTGGTTTGGCCTCCTGGGTCTTCCCTCTTCTATTTTCGGCCCAGAGTCACGCAGGAATACACACACGAAGCGTCCTGTCCCCTGCGCTCTTGGCTTTCTGGTCAGGCAGGACGACCCAGAGCAGGAGTCAAGAAGGAAGCTAAGAGCAGAGCCGGGTGGTGGCAGGATAGGGCAGGGAGGGGCCTGCAGATGGGCTGGAGAAGCCATTCTAAGTCACTACCTCTGGCATCTGGGCCAGTCACCCTGCCACGTAAGACCATTTTACATTGTTTCCCTAAATAGTCTGCCCTCAGAGTGACCTTAGGGATACTATTAAAATACAAATGACAGTGGTAAGAAGTTTGTATCAGGCCCATATTCCAAGAGCAGAGAGAACTTCAGAGGACTATATTATCTCATCTGTTCTTGTGCCTCCCTTCACTGTGGAGAGGCAATCATGCCGCTGCTGACTGTGTAACTACAGAGGGAAGAATAACTGTGTCTAGAACTCAAGAGGCCTGAAGCCAGGGTGTCCCTCATTCCTCCATTTGCTCCTGACACTTGCCAGAATTCATTCATTCATTCATTCATTCATTCATTCATTCATCAGAAAACCTCTGGGCACTTTCAAGATGCCTCACCCTGTACTATGCTCAGGGCCTATAAATAGACACCATTTCTGTCCTCAAGTTGTTCACATTCCAGAGATAGGAGAGTCATGCAAACAAGCAATTACCAAAAAAAAATGTGTGGGAAACTCAGAATGGAATGGGAGCACCTGAGAGGAGCACAGAGCATGTGAGCAGTGAGAAGGCGGGGGGAGGAGAAAGCTGCCTGTGGTTGAACATGGGTCCCATCAGAATGTCTACTTCCCTGACCCACCTGAAGGGGAGCTGTGCACCGTGTGAGAAGAGCTTTGTCTCCGCATTAGAGCAGAAATCCCGAGTGCTGTCCCTATCCCACAGAGCATGATGCACCATGAGGGCTCAACAAATGTTGGATAAATGCATGACCTAAGAATTCATTTCTGCTCCTGAGACTTTTTTCAGAAAGAATCTTAGAGGCCATCTGACAATCCAATTCTCTAGAATTTACAGACAAGAAACTTCTAAAATGTTGGCACAGAATAGTAAAGTTGTCCAGAGCAAGAGTGCTGGATCCATAAAATATTTGCAGGTGAATGGATAGATAAAATGTGGGATAGCCAGTCAATGGAATACTATTTGGCAATTATTTAAAAAAAAAAAAAAGAAATATTGACTGACATTACTACACTGCATAAATTTCAAAAAAATTATGTTCAGTGAAAGGAGTCAGACACAGACACCACATATCATATGATTACACCGCTAGGAAATGCTCAGAAAAGGCAAATGTATAGAGGCAGGAATTAGATCAGTGTTGCCTGGGGCGGGGGGTGGGATGGGATTGTGTACACAGGCATGAGGGATCTTTCTGGGAGGATGAAACTGCTCTCACGCTGGACTGTGGTAATAGTTGCACCATCTTGCAAATGCTCATTGAATTGTATACTTGAAATGGGTAAATTTTATAACATGTAAAATATACCTCAGTAAAGATGCTTTAAAAGTTTTGCAAAGGGAGTCAAAAGTTACAGGTCTACCTTCATGCTGCTATAAGATGGCTGCTATATTGTTGGGGGAAAAAAAGACTGGAACCCAAATTTAAAAAGACCCCACTCCCTCCCCACCATCTCCTACTTCCCCAACCACAGGGCTTTCCATTCTTCTTCCTAAAAGTCGGCTTATAGATGGAAAGCAGATTAGTGGTCACCAGGGCTGGACGAGGGGAGCGGGGGAGCGACCGCTTACTAGATAGTGGTAATGGTTGCAGACAGTATGAATGAGCTCAATGCCACTGAATTACTTACTTAAAATGATTAAATGGTAAATTTCACATTATATATATTTTACCATAACTTTTAAGTCTGCTTTTTTTTAAAGGCCATGTTTGAGGAATATTTTCACATTTCCCTTTCATCTGCCAAATCCATTCCGTGGTAGCTACCGAGGGACTGGCTGCTGTCCCCAGCCAACTCGTGTCAGGACGTCTCAATCGAGGTGACAACACAGCTCTAGGCAATTTGTTTGCTGCACTCTGTCACCATCTCCCTGGTTGGCAAACCATCAGACATTAATTTTAAAAAATTGGGGCTTGGCTTGCATTTTAATCCTGCCCACTTGAAACCGGCTGGCATCATCCAAACAGCACACGCAGGGATGTCCCCTAGCTATCAGGCCATCTCATTAAGTGTTGCTACGTGGCTTCCTGGCTCCCTGACAGTGTAGGAGGTGATGACTTCTCCTGCCATGTGTTTAGCCAGGGCATATTATGAAATACTTGCTGCTCAATCATAAAAAATACAGGTTGATAAAGCTCAGGGACTTGCTGTTTCCACAGAATCCAAAGTAGCTCCAGCCTGGCCTGGAATCACTTCCACGTGATCCCTACTGCCAATGCCCGAGGTCGCTACCATCAACGATGATTCCTGGAGGACTTCTTTTTGCCAATGTTATTCACATCTGTATTTTTTTCAATATATTTTTATTGATTTCAGAGAGGAAGGGAGAGGAAGAGAGAGATAGAAACATCAATGATGAGAGAGAATCATTGACCAGCTGCCTCCTGCATGCCCCCTACTGGGGATCAAGCCTGCAACCTGGGCACGTGCCCTTGACCAGAGTCGAACCTGGGACCTTTCAGTCCGCAGGCCGATGCTCTGTCCACTGAGCCAAACCGGCTAGGGCCGCATCCATATTTCTATCAGACAATCGGTAAGGTTGGTTAAAATAGTCTTTCTTTTTTCCCCAATAAGAAGACAAGTTGCTAAAGAATGTAGTAAGTTGCCCAAGGACATCAATTCATTTAGGGATAGAACCAGCATCAGAACATGCTTAGTGTTCATATATCTGATGGATGTTGTACATAGAAAGCGAGTATTATCCGCTATAAAATATTTTCTGCCTCAAAGAAGACATTAAACTGGTACTTTCATTTTGAGGTTGCTTACAATATGCTTGATATTGAATAGACTAAATAAAAAAGCCTCAGGTTTCCATGTGTGAAATAAAATGTGGAGAGCAAGAACCAAATGCCAAATGTTAAAAAGGAACTCCTCAGAGGAAATCCTTCTTTACTGCCAGCCCAAAACCACAGGGACACACTGAGGCTGAATTTTTTAATTGTGTTTTTTAGATGCTGGATAATTTTCTGACCATTAAAGACAATCATAGCCAAGCCTAATAATAAAAGTAATTGAATCTCATGCTTGGGAGCACACAGCTGATTCACGGGTGTAGGAGAAGAAGGAGGCACATGAGAGGTGAGATGTGCAGAAGTCATCTCTCCATGAAGAGCAGAGCTTGCCCTCACAGTAGAAAAGCCAGGTTGGAAATGTGTCCTTATTTCCTGAGTGCCTCCCTCTTCAGGGCCCATTCTCCCATGTGGCACCTGAAACCATCAATGGGCATCAGATCTAACCTTGGCCTCTGCCTAAGGTCTCAGAGCCTGGGTTAAGAGATTGAGATGAGGTTTCTGAGAGAGGACAGGGTGAGGCCACAGCCATTCTGCCCTTGGGAGATTGAGCCCACTTCAACTCTCCCAGGTTGTTGGGTGCAGAGCACAGAATTACCCAGTGGGGCATACGGACCAACCATAAAATACAGCCTGACTTAAGGTATGTGCAAGAAAGAGCTTTTGCCTTACATATTACATATAATGTATATCAATTGCATTCAACCTCAAAGATTAAGCTTCCACATGTAGAGCAAATAACATAAATGCTACACTAACCCTCCCTTAGAAGGATGTATAATTTAGTGGCAAAAATATTAGCACTTGTCAGAGATAAGCTGACCAACCACCTTTTGTCAAAGCAAGGACTACTTCTGTAAACATTTCATGTGTATAGATTTTGAGATTGAGTTGGTGTCACAGAGGAGGCCTTCATAGATTGGCCTTTAGAGATAAGAGGTGCTAGTGTAGGAACCTTGGGTAAACTAATTTTCTGAGCATCAGTGTTCTCATCTTAAAATGGGGATTCTGGTCCACAATCTCACTCAAACATAAAATGCCTGCAATGAATTATATGAATATGCACACTAAGTGGGACAAATAGAGACTATAAACAGCCTCATGTCCTTAAGAATCGTCGTTTTTACTTGGCTCAACGAAGTGACATTATCCCTCTCATTCTTTTCCTTTACTTCTCTTATCTAGTTATTTTCAACATCCTATACTTCCTGGCAATGTCTCTCATACCTGTCACCTTTTTCCAGTCTATAGTCACCCTATGCAAAGCCTCATCATGACATGTCTAGACTACTGTAATAACTTCCCAGGTAATGTACCACCTCCAACCTCTCCCTCAAACTATCCTTCACTCTACAGCCAGGTCATTCTTGTTAATAATCCACTCCAGAGATCAACCAAAGGACTTGTATGCATGCATATAAGCCTAACCAATGGACACAGACACCGGGGGGTGAGGGCATGAGTGGGGGCTGGCGGGGGCGAGGGTCAATGGGGGGATAAGGACACATATGTAATACCTTTATCAATAAAGAGAGAGAAAAAATAATCCACTCCACCCAAACTTTACCCCCTATGAATTTTACCACTTCTGCAACCTCTCTCCTGTAATTCCATGCCTGTGTGGCAGATTGTTTACACACTGACCACAATGTCTCCCATCCCACATGCTAATCCTACAGTGTGACTATAATGTGCTGAGGGTTGAGCCTATGTTCCCTCTTCATAGATCTGGGTGCACTGGTGACTATGACCAAAGTGGCGATGGATGGCTAACAAGGTAGGTCATACAATTGAAGGAGCTTCTGCGTGGTTCCCTTGGGACACTAGCTCTTGCTACCCAGCCACTGTGCTTAGAGGAAGCCAAGCAGCCACATGGAAAGGCCACGTGCAGGAGTTCTGATCACTAGCTAGCTGGTCCCAACTGACAGCCAGCGGGAACTGCTGGACATGCTCGTAGCGAGTCTTCAGCTGATTCTAGCCCTTCCCTAGTTATTCTCTGGGCTGCCCCCAAATGATCCCAAGTGAAGCACAGACATGCCATTCTCTCCCCGCAATCCCACCCCCTGCCATGCTTTATCCAAATTACAGATTTGTGAGCAAAATAAAAAGAGTTGGTTGCTTAAAGTGACTACTTTTAGGGTAGTTTGTTAGGTAGTAATAGATAGAATAGACTAAAATACCCTCCACTTGTTTTAGGTATTTCTCCAATCCCACCTGCCTTTAAAAACCCAGCATAGACTTACCTTCTTCATGATGTTAAAACAAAGTGTTTTCTGTTTCTTGCTCTTGTTTGAAGCTTGAATAGCTCTCAAGAGAAAAATAAAAACATGCCTATATCTTTTTGGGAACCCTTTTCACCATCTTACACATAACAGATGGTCTACATATACTTGCTACTCCACTAATTTTCTAGCCTCCAGAGTAAAGTGTACATAATAGGTACTGAATTAATGACATACACTATGATATGTGTATAATATAAAAGAATATATGATAAAAAAGAGGGACAATAAAAATGATTTTGAATGGAAGTTTAGGTACTTTTAGAAATTTAAACATTTCAAGTCTCTAAACTGTCTTTAGATTGAATAAAGTAGCTGCTTTTTAAATTAACAGTTTATGTTCAGCCGTGTGTCCGTGTGTGTGTGTGTGTGTGTGTTTGTGTGTGTGTGTGTGTGTGTGTGTGTGTGTGTGTGTCTGTCTGTTGAACCAACTTGTGGATTTGGACGTTGGGAATTCTTCCCTGTTAATAATTGAATTCTAAATGAGCATTTTGAGAAGTGGCAGTAACCATTCACATTCTCTGGTCTTATAATTACTCAAGTGTAATTATAATATGGAAGGATTTAGAAATAGGCAGAATGCTTCCTGCCAAATACCATCTCTATCAGGACTTCTTAAAATGGGAATCATGAACCCTACATGGTTGGCATTGTGTGAGCTTCATGCCCCAAATCACATACAAAATTTTGTGTATATGTGCATTTTTCTAAGGAAAGGATCTGTGACTTTTATTTGATTCTCAAAATAGTTTTGAAAACACAGTTACCTTTATCACATTTGCTTTTAACTCCCAGTCAGAGATTCTGCTGAAGGGGCAGCCCAGGGCCAGCAATGGGGAAATATGGAGGCTGGTCTGGCTCTGCCTCTGTCTTGCATTGTGGCCTTGGGGAGATCCTTACAAGCTCTCTAGATCTGCTTCTGGACCCCTCAACTGTAAAAATAGGGGATGCACTAGAGCTACCAAGACATCTCGAGACAGTTTCCCTGAGAAGGGCCCTGAAGAGGAAGGAGAAAGCTACCTCACTTGGTGTTTTTCCATTGGCTTTTCTTTCCTGTAAAAGAACTATAATATTAATTTTTGTTAAAACCTATATCTAAGTGTTTACAATTGTGTATATAATAGATATTGAGTGCCCACACTCACTATCTATGACAGTCGCTGATTATGGACTTTCCACTCAGTCCTTTAACAGTTGGCCATCACTGAGTAGTCCACCCCAAAACTGCACATATTTTTAGGAGATAAAGGAGACAGTAAAAATATCAAAAACTGCCCAGCTGGCATGGCTCAGTGGTTGACCATAGACCTATGAACCAGGATGTCACATGCCCAGATTGAGGGCTCAATCCCAGTGGGAGGTGTGCAGGAAGCAGCTGATCAATGATTTTCTCTCACCATTGATGTTTCTCTCTCTGTCTCTGTCTCTCTCTCTCTCTCTCTCTCTCTCTCCCTTCCTCTCTGAAATCAATAAAAATGTATTTTTTCAAAATATCAAAAACTAAAAGAATGGCACAGAGGCTGAAAGAATAAGTGATTTATTATGAAGTGGGTAGAATAGGGGTTGTGCGGGTGAACAAATAGAAATATAGTTCCCCACTGATACCCAGACTGATTTGGCTGATCTGTCCTATTAGGTGGCTGTCCACCACTCCTTCACCCTCCAGAATTGCATGCTCAATTAAGAGAACAGCTCCCCCATCTAGAGGAAAACTTTTTTGAAGACACTGAGTAGCTACACTCTGGCTCAGAACCTCTGAACCAGTTCTCAGCAATAGAGAGTCATAAACAAACAAAAGCTAACACACACAGGTAAGACATAATGAATAATTTGAACCCAAATATAATATGACCATAATTCTCCTCATGCTCAAAGGTTTCAATGAAGGAAGTAAGGTTTTATGAAAGCTTTGTATTAGAGAGGAAATGCAAGACAAAGTACTAAAGAGAAAACAGATTTTCAGCACTTAAGAGGATGAAAAACATGACATTGATCATTTCATCATTTCTTGGTCCAATAATTTCCCCCTTAATGTTAGTATTTTTAACATATATTAATACTCAATCGTTCCTATGTATATGACTTACCTCTTGAATTACAAAGTCACCTACTTGGGCCCAAAATCCATATGCTATATTTTTGGATGTCATTTGAATGATGATGTGCCCCAACTAAGTAGTCAATAAGTAGTCTATGAATGAATAAATGGAAGTTTCTCCTTAAAACCTAAGTTGGTGGTAAAACCAATGACGTGGCTTTATAAGGAAGCTGAATAATTTCTTCTAACTCACCATAATTAATATCCACAATATCTAAAAGTAAATATAATTTTACTTTCTTTCATTAAAAGTGAAAGTATAAATGGAGAACCTCCACTTGTTGCTGATAGTTTGGGGGTGGGGACATGGAGATCTACACAAAGGCTGTTCTCTGCTTGGTAGGTGGAGAACAAGAGATAGGTTCGGAGACAACTTTATTTATTACCAACCTTTGGAAATTGTGGCTAAATTATTGTGTGCTTCTTAAGAAAAAAATGAGTGCACTAAAGAACAACATTCGATACAAGAAAATGGGGTTTGTTTTTCTCCAGTATTTCTTTCATGCAATTCTTCCTCCTGACCTCCCCCATGACTGTGCATTCGGTGTACTGTATATGTACTACACTATTCTGGACTTCAGATAAATTTGCACATGTGTGAACAAAATGTCTGGAGCAGCGAAAGTGTTGGGGTGCACAATATCTTCAAATTGTATTAAAAATGTATATACAAAGTTTCTGGAATCACCTCCAGACCAAGAGAGATCTTACAATAAAAAAATATATATATCTGTGTGGTAAAGAGAGCTAAACGTGGAACTCATCACAGGCATGCTTAGAAAGGTCTTAAGTTTAAGATGTTCACTGTCCACCACACATGAGATATCCTTAAACAAAGCTGCCTCTGGATTCTTTTTTCCTTTTGGTCATAAATCAAATACCCAAGAGCTGACTCATATAATATTATCTTACTTCATTTTATCTAAGTCAATCACTTTGGAATGAAAACAAATTGCAGTGGAAACAAAGGTGGGAAATGGTAGGTCATCTTTCACCCTGATCTCCCAGGGCATTCAGAGGTTGGATCATTTCATCAGCTTGATATGAGGGGCCATTACCATGACTTTGATGTCCCTATGCAGTATGCTGAGGTTGACATGGGGAAGAAAGACTTTTTAGGAGGATGTTCTTTCATATCATGATTTGTACAGAGAAAATAATACATCTCACCTCTCAGAAAATTAGAGGAAAAACCCTCCAACAGGCCCTTCTTATAAGAAATGATACGTAATAGCATGAGGGGCTAAAATAAGGACAGTAGCTTTCTTGTGTAAGAGAAAAGATTCTTTTCTTAAGTATCTCTTGATCTCCACCTCTGGGTGTCATAAGAAGCATGACTAACACAGTAGCATGCTTCAGCAAGCATGTTTGTTGAATTTAACTCATTATAGGTTCTAATTTCTTCATAAGTGTTGGTGAGAATAGAGCACTAATCCATACTTAGGCTATTGTTCTCCAAGTGAATATAAAAAGTTTTCTCACAAACATTCCATTAAAGGAGGTTGAAATGGGGGTTTGCTTTGTGTGTTGTTGTTTTGTTGTTGTTGTTGTTGGTTTATTTGTCTATTGGTTTGTTTATTTGGTTGGTTGGCTGGTTTATGATGACAGTGCTTGATCCTTGGACAGTAAGAGAGAGAAACAGCATAGTACCTATCATGAGGTTTCAAGTCAGGTAAGACTGCTTTCAATCCAAACTCCTTCACTTTACTAGCCATCCACCCATAGGCAAGTCCGTTAATCTCTCCAAATCTCAGAATTTTTACTTATAAAATAGGATAATAATTCCCACTGGCCAGTGTTGTTAGGAAGATTAAATGAGACAATGTATATATGGTGCCTACTTAACATAATGACAAGCCTACAGTAAGCATTAGGCATATACGTAATTTTATGTTTATTATTATTACCTCATAGAGGTAATGGTTAGGATTAAACAAAGTAAGACACATAAGTACTTACCATGGTTCTTGACACATAATGGAGGCTAATGCTCATGTTCTCCTTCCCCAGGGAGATTTCCCACATGGTGGTTTCCCCAGCACATGTTTCTATGTGCCATACACAGGTCTATCTCAAGCATATATCATGAAACTCTCACTCAGAATTAACTCTAAAAATGCTTCCCAGTTGCCAGAAATCACAAGAAATAGAAATAAGCATCCGAACGTTCAGATTTGCAGTGAGAATGCTGGTAAGCATTGCTACTTTGATGTGACAGTTTTACTAGTAGATGTTGAAAGCACTAAGTGACTAGCACCAAAGATGCTGCCATGTAGCCATGAGCTATTTCCAGTCCTTCTTGCTTTTCCTGGCTTTACCTGGATGGGATACGTGCAGAATGCAGATTTGTCATCCAAATAATTATGGCCTGACTGATGTCCTGTGTCACATCCTCACGTCTGTTCACATGACTCACCATTCAGCTGGAAAGCAGGAAGCGCATTTGGGGGAGGAAGTCAAAAGGACGCCACACCTCAGGACAATACCCTTCTAACCCAAGCCGTGTTATTATTCTCATCTACCTAGCAACACCCAAACAGAGCATATTTAATCACACCATCAGAAAGGAAGATCTGGGCTATGAGTTTACACTGCATCTCACATCTGAGACATCATAGAAAAAAGAGCTACAACTGGGTAGTCGACTAAACCTCTCACTTCAGAGTACAGAGACCTAAGCCTCCCTTCAGTTTACTCTGGTGTATCGCTTGGAAGTGATATTCACTAACATAGAACTAAACGTAGGTAGGCAGAAGTGGGTGTGCACACCCATACATGAGAAGTTTTTGGCACCCAAAGGATGCTACTATGAAAAGTCTTTGTTGCCAACATTGTCTGCTCTTTATCAATTTGCATGTTTTCAAAATAAGCCTGAATCTATGCCAAGAAGTGCATCTTTTATTGCATGGAGAGTATATTTCCATTACAATGGATCAGGAGTTACCTCATCTCGCACTTCTATTCAGAAGTTCTGGAGTAGCCAGAAATATCACCCTCGTTCAAGACCAGGGAGAGTTTAGCGAAGTGACGCTCAATCTCATTCTCTCCAGCCCTGAACCCACATTCCAATCTGAAAATGAAAACTTTAGAGGAATGAAAAACTGGCCAGCTCTTTAATGACCCCAATCTTCCACGGCCACTGAGAATCTAACTTCTGAACTGGCAATGGATAACAAAGAGATTTTATTATATGACTGCATGGGTTTTTTCTTAGAAATTTATAATTGTATATTTATTTATATCTCAATAAGGGTAAAAGATTAATTTACCATAAATACTGAGAATGCATTCTAATGATTTACATTTATGAAACATGTTTAAGTTATAATCACATTATATATTTAATCTCATTAAATATATATATAATTATCATATCTCAGACACTCTACTACCATGCAAGCTATATTTTATCTCATTTTATAAGTGCGATAACTGGGGTATGAACATCTGGCCCAATACTACACAGCCAGGAAGCAGTAAAATCTCATTTAGCCTCAAGCTTGTCTGACAACCAGGCCATACACTTTCCACCCTAGAAAATGCCCCCTCTATTTATTAATGAACTTGCAAATTTTGAAATATGTTTGCAGCTTGACGAACAATTAAGAAGTAACGTTTTATAAAGATAAAAACTGCTGCAGCAGCGAACCACTAATCCAGAGGTCTCTAGTGCCAATCTCCTCATCAGTCTGACCATACTTAAGGGCTCAGATAGGTCACCTAAGCCACCAAATGAACGTGACACGGCACAGCGGGTGGGTGACACAGCTACCAGTGTGCATACTCACTCCCAGCACCTTTTACTCTTAGCTAGAAAGCATGGCTACCTTTTCCCCAGCCTTGGACAGAGCAAAGGCACCAGGAGAAGGCGAAAAGGAGGGGTTTGTAGAGATAAGAGCATTGACTTCAATGAACAGTCAGAGCTGGCAATCTGGAGCAAGGGGAAACGGGAAGCTATAGGCTCTGGAACATATTGGTGCTAGTGACTGTGGGGGCAAAAACTCGCACACAGCTCAGAAGCCTCTGAGGACACCAGTCACCTAAGCCCAGAATAAAATCAGAAACCTGAAGGATGACACAGAGGAAAACAAAAACAATACTTTCCCTAAGAAAAAATGGGGTAGCAATTTTAAAATTTCTTCCAAAAGAAATTTCTGCTGCTTAAAACAAGAGTATTTCCCTTTATTGAAAGCCAATCTTTGGAAGAGCTTCTTGTAGAGGTTAGAGCTGTTTGTCTGGGTTTTTGTTTTGTTTTGTTTTGTTTTTTTACAAATAAACATCCATTTCCAAGGGGAATGCTGTGCATGTAAAGAGGTTTCCGAGCTTTACTGGAAGAAGATCTTGCCGACTCTGTTTTGCTGTTTACCAGCACCGTTCGCCATCACTTTAGCCTAAGTCCCCAAATCAAGGTTTTAATTAAGGGTAGCTCCCTTCCTCTACTTCCATACCTCCACCCAATCTTAGACACGCCTGTCAGTCTCCTTCCCTGAGGCTTTCTGTGCTGCCTCTGCTCTTTCTCACATGTGGTTATATTCTGTTTTTCTAGAACCTCTGGAGGGCAATGCTTGGAGCACCTAGGAATGATGGGATCCAGGCACAAACGTAGAATTACTTCATCTCTGCATCCAGGGTTTTTAGCTTCAACCCGGCAAGAGAGTCTCACTAAAAGGCTCTGATCTGTAAGGAGCATGAGAGGCCAAGTACTGAATGGCGGACCAGTGATCTGGCCAAGAAAAACAGCATGAGACATAATTTTAAAGTGCATTCTTCCTTTTAGTTTCTCCCAAATAGATAAGAATGAATTATTGCTGGGAACTGTACTTTGTAGCAAACAGACCTAGAAGCTGACTAATTTGGAACTAGCCTCCTAAAGTAGCATCTCCCCAGAAGCAAAAGGAGTTTCCCGGAGCCATGGTAGACAACACAACACCTTTTTAAAAGGTTTGCTTTAGAGGGATAGGTCCTTAGGGATTTGGAACTGGGGCATAGTTCACAGAAAAGAGGTCAGAGGGGAAAGGTTAGTGAATGAAAGTCTTGAGAAAGAAAATCATGAAGCAAGTCAGGAAAATGTCTCTCCAGTCCTAAGTGCCTGATCACAAAATATATCTCAAAAAGTAAACTTGGAAAGAAATTTTAATACCGCTAGCAAAATGACATGTGTCTTTAATTTACAAAGTGCTCCTATAACGTTATAAACTGTAGCTACAACCTAATGCACCACTGGACAAAGGCTATGAACCAGCCAGTCACAGACAAAAACAGATACAACTGCCCAGAAATAGTTTAAAAGATGCTCAACCTCACTCATGATTGGAGAAACAAAATAACAATAAGATGTTTCTTCTTCCTGGCAAAAATTTTCAAAGTTTGAAATTGCCCACTGTTGAAGACGTGTCAAAACAGCTGTACTCACACACTGTTGGGGAGGGTACATTGGTGCAGACTTTCTGGAGTGTAATTAGAAAATATTCATCAAACTTCAAATTTCAGACAATGTCCATATAATGCCATAGGTAAGAACTTACTCCATAAAAGTGCATCGAGATATATTTACAGGAATATCCACTGCAGCACTGTGGATAAAAATAAAAATCAACACTTGTTTGTCAGTCAGGGAGTAGGTTGAATAAATTATAGCCATCCAGCCAACGGAAAACACTGCAGCATAATGTGGTTAATCTGGATGGACTGAGAAGGAAGGATCTCTAAGACACACTAAATGGCGGCGGGGGGCGGGGAGCAAGATACAGACAACATGAATAACATAATTCCATTTGTGAGAGTACATAATATATATGCAGCTATATAGTTATTGCTTATTACAAACTATCCCAAAATGGCATAGCTTAAAACAACGGCTATGTATTATTTCTCACAGTTCTGGGTGTCTGTGTTAGTTCTTCTGTTAGCACCTGGACTTACTCAGGTGGCTGCAGTCAGCTGGGAGGTTGGTTGAGGTGAGATGGAATCACTTCTCTGGGGATTTAGCTGATGTGGTTACAATGATGGGAATAGACCACATGCATTTCTATCCTCAGGGCTGGCTTCATGGGCGTGAAACCTGTGCCCTGGGCACTGAGTTTAATGCTCTGCTGTCACTATCTTGAAATTCTTAATAATATTATCTTTGAACTTGTGTTTTTTAAGTAAAATCCATATGGATATTGAGGGTGTGTGAGCAGAGGAGATAGGACAACAGCCACATTCCCTGACACCCCATTTACACATGGCAGCCACATTGCTCATGAGGACAGAATTCTGGTGGACTCATGATGATGGGAGTTCAGCATGACTCCAAGCAAGTACACCTTCCAATGAGTTAATCCAGGTGCTGGCAGCCATAGAGACCCCACATTCTGTACTAATCAGAACTTGCTTAGAACACACAGAGAAAGGCATGGTATTGGCAAAGGAACTCTATCATATCCTGTCTTATTAATGTGACTTCCCTGGATTAACCAACCACTTACACTGAAAATAATGACATAAAGAACAAAGAAAGCCAGGGCAACCCACAGTCCTTTTCCTTTCAGTCCTTCCTTACGCAACTGTAAGCTGAAGGTAGAAAGTGTCGATAGCAGGCATGTGCCTCAAGAACTGAAATATACAGTTCTATTAGTTCTGTGCCCTGTTTCTACTGTTCTGGTAAGAATGAAATATGTATACATGTATGACAATTATGTCATTTGGTGATTCTACATACAAGTCACATGTTCTCTTATTTGCATTTAAAATTGGCAATGCACCATAGAAAGATAAACAGCAAATGTATGCTAATAATTTAAATTTTTTTCATTTTTCTACCTAGAAAGACGTATTAAGTAGCAAATAAGAAACATGAGTTGAAATAGAGAATGCAGAAGAAAAGGAAAGGCTTTATATTTTAGTACTGTTAATAACACTTTTTCTCTCTGGGAGGAACAAGGGACCTTACATTTCTATTTTTCACCAGGCCCCACAAATTATGTAATCAGCCTTGTCTGTATTTGAATTTGAATATATATGTGCCACATTTGTGTATTAGAAAAATGGGTTTCTTTTTATCACACCCCTTTCATTCTTGTATTTCATGAAAGGAAGCTTTATGCTATCTCTTACTTAAATCATCGAAGATCTGTTTGAAAAAATAGCATAAAAATAATGATAAGATCCAAGGAAATAACAGCTGAAAGAAGACAGGTACCCAAATGAAGAAACGTTTTTAATAAGCAAAGGCAATATCTCTATTATTATTCCAGCTCGTTTTCTTTTGTGGGCAAACATTCTCCTTGATTTATAGCACTAGACCACAGCCAGCACAATGAAATTAAACAAGAACAATATGTCAGACTAAAAAACCCAAACCCAATTTTATGAACTCAGTTCACAACAGCTGCACTGTCAACATAACTATTTATACTCTCAAGGGCCATGGATAGAAGGTCATCTGCACCACCAGGGATGCTTGCCTCAGTTAGTATACATATAAATCAACTCAGGAGATGTGGAAGGCATCTAGAAGTTATTTACAGGGATATCTTCTTGGAAAATTAATGCCAAAAGAACTACCCATGTTTTATTAACTAGCATGGTATCCACATGATATCCCATAGCTACAATGACTAAACATCTCTATTCAAACTGAAGGCAGTATTATTTTTATTTTTACCTCTTATATTTTTTTAAAATATATTTTATTGATTTTTTACAGAGAGGAAGAGAGAGGGATAGAAAGTTAGAAACATCGATGAGAGACATCGATCAGCTGCCTCCTGCACGCCCCCTACTGGGGATGTGCCCGCAACTCAGGTACATGCCCTTGACTGGAATCGAACCTGGGACCCTTCAGTCCGCAGGCCGACGCTTTATCCACTGAGCCAAACCAGTTAGGGCTACCTCTTATATTTTTAATATTATTAATCATGTATAATTCTTTGAATTTTCAATAGACTTACTAGTTCTCAACAACTAAAAATTAAAATTAATTATGCTATAAAGATATTATATGCTTAGTTAAAATTTTCTATTTTCACATTTTGCAATAAAGTTTCTCAGATTTAAATGCTAATAGGAGATTCAAGTTGTTGATATTTAATTAAATAACAAAGCAAAAGGAGAAAGTAAACTAAACCCTAGTACTAGTAGGTCTACTGGAGCCAATTTGTGTGAAGACTGTGATTCTTTTAGAATTTTAAAAACTTTTTTTTTCTTTCTCAAAGGGTTGTAAAAAAAGAGTTAATGTAAGTTCCAGAAGTCTTGACTAATAAGAGAATGCTCTGCATAAAATATTCTACAGAAGAAGGTGGTAACAGTGAGTTGAGGGGAGCGGATGGTTGGGGGCTGAGGTGGGAGAAAAGTATGCTTTTCATTATATATACCCAGTTGTACTTTCAAACTTTTTTTTAACCAAATGCATAGTCTCAATAAATTAAATTTCTTTAAAAGTAAAAAATGAAGATAATTCTTGCTCTGCATAATGAGCCATTCAATAACTAATTTTCAAAGTACCATTGTCAAAAGTTGTCCAGTTAGCTTTATGGGATGATTAAATGTGGACCTTTTCGGGGGACATATGTAACTCAGAACACAAAGCCACACTTCCATGAAAACCTGTTATTAAACTTTAATCATTGTGGAACTGAGTACAAAATATTAAAATTTTCTCTATTTAGAAGGGCAGTGGATCCATAAATTAGAAATACTTATTTTAAAACAGGCTTTGGTAAAATCTCTTACTGCAAAGCATTTCTGTTTTGAACCTAGAACTTGGCATTTTTTTCTAATGATTTCTTTGTCGCCACAAAAAGATTTTCTGAACACCAATGTCAAAGCCTTAAAGCTACAATGAAAATTATTTTTCAATCTCTATTCTCACCATCAGAAATCTATACAGATGCATTAAACTGAGAGAAAATGTTCCATATTCCCCAGTATTCTCCCATGTAAAGGGGCAACAGGCTATAGAATCTGGTCTGTATTTTTTTTTATTCTATAAAAAATGGGCCTCAATCTTTTGGGAGGTAACATACCCCTTTCAGATGGGGATGAAAGCCATGGGCCCTCTTTTCAGAAAAATGCACAGACGTAAAAAAAAAAAAAAAAAATCAGAGGTTTGCGGGTTTCTCAGTAGCTGATCCATGAACTCCCCTGGGCTCATGGGTCTGGATAAGAAGCACCTGTCGAGTCCCATTCCTCTTTTCTGACTCCACACATAGACCTATCCACCAATGGACTCAATAAGTTATTCTATTATTACAGGGCACATTATCACTTATATCATATTATTTTTCAAATCAGCCACAAAGAAAAGTAAGATAATATCTTTATGAAACAAACTTAAAAACTTTTAAATCACAAAATAGCCAGATTAATGGTGAAGTTAATGCATTTAGAATTTATGTACATTAAATATTATAAAAAATAAAAAGAGACAGACCAAGATAAAATATTTGCAGAAATTATAACCAAGGGTTACTGTCTGATCAAATAAAGTATTCAAACAGATTAATCAATAAATGCCAACATATGTATAACATGTCCTGATAGAGGAAATATAATCAGTAAAGAAATATGTAAGGAAATATCAACCATCCCAGCAGTAATCAAAGAAACACAATGACAATAATGGTGTCTATTACAATGAAAAAAACTATATAAAGATTATGTTGGCTACCACTAAATAAAGTAAGTATTCTCTGATACTCTTTAAGGTTCAATAAAAGCTATAGAAGATAAATGTGATCATATTTATCAAGAGTCATCAAAATTTTCATTCCTTTCAAATTAGTCATTCTTTTTTCTGGGAATTTATCCCCAGAAGTGATTCTCAAAGTATAGTTTAGTGGCAGTTGGGGGCTCTCAACCCAGAGGGCCTGAGTTCAGTACTCTTTCGTTATAATACTAAGATATGACTCTCCACGTTCCCTCTCATTCTATCACAGGGCACAGTGGCTTTTCCAGGAGCTGCATGAGGTGTGGCGACACCATTGCTATGACAGGTAAGAGAATGTGGGCTTGTAGGATGGTGGGATTTGGGGGTGATTTTGTACTTTATTCTCATACTTTCAATAACCAGACCACATGAGCAACCTCAAATCACAAAGCTACAAATAAACCACATTCACTCCATCTCTAGAGCACTGATTGCCATTATCACTCAAATCTGGCAGAGACCCCAATTCAGAAACAGAATGTCTATATGAGAAAAAGAAAAATTATACTAAGAAATTTAATACAGACTAGTAAGGAACAAACATATTATTCAGTCATAGAGCCTTAACACAAGGCAAAGATGCCAACCAGGTGTATGCAGAAGCAGCAAGTGCAAGAGACCCAGAGGATTACCAAGGCCCACTGCCCCGAGAAAAGAGTTCTCAGGCCTGGCTGCCCAATAGACTCATCTGGGGATCCTTAAGAAGCTACTCATGAGACATATCCAAAAAAATATTGCTAAGAGCGATGCCAAAGAGTTTATTGCCCAGGTTTTCTTCTAAGAGTTTTATGGTTTCAGTTCTTACATTTAAGTCTTTACTCCATTTTGAGTTTATTCTTGCATAGGGTGTAAGAAAGTGGTCTAGTTTTATTTTTGTCCACTTTTCCCAACACCACTTATTGAAGAGACTATCTTTATCCCATTGTATATTCTTGACCATATAAATGTGGGTTTATTTCTGGACTCTCTATTCTGTTCCATTGATCTACATGCCTGTTTTTATGCCTGTTTCATGCTGCTTTGATTACTATTGCCGTATAGTATAGTTTGATATCAGGTAACGTGATACCTCCAACTTTGTTCTTCTTTCTCCATATTTCTTTGGCTACTTGGGGTCCTTAGTAGTTCCATATAAATTTAGAGATGATCCTTTCATAAGATATATAAATGTCTAATCAGTATATCGTACACCTAAAACTAATATAACATTGTATATCAACTGTAATGGGAAAAAAAATTATTTTAAAGAAACTACTGATGCCCAAGCCCCATTCTGGTTACATTGGACTAGGGAGGGCCCACAGATGGGAATTTCAAGTAGCTTCCCAGGTAATTCTAATGTGGAATTAGTTTTGGGAACTATAACTATAAATGATGAAAGATACCAAAAAGTTCTTGCCTTGTCCTTCAAATAACATATTTTGATACAATATGACCTGTTGCCCTATACATTTCCTTTCCATTCACATAATTTGTGTCTCTGCCTTCTTGAATTTGCAAACCAAAAAGAGGGAGGGGGGAGGCGCTAAACTTTTCCATTCATCAGGCACATAAGTAATTGATCAATGTTAACTTGGACCGCTGTGGTCAGAAAAGCGGGATTTAAACAATGGTATCTTTATTTTACAGACAGATGGCCCAGGAAGCTGGAGAGCTTTCTAACAGTCCTCCAGAAACATTGGGTTAAACCAAGAATAGATCAGAATTTCAGGCCAGACCACTGACCACATCAACAACCTTTAGAAGGTCTGTCTTGCATTTACTGTTCGGGCTAGACAGCTCAAAACTGAGGGGGGGTCAGAGAGATCAATCCAGGCAAGACTGCAGGAATTCCGAAGGGCTGCCTTTGTGACAGGATTTCCTGCTGCTCCTTCCTGGGTGTCAAATGCCCTGCCCCAGTGACTGTGCCCTAACCTCTCCTCCTTGGCAGCCAGAGACCTCGCAGGGAATGGAATTTCGCCTGATGAGAGCAGGAAAGTCCCATGACCACAGAGCTTCCTACACATAAAGAGCTTAACAATATCCCCAGTCCACACCACGAGTTCCTTCTGAAAGTCTCAAGTTCTTAAAGTTTTCTCAACTAGAACTGCCTTTGCCTGCGGGACCCATTAAATCTTAGAGCGGATTTCTCCAGATGATGACTGAACAACAAACAAATCACAAAGCCAGGCATTTGGAAATACAACACATGACTCCCTCAGAGGGCAGGCAGACAGACCCCTAACCAACCCCCCCCCCCCCCCCCCCGCCAGGACATCTCCCCCGCAACCAAAACCAGGAGGCAAAGGCCGAATGCAGAGAGAAAGCCGAGCCTCTTCTGTGTGGTCAGTCCCTGGGGATGAGGCTGCTCCAGCGCTATAATTTGGTTAACTGACCCCAATCCTTTAGGGAAGCTGAAAAACAGCCTTGTTAGCCACACCAGAATTCAGAACCAGATCTCTTGGGATGGCATGCTATCCTCGCGGTGGAAATGAATCTCTCCCTGCCCGCTGCCACATGTCCTTCAGCACACTGATCTTTCTCATGGTGCTTTCCAGGTCACCTTCAGTCAGGGTGATTTGTATTGATGCCTGTCTGTCTTTGTGAACCAGACAGATAGACGGGGTGCATCTTGCACCTCTACATGGTGGGAACCAAGTTTGATTGTTGAATATGACAGAAGCTTCTCAGAGATGAAATGGACAAAGTGGCATCCATTCACATTGAGTCGAGCGGCTCTTTAGCAGGCAGAGCCCACCCAGAATGTTAGCTGAGACACTGAAGAGGGCCGCTGCCAGACAAAAGCAGGGGAGAGGCTGGGTGGGAGGCATCAACAGCGTGCTGGCGAATGCACAGCCACAGAAGGAATTTCAGAACCTCTGTTAACAGAACCTCCTAGAAGACCAGAGTATCCACTACACGCTCCTGAAACAAACACCCAAATGAGCATCAGCTGAGGAGTGACCGCTGCTCACAGCACCCCACCAGCAGGCCTACCGGCAGCATCTGGGCATTCCTGGCACCTGCCAGCCGAGCCTTGATCTGTTCAGACCCCCTGATCATCTTCTGAGAAACAGTGAGATCATAGCTGCAGAGCTGGTAGGACAGCAAGTCATCAATAATGTAGCAGAATTCCCATAAACAGTAAGGACTTCACATAGACTGAAAGCAGCAGGCAAGACACCTACTGGGCGCCCACAGGGTGAAATACCATCACTCTCAATCTGTTTCCCTACCCAAAATTCCTTTTTAATACACGCCATTCAAATAGGTCACCAGATAAATACATCGACTTAATGTAAATGTGGTAAATGTGACTCTGCCTAGTTATGAACAACTATCTTTGTTTATCTTCTAGAAACATATTTAAGATCATCAGGCTAAGCAAACATCCTTCACAATCAGAAAAAGATGAGCTGCCCCCTGCCCGCCCCCCCACATGCACACCACAGATAAAAATGAAATCTAATTATGTTGGTGCTGTGCAACATATTCAGATCTGGTGGAACATAATTAGAGAAGCCAGAGATGCTTTCGAGTATAACTCCTCAGGCCAAAATGCAAACTGTGACATGTAACGCTTCCCCACTAAAGAATTCTTTAAAAACCCATTCTGACCTTGTAGGGCATACGTCCTTCTTTTTCTGTCTCTCAAAGCTCTCAGACATCCAGTGAGTATCTGTCCTTTATTTGGACAGCAAAGTGCATCTCCATCGTCGATGATTCCCTGACTGTATCTGTTCCTGTTAAGAGGATCTCAGACCATGGAGAGGAAACTGGTGCTGCTGGTTCTCCAGGGAAACTCGGGCAGCAAAGGCAATAGGAAAAGACTTCCTCTATATAAATTTTTTTTCAATTTTAGTTTCCTCCTAATAACTTCACTCCCTTCCTTTCTGGATTTGAACCACTTTGTCACTTCACGGAAAAGCGTCAGGACAGAGGAGTGAGACCCCGGCGCAGACACGTAGGTCCCACTCATGGAAGCAGGCTTCCGCTCCGTTTAAAAGAATCCGAACTGCGAGGAGAGAGGCGAGAGAAGCAGCCAACAGGATGTGTGTGGCTGGAGTTCCTGGCACAAAGTCTTGGCTTTCATGTTTATTTTTGGATGTATTTTTCTTGGCCTTTTGATGCAAATTTCTGGCCTGGGAAGTAACCCTGCAGGACAAGATCCTAAGTTGCCAAAAGTAAGCACAGGATTCTGACTTGGGAGAGCGCAGGCCCCTTGGCTTCTGGGCTCCACGAATCCTCACTGGAGAGGGTGGGTCCCTGTGCACTCGCAGGCAGGCAGGCGACTGCCTGTCTGAGGATGGATCCTGCAGTCCTACCTTGGTACCCGGGACCACTAAACAGGCACCTAAAATGCCAGGCCACCTGCAAAGCCTAGCAGTAATGTCACAGTGAAAGAACCTGAAATTGTTTGCATGCTCAAGGAAGCAATAACACCCACCCAAAGGACTTCTGAGATTTTGGCATTCAGTGATATTATGTTTTAAGTGTTTGCCTTTAATTTTTCTGACAGCCCAAGACAGATAGGAACATCAAGCCTATTCAAGCAGGAGCAGATGCCTCTGAAAGATATATTATTCCAATGCGGTTTTTAAAGCACATCAGCAAAGACGAAGCTGCTGTCATCTCAATAATTCCTATTCTCATAGTGGCTTAAAAATTATTAATGGAAAAGGGCTTTTTTTTCTCCTTATATAATCCAAAAGAGGCAGTAAATAGAAATAATTAAAAAGCTTTACAGTCCCACAACTGCCAACACATCTGGGAGAATCGAGACAAAAAAAGAACTCTGAAAATTAGGGACTAGAGATAGATGTAAAACGCTTCTTCAAGAATATTCACTGCTCTAGCTGGGTGGCTCAGCTGGTTGGTGCACCAGAAAGGTTGCAGGTTCTATTCCCAATCAGGGCACATACTAGCACTTAGGTTGCAGGTTCAATCCCTGGATGGGGTATGTACGATAGAAACCAATTGATGTTTCTATCTCACATCTATGTTTCTCTCTCTCCTCCCCCTTTTCCTCTCTCTCCAAAACAAGTCAATAAAAACATTTCCTCGGGTGAGGACAAAATATATATATGTGTATATCCTATCTAATAAAGAGGGAATATGCTAATTGACCATCACACCCTCACAAAGATGGCGGTGCCCACAGCCAATAGGATGGAATAGGCTAATTGACTGCCACGCCCTCAAAGATGGCGGCGCCCACAGCCACAAGATGGTGGCACCCAGTTCCCTTAGCCCCGCTGGGGCGGCAGGTGCGCGGCATGGCCGGGCCCACCCTCAGGCAGGTGCAGCTGCTCCATGCACCTGCCTGCGGAGTCACCCAGTCCCTTCAGCCCCCCAGCCGCCCAGGGCTGGCCCAAGGTGCAGGCAAGCCTCGGATGGCAGCTGCCCAGCCGCCCAGGGCCGCCCGAGGCTCAGGTAACCAGGGCCGGCCGAGGCTTGTGCTGCCGGCAGTGGCAGCAGCAGAGGTGTGATGGGGCGTCACCTTCTGCCCCTGAGGGCTCCTGAACTGTGAAGAGGGAGGAGGCCAGGCTGAGGGACCCCCCTCCAGCGCATGAATGAATATTTATGTGTGTGTGTGTGTACACACACATACATATATATATACATATATATATATATATATATATATATATATATATATATATCTTAGAAATATTCTTGCTTACAAATTGGTTTCTTTTCCTAAGACAGAAACATGAACTTACCTCTTATTTTTCCCATTCAGCTTTATATCCCATAAAGCAGATTTTTTTCTCAGTCAACAATATTTACTGAGGCCACAGACACATTTGGGCAATAAACATACTTTATCAAGCATTACTTCTGTTACAGAGAACAGACTGGTGGTTGCCAGAGGCAGGAAGTGGGGGGTGGATCAAATGGGGGAAGGGGGTCAGAAGGTACCCATTTCCGGTTATAAAATAAATGGTGACATATAATGTAAAGATGGTGACTATGGTTAATTATGATACTGCATTGTATATTTCAAAACTGCTAGGAGAGAAAATCTTAAAAGTTCTCATCACAAGAAAAAAATTGTAACTATGTGTGGTGATGGATTCTAACTAGGCTCATTGTGGTGATCATGTCTCAATATATGCAAGCATCAAATCATCAGGTTGTACAACTGAAACTAATATAATATTATAGTCAATTATAGATAAAAAATAAAAAATAAACATTTAAAGTAATCATTACACCTGAGCAATGATTCTCTGTGACATGGTTTGCCCTGGTTAAAATAAAATCACAATAGTGTGATAAGAAGTTTCTGGGTAACAATTACAGCTTTTATTGTGACATGGGTCAGATTACAAATTTAAAATATTGCTTTTACTTTTAAAGCCTGTAGTTTTATTGCTGTCTTTAAACTTTCAAATAATTTATTCACAAACATATATAATATGTAATTATTTTGAACATGCTCAAACAGGGTTCACAGCAAAGGAAAGCTTTTGTCCAGAATGATGTTCGTGCCATTAAAGCATAGGTAAGCAGGTGGTAGACCACTAGCTCAAGGGCCTCTTGGTCGTATCTTTTATGGATTTGTTCGAGTGTGCCTCTCTAATCTTCTCTGAACACATTGGACTCATCTCCTCGTTCCATGTCCTGTATTTGGAACAGTCCATATCAGGAAGCCCAAGCATGCTACAAAGCTGAAAGCATCTTTATGCAGACACAGCATTGGACAGAAAGTCAGAAAGAAAACCAAAAAATTCCTCATTTGTTGTTCTAACCATTGAAAACCTTCTTATACTATATGTGCTGAGAAGAAATTCATGAAATTGGACAACAAATCAGTCTTTTATTTATTCCAAATGCCAATAACAATCATAAATACCCACAATCTTGGATCAAATATTAATAAGTGGTTTAAAACTCCCAAGCCTACACTTCACTACTTTGCCATTTCACCTCCTTCCTGAGGGTATACAATGCCACCAGTGCCAAAGAGTTTGAATTATAATTGCCTCAAGAACTAAAAATGGGAAAAAACCAAGATGGCGGCATAGGTAAACACCTAAACTGCTGCCTCGCACAACAATTTCAAAACTACAACTAAAAGACAAAACGTCTATCACCCAGAACCACGGGAAAGCTGGCTGAGTGGAAGTTCTACAACTAGAAGGAAAGAGAAAAGAGCATTGAGATGTGCACAAGTGCTGAAAAGTTGAGGTACGGAGGTACACGAATCGGGCTGGTGGTGGGCGACTGGGTGCGCTGCTTTTTTCAACATGAAGGGAGACAAGCTCCTGATTACTCTGAACTCCAGTTTCTAGGGAGACGCTGGGGACCCAAACTCCTACGGGGAGAAGCTGGACTGTCTGCCATCGGGTCTGAAAGTGAGGGTGGCTTTCTTGCAGAGGTGCACACAGCAATCATTGTTTACTGCGCTGGGGCGCGGGACGCGGGGACTTGGAAACGAGGAGACGCAGAGACGGCTGACTGGCAGCCATCACTGTTTGCCACGCCCTTACCTAGTGACTCCCTGAGACCCCGCCCCGCACAATCTACAAACCCACCCAAGCTCCATGCAGCGGCTTTTGCATATAAATGGCCTGCCCCATTGCAGCTTAACCTAACAAACTGCAGCTCTGATCAGACAGCTCCAAAACCTCTAAACCCCAAGCAAAGAGGAGAAAACTGTAGTTCTCGCTGTAGCTCCTGCTGGGTGGCCTCAGACAGTAGCTGACCTGCACGCCATTGGAGATCCAGAAGCCAGTGTATCTAGGGGTCAGTGTGAGACGACACCAGATTTCAACTACTCACATCCATAAGTGACACATTCAAGAGGCAGACTCAGTGAGCACCAAAGCCCCACTGAAGCAAGTCCTGCACATTAAGCGTGTCTCCAGCACAGCAGTTTTTCCATTATAGACACAGCGGGTCCTCACAGACAATTAGCCTGGAGGTCAATTCCTCCCAGTGTACCAAGAGCAATCAAGGCTTAACTACACCAAGACTTTGCACTCAGCCCCAAAGGGGTGCACCAAGAGTGTCCACCTCAGGTGATAGGGGAGGCTGAACGACTGGGCCCTATAGGTCACCTACCACACAAAGCCACTCCATCAACACAGGGAAGCAGCAAAATGTGGAGACAAAGAAACATGTCACGAATGAAAGAAATGGAGGAAAGCAAACTACTGGACATAGAGTTCAAAACCACATTTATAAGGTTACTCAAGAATCTTCTAAAAACCGCCGATGAGACCTCCAAGGAGCTTAGTGAGACCTTCAAGAACCTTAATGAGAATGCCAAAAAAAAATGGAAAAGGACCAGTCAGAAATTAAGCATACACTGTCTGAAATAAAGAATATACAGAAATTCAACTGTAGATCAAAGGACCCCAAGAATCAAACCAAAGATCTGAAATATGAGGAAACAAAAAACACCCAACCAGAAAAACAAAAAGAAAAAAGAATCCAGAAATATGAAGATAGTGTAAGGAGCCTCTGGGACAACTTTAAGCATACCAACACCCGAATTATTGGGGTGCCAGAAGAAGAGAGAGAGCAAAATATTGAAAACCTTTTAGAAGAAATAATGACAGAAAACTTTCCCTACCTGGTGAAAGAAATAGACTTACAAGTCCAGGAAGCGCAGAGAACCCCAAACAAGAGGAATCCAAAGAGGACCACACCAAGACACATCATAATTAAAATACCAAGGGCAAAAGACAAAGAGAGAATCTTGAAAGCAGCAAGAGAAAAACAGTTAGTTACCTACAAGGGAGTACCCATACGACTGTCAGCTGATTTCTTAGCTGACAGTCATATGGGTACTCCCTTGTAGGTAACTATGCAGGCCAGAAGGGAGTGGCAAGAAATATTCAAAGTGATGAACAGCAAGAACCTACAACCAAGATTACTCTACCCAGCAAAGCTATCATTCAGAATTGAAGGTCAGATAAAGAGCTTCACAGACAAGAAAAAGCTAAAGGAGTTCATCACCACCAAACCAGGATTATATGAAATGCTGAAGGGTATTCTTTAAGAAGAGGAAGAAGAAGAAAAAGGTAAAGATAAAAATTATGAACAACAAAATGACAACAAATACATACCTACCAACAAGTGAATCTAAAAATCAAGTGAATGGAAAATCTGATGAACAGAATGGACTGATGAATATAATAGAATCAGGGACATAGAAAGGGAGTGGACAGACAATTCTCAGGGGGAAGGGGGTGTGAGGGGTGCGGGAAGAGATTGGACAAAAATCTTACACCTATGGATGAAGACAGTGGCGGGGGGTAAGGGAATGGGGTGGGGTGGGGAATCAGGTGGAGGGGAACTATGGGGGGAAAAAAAGAGGAACACCTGTAATAATCTGAACAATAAAGATTTATTTTAAAAAAAAAAAGAACTAAAAGTGATATTCCAAGACTTTTAAATTAATTTTCTTCTGAATGAAATCCATAAACATAACTATCTCTTCCCTTCCTCTTTTCTTCCCTCCCTTTCTTCTTCCCTCCCTTCCTCTCCCTCTCTCTTTTGAGATGCTACTGAAAAATGACATATTTTATTCCCTGGTTAATATATTTTATTAAGTACTAATATCAAAGAGGTGTGAAAAGAGGGAAGCATTATTGAACAACTCAATAAATTTCCTATAATTCACTTAAGCTAAGAAAATATGAGCTAACTTTAAGATGGAACAACCCAGCACCCTCAGATCCGACCACAAATTGGCAATTGAAACTTGGAGGAAAAAAGAAAGTTGTTTTCATTAGAAAAGGTGTAGGGTACAAAGAAAAGCATGAAGCTGCTACCTCAGTTATATTTTGGGGAGTATTTATTTAATGTTATGCATTTGTAGAAATTATTGAATAATTCTTCCAATCAGATTTATGATTTTTTAAAAATAATCTGGGTGCTACTAATTTAACTTACAACATAATAGACAACATAAACCAAAAGGTATTTGGGCTGAAATTGAATAGGAATCAAAATCTCACATGGAGTTCTGAGTGTATATCTACCAATGGAGAGCCCGGGAAATTGGCCTTTGGTCAGGAAAGGAAGCAGAATTCCCCCGTCTGTGCTGCCATTCAAGTCCAAGTGTAAGATTTAAAATAGACTATTTGTTCAGCCTTTTAAAGAGCTATTTTTGGACTGTGCTACCTGTTAGTAGTAGGGACCACAATTTTCAGAGTTAGAAGAAGTAACCAGATTCCTGATTCTCGTGTTTGATAAAAGTAAGTGACATCAAGGACATAGACAAGGATACAGCTAAATATAAGGTTGCTGCCATATAATGGGCCGACCATGGCATTCCTCAGAAGTAAATAATCAGGTGAGGTGAACATGCACATTTAGACCCATGATTCAGGTTATCTAATATTTACTATTCACAGCCTATGGCCTAACACTGAGCTCCTTCCCTTGCTGACAGGAGAGGCACTGTCCAGCTTACCTGTCTACTGCCTTTTTCCTGCCATGTCCCAGTTTGGTGAGGCTTCTACCTGAATTCTGAAGCTATGTAATCCCTCCGTTCATGATCTTTCCCTTTTGTTATTTGGCTGACAGATTTGCTAACAGATATTTTTACCAGTGTAATAAATAGCTGAATTATAAACTAGTCAATGCCATGAAGAGAAAAAGAGAAAGAAAAAGGAGCCCTGACCGGTGTGACTCAGCAGTTAGAGTGTTGGCCCACGCAGCAAAGGGTCATGGGTTTGATTCCAGGTCAAGGGCACATACCTGGGTTTCAGGTTCAATCCCAGGCACTGCTCAGGATGAGTGCAGGAGGCAACCAATCAATGGGAGTCTCTCACATAGATGTTTCTCTCTCTCTCTCTCTCTCTCTCTCTCTCTCTCTCTCTCTCTCTCTCTCTCGCTCTCTCTCTTCCATCTATCTCCCCCTCCCTTCAACTCCCTCTGAAAAGCAATGGAAAAAAATATCCTCAGGTGAGGATTTAAAAAAGAAAGAGAGAGACAAAGAGAGAGAGAGCGCCTGATTTGGGCAGCTGTAAAAGATGTTTATGGAACAATTGAGGAAATTTGAACTCTAGAGTGGGTGTTAGATGATACTAGGATATTGTTACTTTTACAGGTAAAATAATGGTAAAGGTATGTAGCAGAATATTCTAATTTTTCAGATATACATGCTGAATATTTAGGATGAAATGCCACGATGTCTGTCATTTACATTAGAGTGGTTCCCAAAAAAAAACAACAACCAAAAAAACCAAATATGAACCAAATATGGCTGTATGTTAACATTTGTTGAACTAAGTACAGGTATACAGGTGTTGATTGTATTATTCTTCTTTATTTTCTGTTAGGTTTTAAAATGTTTTTAACTATATATTTTCAATATTCCCAGGGAGCAACTTCTCAGGAACTGCCTTCACAGCCTGAGGGCTCCTAATTACAATAAATTTTTAATATTTCTCCAAATCACCATCAGCAGTTTGCATCAGTCATCACAGACAGAAAGCAGCTATAATGACACACATCACAGGTAGGACACTTTTTTGTTCTTAAACCGGTTTTCTGAATCTCCTTTTGGGAACAGACTTTTTCAGTTTACCTTTTAAAGTGAAAGATCCAAAAAATGGCTTGTTTGCCTCAAGCTTGGTCCATTTTAATTGACAGAAAACCTCTCCACACACACCTCATGCAAACCTACTTCAGCTCTGCCTTCCTAAAACTAGCTTTTGTCTCTGAACTTTACAGAGCGGTTGGAGCTCTTTAATATTTTCTAAGGGAAGCATTTCAAACAAGTAACCCCGCAATTTATTCACTACTGCCAAGAATAAAAGTAACAGGTTTCACCACCAAGGCCCTCCAAGGCTTTGCAGGACTTTTAAGGCAAAGCATCACTCATTCGCCGGCAGGCTTGCTCCCTTAATGCATCTGTCATTTGTTTGGCTCTGGAGGAAACTATTTGATTACACAAAATTCTTTTTAGATCAATTTTAAAATCTTAGCCACAAGTGGCGAAGCCTGCCAGCTCAATGGGTTAACACTTGGACACACTGAGCCCAGGACAAAGATAAGGAACAACCGCAGGTTCAAATCAGAAGCTTGAAGAACTGAAAAGGAATGAGCGTGAAAGATGCAAGGCTTAGCTGGGCCTTTCTAAGTGCTCCACTTGCCATTGCTGTATATGATGATTTATTCCCCCACACTTCTTAGAAACGAGTGTGATACCCTAAGGGGGCACTGGTAAGCAGCGGTAAATGCTAATGCCACCAGGACCAGTTACATCCATCCACTGCTGTGCCACCTAAGCATTTTGAAGTTGGCAACTAACCAGACATCTTTATGTCCCTCATTTCTCATACCTTATTATGGGGCACATCGTTTTTAAAAGCATTTAGATGAAGCAGATGTTAACCCCATTCATTCTACTTTACCAGGGAATATGTCAATGATGATTTTGAAAATGCAAAAGAAAATGTCAAAGTATTTTGTTCCCTGCTTAAGAACACATCTGTGGAATAGGAGGGGAGAAATACATAAAACACTCTATGGTCATTCAAGAAATAATTATAAGGTATGTCAAACTACAGAAAATTGAGCAAGCACTAAATTAAAAAAAAAAAAAAAAAGATGCCTTGTGTCAAAACGGCTTTTTCACTCCCTTATTTCAAAAACCAGTTTTGAAATTAAATTCTATCCACCAGCTCAGAACAGAACACATTAAGGCCCGACTGTAATGCCATTATCCACGTGGCAGGCCCCTTTTTCCCCCACAACCACATTAATGGACAAAGAAGCCTTGGGGCTCACCTCCCAGAGAGCCTTGAAGTCCTTCTGCTCGATGCGGAGCAGTTCGCTGCTTTCCCTGGTAACGATGGTCGCATGGCGGGGAGTGTTGTCCAGAATGGACTCTCCAAAGGCCGTTCCAATTCCCAGCGTACAGATGGTCACTGCATCCTGAGAATCCCCAAAACTGGTCATTAGAAAATTTAACGGATGGGTGAGTTGTCTTTTATTTGAAGTATAATTTGTATATAATAAAACACTTGATTTAATTGCACAGTTCAATAAGTTTTGACCCAAAGAAAGACATAGCAACATTTCTATCACCCAAGGAAGTTCCACCGTGCTTCTTTCCTTCAAAACCTCCTTTCAGAGGTGATGGGTTTATTCCTATCACCGCAAAGGAGTTTTGCTGGTGTTAGAACTTCATGTGAAAGGGATCAGACAATATGCCCTCTTTGATGTCTGGCTTCTTTTGCTCAACATAATGTGTGTAAGATTCATCCAAGTTGTTGCATGGACCCCTAGTTTATTTTCCCTTTTACTGATGAGTACTTTTCCATTGTACAGAGATTGGCTTGTTCATTTTCCTACTGGTGGATATTTGCCTTGTTTCTAGTTTGGGGATGTTATGAATAAAGCTACTAGTAATAATCCCACACAAGTCTTTTTGTGGACAAGACTATCTTCGTAAATGACTACTATCTGCTTTAAGAAGGGAGGGGAAATCTTTTTAAAACAAACTAAGGTCTTTAGTGAGGAGGAGCAGTTACAATACTTACGTAGGAAACTGGGAGAGGGATGCTGTTTTGTTGGTCTGTCTTGAAGCGATGAGGAAACTGAGGATCGGAGTGGTTGATGCACACAGCCCTAGTTCACGCAGGCGTAACGAGTAAAGCAGTCAGATCCTAACCACTGCTCTCTGACTATAGATCCTAAGCTTTTTGTATCATGCTGCCTCCTGCAGCCACAGCAGAGTAAACACAGCATCTGATTAAGTGCAGGATGGCTAGTTTATGAAATGTTGTAAATCAATGATTTAAAAGTTTCTTAAGGTGTACCAAAAAAAGTAATTTACTCTCTGCATGCAACATCAGTGATAATATTGGGATTTAATCCTAACTACTTTCAAATAATACAAACAGCCACTCAAAATCACCTGGACATTAATTTTGCCAGGCATTACCGACCAAGGGAGATACACAAGGGTAATCCTGAGTTAGAAAGCACAGCTTTCCTTTCATGCATCTAATACACAATAAGCAAACGTTGTTAAGATCAACTTAGTGACTCCATAATCACATTACTAAGGCAAATGCCCATAGAATCCAGTTCCTTGAACCATAGTAAATTGCTTCTGCACAGATATTACCATATAAAATTGTGTTCAGGAAAATGAAATCAATAACATCTCAGAAAAGAATAAAAGATTAGGGGAGAACTTAAGAACAGCCTGCTAATAAATTTTCCAGAAAGTCAGTTGCAAACAAATTCAGCCAGAAACATATCCTGAGAACTGACATGTCAATAGTCAGCAATAGCATGGTACATTGGAGTAATTTTCAAATTCTAATAAAAGCACAAGATGGATTATGATAAATCACAGACCTTCATGAATTCTCTAGCGTATCAGGTTCCTTTGAGAATGCCATTAGCTTACTTCATTTTATCTTCTGAACCCTTCAGAAAGGATTCCGTTGCCTAATCTGTACTTTCCAGGGTTAAATTTTATTTTAAGACTTGACCAGGGTGAGTCATAAATATTACTCCTGCCACTATCCACATAACAAATATCTAAAGTCGTCCGCAAAATCTAATGCAAAAGTACAATAAAGGCCACCTGAAAGAAAATATTTACAGTGACACAGAGACTGAAGAAAGCAGCACCTACTCAGGAAATATAAAATATTAACAACATTGCCGGGCTGGTTGAGAGCTTACCATTGAACCAAGAGGTCAGGGTTGATTTCCGGTCAGGGCACGTGCCTGGGTTACAGGCTCCATCCCCAGCAGGGGGTGTGCAGGAGGCAGCCAATCAATGTTTCTCTCTCATCATTGATGTTTCTATCTCTCTCTCCCGTCCTCTCTCTGAAATCAACAAAAACATACTTTTTAAAAATTTTTTAACAATAGTAAAGAAATGTCCTATTTTGGGATAAGATGGCAATTTATTTTAAGGTCTTTCAAATGTGAAATGAAGATTTGAAAACTTGAATGTCTATAATATATGGTGGGTTTAGCAGATGCTGTGGAGTCCTGCCAGATGTCCCCACCCCTTTCCCTGTCCCCTCCCTCCCCCATCACTTAGCTTTCTGAATGGTTGCCATTCACACCTCTGCATTGCTCCACCTAAGGGCAGAATGCTGGGCAGTTAATGCCTGGACAGTACACCCTCCACCAAAGAAGCATAAGAGTACCCTGGCTTTCTAACCCTACACGGTTTCTTAGAGGGTCCCCTGGGGAGTGAGCTCAGTTGCCCACAGTGGAAATCCTCTTATCAACACTTTTACTGACTTTCCTTCATTTCTTATCTCACTTCCCTACTTCTTTATAATGCTTCCCAGGGTCATGTCCAAAAAAAACCCCACTTAGGGCCAATCATTATCTCCAGCTCAGCTTCTGGAGAAACCCAAAACAAGGGTTAGCCAAACATGGCTGTGAGTCCCGAGTTACACTGAGCCCTCTGGGGAGGCACTGGTCAAACCAGCATTGCCAAAGAGACTTGTGTAACAGGGACAGAGGCCAGCTCATCACTTACTGCTTTGCATCAGACACATCGTAAGTTCAGTAACCCTTGGGTGGCACATGGGAAGACTTCACTGTGTTAGTAAAGCATAGTGGGTCTCTGAGGCCTTCTACTATATAACTAGGGGTGTGGGCTCTCAAAAGAATGGTACATCACTGATATGGGTTCTTCCCCCGATCTGATCCAGCTCTCTCCCATTTACCAGTCCACTTGATCACTCCTTCTCCTACCCTCTACAACACTCAATTACCCACTTACCCTTATTAGCACAAACCCTACTGTGCATCTATATCCATGCAGATCTCCACGTGGGTGAGTATCCTACTATGTGCCATGCACTTGGCCAGGTGTCTTGACTATGGTGCCTCATTTATTTCTCACAACAGTTAAGCGAGATGTATTTAAGATGCTTTGCACAGTACCTCATTTGTGGGATGGAAGGAATCTTTCTTATAAGATTATTAGCAGGATTCAATAAAAATAAAATAATATATACACTGAGTTCTGTATGGTTCCTGGCATATTGTAGGCGCTCCATAAATAAAGGGAAGTATTATTTCTGACAGCCATATTTAAGCTATCAAAATTTCTAAAAAGCTAATTATATAAGTTGTCCCCCAAAATATATACACACTTTGAATAATTATAAAGGAATTGTTTACTAAAATACATTTCATTTTCAAAATTGAGTTATCAGCTGTTAAAGTGTGTATACATTTTTTAGGGACACCCTGTATTTTTCTATTATTTAAGTAACAGAGAAGCTCTATATTCATTTCCTGTTAATCTTCCATTAACAATGGCTTTTCAACACTTAAATTCCAAGTTTCTCTGACGCCCAGTTTGGATGTCAAGTGGTTTGAATGATCTGCAAAACACTTCAGCTCTCTGGGGGAGCTTGTATTCAAAGAAACCCTTCTGATGAATCCTGCTGTAAATCAAAGAATCCTTTCGTTCTGCTACTAATCACCCCTTAATTTATCTGCTTTGTATGTCAGAATTATGGTATACTGAGTTTTCATAAAGCAGCATTCTCATATGAGGCATTTTATTTGCTTGTTTCATTATAAAGTACAGCTACGGTATGAAAATGGGAATGGTGCTAAGAAAGCCAGTGATTATATGTCACTGATATCCAAGCTAATAAACATGTGCCTTGCAAATAATGTCTATAAGCGTCTACTAAAATCCAACTGACACAAGTTACAGGCAGCCTGATGAAACTTAAAATAACAATCAATCAAATAAACATAAGAATTCTCAGTGGTAAGTATATTAAGATTTTTTAATTGTCCTATAACTTCAAGGGGTATCTGATCTTTTTATTATGTTTTTTTTTTTTTTAAGATTCCACATATTAGTGAGAGCATATGGTATTTGTCTTTCTCTGTCTGACATATTTCACTTAGCATAACACCTTCAAGGTCCATCCATGTTATTCTGAATGGTAGGAGTCCTGGCTGTTTATGGCTGAGTAGTGTTCCCTTGTATATACATCACATCTCTGTACCCACTCGTCTATAGATGGCACGTTGTTTTATGTCTTGGCTATGGTAAACAATGCTGCTATGAACCTGGGGGTGTAGATATCATTTCCATTTAGTGTTTTCATTACCTTTGGGTATATTCCCAGAATTCAATTTGCTGGATCACACGGTAGTTCTATTCTTAATTTTTTTAAGAATCCCCGTACTGTTTTCCATAGTGGCTGCAATCCTACCAGCAGTGCACAAGGGCTCCCTGTTCTCCACACGCACACCAGCATTTCTTATCTTTTGGCTGATGAGCACCCTATCAGGCGCGAGATGCATCTCATTGTGGCTTTAATTCGCATTTCCCTGATGACTAGTGATGCAGGCATCTTTTCATGAACCTGTTGGCCTTCCGTATATCTTCTCTGGAGACATGTCTACTCAGTCCTTTGCCCATTTTATAACTGGCTTGTTTTTTTGCGACTGAGCTGTATGAGTTCCTTATATATTTTTTATATTAACCCCTTATCAGATATGTGGTTTGTAAATATTGTAAATATTTTTCCCATTCCATAGGTTGACTTTTTACTTTACTGATGGTTTCTTTTGCTGTGCACTTATGCATATTTACCTCATTTCCATGTTACTTAAGAAGAGTTCATCTCACAGCACATTTATTGTTTTGGATACATGTTGTGTTAACATTGAGGAACAAATTGGTCCTTCAAGTGTGTAGACCCTAAGACACAAATTTTTACAAGGCAAATATTTTTACAATTTTTATTTTAGAACTATAAGCAATTCTTGCCATTAATTTTGGTAGTGTCTGTGTTTGTTTCATAGGTTTGAATTTAGTACTGAAATTTATTGAATGCTCCAAGTTATTTTAAAAAGTAAAAATTTAATGGAACCTAATCTCTGAATTTGTCAAGACATTAGAGAGCATTTGCCATCTAAGGGATTTATTGCCAAGCACAAAGGCAAAATAGTTCTAAGTCAAATGTGGATTTTCTAACAAATAGAAAAAAAAAGATCTGTTACTTTTCGAGCACTTCCCTGGAATTGGAGTGTTAGACACAGCGTAACAGGACCAGGTATGCTGGCTGCGGGAAGGTGCTGTCAGATGGACCAGCATTGGCCTTGTGATCATTGAATGAGGGAGGCCAACCCTAGTTCAGCAGAGGGCCAGTCTCTGCTGCACTGTAGCTCAGTCTTGCATCCACCCAAACAAAGAATTACATGGCAAAAACACAAATATAGTATGTGGATATATGGTGCAGGATGCTAAATAAACCTGATCGGTTCCGAACAAATAATATGACCTGGGCGTAGACAAGTAGCAAGAGATTACAAACTACCACCATGGGCTTGGCACCATCCAAGTTTTATTGGCTCCATAAATGTGTTCAGAAAATGTTTCCCGATAATGACAATGTTCTCTGTCAAAAAATAATGGAGTGAAATGAGAGTCAATGGAAGAAACAGACAGGCAAACGCAGAAAGACAAAGACAGGTCCACATAAAGGAGAAACCTGCCTGTCCTTTACATTTTATAAACAAAACTAATGCTTAAAAACATCTTTGATGCAGAGATAAAGAGAGGGTAAATAAGAGCACATTTTACTTTTTTTTTTGGGGGGGGGGGGGGGGAGGGTACCAGTAAAAGATCCTTCCCCAAAACTGGGCTACAAATGGCCAGAGAATTTCACAGAGACAGATGTGAAGATGTATAAAATGATGACCAAGGCCAAGTGCTGCTCAGATTGTCTGATCCCACGAAATGGCTGAACAACATTGTTAAACTTCTTGCTGTTTCCAATACGGAGTACATTTTATATGCTAGCACTTCCCTCTTGTGGTAAAATTACAGCATTGCAGGCATAGCCATCAACAGCTTTCCCACTCTGGGCAATTAACTTTTCTTTCTGGAAATGGAAAAAAAAAAAAAAAAAGGCACCAGAACCCCTGCTCTATGCCAAGTTTTGTGCTACGTGCTTCATATACACTAACTCATTTAAGAGAGAACTGCTATCCCCAACTTACAGGTAATCTAACTTGCCTAAGGTCACAGTAATTGAGAGGCAGAGGGAAACTTCAAATGTCTGATTTTAACCACTGTGTTTTGCATTAGGTATTTATTTACAATTCAAATGAGAAAGAGATGTAGAAGTTTAATGAATTAATTAATTAATCTCATTCTCTATTTTGCAGCACGAACCTGTATGAACCAAACAGCCACCTGAAATTCTACTTTGATATGACTGGAAACATATTATAACCTCTTTGATGTGAAGATTAATTCAAAGCCTTATGTGTATCTGGGACTTCAATGTTTACCATGCCTAAAAGGCCCCTCACCTATAAAATCTGCAAAGAGCAGGACCTTTTCTCTCTCTCTTTCTCTGTCTGAAACACACACACACACTCACACACACACAGAGAGATATATTGTTGCTTGACATAGTGCAGTTTATAAGCCTATTTATTATTTTTAAATTTATTGTTTATAATTTGTACCAATTTTCACCTTTTACCCTAAATCTAGTCACATATCAATGAAAATAAAAGTATACTCATAGTATTCATTCTCGTGGGAATGTAAAATCTCTGACTTCTAGCCCTTTAAGTTAAATAGACACCCAAACAGGCAGATCCTTGAGAGCAAGAATTCAGCTGTGGGCACCTGAAGGTGTAAGTGTCCTGTTTAAGCTTAGGTAAGAGACTGCGGATAGGGCCAGGTGTCCCTGGGAACTGGAAAGATTAACCCTTAATAGGATCTGTGTCGCCAAGTGCAAGTTATGTGAGCCAGGTTGGGACACTTTGGGATGGGGCAGTGGTGTGTGAACAGGTCCTCTGCTGAGCATTCTAAGTCTCATGGGGTAAGACAGAGACTGGCCGAGGCAGGAGCGGTGTGTGGGAAGCTGGGGAGGCATCTCTGACAATTACACAGGCACGGAGTGAGAGTGTTTCTGAAGTAGGTTTTGTTTTATGAGTAGCGGAATCAGTATGATTTGTAGGAAGGTATTTGCAAGGGTAGTAATCTTTAAAATTTCATCAAAATTTCCCTGGCCGTGTGGCTCAGTTGGTTGGAGCGTCGTCCCATACACCGAAAGGATGCAGGTTCAATACCCGGCTGGGGCATATATGGGAGGCAACTGATTGATGTTTCTCTCTCATATCAATGTTCCTTTCTCTCTTTCCCTCACTCTCCCTCCCTCCCTTCCTCTCTCTCTAAAAATCAATAAAAATATATTCTCGGGTGAGGATTTAAAAAATAAATTAATAAAATTTCATCAAAATCATAGGAGCAGAATAGTCTATGTATAATTTCTCAAAATTCTTATTACAAACATGGTTTCTAGGCCATAACTAAAGAAAAAACAGCACATAGTACCTGCTCCTCAGGGTGGGTCTCCAAGAGGCAGGGCCCACTGTCCCCCTCCTCGTCCAGGAGCTTTGGTGTTCCTCACTCCAGGCCATACTTGAAGCCTGGGGCTCGGGGGTAGAAGACTCAGGCACAGAGAGTTAGCCGGACTGTGTGAGAGGAAGGTGCTCTAAGCCAGCTCAGCAGGATTTCGTACCGCTGTGGGCCTGTTGGAGCCAGAGGCAGGCCCACAGGGGAGGCAGGCTCAGCCTGCCAGGTCAGCCTCCCAGCTGGCAGGCTTGTGTTCCCAAACTGACCAGGTGGTGGCCCCAAATAGAACTAGAGGTGAACCCTCTGGCTCTCCACAGCCCATCAGCTTTTTTTCTCTGTCCTCCCCTTCCAGGAAAGGACCTAAAGTTTATATTATCAGTCACCAGGGTGTTTGTATTTTAATACTTCTCTCGAGTGTGGAACAGATGGCTTTCTCTGTTAGAATCGTAGGCATCAATGATTTAAGGGGGCAAAGAAGGGTCAACACACCACGACCACCACCCATGGTACTGGAGGTGCTTGTGACAAGCTCCCTTTGTAGGCCCCTTCTAGATACACCAGACAAATGGAGCACATGCTGGCCACTGCTAAGGGTGGCAAGGCAGGGCCTGATTGGGTACAAAAATCATGGTGACTTCCAGCTCTATGGGTCACCACTAGCCATCTTGAGCAGACCACTCACTCACCTGTGACTTGAGCAAAATCTAGCATAGTTGGGTCCACCTAAAAGAGTGGCTCAGACAAAAGCATTCAAGTGAAATGCTTTGTAAATTATGAGAGTTACTACTAGTATGCTCGGAGGATATATCAATAAGAAATGTGTAACCCTCAACCTAAGAGCCCAAAGAATTAAAAAAGAGCATGCCAAACCAACCATACAGAGAGCAAAAAGCTATGTTTTCTTAACCCAGTGAGCAAAAACGTACAAGGGAATGATGGGAAGGGACAAAAAAAGTAATATTGCATTGAAACAGGCAGGAAGGTAATATGAATTTTCTGAGACAAATAAAATATTTATGTTCTATGAAAGTTATATATAGTCATATTTTCCTATAACTATATAAAAGAAATAGGGTGATTTTGTTCAGAAAAAAATTCCATCAAATCAATATCACCTAATAAATATATAATATAAAAACAGTGTGCCAGAATCTAAGAAGAGTTCTTCATTATGTGTTCCTTATTTCAATTAATGGCATCGCCATCCACCTCTTCATTCAAGGCAGGATCCTCCCTTTCTCTCAACTCCCCATAAATCCCATCAACACCAATTCTAACATTTCACCTTTACCTTGTACATACAGTACCTCAATCTCCCTCCCTTATCACCCATACTTATCTACCCCATGCTCTAATCCAGAAGCCTTTTGAGGGAATGGAACATGCTCATTTCACTATATATCTCCTAATCTGAAAGGTGGTGGAAGGAAGGCCCACATCCCACGGGTTTCTGCAGAGTATGAGAAGTGGGCCATCCCCTACAGCATGTCTCAGGTGGAGGAAACACCTGTGAGGTGCGCTTGCAGGTGAGAAAGTGTGGAGCTCTGAGCTGGAATCAGAGATGCAGGAGGGTGGCTGCAGGAGCTATAAAGGGAAAGCTCCTTCTCCCCACATCACTATTCCTTCTGGATGGCAACTGTATAACCAAACTGGTCAAGAACTTGAGCTCTAGGATCACAAAGAATTGGCTCTGATACCTAATGGCCGTGTAACCTTGGGCAAGTCATTTAGCATCTTACTTGTAAAATGAAACTAATGATAGCACTAAATGGGAGAGGGCAGTGTAGTGAAATAATGCTTGCAAAGTGCTCTACGCATAGCTGCCTGTAGTGGGCGCTCCGTTACCATTAGCTATTCCTGCTTTCTTCTCACCATTCTGGCTCAGCTAACACTCCAATGAGGGGCTGAAACTCAGAGATAAGTTTGAGAATTTATCACCATCATCTCCTCTGAGTTCTGACTCAGATAAGACAGACATGTAGGGCAGGTAGAGACTTGAGGAACGAAAATGAAGAGGTAAGCTAGCAAGACACTCTGCCCTATCTCTTTCCTTAATTCTTAGACTCAACTTTTCTCCTCTTCCTCCTCCTCCACCTCATTTTTTTACTGCCCATGCCCACCATTTTTCCTGTGTGAACAGTAGAAATAACGTAAAATTTGGAGTATGTCAGGCCTTAATCCAAATTTTTCTTTGGTCCAGGAAAAATTATACCTATGTTGCTGAACTCTATTTTCAAGCTCAATTATAAAATAGGACATAAATGCCTAAAGATGAAGTCAGTTAATGTTCACAGAACCCCTAGCACGGTGTGACACAATGAAGGCACTTAGCAATGTTGTTACTGGTCTCTAGGAATAGAAATTCCAGGTCTTTTTTTGCTTCTCCTCCCATGGTCCATCATCCAACCCCATTTTTCTCCCATTGGGGAATATGATGGTGAATTTTATATGTCAGCTATGGTAACCAGTTCCTCAGACGGTCTAATTCTGCCATAAAAATATTTTAGATGTGATTAACATTTATCATCAGTAGACCTGAAGTAAAGCAGATTGCCCTCCATAATGTGGGTGAAGGCCTTAAGAGCAAACAGATTTCCCTTGAGGTTTCCCAAAGAAGAAGTAATTCTGCTTCCGGACAGCAACACAGAAACTCTACCTGAGTTTTCCAGCTTTTAGAGTTACGGTTGCAGCATCACCTTTTACATTAATCTCCCGCCGGTCAGCTTACTCTACAAATGTTGAATTTCCCAGCCCCCACCATCCCATAAGCCAATTCCTTAAAATAAATCTTCACCTGTCTATTCCCTGTTGGTTCCACTTCTCTGGAGAACCCTAATATAAGGTACTACTCTGACTTGGCCACATCACTAGAGGGCAGAGACCCAGAACCCATTAAAAGGCCAGCTCGGATAGAAATCACTTTTTTGTTTCTCCTTTTCAAGCAATTTGCCATGGAATGGGGTACATCCGTCCTGCTCATTCTCCTTAGCTTCTTCCTCCCACGTGGCTGAAACCATGTCCTGCCCATCAGAGCTGATTAAAAGGCTGGGCCCTCTGTCTACCTCCAGCCACTCTCTGGAGTGCTGGAGGATTAGAGGGCAATGTGCTTCATCATCCTTATGTCTTAGTGACTATACAAATCAATCCAGAAAACCCTGGACACTGAGGAGTGACGTACACTGGGGAGGCAGGAAGCCAGCTTTGATACAAAGCTAATGATTCCAAACAACTTAAGAGATGGCCAAGCCCAGCTTAGGAAGTTCTCAGCATTGGGTTTGAGGTTAAAACCACAGCTAAAATCTAGAATTAAAAGTTTGTTAAAATTATTTTTTTTAAAAAAAGCCACAGCTAACAAAGTGTTACTCAGTTATTCTTTGCTGGGACTGCATGGTGAGAGATAATTGGTCCAGGGCAATAGTCCAAGAGCCCCTGGCCAAATACTATTTTAATACCATCAAAATCTCACACGGCTTTTAACATCTGCTGTGTCAGCACATCACTTCTGGTGTGATTAATCATCCCTTAGGTACATCTGCCTTGCCTTTTAAAAATTATTATTATTATTCTTTCCTCATCGCTCTTCCCTCTGTTTTCCTCTCCTTCTCACCCTTTTTCTCTTTAATTCTCATATTCTTTCCTTTTCCTCTCTTTCCTTGCCTTTCCCTTTTCAGCTTCCCCCCCTCTCTCCATCATTATTCATTCAGGACCACCTGGAGAAGCAAGGAGACTCATCCTCTTCCAGGCCTTGTGCCCTCCATACAACCACACAGGTGAGACGGGGTTAAGGTAAGCATCAGGAGCGGCTCTGAGCAAAAGGCCCAGAGGGTGCCCACCAGGACAGCAGTCTGCAGGTAGAAGGTGGGCAGCTTTGGCATACTTCTTCTGAGTCAATTAGGGCAGAGCAGTGGCTAAGAGTATATATCGTGATGCTGGACTGCTTGGGTTTTAATCTTAGTTCCCCTAATCTCTAGATACATTACTTGGCGCAGGTTATTTAACTACTTAGGGCCTTGGTGTCCTCATCTGTAACATGGAAACAGTAATATGACCTCTCTCATAGGGTTACTGTGAGGATTAAAGTGGTTAAAAAAAAAAAAAAAAAAAAAACACCTGTTAAGTGCTTAGAATGTGGCAGATATCCAAGAAATGCTAGCTAGCTCTTCTCAGTGTTATTGGAAAACTGAGGCAGCTTACAAGAATCAAAACCTACCTCTCACCTTGGCCCTCACTGAAATCCAAGAGAAACCTGTCCCCGTGAGAGAGGGCACGAGGGAAGTACCCTCAAGGCCAGGGGTTGGGTACAGGTTCCAGGCAATCTCTAATGGACTTTCAATGCGTTGATGCATAGAAAAAGTATGCTACGGGTTAAACAGGACTTTGGCCTTGGCCTGAGACTCTAACCATCTAACAATGGGTGTAACAGAAATGTCCACCTTACCAACAGTCTTTTGGGTTTTTAGATAAGTATAACACGGGCATCTCCAAGAGGCGAGTAAGTTCCTACAAAATTTAAATCTCAGATTTAGTATGTCATGAACGTTTGTCACAGTTGAAGTGTGCTACATGTGAACGAGGCTCAGAGCACTGTCTTACACATGGTACTCAGCGACAGGTTATTTGTCCCTTTAATTGTTTCTTTGATTTTTCTTGATAATTCGTTCTGATTTTACAATTAGCCAGTTCTCTTTCCTCTGTGTTTAACTTGAGTCCCGAATATATGGATAGAAAACTTGGACCATTTTCATACTGAAGCCTGACGATGGTTTCTGGGGGCCATTCTTTTGAGAGTTAAGGTCCGTGGCTCCAAATGGGAAGCTTCTGTACATGTTGGCCACATGGGTTAATGATGGAGTAAGAGTCAGTGCAGACTGGCTTATTTCTCTTAGCATAAGTGAAATAAGCCAGTGGGAGAAAGATAAATACCACATGATCTCCCTTATTTATGGAATATAATGAACAACATAAACTGATGGACAAAAACAGATCCAGAGACAGAGAAACATCGATCAGACCATCAAACCTTAGAGGGAAGGTAGGGGAGGATGGAGGTAAGGGGGAGAGATCAACCAAAGGACTTGTATGCATGCATATAAGCCTAACCAATGGACACAGACAACAGGGGGGTGAGGGCATGAGTGAGGGGGATGAGGGGGTAATGGGGGGATAAGGACACATATGTAATACCTTAATCAATAAAGAAATTAAAAAAAAGAGTCAGTGCAGATGTGAAAGGAGACTCTGGGTCCAATTTTAAATACTCACAAATATTGTGGCATGGGGAGGGGAGAAGAACACGAATTTTATCTTTTAGGATGCCAAGCTCCTCAGAGGTGACTAAGGAAGATACAGGAAGCCAGTGCTGCACTTTAAGGGAAATGTCCTTATTGGCCCTCCTACATTTGAAAGGTGAGGTAGAGAAATAGTGAGAAATTGTAGGCGGACTGCATAGAGCACATTTTCCCGAATTGCTGGAGCACCTAAAAGGCCACAGGGGGTCACTTCTAGGACACGGAAAAGTCAGGACACCAGATGGAGGAAGGCTCTAAGGAGAAACCCAGTAAGACTTGCTTCTCCTTCCCCCTTTGCTCACATTTCACCTTACACACAGCAATTTATCACATCGCAAAGGAATCGTTTGCATTTCCCAACAGACAGCAAGATTCTGGAAGGCAGGCAAGGGCTCCTGAATGTCATGCTCCAACACCTGGCACCATACTCAAATCTCAGAAGACATTCAATGTGTATGTTTCTGGAGTAATTTAATAAAGGAATTCATCAAACATTTGAACTTCATACTCGAGGAAAGAGGAAATAGGTTTGAAATGTAATTTTGATGGCACAGAAGACATAGGGATAATGTGTCATTTAAAAATAATAAGTCCTACTTTAAAAAAATGGGAATAAGACATCTTACCTGGTGACTGCTGGTCTCAGATACTTTTACATCCAGAGACCCTGCCAGGACAGCATACCAGTTTGTGCCAATATCACCTTGACGAAATACTGAAAAAGAAACAGTAATGTAACTATGCCGGTTTTACCGTATGACCTGATAGTTTCTCACTGATAGTATAAGTGAGACTTGAATGTAGCTGAGCTTATGACTCTTTCTCTTCCTGTTCCCACCAGAACATGACATATTTTTCTTCTTCTCATCTATCAACAAAGCTATATCGTATTTATTCAATATTCTATGAAGTGAAATTCTATTTAAACGTAACTCATGTTTATAGAGCAGTAATAAAGAATGATAACCCGAGTACCATATGATCCTTTGAATTTAAGAAGAATGATGTTCTATGCAATTTATCTTGAAGACATTATATTATGATTCTTGGAAAATTATTATTCTAGATGGGGTACATATTAACAAGGTTATTTGAATCAATAAAACCAGACCACTACCCCAATTTCTTAAGTCTATTTCTATTAAAAGCAAAGTGTTTTCTAGGACTAAATGTCTCCTTTGAAGCTAAACAATGAATGATTTAAAAAAATTAAAATCTGCTTTAAAAGTTTTAATGATTGTATTATCTGTCTGTTTTCTTGTTATTTTTTGTTTCTTGTTTAAATAAATTCACTGCTTTAGGCATTAGGAGTTAACTGCTCCTTGAAAATGACTCTCTCATCACGAATTTCTGAACCTGATTTTGCTTTACTTTTGTACTCTCAGAGAGGAAACATTTAGATTTTAGATAGAACCTTACTTCCCATATCATGTTCAGACAGTACTTGGGAAAGTCATTCTGAAACACGGGTTCAAAAATTTTCCTTGAAGCTGATTGAAGCGCCATCCCTGCACCGGAACGTTGCTGGTTTGATTCCCAGTCAGAGCACATACCTAGGTTTTGGGTTTGATCCCCAGTTGGGATGTGTATGGGAGGCAGCTGATCAATGTATCTCTCTCTCCCTTCTCTCTCTCTCTCTCTCTCTCTCTCTCTCTCTCTCTCTCTCTCTCTCTCTCTCTCTCTCTCCCCTCTCTCTCTCTCTCCCCCCTCTCCCTCTAAAACAAATAAGATAAAAATCAATAAAGTTCTTTTTTAAAAAATGTCATACAAACCCAACAATCCTTTTAAATATTCTACCTAAATAATCAGATGGAATTATCTGACATTTTAACATTCTTTTCATAGTTAAAGTCAGCGGTCTAGTGACTCAATAAGAAATCACATGAGGACTCAGTAGGACAGCTGGATTCTGGCAAGGCCAGTGCTCCCGGCATAACAGCAAGCCCCTGGGAGCCATACTTAATGTGACAAGCTGCTCTCAACTCCCTGACTAAGGCATGCTGTGGAAAGGGGAGGAATGACAATGGCATCACACCAAGTGCAATGATAAGCTTCAGATGGGGAATTGATGAGTCTATATCTGGCCTCTCCAATAACTGCTGTTCCTGGCCTTTGCAAGTGACTTGATTTAGAGTTAGGGCTTTAACTTCTGGCTCCAAAAGACATTATCAGTTGCCAATCATATTCACATTATATATCATATTAGATTCATTTTGAAAATGGTTTTAAGCCTGGCTGGTGGGGCTCAGTGGTTGAGCATTGACCAAGAGGTCACGGTTCGATTCCTGGTCAGGGCGCATGTCTGGGCTGCAGGCTTGATCCCCAGTAGGGAGCATGCATGAGGCAGCCAATCAATGATCCTCTCTCATCATTGATGTTTCTCTCTCCCCTCTCCCTTCCTCTTTCTGAAATCAATTTGTAAAAACCAATTGAAAATGGCCTTAAGAAACAGAAAATAGAGTTTCATTCCCAAGAGAATGAAATTTCTGATATCAATAATAATAATAATAATATGTTTGAAAACAGTGCGTTTGAATGATTGTGTTAATAGAAGTGTGACTGTGTGTGTGTGTGTGTGTGTGTGTGTGTGTGTGTACACATGGGAAAACATCTTGAAGGATACACACAAAGGGTTAATAGTAATCTCTGGGTTTGGGAATTGCGGTGATTTTTATTTTGTTTGTCTTCTACATTTTCTAGGATGATGTTGTGACAGACCCTGTTGGTTTCCCATCCAGAATCATGCCCTCCCTTTCTCTTATCTAACTGAACATTATATATATAAGAATTATATACAAGTTTCCATCCTCCTTCCAGGGCCAAGTGCTCAGAACAAGAGTTTCTTTCCTAGCTCCAATGGGGTAATAAGGAGATTGGTCTAATTCAATCATGGCAGTCCCATTATCTTTGAGGTGACTGGTTTAGATATGGGCTTGTGATACAATTCTAGCCAATACAGGAAGTCTGCTGTGGAACTTGTGAAAAAAAGTCACAAGAAATAGTCCTTTAGCAGGATGATTTGCATTAGCATGCAATGCTTCCAACAGCAGCAGCTGTCTTAGATCCATTTGGGACAAGTCTAAGGACAGAGGCCAACACCTGAAGATATACAGCAAAAACCAACAAACAAAAAGATGGGAGGGACCTGGGACTTTAATAATGTCATTGAGCCAACCCTGAAGCCATCCTATCTCAAGACTTCTGGCATGTGAGTAATTGATTTTTCCTCTTACACGAGTAATTGGTTATTCAAGCCAGTTGGATGGGAGTGTTTTGTTACAGCATCATAAAGCATCCAACAAATAGGAAAGCATTAATTTTTTAACGAGAAAATACTTTTATAAAAATGCAGCTAACCATCTTGTTTTACTCTCCCTGCCCCTTATTCACACCTGGAATAGACAATATCACTGAGGTTATTTCAAAACATTACTATTAGCAGTAGTTAAGTGACCTTCTATCTTTAGTTGAGATTCTACTGACTATCATCGTATTTTGGGGTTAGAGAAAATAATTATTTGAATTTCTAAGGATACAGATGAATTATGTGAATCGGTATATTTTTCCAGCTCCATCTGGATGTGGGCTGACCTGAAAGAGCCATTTACATGCTGTGAACAAAGGAGTTAAGGAAATGCCTACATGAAACTGAATAAACAAAGTAGAGGGAAATGTCAATCTAATACCTTCACTTGAAGCTCAAATATTGGCACATAAATACCCCATGTGCTATCTATCCCCACAGAATAACCACAAATAAGCACAAACTGGACATGAAAGTATACTATTGGAGTTGAGTTTCTTACATGTTATTCCTTTTTCCAGATTTTCATAATAACCACATAAACAAATCTGATGAAGGAGATTTGGGTGAAATTTCTCAAAAGCTTTAACTTCTTTCAGCCGTGTGAAGATTATATCCACATCTTCACTGGATCGTTCCAATGGTCTATAAAGGGGAGACAATGCACAAAAAGCTGTGTTAGCAAGGATTTACTTGAGTCAACATGCATTATTTTTGTTATATTAAAGTTTACCCAACTATCCTAATTACAGGTTTTTCATTGCAAATGTTTATCTAACCTATCCCCATCACAGGTCTTTCCAAGCTTTCCTCAACTATTCACCTTAAATCATGTTTACTGCAGATGGTGTGGCATTTCAATTTATGATAAAAAATATATATTTGCCCGGCTGGCCTGTCTCAGTGGTTGAGCATCAACCTATGAATCAGGAGGTTGTGGCTCGGGGGGAGGGGGAGGTGTGCATGCAGGAGGCAGTCAATCAATGATTCTCTCTCATCATTGATGTTTCTATCTCTCTCCCTCTCAATTCCTCTCTGAAATCAATCAATCATATATATATATATATATATATATATATGTGTGTGTGTGTGTGTGTATGTATATATGTATATATGTATATGTGTATATGTATATATACATACACACACATATACATATATACATATATACACACACATACATACATATTTGGTCTTTGTCCACTGCTCCTGGTACATAGTTCCTAAAACTTGTAATTTCCTATGTAAGAGCCATAGGGGCATCTTTGGTTATATTTGGTCTTTTGTCCTCAGTTCCTGAAATGCTTCAGAACCATGAAGGTGGAATGGGTGCCTTGTTACTCATAACCAACCCCCTTCAACTACAACTGAGTTTACATTAATGAGGTGACTTTTTTAAAGCCCCGAAATAACCTAAGGATGGCAGCTGGTTGTCAGCGGAACCACCAAGTGATTAGAGGGTTGGAACTTTCAGTCCTACTTCCCACCCTCCGGGGAGGGGGTGGAGGCTGAAGATTGAGTTCAATCACCAAAGCCAATGATTCAATCAACCATGCCTATATAATAAAGCCTCCATAAAAATCCTTCAGCTACTGGGTTTGGAGAGATTCCAGCTCGCTGGACAAGTGGAAATTTGGGGACAGATGGAGCGCACGAAGAGAACAAGGAAGCTCCATGCCCTTCCTCATACCTTGCTTTATGCACCTCTTCTATCTGGATTTTCCTGAATTATATCCTTTTATTAAAAAACTGGTAATTTTTTTAAATAAAAAAAAAAGTAAACTGTTTTCCTGAGCTCTGTGAGCCACTCTAGCGGATTAATCAAACCCGAGGAGGACGGGGTGGAAACCTGTTTGATTTATGGCCCGTTGGTCAGAAGCACACGTGACAACCTGGTCTTGTGATTGGCATCTAAAGAGTGAGAGTTGGAGGTACTTTTGTGGGACTGAGCCCTTAACCTGTGGGATCTAAGGCTACCTTCAGTTAGACAGAGTCAGAACTGGCTTGAGTTGAGTTACATTGCAGGACACCTATCTGGTGTTTCAGAATTCCTCATCTGCTGTCTAAACTTTGAAGCCATAGACACAATGAAAAGCAATGTTATCTGTCATTGCTTTTATTGGGTATTTCAGGGAGTAGGGAAAATTCCACTCAGCTAGTGGAATATCTTACCTATCCAACCTCTATAATCTAACCCTGGGGATAATCCTTCTATTGCCCTTCTTCTCTTGTGAATCCATAATTTCTGAATGCCACATAGATTCTTAACTCCATAGAGGTTAGGCTTGGCACTTCCTTTACAGATCTCACAGTACCCAGTAGAGGGCCAAGCATGTCCATTAGTGTGATTTTCTACCGTGACCTCAAACTGAACTCATCTTCTCTCCCACATCTGCTACTGCACCTGCACTCCTTATTTCCATGCATGAAGCAGGCTCGACCTCCCTCATCACATCCAGGTAATTCTACCTGCTCAGTGTCTCTCAAATCTGCCCCCTCCTCTTACCCCTACTGTCACTGCCTCAGTTGCATGTGAATGAAGGGCATGTGAAGCCTGTATTGGGACATGAAGCTGAACAGTATGGCAGTCCTTTCCCAGGAGGCTAGAGAGCTGGGTTCCACTTAATAGACAGCAGAAGTATTTTTAGCAGTAGTGACATGATTGGATGTGCATTTTGGAAAGATCACTTTGACTGCAAGTAGAGGCAGATGGGAGAGAGTAAAGGCCAGCCACCAAGAGGCCAGTTAGGAAGCTCTCACAGTGTATCGAATGATGAGGTGGATTTCTCTAATTATAACTCATTCCTTTCCACTCCGCTTCCACAGCGCTGGTCCCCTAAGTAAACAGAAGTAAAAGCTCTAATGTCAGAGAAGTTCTTTTCCTTAGCCTGACATCTGATACCTAGGGCCCATTTTTTAAAATCACTTTTTTAAAACTTCACTTTTAAACATGTTCAGACAATTTACAAAAAAGAATCATTTACAAAAGAAGATACTGGTAGGCAGGACTCAAAGGTGACCAGCAATGGCCCACACCCTTGTATATTCCTCTTGAACATGGACAGAAGCTGTAATTTGCTTTTAGTCAGAAGAACATGGAAAAAATAGAGCTATATCACTCCCGTGATTATGTTAGGTGTAGGGAGCAGCTATAGGGTTAAGCCTCGGACTGACCTGTTGGCAAAGCCACAAACAAGTCCCAGCTTAGAGGGCACAGCCCTCTTAGCATAATTAAGCTTGACCTTATGTCGCTCCCTAGATCCTTCCTGGGTAGCTAATGGGCTATGGGAGGTGCAGCAAGTGCTGCTAAACAAGTGAAACTCATAAGAACATTGTAACTATGGTGACCACTACCTCGTTTACCTCTGACTATAAAATAAAGGCTCAGCTTGCCATCTGGATCTCTCTCTGTGGCCTCAGCCAAGCACAGGAGATCACCTAGACCCAGCTTATTCTCTTTGTCTGTCTTTTCTAAATCCTTCGCCATGCCCACCCCCCTCCCAACCCTGCCTCAGGCTCACCGAACCCTTGGCTGAGCTGGCCTGGCACAGTTAGGTATATGACAAAGGTAAAGAGATTTCACAGGTGTAATTAAGACCCCTTGGACAGCATGGGAAATATCCTATCTAATAAAAGAGTAATATGCAAATTAACCATCACTCCGCTACACCACAAGCCATGCCCACAAGCCACGCCCACAAGCCAATCAGGAGCGAATATGCAAATAAGCCCAACCAAGATGGCTACAGACACAGAGAGCAGGAGGGAGGCTTGGGTTTCCCCGGCAATGGAGGAAGCCAAGCTTTCCACCTGCCCTTGCCAGCCCAGGCCTCCACTCAAGGCTACAAAGTTTCAATGATAGAAGATACATAAATCCAAACAGAAATGGCAGCAGCCACAGAGCTGGAAAGAGCAGGAGGCTAGGGTTGCCCCCGGCGATGGAGGAAGCCAAGCTTTCCGCACACCCTGGCTGGCCCAGGCCTCACTTAAGGCTACAAAGTTTCAATTATAGAAGATACATAAATCCCAATAGAAATGGCTGCCGCCGCAGAGCAAGCAGAAGGCTTGGCTCCGCTCCAGGCTACAAAGTTTCAATTGTAGAAGATATATAAACCCCAGATACCAGGGCCTCTGCTTGGGTCGCCAGGGGGTGTGGCCAGCCTGCAAACCACCACAGGCCCCTCGCCCAGGCCGCCTCACGCCCCAAGGGAACCCCCACCCTGATCCGGGACACCCTTCAGGGCAAACCAGCTGGCCCCCACCCATGCACCAGGCCTCTATCCTATCTAATAAAAGAGTAATATGCAAACTGACCATCACTCCAACACACAAGGTGGCTGCCCCAATGTGGTCAAAGATCCTGCCCTAATGTGGACACAAGATGGCCACCACAAGATGGCCAGCAGGGGAGGGTAGTTGGGAAGAACCAGGCCTGCAAGGGAGGGCAGTTGTGGGTGATAAGGCCAGCAGGGGAGGGCAGTTGGGAGGAACCAGGCCTGCAAGGGAGGGCAGTTGGGGGCAATCAAGCCTGCACGGGAGGGCAGCTAGGGGTGACCAGGCTGGCAGGGGAGGGCAGTTGGGGGGGACTCAGGCCTGCAGGGGAGGGCAGTTAGGCGTGACCAGGCCTGCAGGGGAAGGCAGTTAGGGGCAAACAGGCTGGCAGGGGAGCAGTTAGGCATCAATCAGGCTGGCAGGGGAGTGGTTAGGGGGTGATCAGGCTGGCAGGCAGAAGCAGTTAGGGGCAATCAGGAAGGCAGGCAGGTGAGCAGTTGGGAGCCAGCAGTCCTGGATTGTGAGAGGGATGTCCGACTGCCCGTTTAGTCGGACATCCCTCTCACAATCCAGGACAGTCGGACATCCCTCGAGGGGTCCCAGACTGGAGAGGGTGCAGGCTGGGCTGAGGGACACACACCCCCGTGCATGAATTTCATGCACCGGGCCTCTAGTAGTAAATAATACTGTAATAACTATGTCTGGTGACAGATGGGTACTGGAAATATTGGGGGGGGACACTTTGTAAAGTATATGATTGTCTAACTACTATGCTGCACACCTGAAACTAACACAAAAATAATACTGAATGTAAACTGTAACTGAACAAAATATAAAAAATTGTTTTAATTGTGTAAGATTCCTAATCAGTTGACCTTAGTGAATCAAAAGAGAAACTTTTTTCCCAGGTGGGCCTGACCTAATCTAGTGAGTCCTTTAAAAGAGGATGGAAGAAGTGGGAGGTTCCTTTGCTGGCCTTGAAGAAGGAAGCTGCCATGTTGCAAGGAGGCCACAGAGCAAGGATGTGTGAGGTCCCTGGCTGTCAGCCAGCAAGAAAACAGGGACCTCAGGTCTAAAACTTCAAGGAATTGAATTCTACCACCAATCATGTGAACTTGGAGGAGGTCTCCAAGCCCCGGAAAGGAACACCAAGTCAATGCCTTAATTTCAGTCTTTAAGACTCTGAGCAGAAGACTCAGACAAGCCATGCTCAGGCTCCTGCCCATGGGAAGGCAAGATGATAAGTGTCTGCTGCTCTGGGCCACTCAGGTTGTGGTCATTTGTCACACAGCAATAGGAAACTAATACAGACATGAAGTTATTTTCTCATACTGACTCACTTGCTTGTGGGTTCACTGCCCTCCTGGAACTTTTCCTTACAACATTCTCTCTCATCTCTGAAATCCAACTGATAGCATTTTTTGGCATCAATTTTATTATGTGTTATTATTTCACATTTCATGCATGCAAATATAGGGTATCCCAAAAGATGCATATACACACTTTGAATAATTATAAAGGCAGTATTTAAAATACACTTCATTTTCTCAAATTTGAGGTATCAGCTGTTAAAGTGTACACACATTTTTGAGGGACACCCTGTATTGTCTTCTGGGAGATACTCTTATTCATCTATTCATTCATTCAGTAAATACTATTGGGTTTTTTATATATATACATTTTATTAATTTTTTACAGAGAGAAAGGGAGAGGGATAGAGTTAGAAATATCGATGAGAGAGAAACATCGATCAGCTGCCTCCTGCACACTCTTTACTGGGTATGTGCCCACAACCAAGGTACATGCCCTTGACCAGAATTGAACCTGGGACCCTTGAGTCCACAGGCCAACGCTCTATCCACTGAGCCAAACCGGTTAGGGAGGGTTTTATTTTTTTATCAACCACTGAAATCACTGTTTTCCTGCTTTTAGGGTTTTTTTTCCCCTCAGGGTTCTTGAGCTCTTTTACTCAGCTGACTGATGAGGGGGTGGTCCTTCCCACAGCAAAGTGCTTGCAAATATTGATTATCATATACCTAAACAGCAGGTCATCTAAGGGGAGATATTTCTGTTGATTTTATGGTTATTGTATATTTTCCCCATGCTTATGTGTTATTTTGTGTTCTGTTATTATTGAGTGCTAACTCCTATAGAAGCTCTGAGGGCCCTCATGGGACAATGGACGCCAACACCCAACAGTCAGACATGTGGGGGTGCAGGAAGTAGGCAAAAAGGAAAGGGAAAGTGGGAGTCAACTGTTCTCTGCGCAGCTGCCTCTCTATGATCGTGAACTTGGCCAAGAAGTGGACAACAAGAACAGACTTAACAGCACTGTCTTCTTGAGGAATGTATGTAATGCTCAATTTCCTCAACTACTTCCCTTGTCGTTTTTAAATTTTAATTTCAATTGTAGCTAACAGATAACATCATTTTAGTTTAGAATGCATTTTATAAATTTCAGTAAGTCTTTTAATGACCAGTAAATTAATTTCAGACTATTGGGTGTCATGTTAACTAAATATATTTGCATTAAAGTGAATTCACAGTTTGTTCATTTTCTTCTTTTTTTTTTAATTTGAGAAAGAGAAAGGAGAGAAAGAGAGATTGATTTGTTGTTACATGTATTTATGTATTTATTGGTTGATTCTTGTATGTGCCCTGACCAGGGATAGAACCCGCATGTTTGTTCCTTTTGTTTTAGCAGTAACTTAGTATAATAAAGAGCTAGTCCCTACCCCTAATGAACAGTTGAATCTGGGATAATACATGTGAACTCTATAAATTATAAAAGGCTAGAGAAATAATTACTAGTACCATCATCTTCATCATCACCATTATTAGCCACAAAATCGTTTTAAAATAAGTGTCTAACAAAAGCAATGAGTAAAGTTCTTCAAAACATACTAGAGTTCTCATGTGCCTTTTAAAGGCTTTATAGATAGGTGTGCATGGATGTTTTTTTTCTATTATAACAACAGTAAGATCTCAAACACTATGTATTTGACAATCTTGGCCTTTTTGTAACACTATTAACTTTTCAAAGGGCTTTGAAATTTTTGACCAACCTGTTAAATGAAACAGGTTTTATGAACCTAATTTTACACGCAGAAACATCTGATGCTGAGGTTATGTAATTACTAATATACTAAAATCATGTGTACTTATAACACCAGTGATGGCATGGATCTATCAAAAGTCTTTGTAACTCAAGATGTTTACCACTTACCATGTTATTTTAATTATGATTATTAACCACTTAGAATGCTGAAATGTTTACTCTTTACTAATTACAAGTTTTCCTAACAATGTCAACAATATTCAGAAAAAAAGGTATTGAAAATACATTCATTCAATCTGTAAATATTTACTGAGTATCTATATGAGAGGAGAATAAAGCCCTCCAGTGATTTTTTTTAAAAAAGGCATGGTCCCTGCACCCAGGAAGTTAAAATTGAATCAGGGAGAATTGTATATGTACAGCAATTATCAAGCTGAAATGTGGTAAGAAGCACAGTTAAGACAGGATAAAGGAAATGGGAATTCAGAGGAGGAACAGACATCACCTATGAATGAAAGTTCTACAAAGACTTCACGAAGGCATTATTGTAAATTCTCCCTAAAATTAGTTCTTTCTCATTTCTCTTTTTACAACTACAGTGATATTACTGGTTAGCCATTTAGTCCTAAAAATGGCCACACTCACTAGAGACCTGTTCTAATAACTCCACTTCCTGAGTTTCCTACACCAACCACTCCCCACCACACAGACACACACACACACACACACACACACACACACACACACACACACACATCAGATACATACACACAGATACACACACATACATCCAGAAATGCAGACACACACAGATACATATGTACAAATACACATACACTCACACATACTGACAAAGATTCTTTGTTGTCCAAACTTTAGTCAGGTTCTTGAACCTTCTCTTGGACCCATCTGTACACCTCCTTATAAAATCTATTTCTAGCAAAAATCCTGCTAAGTCAGTTTAACCAGAAACCCCCCTCCCTCAATACCTGACCACCTGCAATATGTGATTGGGTTGCTCATCCTCCACTATCCCCCAGGTGATGTCTGATCACCCTGGCCTGTCTTCAGCAAGAATTCAGTTAGGTCCGTTTAATAGAAGCCCCTTCACCCCTGAAGTTTCCTCTTAGTAATTCCCCCCTCCCCCTGAACCCTACTCCTTGGCTATAAATGCCCACCTCTCCATGCTGTATATGGAGTTGAGCCCAACCTTTCTTCCCCACTGTAAAGTCCTATTATAGTGGTCCCTATATCTATTGCCACAGTCTGGAATAAAGTCTGCCTTACCATCTTTTGTTGTTGTTGTTAACCCTCACCTGCGGATATTTTTTCCATTGATTTTTTTTGGGGAAAAAGGGAGGGAGTGAGGGGGGGCGGAGAGAGAAAGAAACATCAATGGATATTTAGGTCATTTCCATATCTTGGCTATTGTGAATAATCTAACCACCACTCACTTCAATGCTATACTTACATACTACTTTCAAATCAAAACATTGACTTAGCATTTTTATCCACTTATTCTGTGGTTTCTTCAAGTTGTCCCCAAGCAGGGGCACCAACAGCAAGATACAAGAGGTTTTCCATGAACAGCTAGGTTTAAAATAAATTAATTAAAGCCTTCATGGAGAGTTCCAGGGGAATGTAAGCTGAACTGAAATGCTAAAGGTCACACAATACATAGCATCTCTGACAGCCAGAGTACACAGACTGCCCTGACCACCCTGGACATCAAACTGAGACTCCAAAAATGCCATGTTAGCCCAAGATTTAGACCTACCCTAAAAAAAGCTCACAAATAAGCTTCAGTAAAAAGCAAGCTGACTGGCCAGTAAGTTAACTGCCTATGAAATAGAAGTTGACATTCTTTAAAGAAAGAAACAAAATCCAGATTCTCAATATCACAGCAACACAATGTCTAGCATACAATCAGAAATTGCTAGATAAGCAATGAAACAGGGAAATGTGGCTCATAAACAGAAAAAAGTAAATAGAAACAGACCCAGTGATGACAGATGTTAAAAATATCAAACAAGGACTTTAAAAACAGTTATTATAAATATGTTTAAAGATTTTAAAAGATTAGCATAATAAGAATGGTTACTTTAAAAAGGAAGTAAATGGAAATTCTAAAGCTGAAAAAGACAAAATATGAAAAGAAAAAAATTCATTGGATGGGCTTAAGATAGACTGTGCACTGCAGAAAAAAAGATCAATGAACCTTAGTACAGGCAGTAAAAAATTATCTAAACTATAGCATGGACAGAAGAAATATAATAATATTAACAATAATAATTTTATAATAATAAAAATAACAATAAACAGAGATTCAGTGACCTGTGAGACAATATCAAGAGGACTTAAACTACATAAAATTGAAGTCCCATATGGAAAAAAGAAAGAAAATGAGGAAGAAAAAAACATTTGAAGAAAAAAAATGGCTGAAGTTTTTCTAACTAAAAGGCAGCTAATATACCAAAGAGTCTAAAATGTTATGAAATAAAACGTCTTCTTTGAGTATGGTTGATTAAAAATGGCCACAAGTGTTTTGTCATTATCACCATCAAGAAATGGGACTTACTTCCCTCTTCATAAATCTAGGCCGGCCTTGTGACCAACAGAATATGATAGAAGTGATACTATGTGACTTATGTTTAGCACTATCACTGAAAAGCAAGTTGCTTAATCTCCATGGGTTCTACCTTAAAACAACTACTGATCAATATGGGACTGGCTTCCTCATATCTGAAAGGAAGCCATGGGGCTAAATTATCCTCGAGATTCTGTCCATTGTTAGAAAAGTCCATCTTTAGATTCTGTCCATCTTTAGAAAAGTCCAAAATAGGAGTTATATATTGAGCCAAGAAATAAATAAAAATAAATCAGGGTTTTATGTCAAAGAGTTAGTTGAGAATATCTTAACCAAAATGGGACAGGACTTTCCAGATCTATTGCTAAGTCAAAATGCACTCAGGAATTTGGTTAGAAGGATGTTCTCTGTACAGTATAACTGGCTATGGCCTATAAGTTAAAGATTATATAGTATAGGGCCTTATCAGCTAAAAATTATTGATAAACTAAAGATTAAGTAGGGCACAGTAGGATGCATTTCTTAGGATATTGTCAAATTCTCTTTTCCTTCACAGTGCCCCGGCTTTAATAGTGAGTAGATTGTTAAATAAAACTAGAGTTGGCTAATAGAGAATATGATTTTTGGTAAATTTTTGGTACACTAAAACCTTTTGTCATACCCACCCACCAAGACATCTCATTTCCATAATTCCAACACTATAAATGCCAATGAAAACAGATGCCTTGAATTTCATTCTTATGCCCCTTCAGAGTGTAAAATGGCAAGAGCAGTCCTCACCAACACAAATTTCCAGCACGCCTCACTGCAGAGAATGAAAGGCCCCAGGCAGCAACATGATTTGTGCCAAGGACATATGGCGGGGATTGTGATTAGTTAGGGATGAAGATTCAATTTGACAGTCTTTCTTTTTACTGTTAGTCATTTTGGTTTTCAAAATTATCAGAATTGATAGTCCAGGCTCGGTAGGCTGGAGTATAGAATGCTATAAAAGAAAGCTGGCCTTGCATATAATTTCAGGCAATGTTTGAATTATTACATTCGGCAATTATGACTACCCCAGCAATAAGATACCTAGAGACAGTTCCCTAAGGAGCAGTGGCTGGCCAAAGTCGATATCGGAAAGGGAACCTTGTTACAGTCACGTATGGTCCACTTGGTAAACAGGTACTGTGACTTTCCATCTATGCAGAAGCCAGCTCCAGTTTGAGAGAGTGTAACCGACTTCCTAAAAGCCAGAGGCTGGTCCACCTCTTAGTCCTGCTGTGAGGAACAGGAAGCCGCTCCTCAGGGCCAGCAAGAATCAGATCTTCACACCCATCCCAGTCTCAGGTCTCCTAGCAAACAAAACAGGAAATATCTTTGCCCCACCATTTTTTCACCTAAGCAGAGATAAAGAGCATCACAATTCTGAATTTCAGTCTCTAGCCTCTGTCATTCAACAAATCTGTTGGATGTCTACCACGTGCGAAGTACAATTAAAAGGTTCTTTGAGAGTCACAGGAAGGACTTTGATTCTGATCAATAAGGGGATCTAAGACCTCTGTCTAAACGATGGTAATGCAAGGGTGAAAGCAGTCCTATGGGGCCATATAAATGTACACAGACGTCTATATAAAGACTCCTGGGAGTTCAGAGCTAGAGGAAGCAAGAATGAGTAGAAAAATCTTTACAGAGGACATTTTTCTTCAAATTTTCTACTTTCCACAGCATTTTAGTTGAAATTTGAACTGGTCCATGAAGAGTGGGCAGAAATTGTATAAGCACAAACAAAGGGTAGCAGATTTCCAGGCAAGAAGATGACAGAAGTAGGAAATTATAGGCCAGGAGAAGCCAGTAGTTCCAAAGGTCTAAAGTGCTAATGGTTTCTCCAAGGGGAAAACTGAGCAATGAGACTGAGACAGGACAGACTGCATTCTGCTAATCACTCGGGTCAGCAGAGAGCTGAAGGAGACTGAAAGAATTAGAGCCATTATTTTAGAAAATTCATCTTCTAGCAAGGAATGAACTAAAGGAGAAAGGGGCAAAAGGTATGGAGATTAATTAGAACAGAGCTTTAGGGCTCCATATATAATACCTTTTACAGTATCATGCCGCCTTCATTTCCATAACACTTACACAATCACATCCATATGCTCATCCGTAGGCGTGACAATAACCATCACTCTCTTCTTCTCTGCCCAGTGCCCACTTAGAAGTAAGGTGACACTTCTAAGTAAGTCCAGGACAGCCATGGCTTATCCGACAGTCCAGTGAAATCAGTAACAGTGCCACCAATGACTCGCAGAAGTATCCTGACTTAGACCATAAATTACACACGTACCTTATTTGGATACCCTTTCTCCTTCCACTGTTCTGCAAGCATTCTCCTGCATACCAAGGGCAGGGAGCCAATTTGTACAATTCACAGCCCACTCCCGCACTCACTGTATGGTGATTATGCGGTCAGTTTGTCTCCCTCCCCATGTCACCAGGTAATCCCCATTCTTCTGGATTTAGAGCTCTGCTGCCTTCGTCCCCAGCTCCAGAATGGCGAGGCCGAGCAGGATACAGCTCCAATGGAAAAGGTGTTGGTGCCGGAGAGAGGGGGGTTGGGATGCAGTGGAGGCGCAGGAAGAGGCCACAGGGACTCTCAAGGCTGGGGCAGGGAGAGAGGGAGGACAAGGGCTCTCCAGCTCTTGATGAGTAAGATTCCTGACCTTTGTCTTCTCTCATCTGCAAGCCTCAGTGGGTGTGTGAAGATGATGAAAGGATACATGGAATCAGGACAACTGAAAAATGTGGCTTGATGGCACGAAAGTAATACTAATTATAGTGGTTTATTTGAACATCCTAGGAAGCATTTGTCCCTAATTACAATGCTGTCCAAGAACAAATATGTAAATTATGAAAGGTGCCAGATCAGTTTTATTATAGCTTTAATTGATAATAATAGTAAACGCCCTATGTGTGTTCATAATTATGGTTTGTTACTCATGTGGCATGATCACTTGTTTACATTACTGATTCCTCCTAATATTAACAAATTATCGGATACAGTAAAAGATCTGGATTTTTCAGGCACCTGTAAATGTTTATGGGGCAGAAAAAGCCAAGCCAACAGGAATGATCTTTTTTTTTTTAATCTTTATTGTTCAGATTATTACAGATGTTCCTCTTTTTTCCCCCCATAGCTCCCCTCCACCCGGTTCCCACCCCACCACAGGCCCTCGCCGCTCCCCCCTCACTGTCCTCATCCATAGGTGTAAGCTCTTTGTCCAATCTCTTCCCGCAAACCTACTCCCCCTTCCCCCTGAGAATTGTGAGTCCGCTCCCTTTCCATGCCCCTGATTCTATTACATTCACCAGTTTGTTTTGTTCATCAGATTTTTTTACTCATTTGATTTTTAGATTCACTTGTTGATAGATATTATTTTTTGTCACTTTGTTGTTCATAGTTTTTATCTTTACCTTTTTCTTCTTCTTCCTCTTCTTAAAGAATATCCTTCATCATCTTACCTGATAATAGAGAAACATGTAAATTGACCATACCTCCACTACGCCCACAGCCAATAAGAGTGAGTATGCAAATTAACCCAACAAAGATGGCGGTTAACTTGCATACATACCTGGGTCCCGGGAACCTCCTTGGCACCCAGGTCACTCCCAGCCGGCCATCGGGTGGAGGCTTTAGGCTTGGGAAGGGGCCAAGCCTGGGATCGGAGGGAAGGGGTTAAAATCAATGGAAACATATCCTCAGGTGAGGATAAAAAGAAAAATAAAGAAATGTCATATCCTATGAAGGACACATCTTGAAAATGCTTAAAGAAAGTTGTCATTTTTTCATGGTGAAGGGACTGGAGTCCGTGTTGATGAAAATACCTTGGTGGCTCCAGTGACTGGCAGTGGCTGCAGCAGCGGGGTGATGGGGCTGGCGCCTTCCCCTGATCAGCCTGGGCGCCTCCCTCAAAGGGAGGCCAGACTGCAGCTTAGGTCGGCTCCCAACGGGGAGCAGGCCTAAGCCATCAGTAGGACATCCCCTGAGGGCTCCCAGTATGTGAGAGGGGCAGGCTGGGCTGAGGGACCCCTCCCCAGTGCACGAATTTCATGCACGGGGCCCCTAGTTTCATATAATACTGGTTTGGTAGTGATCAATTCCTTTAGTTTTTTCTTGTCTGTGAAGCTCTTTATCTGACCTTCAATTCTGAATGATAGCTTTGCTGGTAGAGAATAATCTTGGTTATAGGTTCTTGCTATTCATCACTTTGAATATTTCTTGCCACTCCCTTCTGGCCTGCATAGTTTCTGTTGAGAAATCAGCTGACAGTCATATGGGTACTCACTTGTAGGTAACTAACCGTTTTTCTCTTACTGTTTTTAAGATTATCTCAAAGTCTTTTGCCCTTGCCATTTTAATTACGATGTGTCTTGGTGTGGTCCTCTTTGAATTCCTATTGTTTGGGGTTCTCTGCACTTCCTGGACTTGTAAGTCTATTTCTTTCATCAGGTAGGGGAAGTTTTCTATCATTATTTCTTCAAATAGGTTTTCAATATCTTGCTCTCTCTCTTCTTCTTACAACCCCACCCAAGCTGTGTGCAGTGGCTTTTGCCTATGAATGGCCTGTCCTTTTTCAACCTAAAACCTGTCCAACAGGCAGCAGCTGGGTCAGGCAGCCCCAAAGCAATCAATCTGGCAGCAGCAGCCTGCCTTGCCACACAGCTGGGCCCTGACTGGGTACTTCCAAACCCAATACAAAGAGGAGGAATCTGCAGATCTCTCTGTAGCTCCTGCTGGCCGGCCCCAGGCAGTGGCTGACTTTGCACCTCTTTGGAGATCCAAGAGCCAGTGTATCCAGTGGTCAGTGTGAGACCATACCGGATTACAACTCTTCACATCCATAAGTGACACACTCAAGGGGCAGACTCAGTGAGCACCAAAGCCCCACTGAAGCAAGTCCTGCCCCATAAGAGTATCTCCTGCACAGCAGCTCTTCCACTGTAGACACAGCTGGTCCTCACAGCCAATTGGCCTGGAGGTCAATTCCTCCCAGTGATACCAACAGCAATCAAGGGTTAACTACAACAAGACTGTGCACACAACCCACAAAGGGGTGCAACAAGAGTGTCCACCTCAGGTGACTAGGGAGGCTGAGCCACTGGGCCCTATAGGACACCTACCACACAAGACCACTCTATCAACTCAAGGAGACTTAGCAGCTACCCAATACACAGAAACAAACACAGGGAAGCAGCCAAAATGCGGAGACAAAGAAAGATGTCACAAATGAAAGAAATGAAGGAAAGCAAACTACTTATAGAGTTCAAAACCACAGTTAAAAGGTTACTCAAGAATCTTCTAGAAACCTCTGAGAAAATTAGTGAGACCTTCACGGGTCTTAGTTAGAATGCCAAAAATATGGAAAAGGACCAGTCAGAAATTAAGCATACACTGACTGAAATAAAGAATAATATACAGAGATTCAACAGTAGACTAGAGCAGTGGTTGGCAAACCACGGCTCGTGAGCCACATGTGGCTCTTTGGCCCCTTGAGTGTGGCTCTTCCACAAAATACCACGTGCGGGCGTGCACGTACAGTGCAAATGAAACTTCGTGGCCCATGCACAGAAGTCGGTTTTCGGCCTGGGCGAGTCTATTTTGAAGAAGTGGCATTAGAAGTGAAGGTGTCGGTTGGTTGGGCGACGAGTGATGCGGCACAGGTGGGCCGCGGGATACGCAGCGCGGGGGAGGCGCGCGCAATTCATGCACGAGTTGAGTGAGCCAGTCAGTCAGCATCTCATTGTGCAGTGGTTAGTGCTAGTAGCATCTGCAAATCGCACGCGGGTGACAAAAGTACCTACTCGAAGCATGGAGTTACCTGTCTTTTTCCAACCAGCTGCAAATCCTACAGGTATTTTTGTCGTCAATTTAAGAATTGTAATTATTTTGTGTTGGTGGCTTTATTATCATAAAATGAAACTTTTTTTTAGGTGCCCTGTTTGACATGGCTACAAAGAAGAAGCAAAGAAAAACGGAAGACGAAAACTATGAATTTAAAGTTGAATGGACCGAGACTTTCACATGTATTCAAAACTTAAATGGCCTTCCGACCTGTCTTATTTGTCAGAAAAAATTGGCGCATAACAAGAAATCAAATTTGGAGAGACACTTTACAACTAAACACGTGTCATTTAGTACTAAATATCCTGTCGGTGATGCAAGGAAGAAAGCAGTTGAGGAACTTCAGAAGAGTCAAGAAAAATCAAGTTCTGTATTTAATTACTGAATGCAATCTTCCAACAATGTTAATATTGCAAGTTTTGTGGTTAGTCAAGAGATTGCTAAGAGAGGAAAACCATATACAGATGGTGAATACATAACAAGTTGTTTTATAAATGCATCCGAAGAACTATTTCGGGATTTTAAGAACAAAGCAGATATTCTAAAAAAAATTAAAGAGTTACCATTGTCTGCTAAAACAGTGAAAGATAGAACAGTCAAAATGTCTTGGAATATAACCAACCAGCAAGACGAAGATCTTAAATTGTTTTCAGCTTTATCAATAGCAGTTGACGAGTCTTGTGACATAAATGATACAGCGCAAGTTTCACTTTTTGTACGATTTATTTCATCTACAGGTCCTAAAGAAGAACTTTTAGGATTATTGCCACTCAAATGTCAAACACGTGGAAAGGATATAGCAAATGCTGTAACTGAGTGCATTGAAAAATATCATATTCCACTCGATAAAATTGTCTCAATTTCAACAGACCGGGCGAAAAGTATGACCGGCGTAAGAAACGGGTTTGTTGCTATTTTGAAAGAAAAAATTAATTACGAGATACTTACCATTGCATCATTCATCAAGAAGTGCTTTGTGCGCAGACATTTCCAGAAGAAATTTGCAAAGTTATGAAATTGGTGATTAACATTATCAACTCCATTATAGCTAAAGCTCTTAATCATTGCCAATTTAAAGAATTTTTAGTTGAAATGGAGAGTACGCAGATCTTCTGCTGCATAACAAGGTATGTTGGTTATCAAGAGGAAACGTTTTGAAACGTTTCGCTTCCTTATTAACAGAAATTAAAGCATTTCTCCTTGAGAAGGGTGTTCACTATCCAGAACTAATGAACGATCAGTGGATCCAAAAATTTTATTTCATGGTAGACGTTACGTCTCATCTAAATCAGCTTAATCGTAAACTACAGGGGAAAGGAAACACAATTTTTTCCATGTTAGAAGAAGTTATTTCATTCAAAAACAAATTACCTCTTTTTGCTCAAGATTTTGAAAGAGAAACTTTGATTCACTTTCCAAGCCTGTTGAAACATCGCCAATAAAATAATTCTGATATTGACATTTGCTATTTCAAAACAACACTTTTAAATATGAGGGAAGCTTTTCTCAACAGGTTTCAGGAATTCAGAAACAGCAAAGCGACATTAGCCTTTGTTAAAAACCTCTTAATGCTACTGTAACAGAATTAAATTTTTCTCCCTTTAATATTGACATTGGCAACTTTGAAATGCAATTGCTGGATTTAAAAAACAAAGAATTGTGGAGCTCGAAATTTGAACGTCTTTGTGCTGATATAGAAATATTGGAGAAAAACAAATGTGAACTTAGTTCACAGCACAAGTGGTCTGCTTTGAAAGACCTGGAGAAGGAAGATATGTTGATTTTTAACACCTGGAATAGTATTCCTGACTCATAATCAACTGAAAAAACTAGCATTTGCTGTTCTTTCCTTATTCGGGTCTACATATTTATGCGAAGAATCATTTTCAAGCATGAACCTTATCAAGAGTAAATTGAGAAGTCATCTTATTGATGAGAACCTGGAATCGTGCCTAAAATTAAAAACAACAACATACAAACCTGACTTACCCAAACTTTCCAAGGAGAGGCAAGGCCATTGTTCACATTAGTGTTTGTCTGTCATTGTCATGATTTAATTTTATGGATATTGTAAGGTAAATTGTAAGGAATTTAATTTTATCTACAAATAATATCATTATTAAGTATGATATCAAGTTTTATTCAACGTACCTATAGTTTAACTAAGACTTAAAACTTTAAGTAAAGTTTATTAAGTTAATTTTAGGGAACGTTGTGGAGTGAAAGAAGATGTAGTGTCGAGGATTGAGAAAGGTATGTTGAGATGGTTTGGACATATAGAGAGGATGAACGAAAGGAGAGAGACGAAACAAGTATACAAGACGAGCGTGGATGGGAGAGTTGGAAGGGGTCGACCTCAGCGAACGTACCTCAATCAGACTGAGGACGTTTTTAGCAAAGGCCAGCTTAGGAGTACCCTAATTAAGTTAATAACAGTGTACCTACCTATATAGTTTAAGTTTAAAAAATTTGGCTGTCAAAAGAAATTTCAGTTGTTGTTGTGTTGATATTTGGCTCTGTTGACTAATGAGTTTGCCGACCACTGGACTAGAGGATCCCAAGAAACAAGTCAAAGATTTGAAATATGAGGAAGCAAAAAACACCCAACTGGAAGAGCAAAAAGAAAAAAGAATCAAAAAACATGAAGACAGTGTAAGGAGCCTCTGGGACAACTTCAAGCGTACCAACATCCGAATTATGGGGGTGCCAGGAATGATCTTTAAAAATCATTGTAAATGTGCAAGAAGTGGCACTACATTTCTGAGTAGGCCAAAACTACTAAATGAAGGGAGAACAATCCAGCCACCCAGATGGAAGTCAACCTAATGAATTTAAATCCAAGAAAGAGATCAGAGTGGATACTGACATTTCCTGCAAGACGTGGGTGCTGAGCAGATTCAGAAAGCAGGTACTTATGATGAATTAGTAATCCTGGGTTTGTAACATAACCAGTACAAAAAAATAAAAAACAGCCCTAACTGGTTTGACTCAGTGGATAGAGCGTTGGCCTGTGGACTGAAGGGTCCTGGTTCGATTCCAGTCAAGGGCATGTACCTTGGTTGCGGGCACATCCCCAGTAGGGGTGTGCAGGAGGCAGTTGATCGATGTTTCTCTCTCATTAATGTTTCTGACTCTCTATCCCTCTCCCTTCCTCTCTGTAAAAAATCAATAAAATATATTTTTTTAAAAAAGAAAAGTTGCACAAGGAAGGAATCTACCTGTTTCTGTAGTCAACAATTTAAAAAATAAAGAAAGAAAAATAAAAAATAAAAAATAAAATAAAACACAAAATGTTTGATAAGAAAACAAATTTGACTCTTCCCCCAGGCCCTGGGCAGCATTAGCCCAGAGACTACATCTGACATTTTTGGTTGCCTAGTACAGTGCCTGGCACATAGTAGATACTTAGTTATTCACATATTTATTCAACAAACATATTAAACCTTTAGTGAATCACTGATTCATGGCATTCATTTCATAAATAAATTTTAAAATAACCTTTTGCTCTATTTTAAATGTATTTATTTAATTCCCTGAATTCAAAAGTTTCCTTTATATAGGTGTCCAAATTTCAACAGTTTTTAGCTTCTACTAGATGGACAGCTTTTTATTTCCCCTTGAGAAATGACATTTTTCTTCACAGACTAAATGTGAGCTTTTATTTAACTTTCACTGAGTCTGCTCTATTGTTCACAATATAACAACTGTATCTACTTTACATCATTGTTAGGAGTTTACTTACAGGTGCATATAAATTAACATTTAAAAGTAATATTAAAATATATCTTTAAATATATTTTATTGATTTCAGAGAGGAAGGGAGAGGGAGAGAGAGATAACAACATCAATAATGAGAGAGAATCACTGATCAGCTGCCTCCTGCATGCCCCCTACTGGGGATCAAACCCACAACCCGGCCATGTGCCCTTGACTGGAATAGAACCCAGGACCCTTCAGTCCACAGGCCAACGCTCTATTCACTGAGCCAAACCAACTAGGGCTAAAATATTTTTAAAATAACACTTATGAAAGTTTATCCTCTCTTAATTATAGAAATATACTTAGGAAAACATTAGGGCAAAAAATCACCCACAATTACAATCTCCTCAAATACACTCAATTCATGTACATCTTTCCAATCTTTAGCTAAAACCTGTGGTGTGTTTTGGGGTTGTTGTTTTTTTCTTTATTGTTTTTTTTCAAAAGCAAACTGCATGTACTATTTAGTGACAACCAAACATTTTACATTTCAGCCTAGAGCAGTGCCTCCCAATCTTTTTAAAGTCATGGCACTCATAGAAAATTACTGGGATAAACTAAGTCTCGTCCCCAAGCCACAACGGAAGCTCAGGCCGCCCAAAGGCTAAGGGACTCAGTCTCTCAGGTTTAACAACACTGCACTTCAGTTGGAAAGTTCTGGCCCAGAGAACTGGTTCTATAAGTGTGATTGCTCAGGGCCCAAACAGAGTTTATTTCCTAAGTCCACGGGACAATAGATGTCAACATTCTTCAACTCAACAAACATTCATTCAGTGCAGTGCCTACTCAATGTCACATGCCATACGCTGTGGATAAAACGTGAGCAGGAGGGATCCCTTTCTCAAGCTGTGTACATTCAAATAAGAAATTCCCTTAGGTAAACAACTATGACATAACCCAGCAAGCACTATGTTTCGGGAATTATAGTAAAAATAGCAGCTGGCATTTATTGTGGTCTTATTAGTGGCCAATCAATGTACTTGCTTAACACATATTAACTCATTTACTCCTACAATAGCCTTATAATATAGGTATTGCCAGATGGGGAAACGGAGCTTGGAGGTGTTTAGTAACTTTCACCCAATCTCAAGGTCAGTGGGGGTGGCTGAGAACTGGACTCTTACCCAACATATTTAATCAGGGGCCACCTAGAGAAGTGTGACTGCCCCAGGCAAGCTGACAACTGAGAGCCACTCTGAAGGTTCTCTATTGGTTCACTACTTAGCAAAGAGGCCGAGCACAGCCTCGGGAAAGGCAGAAGAGGAAGACCAGCCAGTAGCAGTTACTCCTCTCTGTTCCCTCCAGCTGCTCAGCCATAGCCAGATTTGCGTGCCCTGCTCAACAAGCAAACAAAAGTGGCAGGCAGTACATACACACCTGTGTTCCTCGCCACCACCAACGCCAACAAAAACTAAGCTTGCATTTAATTAGTGCCACCCTCTTTAAGAGAGTTCGACTACCTGTAGTTAGTCATAAGCACCTTATTAATCCACTCTCAGAGCATCTTATTAAAGTGGATCTCCTTAAAGATCATTCTTTGTGTGAAAAGCGTGGTAAGCCCAGAGTTGCCCAATTTTGCAAATATAAATACAGGACAGCATTTAAATTTGAATTTCAGATGAAGGATGAAGAATTTTGTAGTATAAGTATGTCCCATTGCAATAATCAGGACATACTTATATTTTTAAAGTATCCCTGGCGATATTCAGCACTGTGAGAGAATGCAGGTGAGCTGAAGATTAAACAGGGCGCTCTGCCCAGAGCATCACTTTTACAGAAAGATTTTTGAGAAGAAAAATTTTGCCTTTTTTACTTTTTAAAAGAATTTGTCACATGAGTATTCTGGTTTCCATCTTGGCCCATGTCCAGTTTTTGCCTGCAAACCAGTAGGTCATAAATATTTTTATGTGCAGTAAAAATGCTGCGCATTTGCTTCTTTGGAGTTAGATGGGAATCCCCAGCCTCAGCACTGCAGTGCAGAACAGTGAGAGCGTCTTTGGCAAGAACTGATTATGCTAACGTCACCAGCGCGTCCAGCTGGCACTTTTCCGCCTGAGTGTTCACGCCAGAAAGTGTGATTTCTTGATGAATCCATAGAAGCTTTTTCTTTTTTCCTTTTGGGAAAAAAAAAAATCTACTGGCTCCCACAAACTATCTCCTACTAAAATTGCTAAAAAAGAAAAAAAAAAGTGATAAACCAAGTGGTTTGTTTACAAGCATGAGACTATATAGATAGCTCCATTTTCAGTTTTAGTGAAAATCCCTATAACAAACACCAATCAAAATCAAGAGGTTTTTTTTAATGATAGATGTATTTTTCCTCTTTGCATTTTAAAATAGCAATGCACTTCTTGTATGAATGACTGTCTGCTAATGCATTCATTCCTTTAATTGAGCTCCCTGACTTTAACAGCTACCAAGATTTCACCTGATAAAGATTTGGGCCTGTCTGTGCACATGCAGTGCACACATTTTGTCCGGGTCAATAAAAAAAAACTCCTGCATCAAAACAGCATGAATCACTGAAGAACATAGCACCTGACGTCAGCCTTTAAGCTACCTACAATGAACTCAACAGTTGAAGATGCTGGCAAAGCCAGACCAGAGACAGTTGTTTGGTGGCACACACAAAAGTGGATTTAAAAAGCATTGGATGTGTTTCTATATTTATTTCAGATAGAAGTTTTATCTATGTGGAGATAGAAATGAGCCCAAATCTTTTTATATCTTGAGTGGGAAAATCCTGAACTATAACAATACGAAACTATGATTCTTCTAACAATATCCAAAAGCCAATTATGCACATCTTGAAGTAAAGGTGCCAGAATTTTTTTATTTTTTATATATTTTTTTTTGTAGCTAAAGACTATAGACTTGGCTCCAAGCAGGGCAATTAAAAAAGAAAGAAAATGCAGAAATTGCTTGTAGCTTTCCTTGAAGGTGGTTTCAGAATAGACTTGGAGGTGAAACTCATACACTAGGAGAAAATGTGGTTAAAAAAAAAACACTGCCCAATAGCTCTGTCCAAATCTTTTGGCCAAAAAAAGAGGCAGACAAGCTGAAAAAAATGGTCTTATCAAATAATTCCATCCAACAACAAGTTTGTGCTCAGGAAGCATGGATGAACTGGCTGAAAGACAGAAATTACCATGACTATTTATCAAATGGCTGGATAAAAGCAGGAAGAGAAATTATCCCCTCCATACTTATAATGGTACTAGAGGCCCGGTGCACAAAATTCATGCATGGGTAGGGTCCCTAGGCCTGGCCGGCGATCAGGGCCCATCGGGGTCTTCTGGCTGCTGGCCAGGGCCTTCCTTCCGGCTACCGGCCGGGGCCTTCCTTCATTCTGCGCCGCCCCCTGGTGAAAAGCGCACGTCATAGCAAGTGATCAGTCTCCCGGTCGAACTTCCATGGGGACAATTTGCATATTAGGCTTTTATATATATACAGATACATCAAACATACTCACATGGACAGGAACTGAGGGTTAAAAACAAATACAACTTGGTCATGAATTTTCAACAGCATATATCTTTTTTTCTGCTACCTTTAAAAGTATTTTTATTGAATTTATTGGGCTGACATTGGTTAATAAAATGATATAGGTTTCAGGTGTGCAATTCTGTAATACATCATCTGTATATTGTATTGTGTGTTCACCACCCAAAGTCAAACCTTTTTCTGTCACCATTTATCCCCTCTTTACCTTTTCTACCCCCCTCCCCTTTCCCTCTGGTAATCACCATACAGTTGTCTGTGTCTATGAAGCGTTTTGTGGAGTCTTTTTGCTTAACCCCTTCACCTTTTCACCCAGCCCCTGGAATTGTCAGTCTGTTCTCTAACAGCAGATATCTTAACAAGAAATGACAGAACTATCAGGAAGCCTGAAGGTCAGCAGAGCTGGGCTGGAGTTTCAGATTTGGGAGTCATCAGAAATACCTGTCAGCTGAATCCATGAGGAACATGAGATTATTCAGAAAGGAAAAGTTGCCTAATCAGAAAAACAAGCTGAAAATGGAACCCCATGGAACATTTTGTTTTGTTTTGCTTTCTCAGAAAACAAAGACAATAGTGGTCATGTTGCCAGCTTTCCTTTTTCTTTCTATTGAATGATTCCACTTATATGAAATTCTAGAAAATGCAAACTAATCTCTAGTGACAAAAGCAGAAGAGCTATTGCTTGAGAATGAGACAGGGTGGGGAGAGGCTGCAGGCAGAGAACATAAAAAGGCCCTGAAGAATTTAGGGGCGATGGATAGTTCTCGAACTTGGTTGTGGTGATGACTTCATAAGTGTATGCATAAGCCACAACTTACCAAATTGTATAATTGTGCACTGTACTGTATGACTGTCTACCTCAATAAAGCTCTTTTTGATAGACACAGATCAAATAAAAGTGAGAATTTCAGTTCCTCAACTGAACTAAAAAAATTATAGGATATATGAATTTTGTAAGATATCTTGTTTAATTAGAAATGATAAGCCCACTATTAAGGGACAAGAACTCTAATTTACATATGGTACTGAAAAAAATGACTTTTAGATCACAGTCCAGGCAAATCCCCACCATCTCAAGTCAGACTATACCCAGGGTTCAGAATTAACAGCTACATCATATCCTCCCCTGAGGCTCACAACCCAGAACCCAAGCTGCAGGATTTTGGGATGGTACTTCTGCAGGTTCCACGTTTTTTCAACCATCAAATAAAATTTTACTTGGCACCAACTTTGCGTAGGAAGTAGGTAAAGAGATAAAGTGTGCTTACTGGTTAACAAGAAAGATGTGAATCATGAAATGGTAGTTAGTAATACTTTTTATAAGTTGAGTAGTATTTCCATTGATTAATATACAGTTTCTTTCTTAGCATGACCAAAACTACCAAAAAAGGAAAGATGAATATGTATACATTTAAAATTTTATAACATATACCAACACACAAAGGGTTTTTTTTAAAGGACAGGCTGCTGTGGCTCAGTGGTTAAGCATTGACCTATGAACAAGGAGGTCACGGTTGCAGGTTCAATCCCCAGTGTGGGGCCTGCAGGAGGCAGCCAATCAATGATTCTTTCTTATCACTCATGTTTCTATCTCTCTGTCCCTCTCTCTTCTTCTCTGAAATCAATAAAAATATATTTTAAAGAATAAAATTAAAGAACAGACTAGACAATATTTTTCCTTACATAAAAGTGGAAAAGTCAACATTAATTATTTATAACTAACTAGAGGCCCAGTGCATGAATTTGTGCATGGGTGGAGTCCCTCTGGGTGGCCTGCAGGGATCGGGCTGAAACCCACAGTCCAACGCCGCCTGCCGCTCCTACCTGCCGCTCCCACTCATCCCAGCCCCACTGTGCCTGCTGCGGGCTCATGCCCAATCAGTCCAGATAAGGCAGTGGTCAGCAAACTCATTAGTCAACAGAGCCAAATATCAACAGTACAACGATTGAAATTTCTTTAGAGAGCCAAATTTTTTAAACTTAAACTTCTTCTAACGCCACTTCTTCAAAATAGACTTGCTCAGGCTGTGGTATTTTGTGGAAGAGCCACACTCAAAGGGCCAAAGAGCCACATGTGGCTCGCGAGCCGCAGTTTGCTGACCACTGAGATAGGGAGAGGCTCGTGCTGCCACAGCAGCACTCACCAGCCATGAGCCCTGCATCTGGTGCCCTCCCAAAGGGAGTGGCCTGTGGGATCGGGCTGAAACCGGCTCTCCGACATCCCCCAAGGGGTCCCAGATTGTGAGAGGGTGCAGACCAGGCCCACCGGTGCACGATCAGGCCAAAGAGGGACCACAGGAGGGCTCCAGGGCATGTCTGGCCCATCTCTCTCAGTCCCGATCAGCTGGACCTCAGCAGCAAGCTAACCTATCTATTGGAGCATCTGCCCCCTACTGGTTAGTGCACATCATAGCGACTGGTCGACCAGTTGACTGTCTGCCTCCTGGTGGTTAGTGCACATCATAGCGAGTGGTTGAGCAGCCTTAGCATATCATTAGCATATTACGCTTTGATTGGTTGTTCAGTTGTTCTGCCATTCGGTCTATTTGCATATTATCCTTTTATTATATAGGATTTCTTCAAAAGATCTGCTTGTATTATCTAGTAAAAAATGTCTGGGTCACTTTTTCCTAATCCATATATCACTGAGCCAATGTAATCAATTCACAATTTATGTATTACTGGATAAGTGGAGCTTTCAAGAGCAGGGAATTCATCATCTGGATGAACTGCTCATTGAAGCATTTATATGAAGGCTGCCTCAAAATCTAGGTGGGAAGGGCTGCTTCATTACAGTCAGGCAAGGGGGAAAGTTTAGGCTCCACACTTGGCCTTCAGTGATGGAGGTAGAGTTGAGCTGAAAGTGTTTTCTGTGGTGTTTGGGTAAAGTAGAACGGTTATTATCTAAAAGTTTTTCCATCCTGCTAGGCTTTTCTTGAGGCATCTTATTTGTTTCTGTCTGTTGGCATTTCTGGGTTGCTATCTACTCCAGCATCCAATCTGGGATATCTGAGGCTAAGAGAAAACTCAAGGAACTCACCACTCTGTCACTCTTCAGAGAGAGAAGTCCCAAGCCAGTCTATCTTCTTCTCTCCACCTTTCGGAGTCTTTTCTGTTTGTTTTATATAGAATATCCATGGTGTACAGTTGCATTTAGTGGGAGAAATCTGGAGAATTAAGTCCATTTTTCCAGAAACAGAGCTCTATAGTTGTCTTTTTAGCAGCATTTTTCCTTAGGTAGACTGGGTAGTTACAATTTCACAACTGCCATATGTATCAAAAGCAAATGTGCACTGACCAGAAACTCATTCACGGAGGCATACTATTTCCTGAGAGATGCTTCCAGGGACATGGCAACCAGTGAGCCATATGTTGTTTATTTGTTAATCATTTGCCAACTCTGGCTTTATTGATATATCACTTCTGAGTTTCACAGCAGTCTGCATGCCTCAGCTGTGATAGTTTGCTTCCTTGCTGCTCAGTATTTATCACGGTGATAATGACTCCCTGTACTTTTCTCCATCTGTTACAGAGAAATAACACCCTATGTGTTCATAATTGTATTCATGTTATCCTATCTCTTGTCCTCTGCACCTCTATACCTTCATCTTTCATCTTTCATCTTTCTATACCTGAGCTTTCCCATTTACCCACATTTTAGGTGGATGATCTCATTCTAGTTAAGCCGCAGGTTATGCATCTGCCCTGTACCTTGTCTGTGAGAAATTTTATTTTTGTGTTCATTTTTGCCGTCTTCTTCACAACAACATTCCAAGACCTGGCACCGAGTCTGCAACCCACCCAACTGCCGACCATGCTGGATAACTCGACCTATTAGCAGTGTCATCTGTAAGATATGAAACTTCAAATGCAAGCCCAGATTGTGGTCTTCCTTCTTTCCAATGTTTTGTCAATAGTAAAAGGAATTTTAGGGACAAAATAGGCAGGTTTAGTGAGTCTTAGGAATAAAGAGGGTCCATGGGGGAGGAATGCATAGGTGAGGGCTTGGAGCCACCAGAAGGCATACATTCACAGAGAATAGAAAAGTGCCACAGGATAAGGGGAGGAGAAGATATACATTCACAGAGGATCAAGAAAAATCACAGAGTATGGACAAGAAGGAAACATACCTTCGCAGAGGATAGAGAAATGTTGACAAATGCTGGAGAAAGGGAAACATGTTCACAGGAGATAAAGAAATGTTACAAGGTAAGGGGGAGAGAGAGAAGGGGGCACCACGTGGGTTATGGACTTTGAAGATGATATTCTGTGGGAGACTGACCAATTAGAAAAACAGAGAATTATCAAATGGGGAAGGGGTCCAATTAGAAGGGAGCATGAAGAGACAAAGAACTACAGCATTTATAAGCCTTAGGGAAAAGGAGCTAGTGGGTTACCCACTTGGGAACTCCTCCCTACCTGGGAGTCTGTATTTGCTTCCAATAAATTTCCACCCTTTTATTAACAAGTCCTTTTAGTCTGAGAATTTTATTCTTCAAACTTTGTGAGACAAGAACCCCTCAAGGGGGAGATCCGCTCCCCGCACCCCACATTTCAACAGGATATGATTTATCTGAATATTCAGAAACATCTTCACTTACCTTTCAAGACACATTCCACATTCCTGTTTCCCCCTACCTTATAGGTCACTCCTACATAGCTTATTTTGCCGGTTATTCCCCTACCATGAACTCTTATTGGAGGACGACAGGGCTTAAAGTGGTCTCTTTAATACTCACTTCATTGATGCTCTCCAACCTCATGGCTTGAAATATCATCTATGTATTAATTATTTCCAAACTTATATCTCCAGCTCAGACTGCTCTTCCAAACTCCGGAGTCACATATCGACTTTCTATTCAACATCTCCAAATGGGTTTCTAGTAGACATCTCAAACTCAACATGTCCAAAACTGAATTCCTCATTCCCTAGCTCTAGCCTTCCCCATCATAACAGACAGTCTCACGATCCTTCCAATTGTCCAAGCCCCCAAACCTTAGAATTATCCTTGAGTCCTCTTTCTCACACATTTCCACATTCAATTCATTCAATTGGATTCTACCTCCAACATGCATTCCACTTCTCACCATCTCCACTGCTGTCACTCTGATCAAGCCACCATCATCTTTTACCTGATTACTGCAATAGGTTCCTAATAGGTCTCCCTTTCTCTGCCATTACCGCCTCACCATAGCATCTTTTCAACATTGCTATCATAGTGATCTCGTAAAACTGTAAGTCAGGTTATGCCATTGCTCTTCTCAAAACCCTTCAGTGACTCCCTGCTTCATTCAGAGTAAAAATCAAGGCCTTTGTAATAGCTGTCTACTTTCTACATGATCTGCCCTCATTCTCTGATATTCCTAATCTTTCAGTTGGTAACTTCACTCTAGAGACAGTAGCCTCCTTACTATTCCTTCAGTCATCCATATATGCACTAACCCCAAGGCCTTTGCACTGCCTGTTCCCATTACTAGGATATTCTTATCACAAACATATGTTTAGTTCACTCCCCTCACCTTTTTGCTTAAATCACTTTCCCGTGAACCATATTCTGACTGACTTATGTTACAAGTTTCACCATTCCCACTAGCACTCCTGAGCTCTACTTCTATTGATTGTGCTTCCCCCCTCCACAACATGCATTATTTTCAAACTTAACATGTAATGTACTTGTTTATTATATCTATTGTCTTTTATCTAATTCCTCTGCTAAATGTAAGCTCTAGGAGAGCAGGGATCTTCTGTTTTGCTCATTGAAGAATCCTAAGCACCAGAAACAACCAGTGAATATTTGTTGAATAAAAAATTTAATCTCATGACAGTAATGCCTCAAGTATTCTGAGGATATTTATCTTGAAATCTCAGTTATTAAGAAAAAATCATAGAAGTAAGATCATGCAGCAAGTAAATTTAAAAGGCTTTGTACAACCAAAATGAAGGCCTTTAAATATGAAAACTCTGAAATCCATGTACTTTACTCAGGAGAGTAAACAAATATCTGTGTTTTCCAATGGTCTTAGGTGACCCTGCTAGCGGTTCGCGACCCACAGGTTGAGAACCACTGCTGTAGAGCCTAAGACCATAGGAAAACACAGATATTTACATTACGATTCATTAACAGTAGCAAAATTACAGTTATGAAGTAGCAACAAAAATAATTTTATGGTTGGGGGTCACCACAACATGAGGAACTGTATTAAAGAGTCGCGGCATTAAAAAGGTTGAGAACCACTGTTCTGGGCAGTAGGGAAGAGTCAGGCAAGTAAAACAAAACCAGGCAAAACCCATATATATTTTAAAAACACAGCACTTGGTGTTGAAACAGATAATCCACATACTTCAAAATTACCATATTATAACACAAGGTACTAATTTATGTTCACTACACGGAGCCCCAATCACCAAATAAAATTTATATTCGGTATGCTTTAGGAAAACAGTCATATAAAATACACTTTTAAAATATAATTTCTACTAGAATTACTAAATTATGCCAAGTTTGGAAGATTAACTGGAATAAATGTGCATGGAATTAACTTCTTTATGATACTGGATAACTAAGGACTCCCTGTAAATAACTATGCTGCCTGGCTCTCGGCCATTTGTTTGTTGTATATCCAGAAATTAACCTTGTGCTCTGAACCAGAGCAGCCTGAGCAACTTGAAGATTTCAGCAGGCTTTCAGCACTGCGGGGAACTTCAGGTTCTTATAATTTAGAAACGATGTACAGGAATGCTTGGGAAATGGTATGGCCTGGGTAGGTGTGGAAGGCTGAGAGCTTGGTTAGAAGCAAACATTTGCACCATATGACTCGAAAGAGCCCCCAACCCCCAAGCAGATATTCTTATTGTGTGCATTTCACCTGATTTCCTTTGGGTTAACACTTTGACATCTATAGGAATCCTTTATTAAAATGCAAACATTTCCCCCAAAGGATAAACTCTTTAACACATCAGCTCAAATTACTTTATCAATGGTTAGGAAGTTTTGACTATAAAGCTCTGAAGAAACAGATGCAAGACAGAGAAGTAGAGGGCAGCGCCCTCCCTACCAGTCTGTGTCCACCTCCAGATGTGTGCCAAGGGGCCTGTCCTACTTGTCCTATTTAAGAGATTGGCCTCTGAGAGAGAGAGGTACAAGATCAACTTGGGATCTCTGGCAAAATCAAATGGGTTAACAATGGCTCCTTCCCTGGCCCCTGGAAGCTCACTCAGTGTTAAGGTCTGAGCTAGAGGAGAATGCCATCCTGGCAACCCCGGGGCACTCAAAGAGCATGCAGCAGTGAGGTTGAGGGCAGTGAGAGAGTGGAGAGCTGCAGGAGGTGGGCTGCAGCACACGGTTCTCCAGGGTTCTGCAGCCACAGAGCATCTTTATGGTAACTTCTAGGGCTCTGAGCACTTTTGAAAAGATCTTACTGAATTTTAACTTGACATTTCCCAAATTTTTTATCATGAGCCTTTTTTTTGCTTTGCACTATTTATCAACACCCCCAGGAATATATGTGAAATGCTGTTATCGTGAAAAGGGAATGGTGTTTCACCCCATGTTGGTTCCTGGCATTAACAGCTATGTGATGCTGGACACATAATTTAACTTTTCCAAACCTCAGTTCCCTTATTTGTAAAATACAAATAATAGCATCTATCTTACTGTATTGATGAAAAGTTATTTCAAGATATGTGTCAAAATCCTAAATCTCTTCACACATATTAACTAATTTTAGTTCTATGAATATCTCTATCCCAAGGAAGTAATCTAAAACACAGTAAAAACTTAATACACAGCTATAACAGTATTGATAAGAGCAACAATCATTTTAAAGGTCTTAGTTGTCCAACTGAGGAAAAACGTAAGCCATATGATCCATATGATTTCAGCCAATAAAATTATATTTACAAAGAATTTTTAATAACCTAGGAGGATGATCATCCTATAATGTTAGTTTTAACAGGCAGGAATTCTTAAAGTATGAGCTCAAACAGGAAAAAAAATACTCATAGAAAAAATACTGTTGGAAAACACACTAAAAACTTATGACCTTTTATGCCCAGTGGTAGGATTTTTAGAAATGCAGTAATTATAAACCAGAAATTCTTTGGTTTGGCTCCAATTAAAATACAATTTAAATCATAGTCCATTACCTTTCATAAGCTCCTGTCATTTCCCCCTGGGAAGGAGAAAGACATGTCAATACATGTCAACTTGTAACATGACAAGTTCAGAAAGAAGCAGGGGTGTGTGCATATTGTCACCCCTCAGCTGCAAGCCTGCAACTGCTCTCACAAACCCAGGGAAGAGAAAGGCATGCAGGGATAGCAACCATGCCACGGGCCCTGCCAAGGAGTCGTGCTGCAGTGTCCTGTAACTGTTTTTTAGCAACTAAACATCAGTGGGCTTTTCTAAAAGTGTTTTTCTTTTCCCCTATAAGTGCCTTCATTACTCATTTTTCATTTAAAAAAACTTTCATAAATTCCTCCCATATAAATCCTATGAGATAAAACTCCCATCAATAAAATTTAATGCTATATAACTATAGAAATAAGTAGATTTCAGCACATAAAATCAATTGTATGCCAGATTCAAATGCCATTCTATTTGTAGAGGCATTCTTATATGGCAGAATTTGACTGCAAGAACTCTTTACAGGCAGCTAAAAATCAATAGCAGGTGATAAATTAAAGAAAAATCAATAAATAAAAGAAAATCAATGTAAATGCAATTAAAATGGAAAGGAGAAGCTCCCTTTTAGATAACTTTTCAACTTTCTAAAAGTCATTACAGCCTCTTGTTCCCTAAAAGTGATGAATAAAATACACTTATTTTTAAATTATTTCCATTTTGCAATTTGACTGCTTAAGGGTTTTCTTTCAGATAACCCAAAATAACACCAGGCTCAAGTGATGTCCACTTTAGATTTCTGTAAGCTCCTCTGAGGAGTTTCATGACTCATTTGGCAATTTGGATATTTAAGGTTAGGACTTCTAATGACAGAGACAAAGAAATATTAATCATCTAACACAAAGTTTTTTTTTTAAATGAGCATTACTTTGATATCCATAATCTGTTGAACATTAAACTCTAAAATGAATCTCTAAAATTGTTCAGACAAATATCCAATGAAGTGCTGAAAAGGTAGGAAGCAAAGCAACAGAGATAATGCAAAATTCAATTGAGGGAAAGATAAGGTGCCGTCACGAGCTGATAATGCACAGGGACAGCACAGGGAGATGAAAGAGCACAATGAAAGTCTATTCCCATCGAACCAGTGGGCAGCCAAGCTTGGCCATGCTTCAGAGATCTGCCTTCTTGGCTGAAGCAGCCTTCTTATACGGTCCTGTTGGTATTAAGGGCTCCCCTATCTATGCTCTGATGATCTGAATAATTAAGCAGGGTCTCCTGGTCTACGTATTTAAATGCTTTTCAGTAAATAAAAAGTAAAACCTGGTTACTGACTAGAGTAGTCCCAGTTCTACAAATCAGATCGTTAAGTACCACCAGGGGATATTTACAATGAGTCTGCTGCATGCAGGGTACCTGCATTACCACAGAAACTTACGATTCTCAAATTGTCTTCAATTTTTAACATAAAAATTTACAAGGATATTGACATAAATTTAATTAGTTGTTGAGGAGAATATGATAAGAATTCACTATAAAAACATCATCAAAAGAAAGATGGTAAAATAATGATAGAAAATTATTTAAGATAATGAACAAGTCCTCAAAATGAGACATTATTGGAGTTTCTAGGTATCCCGGACCATTTTCTTGCTCTGGTACGTTTGTCTGGGAGGTCTGTCTTAGGGCATACTGACCCTACAGTGGTGCCAGAGAAATTCATCATTCATAAAACTAAAGTGGCTAAATATAAAACCCTAAGTCCACCAGTAGGATGGAGATGTTGACACCACCATCAGCATCCATAGTCAAAAGCACACGCTCAATATCTTAGAACCTCATTAAATAATAGTACTCTTCCAAATCCGCATGCCACTCATCAGTTCTCTAGGAATAGCTTTCTCTTTCTTCAAAAATTACAATAATGAAAAACTAAACAGTATTTTAAATATCTTTCAAAAATATAATTTGAAATTTAAAAACCAAAATTTCAAAATTTATCCCTTTCAACTGTTTTCTGAAATTACCTTTGTCTACTCCTGCCACAAAAGCAATGATATATTATGGGCACTTGCTCCCAATGAGGCCTTGTTACCAAAGAAAAAAACTGTGGTACCATATTTATTCAGCCTGTGTCCTCATAGCAGGCACTAGCCCAACCCTTGTTCTCTAAAAAACTACTTAGTAAAGCATGGATAACACTGATTTAAATTCATATTGGGTGGCCTCTCAGTTAATTCAAGGTCTTTGATCAAATGTTACTTCTGCAGAAAGGCCTGCCCACCTTCTCTGAATCACTCACGGACATTGTAGCACAGACTTGTCTGTTTCCCTACTCCATCACTCCATATCCTCTTCCCTTGGGCCTCATAGTATTTATCACCACCTAACTTTTCCTTGTTTACCACTGTATTCCTTGCCACCTGGAACAGTATCCAACACCCACTAGTTACTCAATCCTAGTAAATAGCTTTTGGAACGACTAACTGAAATAATGTATGTCTTCACAACTAGCATTTAAATTCATGAGGCCAAGGGCCCTGACAAGTCTTTTTCACTAACCTATCCCCAGCAAGCACATCCGGCACATGCAAAACAGAGTGTAAAATCTCTGAATGAAGGAACTAGTGGAAAGTAGGTGATTAAGATCATATCCTTTTCTCACAGCACATTTGGTTTGAGGAAGGAGGAAAGAACATGAGACAGGGAGAGGGCAACAGGACAGGAGTGACAAAGGAGTGGCAAGGGACACTGAAAACAGGACTTTCTTATATCCCAAAAGTTTGTTTAAAGAGTTGATAAAGAAAACGTGTAAAACTCAAGAACTCAACTTTTTCTGCAACATGTTCAATACGTAGCCCATCAATGACTAGAAGGATAAAATTGTCAAAGCCTGAATACTAGATAAGACATTTAAGCAGAATTGCAATTTCACATACAATATCAAGAATCAAATTATTGCTGAAACCGGTTTGGCTCAGTGGATAGAGCGTCGGCCTGCGGACTGAAAGGTCCCGGGTTCGATTCCGGTCAAGGGCATGTACCTTGGTTGCGGGCACATCCTCAGTGGGAGGTGTGCAGGAGGCAGCTGATCGATGTTTCTCTCTCATCGATGTTTCTAGCTCTCTATCCCTCTCCCTTCCTCTCTTGAAATATCAATAAAATATATTTAAAAAAAAAAAAAAAAGAATCAAATTATTAAGTTCCAAGTAATGTCTGCTTCCCATCAAAGATCTTTTGTATTTGGTTTCAACATCTCTAACAAGTGTTTCTAGGGCCTTTAAAAAATTATTTCCCCATTTATTTAAATAAAAGAGAGGTTCTTGAACTTTTAACCAAATTTTATACTCCTATAGCACAAATCATCCTATTTGATGTGCTTACATCTTACAATTTTATTCCATGAAAAGATTTTCAGAAAAATTATGTTACACAAAGTTAGGCATTTTAAAGTTTCAGTGCAATTAACACAAGTTGCTTGGTTTCCTTAGTAACAACCATAGGGGCCACATTCTGTGGCATAACGTGTGGACTCTTGACCACCATTTGTCAGAGTGGCACCATCATTACTCCTTGAGGATAAACCCTTGCCCCCCACATCCTCACAAAGAAGGGCTAGACCACCATGAACACATATATCTTTCCTTGGCTATCAAGTGAGGGTGTAATTTTCCCCCAGTTCAGCTGAATCCAAAGTCATGTGACTTTTTTTTTCTGCTTGTTTTTTATTGAGATATGTTTCACACACCATACAATTTATCATTTTAAAGTATAAAATTCAGTGTTTCTTTATATATTCACAAAGTTGTGCAACTAACACTATTAGTAATTTTAGAACATTCTCATCACTCCTCAAAGAAATGCCATACCTATTAGTAGTCATTCACCATTTTATACTTTCCCCCATCCCTGGAAACTATTAATATACTTGCTAATTAAATTTGCCTGTTTTGGACATTTCATATAAGTGAAATCATACAATATGTGACCTTCTGTGTCAGACTTCTTTCACTTAGCATAATGTTTTCAGGGTTCATCCATGTTGTAGCATGTATCAGTACTTCATTCCTTTTAATGGCTGAATAATATTTCATTGTATGAATATACCACATTTGTTTGTTGATTCATCAGTTTATGGATATTTCAGTTGTTTCTACTTTCTGGCTATCATTTGAATAATGCTGCTGTAAACATTCATATACAAGTTTTTACGTGACTGTATGTTTTCATTTCTTTTAAACATATATCAAGGAATGGAATTGCTGGGTCATTTAGTTACTCTATGTTTAACTTTTTGAGAAACTGCCAAACTGTTTTCTATATGAGCCTGTATGTAGCATTTTATATTTCTTCCAGCAGTGTGTTAGGGCTCCAATTTTTCTACATAATCCCAACATTGTTATTTTCTGTTTTATAAGACTTGATATATTTTTTTTTTTTTTACGATAGCCAACCTAGAGGATGTGAAGTGTAACTCACGGTAGTTTTGATTTGCATTTTCCTAATGACTAATGATGCTGGGCATCTTTTCCTGTGCTCATTGGCCATTGGTGTGTCTTTGGAGAAATGTCTGTTCAAATACTTAGAATATTTTTTAATTGTTTCTCTCTTGGCTTTTAATTGTTGAGTTGTAATGGTTCTTTATACATTCTGGATACTAAACTCATATCAGCTATATAATTTGCAAATATTTTCTCTCACTCTGCAGATTATCTTTTTACTTTCTTGATAGTATCCTTTCCTGAAACAAAAACATTTTGAATTTTGATGAAGTCAAATTTATTTATTTAATGTATTTTTGGTGGCTTGAGATTTATACATCTAAGAAATCTTTGACTAATTCAAGGTCACTAAAATTTATGCCTTTATTTTCTTCTAAGAATTTTACAGTTTTAGCTCTTACTTTCAGGTCTTTGATCTATTTTTATTTGTTTATCTTAATTATTGAAAGTATTACAAAAAGATGTCCCCCTTTTCCCTCCCATTGGCCCGCTCCACCCTACTCCTTGCCCCACCCCAGGCCTTCACCACATTATTGTCTGTCCATGGGTTATGTATATATACATATAAATTCTTTTGTTAGTCTATTCCTGCCCCCTCTCCTTCCCTCTGAAATATGTCAGTCTGTTGCATGCTTCAATGTCTCCAGATCTATTTTGTTTGCCAGTTTATTTTAAACAACAACACAGAAATAGCAGCACTCTTGGTATCTATTGGGAAATATTACTTCAAAGTCCTTGTTGCCCAATTTTAATACTTATAAATGCTCAGATGTGGAAAACAATACTTATGGAGGATTTCTTGAAAGAGAAATAATCCACTGACTCCTAAAATATATCCTGGGATTAAATCAGATCATCAGAAAGTTGTCTATTATACTGGCCCCCTTGCTCCTTTAATGTCCCTTTGGCATTAAGCTATCAAGATATATTGAGGGTCCTATGAAACCCATTGCTGAATTCACTGCTGAGATATTGTTTATCACATTGCTCAGTATCTCCATGAGGTTGAGGAGATTAATAGGTCCCGGTATTGGCTTGATTGATTGATTGTTCTTTTCTTGCAAAACTGGGTGAATTTTTTTGTAAACACTGAATACTGAAATAACTGTGCTTCCTTCTTTGTGCTGACCCTGAGAGATCATAGTATTCATGCTCACATTAGAAAAGAGAAAAATTTTAATTAACTAGATTTCCATTTTAAGAAGCCAAGAAAAGAAGAGCAAGTTAAACCCAAAGTAAATCAAATAAAGTGGGGGATGGGGGAGCAAAAATCAATGAAATCTCAAACAATAAAGAAAATCAATGAAAAAATTGGTTCTTTTCAAAGATTAACAAATTGAGAAGCTCCAAGCAAGACTGTTCAAGAAAACAGAGTAGACACAAATTACTAATATGTGGTATAAAGTAGAACATAACTACATATTCTGAAGACATTAAAAGGATAATAGGGAATACTATGAACAACTCTATGCCAACAAATTTGAAAACTTAGGTCAGTGGTTCTCAACCTTTTTAATGCCACGACCCTTTAATACAGTTCCTCATGTTGTGGTGACCCCCAACCATAAAATTATTTTCATTGCTACTTCAAAACTGTAATTTTGCTACTGTTATGAATCGTAATGTAAATATCTGTGTTTTCCAATGGTCTTAGGCGACCCCGCTGCTGTAGAACCTAAGACCATCGGAAAACACAGATATCTACATTACGATTCATAACAATAGCAAAATTACAGTTATGAAGTAGCAACGAAAATAATTTTATGGTTGGGGGCCACCACAACATGAGGAACTGTATTAAAGGGTCACGGCATTAGAAACGTTGAGAACCACTGTCTTAGATGAAATGGACAAACTCCTTAAGACAACTTGTCAAAACTGACACAAGAAGAAATAGAAAATTTGGGTAGTCCTCTCTCTATTAGAGATTGAATTTGTCATCAAAAACTTCCTACAAAGAATATTTCTAGCCAGATGATATCTATAAAACATTTTTTAAAATAACATCAACATTACACAGCTCTTTTAAAAATAAAGGAAAGAAAAAAATAGAGGGGAAAAATGTTTCCTGATTCAGGGAAGTCCATTCTCACCCCTTCTGTTCAACTTTGTCCTGGAAATTCTAGCCAGTGAAATAAAGCCAAAAAAATAAATATCAAAAGATAAAGATCTGAAAGAATACATAAAACTGCCAGTATTCACAAACAACAAGATTGTCTATATAAAAAATCCTGAGAAATCTACAAAGCAACTATGAAAACTAAATAACTTGCCTAAAGTTACACCATTAATAAAATCAAAACTGGAATTTGAACCAACACCATCTGGCTCCCAAATTCTTAACCCCTATAATATACAGTCTACTTAGAGAACACCATGCAACTATACTTGCATTAGCCCACAAACACAGCCATTACTGTAGGTCTTTGGAGCCTCATTTGATAATTTGGAAATAGAGGTTCAGAAAAATTAATAACTTCACTAAGATCACATGGCTAAGGGTAGAGATAACAGAATTTGAATCCTGACTGACCCAAAAACAAAGCTGATTTGAAAACATCATGTCTTCCAGATTGGAAGCAGGAAACAATGAAAAGATCCAGATCCAGATGATAAGGCCCTGAACTAAAGCAGTAAAATATAATGGCCAATAGAAGAATTGGTGACTGGTTAGGTATAAAGAGAGACATAGGACAGGAGGACACAGGTAGTATCAAAGTTCTGAGAATGAGATTAGTAGTGTCATTAATAAAATAAGTAAGGAAGAGAAACTAATAAAGAGGAATGTTAAGAAAGATAAAGTCAGTTTTACACAAGTTGAGTATCAACTTGTTAGGTTACAAAAAGTTTTGAGAGCAAATGATAGAGCACGCCTAGCAAACAGTGATTTCTAGAAATAGAGTGTGTTTTTTCCTCCACAAAACAAAAAATCTCAAGTTAGGCAACTACTGATCTAAATTCAGCAGCTTTAGGTAGTAATTCCAGGCAGAAACAAGAGAAGAATGCACGTCTTTCATTAGTAAAGCAAGAACTTTCCTAGAAGCCCCTAGGGGACGTTTGACATGTCTCATTAGCCAGAATTGTGTCACATGGACATCTAGCCTCAAGAGAGTCTGGGTAGATAAGTATTTTGTTTTTCCAACCTCTATAGCAAAGATAGGTGAAGTCTGTCCCAAAATATTAATGGGATGTGGATGTGAGAATATACAACAGGAGACAAAAATGCATATGGTCTAGAAGATAAACCAAGAATACAGAATATAAGTAATCTGCATAATTAAAGCAAAGGAAATGGATGGATGCTCCAAGAAAGAACACATGTGAAGGGAATAAAGGGAAGTAATAGCACTTTATCTTTTTGTGCAGGGGAAGTAAACGATGCCTACGGGTGCAGCTGAGTAAACACGGTGCCCAGGTGCCTCCACTCCAACCAGTTAGTGTGCTTCCTTACGTTGACTGGGTCTCTCTCTGTCCCCCTCCCCACCCAGTTATTTCCATCCTCTCTTTTCCTCGGTCTCTCAGTACTCCTAAGGCGGTCTCTGCTCTCCTTCTCCCTCAGCTGTGAATTGAAGTACTGAAGGAAAAGCCCATTCTTCAATGCCACTGTCCAGGATGCATGAAGATGGATTTAAATCTGACTAAGCAAAAACTAGCTGCCCTGAAGTTGGGAAGGTGGTCCAGGAGAATAAGCAGCTATGAAATCTTATAAATTCATTGGAAATTGGAACTGAAAGGGATCTGCCAGTCCCCGCCACCTCATTAGAGGGGCCAGCGGTCCATTTGAGGAAACCTATAACAAGGAGGCAGAATCTGCTTTGCTGCGTACTACTCTTCCTCTGATGAGTCCTTCAGGATCTGAGGCTGTGTTCGGGAGACCAGGCTGCAGGGCCGAGGGTGTGGTGGACCAGGCAGCCTCTCTCAGGCCCATGGCTCCAGAGGCACCATCCTCCATGTACCTCCAGTTTGAGGGAGTCCAGCTCTGGCTGAAATGTTCTTTTCCCAAAATCCCAGGGCAGGTAGAGTCAGCACCACAGGATTTAACCTTGATTACTTATTAGTTTGTGTTGTCTTCTAATTGCTCCTCAAATATATGCTACATGCTCCCATGTATTTGGGGCTACAATGAGATGTCCCCCAAGAAGTTGCAGATAAGATAGTCGCCAAGCATTAAACTTTAAAAATATTGCTAACATCACAAAAAGAGATCGCTTGATGTTATGTGCCTCATGATGGAAGTATACAACACTTCTGTGAAGTACTGTTGCCCCAGAAATCATATCTAAATCTGATCAAGCTCTAAATCCAAATATCAATTTACAGAAAATATGGGCGACAAAGGGACATATTAAGAGACACCATAGGGTAAAATTAAAATTCAGACTATAAAAAAATACCTGTTTCTTCAACAAATTTATTACAAGAAGAAAAGGAGAGAGATGAAGGAGAACCTAGAGATTTAAAAAACTTAACTTATTTGAATCCTGATACAAACAAACTACAGAAAAGAAAAATTTATGATCCCTGGCTGGTGTGGCATCCTCCCATACACTGAAAGGTTTCTGGTTCAATTCCTGGTCTGGGCACATAAACCAGGTTGTAGGTTTGATCCAGTGGGCACATGCAGGGGGCAGCTGATCGCTGTCCCTCTCTCACATCTCTCTCTCTCTTTCTCTCTCTCTGAAATCAATTAAAAATTTAAAAAAAAGAAAAAGTTATGAGATAAATGAAAAAATTTGAACATTGACTGGATATTTGATTATATTAGGAAACTAATGTCAAATTTTTAATGTGTGAAAATGATATTGCTTTCTTTATAAAGAGTCCTTATCTTTTAGAGATATACTGTATAAGGAAATATTTAAAGATAAATGAAATAATACTATGGCTGTGATTAGCATCAAAATGATCCTGAAGGTAGTAGGGGTGAATGGCATATAAATAAAACAAGATTGGCTGAGTTGATGATTATTGGAGGGGGAAGGGAAAGGTACAACAGAATTATCATACTGTTCTCTTATTTTTATACATTTTGAAATTTTCTGTAATAAAAGTTGGTTTGTTTTTTAATCCTCACTCGAAGATATTTTTTCCATTGATTTTTAGAGAGAGTAGAAAGGAGAGGGAGAGACAGAGAGAAACACTGATGTGAGAGAGACACATCGATTGGTTGCCTCCAGCATGCTCCCAACCAGGGCAGGAAGCCTGCAACCAAGGACATGCCCTTGACTGGAATCAAACCCAGACCCTTCAGTCCACAGGCCAACGCTCTATCCATTGAGCCAAGCCAGCTAAGGCTAAAAGTATTTTTAATAATAGATTAGACTAGAGCTGTGCAATGTCATTAAAAAAAAAAAAAAAAGTATTCACGTCCACCAAGGAAACACAGAAGGAGCAGCAGAGGCAGATGTTGATGGTGCCATCCAAGCCTTTCCCAAGGCAAAGTGAAAAGACCTGCCTACAAAGTCACTGATGCCTCCATCCCTGAGGGGAAGGATGCACTTGGCCCTCTCACCCTGATCCCATAAGCACCTTCTACAGTCAGGGCTCTGCACTGAAGCTGGAAATAAAATGATGAATAAAATACAGAGACTAACATCAAATGATGCAAAAAGAAAAGTAAAGCAGCAATTGGAGTCTGACACGTTATTACAATGTTTGGGGAAAGTGTGCTATGTGAGTACATGCCATGGCAATCTAATTGGAAGAGGTGGCAGCCAAGCCATCCTGAAGGATTCCCAGAACTATCTTCTGATTATAATTCAATTCCTGGGCTCTGTCGCTCTAGGAAAAGAATGAGCTGGCCAGAAGTTGTACGTGTCCTGATCTGGCAGCTTTGCTTCTCATTGTAAATGCACAACGCTGACTTCTCATAATAATTGGGTCTCCCATACATCTTGCCTAGAGAAGAAATACATTAGCCAAATGATGTGTGTTCACTTCTCTGATGTTATTTTCAAATTCATGAACTGTCGTTTCTGTTTTTACAGTCTCTGAGGGTTTAGTGCCTGTGTATCTGTATCTGAAATTATAATGAACTAATTCTTAATGTGCTGACAAATCAGGATTCTGAGATTGGAAGACCAGTCCTAAACTCTGAGAATTCACCAGGGTAATGCCACCCCTTGGGGCCTCCCTGGGTAGACACCAGCCTTCTTTCTGCTCTGCGTGCTTCTTTGATCTTCTCTACTCCTCAAGGGTGGGACTGTGTCTGATGCTTCTTTGATATCTGAGTCATCCTCTCTCACCATGTCTGCGATGAAGCATTTTGTTTTTTAACACATTTGTCCCTTGGTTTCTTTGACTTTCATTCAATCACATCAAAATAGCTAACTCACCATCTATTTGGGGATTAAGTCAGATGCAACAACACTAGGTTAGAGGCATTTTTAAAGTGAAATAGGAATAAATTTTTAAATTCCTTAGCTGTTTTGAAAAACATCGACCTTTTTTACGTTCCATGCCATGTTAACTTCTTTTTGTGCTTAGGCCTGTGATCACCAGGGGTCTTCACATAAGCTAATCAATGAGGACCTCCCTCCAATCTATGCTTCTACCTGAAGAACAAGAAGCCAAATATTGTCAACTTCCCAGACAAAGACAATTTCTTTTGTCTTTAGTGGTTTCTCTTTCAATCACTTAGCAAGATTCTTTCACCTATAACAGGGGATAACAAACTTTTTCTTCAAAGATCCACATAGGTAAGCACTTCAAATTCTGTGGGCCAGTCTCCACTGGTTGCCACTACCCAACCCTACCACTGTAGCATGAAAGTAGCTGTAGAAAATATATAACCAAATGAGTGTGGCTGTGTTGAAATTTGAATTTCATATAAATTTCAGGGATCATGAAATCTTAATCTGATTTTATTTCCAACCATTCAAAAATGTAAAAAGCATTCTTAGCTCAGGAGACACTGTCTGATCTGGCCCACAGGACATAGTCTGCCAACTCCTGCTCCACAGCCATGAGTAGATGATACTGGCGATCAGTGGTCTGCAAACTCATTAGTCAACAGAGCTAAATATCAACAGTACAACGATTGGAATTTCTTTTGAGAGCCAAATTTTTTAAACTTAAACTTCTAACTCCACTTCTTCAAAATAGACTCGCTCAGGCTGTGGTATTTTGTGGAAGAGCCACACTCAAGGAGCCAAAGAGCCGCATGTGGCTCGCGAGCCGCAGTTTGCCGATCACGGCTGGAGATGATTCACTATACATATGTGAATATGTGTGGTTCCTTCATAATACTCCCATATCAACTTTGAGAATTTTGACTTATTGATGCTTCTTAAATCCACTGGTAGCAAACCTAAAATTTTATGATAAAAAATACTTTCATTAAAATTAAACAATAGTCAGCACAGGTTAAAAAAAAAAGACATTTTACATATTTTAAATCCCAAATAGTGGATACTATGCTATTCGTTTCTAGTTACTATCCCTGCTCAGAAAAATATGAGATATTTTTGCTTTAACATGTTTCTGCTGAGATTTTCTCCAATGTCATTTTATCCAATTTTTCAACACCTTTCTGATTTTAAGATTAATATTTGTATACTCTTATCTCCTCAGCACCATCGTAGTCCAAGAACTTCGATGCCTGACATATAAGCAGCTTTGGATTTTCTTTCTTCACTCCCTTCTCTGACATGCGAGTTTATAAATTATTTTCCTGTCTATAATAACTTTGTAGGCATGCCTAACAAACATTTCTAAGGCTTTATTTTCCTTGCTTTATTTGTTTCACGTTTCATCGCATACTTCTTTACTCCAGCGGCCTTTCTACTGTAATTCCCCTTTTTATTTCCAACTCCTGGGCCCTCTTTTTCTGGCTATCACCAACAGTAGCTGCTTGCATGGTGCATATATCTACACTACATTTCCCAGCTATGGAAAAGGTCCTAGCATCATATCCCAAGTAGTACAGAGGGATTCAATGCACACTCCCTCTTTTATGGGTGTGCATGCCTGAAAATATACATAATCAAAAGTTTGAGAGAAATAGAGCATGTTTTCCTACACCCTAGACTAGGTCACAAGAGGAATTTGTGGTTGGAAAGAAATTAGTGTATTTATAGGCCACTTCCGAGTGGCTATGTTCACACTGCCCCCTCTGCCTGGCATGCCCTCCCCAAATTCTCTGCCTGATAAAATTCCCCTCAACCTCCAAGGTCCAGGGGGCACCTCTGGGAAGCATCCCTAGCAGAGCTGCCAAATCTCTCCTCTACATTCCCAAAGCACTTCGTACATCTCTATTAAAGCACTTATCATTGAATTGTGGTTAGTTGTTTATGTAGCTGTCCCACCCCGACCCACACCCCTATACACAACTGAATAAGTAACTTCCTTTTTCTTTTCTTGCATCCCAATGCCCAATGCAGTGCCTGGACTAGGGTATCAAGATTGCATTTCTCAGAAATATTGAGGGCAGTGTGCCACTAAGAAGTATTTCAGGGACTTTTCCAGCCCACTTCCATCAGCACCCTCAATCTTCCTTCTCCCCTAAAAAATTAACAATCTAAGTAAAAATTCAACTTCTAAATAAGGCGCTCTGACAATGAGATTGCCAGTCCTAAACCCTTCTTCAAAGGAATTCCACCATCAATGCTGCAGAAAATTCAATGGTACCTAACAGTTTTCAAAGAACTTTCACCATTTTTCCCCCATTTGATCCACTAATCCTTAGTAAGACAGATAGTCCTATCCTCATTTCTCAGACACTTCAGTAAATAAAAGTGGCATGTCCAAGATCAGAGCTGGTGATAGCTCTGAGCCTAAAAACCTTAAAACACTGATGTGTCCACTCTCCCACCCTCCACGAATGCTAGGCTCAGTATTTGTGGAGGGCTGGCTTTCTTTTCCCTCTGGTAGACTTTTTCCCCATTTTGAATGGTGGCATTAGACTGTGGCACTATGTTCTAAAAGTCCACTCCAAACAAAATCATTTAGGCAGATACACGTTATGAAAAGATAGAGTCAAATATGCCCACTTGTGTTAGTATTGCTCTATGATTTTGCCGTAAGTACTTATTTACTAAAGGGTTTCCAGTGAATTACTGACTGTTCCAAAAAATGGCCTGCCATGAATTTCTTCAGAGAGAAATATGTAATCTATTATCTTGAAAATTCACTCATGAGGAAGTACTATTATTTATAGGTTAAGTGCAAGAGGCTTGATTTTCTCTTCTTTTATAATTCATCTTTCCTAAACTATTAAATTTAGATTACTTATCACATTGGCAGGCTCTTCCCTTAAACATGCTTTTAGTTCCTCTACATAATTCTGTATGATTTAACCACCGCTTCGATTCTCTTACTATTTATTGTATGTGACTCTTCTAATATTAGTACATACCATTTTAGACATAAATAGGGCACTGCCTGCCAAAAAAAACCTTGCTGCTGTGTGGTAACTGAAAGTAAAAATTATTTTCAGACATATTAATTTATTCAAATGAGCCACGGTTAGCTGTTCTCAAATTAATTTTTTTTTCAACAAAGGCCTATAACAGTGAAGTATGCAGAGTATGTCACACTTCAGATTTTCAAGTTTGAGCTGGTTACAAATCTGCTAATTGTAAAAAAAAAAAATCACAACATGGCAGAGCAAAAAAATATTTCACACAAATGCAAATAGAGATATCATGCAGATAGCTGCAAGACATGAATCACTGCCCTGCTGCATCAAACTCGGAAATGCAGAGGCCGCTCACTCTGCACGATTTCTAGCTCACGTTTTAAAAGTTCAGAGGCATCACCTTGTAATCAGGGTCATAAACTATCATTGCTAATATATGTGTCATGTTTACTGCTAAACCCACAATCGGAACAATCAGAAAATTATGCTCTCGGATCCCGGAAACATTTGCAGTCCGCTGTTACACACAACAACTCCTTATACAGAGCTGGAAGTCCTCGGGAGCTACAGTGCTTTATTGTTTTAATTTTTTTAGAGTAAGGGTCTTTTCCCCGAGGAGCAAGTATTGAGACGAAAGCAGTCTCCGGCGTGACCTTCCTAACACAGACCTTGAGCAGAGGCACAGGCGCGAAGGCACTGGACAGCTCCACTGAGTCGCTCACACTTTGCTTTCCAGAACAAAAAAGAATGTTACTCTGCACCTCCCTCTCCCCCTCCCCTCCTTAAAACTTAAATGACCTTTCCTCCTAGTGGTCTGAGCGGCTGGAAGAAGATAAGAATCTATTGGTCTGTCCGGCGATGCCCAGAGAAAATAACCTCCCACCCAAGAGTGGAGCCTGTAGTCAGCGGGGGAGGGGGCGAGGACGGGAGGAGGGAGGGATGGGGGTGGACCAGAGCGGCCGGCGCCCTCCCCCGCCCCCTCCGCACTGCACTGCATTTTCTCCACCTCACGAAAAAATCTCGTGCGGGGGCTGCGCCCCAAGCAGGGGTCTGTGTGCCCCAGCATCCTGGATGCGGCCCCTCAGCCCCTCCCCCGCCCTGGACCCTCCTCCCGCAGCGGGGCTGAGCCAGGTGCGGGCTGCGGCTCCGGGTGGCTGCCCCCACGAGGAGCTCGGGCAGGGCAGCACCGCAGAGCCCGGCCGGGTGGGGGCCCTTTCCCAGTTACCTTTTATCCAGGCAGGCGATCCACTCGGCGGAGGAGGAGGAATGGGCAGCGTGCGCAGCGACCATGTTGGGCAGCGGCAGGTCCCCGGCTGCGGGGATCCGCGCTCGCTCTACCTCCGCGCGGTGCAGACCGCTCCTCTGCCCGGCCCGCCTCCCACCAGTGCGGCTGTGGCGGCGCTCAGGCCTGCGAGTGGCGGGAGGGAGGGGACCTGAGGGGCGGGACGTGGGGACGGGGAGGGCCCAGGCGCCCGCCCTCCGCACTGCACTGCGGCGCCCGGGGGTGGGGAGCCCCGCGTCCCGGGCGCCGCGGGAGGGCGCTCAGCGCTGACCCTGATGGCGGAACACCTGCGACAGGTGGCCGCTGCAGCTCAGGGAAACCTGGGCCCCACCCCTCACCTCGGGGGGCCTCTGAAACAGGAAAGAGAGAAAACCCCAAGAGTGTGTGTGTGGGGAGGGGGGGAGGGCGGTCAGTGTCTATATATTTTTCATCCAGCAAATGCTACTAAAATGGCTGCTGCCTTTCCGTTTCCTTAGAAACCCATTAGTCTTCCTCAGCAGCTTGTCAAAACTTGCTGGCGGGTTCATGCTCACCTTTCCTGTTTCCCCTTTAAAAAGGGATGGAGCAGAGGGCTATTATGGCTTGGGATGGGCACGCCCACAGTGGTCTCTAACGTGGAATGCAGGCGACAATTTCTCCTTAAGGGCGAGGAAGGGTGGGATGGGATGCAGAGGGGGCACAGGCATGGCTGCAAGCTGGAAGGGGAGACTGGTGGGCCAGAATGGTGACCAGTGGTGTCTAAGGGGATGACAACCTGTTCTAGGACCTTGTACCTTAGACCAGCGTGGGCTTCCATCACCTGCATGATGAAAAGAAACACGGAAGACGGGGGAGCAGTGGGGCTGCAGCAGAACTGAGGTTCAGGGATTGGGGGCCAAGATCCCAAGGCACGTGGGTTGTTACTAATAACTTGGATGGTTGGCCCCACATGCCATTCTTTCCAGGCCTGGAGTGTGGAATGTTTGTCTACTGTCTGGCTCAGGTCGGAGTACACAACAAATGCAATTATTTGGTTACTCTCATGCAAAAATCAAATTATGCTCTGACAGTTGTTTAAGAATTCGGGACAAGTTAAATCTTTTGGACTATAACCAAGTTGGTTTTGATAATTATGAGTGTTCATTTAGGGATAGACAATGGGGATAGCGACACAGCATTACTCTCCTCACTTCGTTTTGTTTGTTTTTGTTTTGTTTTATCTCTCCTTCCCTCACTGTCCTGCTTACAGGAGGTTAAGGAGGTTGGAGAGAGTAAAGCAGCAGGTATGTTCTGGCATATTTTTACCCTAATAAAACTCCTCGGGAGAATTTCCCATTTTCCCTCTGCTCCACTGCCAGGATCTGGTTTCAGACCTCCACCTTTCCTTCAGCAACAGACTCCTCCCTGCTCAGTGCTTGTCCTCCAGCTGACCTCCATCTGGTTAATTTCTATCATGTTTAAGGTAAACAAATTTAAAATGTTATACTATATAAAGATTATCAAAGGCATTTATGTCATTCCTTTTCTATGATAGGGATAGGAAGAAGGAAATGAGTCTCCTATATTTATTAAGATTCATTCATAAAGGCATCAAAGAACACTTAAGAATGTTTCAAGGTCACCAACTGCTTTCTCAAGATTCCTTTACCCAGAGAATGCTTCTAGGTAAAGAGCGAGAGGGGAAAGGACTGCACTTGACCTGTCATTTGCCAGAACCTGGGAGTTACCATAGTTTTTTGGCCATGATGCTAATAACAGTCGCCATTTATTGGACATCCACTGAGTGTCAGGCTCCATGTGGAGTTCTCTACCTGTTATCTCATTTAATCTTCTGAATAGTCTATGAAGCAGAGCCGGAAGGGCAGATATCCAGCGTACTGATTCTGGCAGTCCCTCACCTCTTCTAGTCGCTGCACAATTCAAACGCTGGAAATGATGGAGCCTTCCCTTCCGGTGAGCCTAGGCCCTGACCCGCTAATGTTAGGACGGCCTCAGCCTAAAATACTTCCATTGCCATCTGCGCAGCTCAGCCCAGAGCAGACTGTGGACATTCGGCCTTTTTCTTTTTCATTCCTTCACACCCATATCAATTCATCTGGTAATTCAATTCAGGAAATACTTGCGCTCCTACCACATACCAGGCACTGTGCTAGACACTGAGGAGGGAGCAAAGAACAGATTTCCTACCTCAGGGAACATTGCTGCAGTGGAATGAGAGATGAACAAATAGCACATTGGGACAGGGTGGGGCAAATGAAAAATAATACAATAATTAATAAATAGTGCAAGAATAACGCTGTTTCACATGCTCACACTGTAAAGCTATATATCATATGTCCAGTAGGGGTAAATGCTTTGAAGAACAATTAAGCCAATTAAGGGAATACAAAGGTGGAAGTGGGAGGTGCTTCTATTTGGTATAAAGTAGTCAGAAAAGGCCTCTGTGATAAAGTGGCATTTGAGCCGAGCATGGGACATACCACCTGTCTCTTCCAGGCCGCTTGCTCCTCCTTGGTTGCTAGCAGACTCCATGCACCGGCTCCTGTGGTTTCCCTGACTGAGGCTCACCAGCCACAAGCCTAGAACATCTGGCTCCTTTCTCTACCCATCTCCCCAAACTCAGCCAAAATGCCAAACTACAGGACCATGTTTCCTGGGCAACTGCCAGTGGGGCTGAATGACACAATCCAGAAATGCAGAGGATTTAATTCCCCCGAAATGAACTTAGACCAGTGGGAGACAGGAGGTTGGAGGATACTGGGCAGATAAACTTCCTCTCTCTTTTTCCCCTCTGATCGACTGTTCTGGTACAAGGTTTCTCCATGCAGCCTGTCTGGAGTTGACCGACGTGACCAGGCCTGTGTGCTTACTGAGTGTTAAGGTTTGGATTGTGTTCCCAAAAACTTACTGAAGTCTTGACCCTGTGAATGTGACCTTACTTGGAAACAGGGTCTTTATATGTAATGACATTTAAATGAGGTTATCAGGTTGGTCCTTATAAAAAAAAAGAGGAAACGACAGAGACACCCAGGGAGAAGATGGCCATGTGATGATGGAGAGACTGGAGTGATGCACCTACCAGCCGAGGAACACCAAGGACTGCCAGCAAACTCCAGAAGCTAGAAGAGGCAAGGAAGGACCCCTTCCTTCAGAGGCACATGTCTCTGCCAACATCTTGATTTCAGACTTCTAGTCTCCAGAACTGTGAGACAATAAGTTTCTACTGCTTTAAGCAACCGAGTTTGTGGCACTTTGTTACAACAGTCCTGGAAAACGAATACACGGACTGACCAGTCATGGTGGATTGTACCTCCCCCCAAAAAGCACTAACAGTCCTGGCCCGAGGCTTCGTTTTCCAGAGAACTGTGACTAGGACAACTAGAGACCTGAATAAAGTGAAGGATGATGTTTGAGGACAGAGATCACAGACAGAGGGAAGAGTCGATGCGAAGGCCCTGAGGTAGCAGCATGCTTGAGGTGTTAGAGGAACAGGAGGAAAGCCAGCATGTAAGGGGGAGAAAGTCAAGAAGTGAAGTCAAAGAGGGAGCCAAAGGTACTTTATAGGCCACAGAAAGAACTTCAGGGGTTTTTAACAATATATTGTTGAGATGTAATCTCTATATAGTAGTAGTTCAATGAACATATCTTAAGGATATGCTTTTATTTTAAAATTTTACATATTGCTATAGTTTGAATGTGAACCCCAACATTCATGTGTTAAAATCTAACCCCTAAAGTAATGATATTAGGAGGGACTTTGGGGAGGTGATTCGGTCACAAGGGTGGATATTTCACAATTGGGCCTTTACAGAAGAGGCCCAAAAGATCTCTCCCCGGCCCTCTCTGCCATGTGAAGATACTAGAAGTCTGTGACCCAGAAGAGGGCCCTCATCATGCTGGCACCTGATCTGAGATTTCCAGCCACCAGAACTGTGAGAAATAAACTTGTTTTTTTACAAGCTACCCAGTCTCAGTATTTTGTTATAGCAACCTAAATGGACTAAGATACATATGTGTAGTCCAGTGTGACTACCATTCTGGTCAAATATGGAACATTTCCATCACCCTAGAGAATTCCCTCAGATCTTCCACTCAGTACAACTTACCAATCCTGAGATGACTACTGCTCTCACTTTTATCACCATAGATTTGTTTTATCCATTTTTTTTAACCTTCACCTGAAGATATGTTTATTGATTTTTAGAGAGAAAGGGAGAGGCAGAGAAAAAGAGAAACATTGATTGGTTGCCTCTTATATGCACCCTGACCAGGAATCAAACCCACAAACGTTTGGTGTACGGGACAATTCTCCAACCAACTGAACCACGTGGCCAAGCCTACCTGTTTTTGAATATCATATAAATTGAACCATATATTATCTACTGCTTTTGCTTGAAATGATGCTTCTGAAATTCATCCAATTTGCTGTAAACATACTTCACTTATTTTTGTTGCTACATAGTATTCCATTGCCTGGATATAGCACATTTTGTTTATCCACTCTTCTGCTGATGAATATTTGAGTAGTTTAAGCCTATAATGAGTGAAGCTGCAAAGAACATTTATCTACTCTTCTCTTTTTGGATTATGCAATAATTTCTCTTAGTATAAACCTAGAAGTATGCTTTCTGTAAATAGGGGTAAGTTTATGTTAACTTTATTAATTTTTCAAAGTGATTGCACCATTTTATACTCCTGTCAGCAATGTATGAGAGTTGTAGTTACCCCACATCCTCACCAACACTTGGAATTGTCAATCTTTTTAATTTTAGCTTTTCTAGGGGGAGAGGGGTGTATTGGTATTTCATTATGGTTTTAATATGCATTTTCCAGATAACTAATGTTGAGCTCCTTTTCATATGCTCACTGGTCACTTAGATGTCTTTGTATAAAGTTCTTATTCAAGTCTTTTGTCCACACTTTATGTTTTTGTTAAGAACACATCCCATTTCCAAAATCTGTATTAGTTACCTATTGCAGCCCAACAAGTTACTCTAAAACTTAGACAGCTAAAAATAATAAATCTTCATTATCTCACAGAACCTCTGAGGGTCAGGCACCTGAGAGCCGCTTAGCTGGGTTCCAGCTCAAGGTCTCAGGTTGCAGGGTTGTAGTCGCAGCCACGCTCCACTGGGACCAGAGACTGCACTTCTAAGCTCCCTCACACACGCTTCATTGATGAAGCTCATTCATGTATGATTTTTGTTAGGCTGGTGAAATATTGAAAAGATTAAAGACCCCCTACCACTCTCACTGACCTCTTGGTGCCCAGGATCTCAGTTTGAAAAAACCCTTCTAAAGGAATAGATGGTGGCAAAGAGAAAATCAAGGTCCCACAACTAGTTGTCGGTGGGCTGGGAGGAGGGGACAAGGAAGGGCTGTTAGAAATCTAAAAATATTCAGGCTAAAGAAATGTAACTTTGAAATGGCTCCCTTTTATTAAGCTCCCACTACTGCACTCGCAGTTTAAAAGAATAGATCATGGCAGTGTGTTTCCACTCCTCCACAAATGGTCATCTGAGCCAGCAACCTCACCCGTGGAATCTATACCAAGATCAGAATCCACAACATGGAGAAAGCTACATACAAAGATGCTCGTTGAAGACTAGAAATCTAAATTATGAAATTGCTAAAGAAAATTCACATTCTCTCAAATGAATACCATGAAATTATTGAAAGTAGTCATTATGAGTGTTTAAGATAGAATATTACAGGAATTGCTTAGAGCACAATATTAAGTGAAAAACTAGATAAAAATGTTACAATGTAGTGTCATTTATGATGCACAGAGGAAACTATTGAAAAGTATAATATCTGAATTAAAAAGAATAGGGTAATAGGTAAATTCCCTTCCTATTTTCCAAATTTTCTAATTAAAAACATCTAAACTTACCAATTGCCATCCCTACCTTAGACACTAAACTTGATAAAATAGAAAATATAAATTATCTTCATTTTTCTCAATTCATTTTTTCTCAACTTTTTTATTTGAAATTTTTCAAACCTACAGAAAAGCTATAACTAGAACAACAAGTGCCTGTATATCTTTCACCTAGATTCACCAGTTGTTGCCACATTTGTTTTCTTTCTCTGTGTATAATACATAGAGATGTTTTTATTCTGAACTAACTAAGAGTAAGTGGCAGACATTGGACAATGTGGTCTTATATACTACAGCACATATCTTCTAAGAACAAGGACATTCTTCTACCTTTTCCTATAATTATCACACTCAAGAAACTTAGCATTGATATAATCCTATTATGTTATATAAAGTTTATATTCATTTCTCCAATAGACCAAAAAAATCTTGTTTTTTCCTCTGGTCTGGTTGGTTTTATCCAAGATTCAATCAAAAATTGTGCATTGCATTTGGTTGTTATGCCCCTTTAGTCTCTTTAACTCCTTCACGATGTTGACATTTTTTAAAGACTCAAGGACAGTTATTTTTCAGAATGTTCTTTAGTTTAAATGTGTCTGTTTTCACATGCTTAGAAATTACCTGGATTTCTTGGCTAATTTATCAATCTTATTTTGTGTTGAATAGATGTTACTCTTTTCTATATCTTGTGAAAATAGAAAGTCTTCGATGGTTTTGTTAAAAAGATTAATCTGACATTTTGCTTGGGTGCAGTATTAGCTGGACTCGGGTATGTGTCTCTGAACTGAATCGTTTGGTCATCTAGAAAATAGTAACTGAGAATATGTAGCTTAAGAAATCCAAGTACTTGCGAGCCACTGTAAATAACGTATTCCCACAGCATGAAGTATGGGTCTGTCTGCTCAAGGGAATGTTTCCTGTTCTTTGATTCTTTTTATTAGTTAGGTTCGTCTGTCAGCCAAACAGGGAGCTAGTTGGTCAGAAAGATACCAGGTCACAATCCTAGGGGATAAAATCATCTGCTTAGCCATTGCTCTAGTGGCAGCCACATGTGTGCCTTCAAAATTGTTTTACTAGAACTTGTGAGTCCTGAAAATACCTTATTTCTGAATTAGCAAGCAGAGGGAAATCTAAGCCCATCAAAGCTGCCAATAAATCACACGGTTCATATAAATAAAAGCCATGACGAAGATGTTGCCTGAATGGTAAGTGCCTCTTATCTGAGACTTGCAAATCTGGGTTGTATCTCTAGGAACAGCCTACTCAGTGTATCCAAGGGCATTGGCTTAACCCCAGGGATGATGGAGTTTTTTAAATCAAGCCATCAGTCTTACCTTACTTGCCCAGGACAGTTATTGCTAATTAATCACAGTGTTCTTTTCTATTGGCCTGGACACTGCCTTGGAAATTTTCCCAACACGGCACTACAGGCAGCTGCTAATCATCATTTGAAGTCAATGCATCAGAAGAGATTTTTATAGCACTTAACTAGAAAAAATTATTTTCTAAATCTCATCAGGTTTTTAGTCTCTCGACTTTCCCTGCACGTGAATGACAAGGGCCTAGAACGGTATTTCTTATGAATGACCTACAGATAACTAGTAAACCTGCTTAAAAAAAAAAAAGTAGCATAATCAGAGAATGTTGAAAAGGTGATTGGATAAGGGAAGGAAAGGAGAATGTGTTCATTAGGGTTGGCTATTTGCTGTGCCAACTTGATCCCAATCTATATAATACCTAAAAGGTAATAGAAGTTTATTGATTGCTCATGAAATAATCCAATTGGTTCTAGGTTAGTAGGATGGGAGTAGTAAATTCCGTTCTACACAGCCTAGGAATCCAAGCTGATGGAGTCTCTGCCATCTTAAACACCTTATTTCCCAGGTTGTTTGTATCCAGCTGGTGTAGAAGCGTGGAGGAAGGAAACTATTGAAAAGGAAACTATTAGTTAGGCCTGAAAGTGGCTCTCAACAATGCTGCGATGTTTTATTGGCTAGAACCCAGTTACATGGCTGTATCTCACTGTAAATTGGGCTGGAAAGTAGCTTATGGCAGAGAAAACTCTCCCCAGTGGCACTATCCCATAGAAGGGAGCAGAAATGTTTGGTGGTCAGCCAGCCATCTCTGCCCACAAAGAAGGACTTTTTCTTCAAACTCATGGCTTCTTGTAGGACAGGTGAATGGTGATAGCACTAGAGTCTGAGCCTTGTCATATTCCCATTTGGTTTATGACTCAGCCAAATGTGAAGATAAAATTGGTGATAGTAAAAATTATTAACCCTGCAATGTGTTACTGGAAAATCTGTGGGATTTTATTTTCTAGGATAATTTAAGATACCCTAAGAGTTCCACTTCTACCTAGAATGTAGAAAACAAACAAGAACATTATTCCCACCCTAGAAATAAGAAAAACTACAGATAAAATACAAAATCATCAGTTTTCTTGAACCTATCCTTTTCTAGGTGTTTACCCAAGAGAAGTAAAAAAATCTGTTCACTCAAAAGTCTGTATGTGAATATTTATAGTGACATCACTATCCCAAAAGCTGGAAACAACCAGTTGTCAATGCACCCATCAGTGAATGGATAAGCAAAGTGTGGTGTATCCATAAGTGGAATAATACTCAATAGTATACTAGTAAGACGAAGTACTGATATGCTCAGCAACTTGAATAAATCTCAAGTGCATTATGCTAAGTAAAAGGAGGAACACTAGAGCAGTTACATACTACAGGTTATTGGGTGCCATCTTGGATGCTGGTTACACAGGCAGGGATCTCTGCATTTATAAATAAACTAGGGGCCCAGTGCATGAATTCGTGTACCTTGAAAGGAACTGTGGGCTGCAAGGCTGCAGTGGGCACAAGGGCGGGTCTAGGCCCATCCTCTGCACTCTCATCTGGCCCCTCCCACCATGGCCCCCAGTCCCCTGTGTGCCAGCAGCCCCATTCCCACGGCCGCCGCTCCCACCCACTGACGGCACCATCCCCACTTACACCCACTGACAGCGCAGAGCAGTTGGGGCCAGCGCAAGCAGTGGGTGTGAGCAGGGCCAGCACCGTCAGCAGGTGTGAGTGGCAGCTGCTGCCCTGATCGCCCCCCAGGAGCAGGGGAGGTGGAGAAACCCTGAGGAGTGATAGGGGCCGGCAGCCGCCCCTCGAATCCACTGATGGCACCAAGCAATCAGGGCTGGTGCTGTGCGCCGACAGCAGGTGCTAGCAGGGCCAGCACCGGCAGCAGGTGCAAGCGCCAGGCGAGACCAGGAAATGCGGGAGCAAAGAATTTTCAGTAACCACCAGAGGCTCACCCTGATGACAGCGATCAGCACCCCGCCTTGGTCTGGCACCCCTGCTCACCTGTTCCACCATCCTGCCACAGACGATGCCCGCCATGTTCTGCACTCTGCCACCTGCTGCCAATGCCCACCATGTTCCACACACACCCCTTGGTGGTCAGTGCATGTCATAGCGACTGGTTGTTCTGTTGAGCGGTTGTTCCACCATTCAGTCTATTTGCATATTAGAGTTTTATATATAGATACAAGTACTCCAACCCATATTCAGGCTGTAATTTCATTGAACTGTAAAGAATTATTTCATAGATCTGAGAAGAACAGAAAACACTGATGTTTTATTCAACTAAATAGAAACGGTTTCTTTTTCTTAATCTTTATTTTTGACAGTATTGCATATGTTCTCCTTTTCCCTCCATTGATCCCTTCTAGCCCATTCCCACCCCTCGCCCCAGGCCTGTTTCTTAGCAACATGAAAATATCATTTTCATGATCTGTACTCAGAATCAGTTTATACAATGTCTATTTTACCTCTGTATTTTAGATTTATTCAACTGATGAATGTGAATAAAGGCTCATTTAACATTATCACAGGTGATAAGTAAATCTGAAAAGCACACTCTTTGTAAATTCTATCAATATGAAAATAAATTGTTTTTAAATCAGAAGATGAGGCCAATCTAATCAGATATTTGAGTAATAAGTGCATATTTTAGCCAGGCATATAGAAATGAGGTAGAATGAGAAAAATGAAAGTGAATGTGTAGGCCAAGTAAACACTTCAAAATCAAAGCCATATTTCTAATATAGTTCCACATTCTTATTAATGAGTGTGTCATCTATACATCCATCTTTCTACATTTCCTAAATCTCAAGGGCAGGTTGTCAATTTTTATCATTTGCTACTTGTTAATTTTTTTCAAAAAAACATAAATACTTCATAAATTTGTTGCAATGTTTAAGTAGAAGCTAAAAATCGTTATAATTCAATGTTCTCTAATGCCTTAAAGTTATTAATCACAATTATGACACTCTAGATTATACATATTTATGAAATACCTTAGAAAACAGCATGATAGTTTTATTTATTTCATCTCTAGATCGCTAAAAATAATGCCCATGTAACAGCCCTTCAATGGGTCTTAAGACAAATACAATTTTAAGTTGACTATGAACTGTCTGAACAAATATAATTTTAAGTTGATTATGAACTGGTCTTTAAACTTGGCTTGGTGTGGGAGTTGTGGGAGTTGAATATGTTAGCTAGTTTAAAGGGGATTAACTTCCAAGTCCTCAAATTCCATATTATTCATGCCTAAATCTGATCTGCCTGAAAACATGTGCTTCATCAAGGCATTGAGCCTGATCTCTTTCCCAGCTCCTCATTCCTAGTCACCTTTACTGTACATCCTAAGATAAAGGCAGACCTCTCACTCATCTGGAACCCTGCTGTGGGGCCTGGCCCCAGGGTGCAAGTGCCTGCAGGGAAGCTGCCTTGATCAAAGCACTGGCTTGTGTCTCAGCTGTATCATTTCAAGAAAGAAGAGAGTTAAAATTCCCGCAATCAAAAATGTGTAAAAGTAAGCCAAGTTGTACACTGTTACATGTAAACTGATGGGCTGGAAATAACAACATACTACCTTGTTCTTTTTGTATTTGTTAGAATTTATTACAGAGGAATCTAAGAACAAATGACCAGCCACTGTCCAAGGGTTCTAACAAAAAGAGATAATTCATAATCTCAGGGCTTTGAGACAATAGCTTCTAACTTTATTTTTTACACCTATTCCCTTTACTGTACTAATATGCCTATATTTTACATAAATAAACATATATTCTTTCAACAACAAAAATATAAGATAGGCAGTGAAGAATTTTTATTTTAGAGTTTTTTTCCTAAAGCTTCTAAGAGCTCTATTCTTTCTTTTGAGAAAAAAAAAAAGGCATCTATACATTTTATAAAGCCTTTTATAAATGTACAGATACCTTATATGCCTGAACCTTAATTTTTATTCTATGACTCAGTGACACTAACTTTGGTTTCTTCATTAAGAGCATGAGATATATTCGATATATTCATTTAGTCACACATTTAACAAAAAATTTACTCAGCATTTCCTGTGGGCCTATCTAACTATTGTCTATGGTTTGTATTGCCTTATGTGGGAATGTAAGCGGTGGAGGTGGGGTCTAGGGGTGGGGGAGACAGATGAGGTTATTGCAGTTTCTTGGAACTAAATAGTCTGGAAGCAGATCTGGAAGTTCTGAAAAGAAACTGAAAGACTATCTAGTTCTTTATATCAGTCACAAGAGACATCGTTAGGCAGCTATTAATTCTAAACATTTCTGGGAGTAATGGTCCAGGCAGTGAAGACAGTTGCGGAGATTGAACATGAAAAGAAAAGATCAAGTGGAAATGGCAGTAAACAAATCCAGTCTAGGCCTAAAGATGTTGACCTCTGAGCTCACTGTTATAACAGGGGAAGTTTTTAGTTATGCAGTAAAAGTAAAAATTTTAGTTGGCTTTAGCCAGCACTTGGACTAATTAATTTCCAGTATCTCTTCCAACAACAGGCTTGTATCAGAAGGTTACACTCCAAGCACAGAATGAAATTAAGAGAGTTTAGTTAGTTGATGATAATTGCTTAATGTCTCCAGAGTCTCCTCCACAATCTGGCTATAACAACTAAACCACTGAGAATTAGAACATTCTTGCTGATGGCGGGAATGCTTTTCGTCGCTCAAGGTTAGCCATGAAGGATAGGGCAGGGCTGAATAAGAGATTGAGAACCACTTAGGTGTAGTGCGACAGTCTTTGGACAATATCTCTCATCATTGGCACTTCCAGCAGAGGGCGGGCAGGTATAGGGAACAGAGAGGAAATGAGCATTTCTCAATTTCGTTTACAGGCAGTCCTCGCTTTGAACAGTCGTGAGGGACCATAACAATGGCTGTGCAAGTTGAACCCCAAGCCAATCTTAATAATTGGTAGGGAAATTACTAGTATGATTGCTCCATGATCTTCAAAATGTTTTGCCAAAATTTAAAAACTCTTTTACTGTCAGTTATACGTGTATGGGGAAAGAAAATAATAGTAAAAATAGAACTGATTTAGTACATTATAATTTGAAACATTAAGAGTTAAAGTGTTTTATTTCTTTGTTAGAAAACATTATCAAGAGTACTTTGAACAGTGCTTGCCTTCTTCTCTTGGTAGAACTTACTATAGGAAACGCTATGCCTTGGCTAATTCCGAAATGTAGATCTGCTTCCAACATGTTATCCTTTGCACTTTCAGTGTCAACATACCCAAGAAGTCCTTTAACAGAAGCTCTTTGGGACTTGTGCTCTAGAATACACCACACATTAGCTTCCTCGGGTGTAGGTGTTTCTCTCTTTTCCACGTCCAGCACGGAAAAGGAGCGGGTCCGGTTCCTGAGTAGAGGAGCTGGGGATTGAGAAATAAAAGAAAGAAAGAGACCAGACACGAAGATAGAAGGAAAAAGCTGGGAGCCAGGTGGGACCACAGTCCTCTCTGATGGAGGGACAGGGACCCAGAGCCGACACAGCAAGTTTATTTTATACCCCCAAATACCAGGGGGTTTCACCAAAAACTTAGGATCAAAGGATCTTATTTGCATTCTTGAGTAGGCCCAAGCATGCCTGGTGCTTGACTGGATTTACATATCAAAGTCCCACTACCCGACACCTGGGCAAAGTTAAGAGTCAGTACTAATAACACATCCACCTTTTTGGTGAATGTGTATCCAAGACGCAGCTCTGCCTGTCGCCTCGGACTCAGCTGACAATAATTTAAGAAATGCCCATGTGCCTTCCCAGGCGCTGTCTACACTCAGGTACCAAAGCTATTACCCCAGATATTCATGGATTTACAAATCTCCACCAATCCCCACCCAGACTCCACCTGCTAGTTCCTCCCTAAGTCACCCCTTGACTAACTCCCCCGCAGCAACCTTAGACAGTAAGTCCTCACTTAACGTCGTGGATAGGTTCTTGGAAACTGATTTTAAGCCAAGTGATGTATAATAAACCAATTTCACCATAGGCTAATTGATAGAAACAAGAGTTAAAATCCTAGGGCATATTTCTGGTCACAAAAACATCACCAAACACCTAAATAAAGACCCTAAACACTTCTAATATTAAACATGGAAATAAATGTGAGCTATGCATACATTTAAGGAATATTAATAAAAGCAAGTAAGATCCAACCCACTTATTGGCAGTTCAGGGTCACTGCCCGCCAGAGCCTCTCCCAGCAACTCTGGGCACCAGGCCGGACCCCACCCTGCACAGGACACCCTTCCGTTGCAGGGTGCGTGCACACACACACAATCAAACTGGGACAATATAGACATGCTCATTCGCCTCACATGCACATCTTTGGGATGTGGGAGGAAACTGGAGTACTAGAGAAAACCCACACAGATATGGGGAGAATATGCAAACTCCGCATAGACAGTGGCCTCAACAATATAACCAAGTAATATTGAACGAAATGAAGTTATTTGAGGACCTGCTATTCAGCCTCAGATACTCATTTGACTGAATTCATTTGGACACTACTCACCTTCCTGACAAGTTTCTACTAAATTCAGCTTTTTTATTTTTTTTTAAATCTAAATAGATGAGTTTTCTATCATGACAGTTTTTTAGTAGGGACTTTGATACATAAATATTGACTCTTTACAGGAATTGAAGGATGTGTTTCCAAGCCCAAATTTATTTATAACTCAAGTTCACTGAGAAGCTGTAGTTTTACTCAACTGAATCTCCTGATAATGACCTTCAACAACAAGTAAGTTTTTCATGCCTTTTATTCAGTGCTTACTGTGCTCAGATCCTGCTTCTTATTCTATCATAGAAAAATGGTACATTTTCTTGCCATAAAAATTGCATATTTAAATGTCTAGCCATCGAATTGCAGCAACCAGAAATTAAATGTTTCTGTTCTTATAACTACTACAATTTTTTAATATTAAATACCAACAAATTCTGGGTGTGTGAAATATATCCTAAGGTGTAATGGCTTTTGAATTATTCTAAATGTTCCTAAAAAATATTAAAATATGCATTACTCACATAAAAAACGAACTCTCAGGTTTGGAGTCAAAGCCTTCTCTTGAAATCTCATTCCAACTCGTGTCTCTGTTTAGCACGAACTTCCCTTATGGCGTCGGTTCTCACCGGGTCCCACAATGGAATCACCTGTGAGCTTCTCCTTTAAAAAAGTACCTGGGACCCACTCCAAAAGGGTTCTGATTTACTTGGTCACATATGTTGTTTAATGTGTCCACAGGGGGTTCTAACGTGCAGGCAGTGACTCTCAAGGTGCAGTCCCTGGATCAGCAGCATCAGCATCACCTGGGGGCTTGTTAGCAGTGAAAATCCTCAGCCCACCCCAATGAATCCAAAGCTCTCTGGGTAGAGCCCAAAAATCTGCATTTTAACAAGCCCTCCAGGTGACAGATATACACTAAAGTTCAAACAATTAGACTTAAAAGAATATAAAACAGAAATTGTCAGGATAATAGAGTTAAAGAGTGAGTGAGAACAAAGCCAGGGGGTGAGTGAGATTCTTGGGAGAGAGAAAAGGAAAGAGCAGGAAAATGATCAGAAGACTGGTGAGCATGAAACTTGGGAACCTAAATGTTTGTCAGGACAGAGTGGGGAGCCTCCATCCACACCTGCATGTAGCTACATAAACAGGTTGCAAACTTAAATTGGCTGGTTTAAGGCAGTAGTTCATCTAGCTGTGTGAGGGAGACCCAGATGACTTATTTTTCTCTACCATAAAAATTACACAGTTGGCTGGAGTCCCTTGAGGCAGAGATGGGTCATTTATCTCATGTGTAGACTGTATTTCAGAATGAATAAATGCTGAAACTGATCATTCTATAGAGTTTCCACTTTCCAATGAGGCACTCTGATAGTTGCCAAGTTGGTAAGACCCTTTGGAGAGTATTTTACCATAAATTCTCCTCATTATCAAGTAGCACACGGTGAGGTCCTACTATGCAGGTTTTGCTAAAATAATAACTGTGGCAACATACAATAGGAATGAGATAAAGGCAATTTGATTTCTATTGAGTGGAGCCAGGATCTTGGACATAGGAACACTTCTTCCATCACCTCAAGACAAGAATTATATATATTTATTGGAAAATTAAGGTCACACTACCTATTTTTAAATGGATTCCCCAATCTTGGGGAGAACCTAATTTACACTCCCTGTAGGTCATTGCTACCCTGGCTCTCCTGGTGTGGCTGCATTCTTCATTGAGCCAGCAAGGAAGTCTCTAGAGTAAACCAGCTAACAAGCCAGAGTTTTATATGACATAAGATAATTTCAGGAGTGACATCCATCACTTTTGCCATGTTCTGTTGGTTATAAGCAAATCCTAGATACTGTCCACACTCAAGGAGAAGGGATTACACAAAAACTTGAACACTGGGGAGCAGAATCATGGTGGAGGGGGAGGGCAGGCATCTTAGAGACTGCTCACTACAGATCACTTATTTAACCCCATCTGTGAAGCAGGAGCCCATACAGTCCACAAGTTCTGGCCCATGGGCTGTTGTAGGATTTAAATGAGTAGAAGTCAGGCCCTGACACAACAGTTAACTCTCTGTCCCTTCCTTTCCCCCAGAGTGCTAAAATATTTTTTTTTGTTTCCTATTTTTAAATTACTTTTTTATTTAGTTCCTTGATGAAACCTTATTTGTAAATTCTTAAATATTGGGGGTCTCTTTGGTCTTACTACTCTGAGACGACTGCTTTCGGTTAGTGAAGGATACTTACGGTAAAGGTAGTGCGGAATATAATTTCTTAACTAAGTGTTCTGCATCAGGAATACGTTTTACTTTGGAGACTGGGAAACTCATTTCCTACAGTTGAGGGTAAAGAAAGTTAAGGAAAGAGAGAGAGCAGCTGGCTAGGCCCCATTGTCCTCCCCTGTCTCCTGGCCTCAGACCTAGGCTGTGGTCACCCTGCAGAGGTTGGGTGGACCAACACCACCCCCCAACCCCCGCAACCAAAATTGGTTTAGATTTCCAGACTGGTGGTACTGCACATACATCAAGGGTGTGAAAAGGTTTATTTCTCACATGATGAGGTTTTCCTGGGAGAGCAGGGCAGGCTCACAAACAGGTCTGAAAATGGCCTGAGACAGAGGAAGAAGCGGGGACTGACTTTGGCGTTGACTGTGGTTAGGGTGGGGCTGGGGTCAGGATTCCTGTGTAAGAAGTGGCTTGTGTGGACTGAACTTTCAGCAGTCACCAAGAAAGGTAGCATGTGGGTTTTCTTATTAGTCTGTCCAGATGTGGAAGAAAGAGGAAGAGACAGGGACAAGGCTTGGCATCTATTAGCAGTCAAAATGGACTCAGACACTATTACGCTTCAAGACATAGAAAAGGAAAGACCGCTCTGTGCTCTTCCCAACACTGACCCTGTCCCATCTGGGCTTATATGAGACATGTGGGAGGAGCTGCTCTATGCTATAGAAGCATAAAAAATCTAACACACCTGGCAGCATGTGCCAGGTTCCTTCTAAGCATTGACTCATTTCTTCTCATGATAACCCTATGAGGTAGATATACTAATATTATTCCCACTTTACACAACTGAGGCACCTTCAAGTATCTTGCCCAAGGTTACCCAATGGCAAAGCCTGAGTTTAAACTTAGGTAATTCAAGGCAGGTACTCCTAAGCACTCCACTCGCAGCCTTCTGCACAGACACTGATGCAATGACTGGTGAATTGATGAGACAATAACTTCCAGCCAGTGTGCCAGGGTATATCCACATTCTGACTCGTGCGTGAAATGTAGTTTTCCTCCTACCACAGTGATGTGTCGGGTGCGGTTGAAGGAGGGCAGAGTAAAACTTAGAGGAAGGTAAGAGGCTCACTGTGATGTCAGCTGGTCCTCAAGGAAGGTCCTGGGTTGCTTGAGGCAATGACCCAGTCGGGACAGCAGACAGCTCCATCAGACACCACCCAGTGGGTGCTGACGGGTGATCCAGAGGACAGGGGGACACTGTGGATGCTTTTGCAGACTCTGTGAGGCTGTCACACTGAAGCAGTGATTGTGTTGTGAGCCTTGAAGACTTGGTTAATGCCTTTTGATCAACCTTAAAGTGGACGGCAAAAAGTTCTAAGTTTTGAAAGTGTGTGGAAAACGAAGAGATAGTGGATGACTATTATAAAATCCGAGAGCTACCAGTGCCTTGTAGTGAGTCTTTTTCAAAATTTGTTTTTATGATATATTTCTTCGTAAGTATGAAAATACACAACTTATATAAGGTAAAAATAATAATAAAACCAACTTTTATATCTCTACTAACAGATTGAGACATAGAATATTTTCAGTGCCTTAAACCCCCTGTATGCTTATCCCCAGGCACATCCCGCTCCACCCCACCAAAGGTCACAAAATCCTGAATGTCTGTATAGGTCACCTTCAAGCATGGATGGCTAGTCATGAAGTGTCATTGACTCCTTTCAGTGCTCCAAGGTAGAACCCTTGCCAATGTTTGGTGTGTGTGTGTGTGTGTGTGTGTGTGTGTGTGTGTGTGTGTGTGTGTTGAGGTGAGAAATCTAGCTATCTATTTAAGAATAATCCAAAGGTAACTTCACCAGTGTCTTTTGATCTAAATTTGTCTATCTATCTGTCTGTCTACCGTGATCCAAATAAAACTTGCAATTGTAAACAGCTAACCTAGACATTGTAATCACAGAACGTCTGTCTGAGATCTCAACTTTAAAATCAGAGACTTAGGTTGAAAATGCAGTGGTTTTTAAACTAAAGATAATTTTTCAGAAGGAGAATAATGTATGTACTACTGTTCTGTAACAACTTGTGTAAGCACATTTGCCATTCCAAAAACAAAAACAACCAAAATTAAATAATATGCATGCCTGCCCCTAGTAATCAGAAGTGTCACCTTCACTGGGATTGGGCACATTATGTAATAATAAGGACACTGTCCCTGGTTCAGAACATCACTTAACCTTCTCTTGACTCCCTCCCTCTGTGGCCACCACCTCCTCCCCCAATAAATTAAATACAGCAGCTTACCTAAATGATTGCTGCTGCCGAGCTCTCACCAAGAGAATGAAAACCTCTCAGCACCATTATAGTCTGAAATAATAGAGAGCACAGTATCCAGGTAGCACATACCAGCTCAGAAATAAGCCAGACCCTCTAAGCCTGTTGCCAGGTGAAGGACATGGTACAATTTCTTGCTGTAATTTACATATGTATCTCCCCTGAGTTGCTTCAGAGCTTAGGCAACGAGAATGAGCTAACTGTCACTGAAAAGAAAGAGAAGTGTCAATGCCTGAAGTTAATCCTAGGTTTTTCCTTTGTCCATTTGGCCCTGGGTCCTCTGTAGTTGCTCCTGAGACCTGCCTTAAACCCTCCTAAGCCATGAGAAATGCCTGCAAGCTGTTAAAATACTCACTGTCCTATGTCCTCTGGCTGGAGAGCTTTGATGGTTGCCAAATTCACAAACTTAATGTCAGAGTCAAGTCTACAGGAGCCTTCCTTGTTTCCACAGACAGTGGCTCCTGTAGCTACAAAGTAAAAAGGAACAGCACGATTCATTTATTCGTTTATTCAGCAAGTGTTGATTGAGCATCAGTGTGTGCCAAGCACTGAGTACATTGAACAATGAACAAAATAGAATGGCCCCTTCCGAAAGCGTGTGATTCAGTGAAAGATACTGACAGATAAGCAGACAATTACATATGATTGTTAAAGGTTGTGACCTAGGGAGAAGCCCCTGGCCCCCAGCTCCACCCCTAACCTACCAAATAACTCTACTGGTGGAATGGACCTGATATAAATGCTTTGTTGATCATTGAAAAAAAAATGGTTTCAGATTAAAGAGAGTGTTTTTTGCTATTTGTTGTTTGTTTTCGGCAGAGAATTCTCCTTTTAGAAAAATTAATCAGACCAGATTAGATATGCTGAGTTCAACCTGGTTTCCAATAGACACATCTGTGTTATTGTCCTCTTTTTTTTTCTTTTGGTTTCTGTTTTGCCTCCAGTCTCAATTTTCTTCTTCTCCCCATTTTTTCTCCCTAATTTTTCAGTTTAGAGGACAAATATGTTGAGCAACAATAAGCAGCAAATTCAGGAGCTATTGGCCCAATTTCTACTGCAAATACTCTAAATTGGTTACTGATCAAACCTTTGATTTAGTATTATTCATTACTAAGCCAAGTACTTCACTGTGATGTTGTTTGCTTTCTTGTATAACTTTTTATTCCTCTGAAGTTAATAATTGCCTCTTTTTAAAATTTGCTTAATTTTTTTGTACTTTTCCCCCCAAAATGCTTTACCAGAGCTGTGAAATGCATAAGCAACAAGTCTTCCAAATGCTTGATAAGATCATTCTTTGACCAGAGCACAAGTCTATGCAGCTGCTCTTGCACAAATCTAAATAATAAATTTTAGGAAAAAATCATCTCACTGCTGCTCAGAAATCAGGAGCCTATTCAAAAAGACAGACTTCAGGGAATTTGAGGGAAGTTTCTGGAAGAATTTTGTCCACTCCTGCTTTCTGGACTTGTAGTATTGAATTCCTTCCCAAAGATGAATTATGGCAAGCCTGATTGAAATATAGACACTTGGTAGTCTCCTAAGCACCAATAATGACCACAAGCCAGCTGCTGCTAGAGCAATTAGGAAAATCCCAACCCCCTGAGCTGATGGTCTCTCTACTTTTTAGCAATAAAACAAAATTGAAGAGACCCAAATAAATCATCAAGGTCATATCCGTATTAGTTCCCAGATGTGCCACTTATACCTCTAACTTTCTAGAACAACAACAAAACAGTAATTATCTGTGAGTCATAAACCTTGTGATTCAGTTCTGTGATTACTATTTTTCTCCAAATAAATAAACTGTATACACCCTTCATGATTTAATTTTGAACTCAAGTGGCCTACTCTTGCTGCTTAGCTACAGATAGACGCTTGGATATTAATGTGTCTAAAATGTCAGTTTAATAATTATTTCAGTCTCTCATCTTACTCTCACTTCATAGGAAATTATGACCTCATTGGATAGTTGTTCTGCAGGCTATAACCAAATGTCGACCAACCTTGGTGAAGATTGTTTCATTAACTAGCAACCATCCAGGCTAATGTCAGAAAACAGAATTATTTTAAATCACTACTATTATAGTAGCACTAGAGGCCCGGTGCACGAAATTCGTGCACAGGGGAGGGGGGTGTCCCTCAGCCCAGCCTGCACCCTCTCCAATCTGGGACCCCTCGAGGGATGTCCGACTGCCCGTTTAAGGATCGGGCCTAAATGGGCAGTCGGATATCCCTCTCACAATCCAGGACTACTGGCTCCCAACTGCTCGCCTGCCTGCCTTCCTGATTGCCCCTAACCGCTTCTGCCTGCCAGCCTGATCACCCCCCAACCACTCCCCTGCCAGTCTGATTGATGCCTAACTGTTCCCCTGCCAGCCTGTTTTCCCCTAACTACCCTCCCCTGCAGGCCTGGTCACCCCTAACTGCCCTCCCCTGCAGGCCTGGTCACCCCTAACTGCCCTCCCCTGCAGGCCTGGTCACCCCTAACTGCCCTCCCCTGCAGACCTGGTCCCCCCCAACTGCTCTCCCCTGCAGGCCTGGGTCCCTCCCAACTGCCTTTCCCTGCAGGCCTGGTCGCCCCCAACTTCCCTCCTCTGCTGGCTTGGTCACCCCTAACTGCCCTCCCCTGCAGACCTGGTCACCCCTAACTGCCCTCCCCTGCAGACCTGGTCCCCCCCAACTGCCCTCCCTTGCAGGCCTGGTCCTCCCAACTGCCCTCCCTTGCTGGCCTGATCGCCTACAACTGCCCTCCCTTGCAGGCCTGGTCCCTCCAAACTGCCCTCCCTTGCTGGCCATCTTGTGGTGGCCATCTTGTGTCCACATTGGGGCAGGATCTTTGACCACATGGGGGCAGCCATCTTGTGTGTTGGAGTGATGGTCAATCTGCATATTACTCTTTTATTAGATAGGATAGCTTTTAGTTGACCATTCTCTCAATACAGATAGCTTCTTGCCCATTACTCAATTATAAAACACTATTCCAGTTATAAACCATTTAAGTGTATATAACTAGCATTATCAAATATATTAGATTTAATTCTGTAAATATAAAATAAAAAAACAAGCATAAAATGAGTGTTAATGGTATGGTTGTTTTTGTTTTGCTGTTAAAGGAAAAAGATTCACATTAGAAATAAACACAGAATTTATCAAAGTCTACAAAATTGTGAAGCTTTATGGCATTCTAGGACACTTTCATATCATTTCATTTTGATTCACAGAAAGCTTTTGAGGGTGGTGGGACAGATGTTACTATTTCTATTTTAGAGTTGAGGAAGGTTTATGTAAAAGTAAAGCACTTTGCTTGCTCCTAGAAACATGACAAATAATCCACAGAGCTGGGGACAAACCTAGACCTTATAAGCCCTTCAAAACTGTGCTTTTTATGATAGGAGGTTTTTTCTTCTTAATTAAACTACACTCTGACATAAAGAATTAATTTTCCACTCAGATAAAATGGTATAACTATTCTCTTCCTGCACTAACCTCCACTCTTACCAACCCATAATCAGCACCTTTCCTTAAATATCTATTACTCTAGTCCCCAAAGACATCCATCCATTTTGGCTCTAACCACCAGCCTACATGCAATCAACCCAAATGTTATGAGCTGATTTTTGTCCCCCCAAAATTTATATATTGAAGTCCTAACCCCCAACACTTTAGAATGTGACTGAAATTAGAGATAGGGCCTTTAAGTGGGTAATTACATTAAAATGAGGTGATTGAGGTGGGGGGGGGGGTTCTACTCTAACAGAGAGATGAAGAAGACAGACATCTGCAAGCCAAGAAGAGAAGCCTCAGAAGAAACCAACCAGCTGAAACCTTGATCTCAGACTTCCAGCCTCCAAAACTGTGAGACAATGAATTTCTGTTAAGCCACCCAGTCTGTGGTACTTTGTTATGGCAGCCCTAGCACACTAATATAGCAACCACACCTCTTTTCTTCTTAAGTTCAGCAAATATGCATTGACTGTGTACCCATGTCAGACACTGGGCCAAGGATTTGAGGCTATAGGGATAAACTTGCAGACACAATCCTACCCACATGGAGCTTCCAGTGCATCAGGGGAGATGTTTTAAGACTTACCAGTGAGCATGCCTTTGATTTAGAAGTTCCTCCTAAGGAAAACAAATGGCACGTTATTTTGCTTTTTGGCCTCTAATGTGCTACTCCAAGTGTGGTCCACAGACTCACAGCATCGGCATCACTGGGGAGCATGTTAGAAATACAAGTTCTTCTGTCCCTCTCAGACTTAAGGAAGCACTGGGGTGGGGCCTAGGTATAAACATTTTAATAAGCTCTTCAGGGGATTCTTTTGCATCCTGAAGTGTGAGAAGCACTGCAAATATATTATATTAGGAGCCCAGTGCACAAATTCATGCACCTTGAAAGGAACTGTGGGCCACGAGGCTGCGGTGGGCATAGGGGCAGGTCTCTGCCCATCCTCTGCACCCCCACCAGGCCCCTCCCACCGCTGCCCAGGCCCCCTCTCTGCCGGCAGCCCTGTGGTCCCTGGCCCTGCTCCCACCTGCTGATGCTGACACATGGAGCGATTGGGGCTGGCGCCAGCAGCCAGTGCAAACAGGGCCAGCACCGTCAGCAGATGTGGGTGGCAGCTCTGGCACCGGCTGCGGGTGCTAGCAGGGCCAGCAGTGGGTACGAGCAGTGGCTTCAGCTCCAGCACCATGGCTCCTGATCCCATGTCTGTCAGCAGCCCCGCTCCTGCCACCTCTCCCATACGCTGATGGCGCCGGCCCCACTTGCATCTGCTGATGGCACGGAGCAATTGGGGCCAGTGCTGGAAGTGGGTGCAAGAGGTGGCTGCTGCCCTGATCACCCCTCAGGAGCAGGGGGAGGTGGAGAAGCCCTCAGGGGTGATCGGGGTGGCAGCTGCCGCTCACACCTGCTGATGGCGCCGAGCGATCGGGACCGGCACCAGGCGCCGGCAGTGGGTGTGAGCAGCAGCTCCAGCACTGGCTGTGGGTGTGAGCAGGGCCAGCGCCAGCAGCAGGTGCAAGTGCCAGGTGAAACCGTGGTGCACAGGAGCAAAGAATTTTCAGTAACCACCTGAGGCTCGCCCCAATAACAGCGACCAGCGCCCTACCCCCTGCCTTGGTCTGGGGCCCCCACTCACTTGCTCCACCATCCCACCACGGCCGACACCCTCCATGTTCTACACCAGCCTTGGGCAAACTACAGCCCGCAGGCCGGATCCGGCTGTTCTATCCGGTTCTCTTGCTCTCCCCTCCGCTCTTTTACTTTGAATTTATATTAGTTCACACAAACACTCCATCCATGCTTTTGTTCCGGCCCTCCGGTCCAGTTTAAGAACCCATTGTGGCCCTCGAGTCAAAAAGTTTGCCCACCCCTGTCGCTCTGCCACCTGCTGCCAGTGCCCGCCATGTTCCGTGTGCACCCCCTGGTGGTCAGTGCACATCATAGCGACTGGTTGTTCGTTTGTTCAGTTGTTACACAGTTCAGTCTATTTGCATATTAGGGTTTTATATATGTAGATTGTAAGCAGGCAAACACAGTTCAACCCTCTGGCCTAAACCCCACCTAAAGCAACTGCTCCAAGTTAACTACACACACACACACACACACACACACACACACACACACACACACCCTGGGATGTGTTTACCTAAAGATTTCCATAATCCAGTGCTGTCTTTTTCTTGGGTATCATCAAAACTGTTCCAAACAATTGACTCTGTGCCTCTATAAAGCTGTCAAATTAAAGGGGAAAAGTAGATCCTTGTTTGCAAAGAGAGATACAGATATTCCAACACAGAGCACCACTTCCTTTTTCCTTTGATTTCCAACATCCTCTCACAGAAGAAACAATGCCAAAAACAACAGCATAGAGTATATGGGAATTAAGTTGTCATTTAAACTCTTTTTGTACAATGAGAATCACTCTCTGATAGACATATATAAGAAGGCTTCTTTCCTGTTGTGTCTTAAATTATCAATTGTGTACATTATTATCTATCTGTGGCAAACCCTGTAGTAAATTATAATAATCCAGTCAAAACGGTTCCCACTGTGCAATTATGGTATTTTATTTAGTGTTTTATAATTAGGTGTTATGTGTTTTATTGTTAAAGATACATGCTTAGAGAGAAAGGAAAGGATAATGGGTATTTGGCCAAGTTTACCCACAATAGCCTGACTCAACCAGTCAGTTAAATCCTTTAAAAATCACTTTTTATGTGATATATACCCAATTATACATATTATTTTATTACTGCATGATCAAACTGATTTATTCAATCATTTAGCCAATAAACATATACCCAATTATACATATTATTTTATTACTGCATGATCAAACTGATTTATTCAATCATTTAGCCAATAAACATCCATTCTGCCTGGAATTGTGCAAAAACTGGGGGTAAATAAAGATGAAATAAGAAGCCTGATAGAGATGGAGACAGTTGCAGGAACCACTGCTCCAGTTTTGATGCTGCAACAACACAGCGCCCTGTCCTCTAGACACAGTCTAAGTCGTTCTCTCTCTTAGCAGATGTGCACAATCTACCCTCTACTAGTAGTACATATGCAGGGCCTAAAATAGACATAGATACATATTAAGAGCTCAGAAAACAATTAAAAATATTTAACTTAATTTACTTCTTATTTTGTGCTGTGTACAGTGCTAAGCCTTTTAAATGTTTATTGAATGTAATCAGAGCTGTACTAGTAAATGCCTCTCCAGAGGGAAGAGAGCCTGATTTCTAGCATTTGCTGATATTGTGGCAGAAATACTCCCACCATGGCTAATTTCAAGCTACCTAGTGGCTTAACAACTGGCTTGCAAAAATCCTGAACATTTACTTAACAATTGGCTTGATCAAGATGGTATGAGTCGACCCCAGTACACTGCTGCACATAATCTTCACAAGACTAGTTAAGTAACTTGTTCAGGGTCAGGAGTAAATGGTAAAGCTAGGATGCAAATATGGGACTCTGGGAGACCAAAGCTAGTATTACATTAAACTGACTGAAGCTAGTACTACATTAAAATTTGAATTTACATATGTAAACTTGACTGACATTATATTCCACGAACAAATGTGGAGTAAGATGAAGAGCTGTTAAAATTGCCATTGGAATCTTTCCAGATGAACTAAAAGCATTCTGGGTTTTGACTTTCTTCACATTGAAACATGAAGCCATTGCTTCCTTGTCTGTGAGACCTAAAGCCTTTTCCTTCTTGGGTTCAGGTTGTGTTTATCCTTTGGCTCAGAGATGAATCCATTTATTGAAGAGTTTGTGTTCCACTTGAAACTCTTCCTATTATTCCTATAAGCAAATATTTGTGTAAGGTCTAATAATCTATATATATAAAAGCCTAATATGAAAATTGTCCCCACGGGAGTTCGACCAGGAGACTGATTGTTTGCTATGACATGCACTGACCACCAGGGGCATGGAAGGAAGGAAGGGCCCAGCCGACAGCCAGAAGGCCCCGATTGGCCCTGATCGCCATCCAGGCCTAGGGACTCTGCCCATGCACAAATTTCATGCACCAGGCCTCTAGTAATAATAATAATGACAGTTACCATTTATTGAATGCATACAATGTGCCAGGCACTCTACATTCTACATATTTCATTCCATTTTATTCTCACAATCACTCTAAGAGCTAATAACTATCAGATCTAAGGTTCAAGCCACAGGCATGTGTTTTTGAGCCTGAACTCTTAACCACTATGTCATCCTATTTAGTCCCTAAATGCTCCATGCCAAGATGCTGGCTGATTTTATATCCCAGCAGCCCAACTCTATGTTATGTGCCTTCAAATTCTTTTCTGGTACATTTTCAAGTCTCCCTTCCTGCCTATCCACGATTAGCTCCCTTTGTCTTACCTAAGGCAAGTGCTGGTTGTGAACAGATGAGCTGCAGTGACTCGTCTTTACCAGGGCTGATCTCCAAGTTCACCTTGCTAGCTGAAATTAACCATTCTTCATATACGGCACTCATGGAATTCAATAATAGGAACAAGAAGGTTCAAATTTCATATAATGGGGTGGGACATAAGTCACTGTGGGTGGTTGATCTACCTCTAACATTTGTGAGGCCTTGGGCAAGAATGGCAAGAATGCTAATGGAGGCCCACATACCATTTGTCTAAATACTTAAAAGTATAACTCAAGCTAATAAACTGTTAAAGAAAGTATATTCTGTTCTTCATAGTGCCTTAGTAGGTCATGTTTTAGTTTAGAATTATTGAGCTCCTTCAATTATTGGGCTCCAGAGAATTGGCCCCTAGCTCAAGGGCTGCCCATGTTTTCCCACCACTGGCTCTGCCCTTGCACACATGACTGTGGACCACCTTACAGCCACACATCCGAGCTAGCTTTCCCTCCCCAGCGGCCCCTTGGCTTTAGCAGTACCCACACTGGAGCTGTGGTCTAACCCCTGAAGGCAGACCAAAGGAGGAGGCCTGCCTAGGCTGTGGATAGAAAGCTCAGGGCTCTTGGGCAGAAAATTCCAGGGCCAGGGGCTAGAAAGGAGACCTTGAGGCTTGAGGAGGATCTGAGTACAGCCCTGAGTACAGCACAGGGCTCAGGGTCAAGGTCCCTCTTACATAGATCTGGGATTGGTACTGATGGTAGGAGCCTTGAGTATACCCTTTCTGACCCTCGGAACATTAATTTTGAATGATTCCAGTATTTGCCAAAGGGATGCAGTGAGGTGAGGTAGCAGTCTAAACTCTATAAAATTGCCATCCTTATGAGCTTCATGCCAATGAAAATCGCCTTCTCAGCACCTGATGCCAACAAGATCAATCTGAAAGTTAATGCAGCTTAATATAATTTGATTGATTGCTTGTAATAAACATTATATTCCCCCAAAATACTTTATTTTAGATAAATGGAAGGCTCCTCACCACTTTCTTACGTACAACACGGCTTCATGCTGCCTCTTTCCAGAGTTCCTCTCTTTGAATATATACATTTGAATATTTTTTTTTAAATTTTACTTCACTTGAGTATAAAACCAGATGATCTCCTAAGATTAAAAGTTTAATGCTTAAATTTTCTAAATATCAACAGCAAAACAATTGAATAAAGACAGTACCTTGACACAGATGCAGAGTGCCTGTGGTTGGGATGGGTTGCTGGGTTGGGGGGTCTCAATGAAGCACAGCAGGCCCAACTTCCACTGTTCTCTGGCCTGGAAGCTCTCAAACTCTCTTGTATATCAGACTCACCTGGAAAACTTATCAAAATGCAGCAGAATGCTAGGCCTACCCTAAGAGTTTCTGATTTAGTAGGTCTGGGGTGGGACCTGAGAGTCTGCATTTCTAAAAAGTTCCAAGGGGGGTGCTAATGCTGCTGGTCTGAGGACCCCACTTTGAGAACCTCTGCTCTAAGTTCTGTATAGATGCCTCATGTCCTGTATTCACAGCATTGCTTCAGTCTATAACTATCCCCATCCCACATACTTAATCACACAATTGATAGACCATCTTCACACCGAGAGATTCAAATCAACAATGTAAGCAATTTGCACACCAGAAAAGAAAAAGTTGCCAATCACATATACTTTTTCAAGTTAATGGTCACTTCTAAAGGTCATAATGATAATAACATCTTGCTTCCTTTTAAAAATATATGTTGTTGTTGATTTCAGAGAGGAAGAGAGAGGGAGAGAAAGATAGAAACATCTGTGATGAGAGAAAAATCATTGATTGGCTGCCTCCTGCACGCTGCCAACTGGAGATTAAGCCCGCAACCCGGGCATGTGCCGTGACTGGAATCAAACCCAGAACCCTTCAGTCCGCAGGTCGATGCTCTCTATCCACTGAGCCAAACCAACTAGGGCACATCTTGCTTCTTATCCTTTTGTGCTACAAAGAAGACCATGCCACTCCATTCCAGCCTGTAAACTTGTCCAACAGCAGTAGCACTAGGGGATGTTTTATGGGAATCTAATCTCCAAATATGCTGACTTTCATCATTATTCTAAATAACCAGAACACGTTTCTTCTGAATTTGTTACTTGTGATGTTACCCAACCCCTTCCTGATTCTATTTTCAGCATATTATTACCGGTAACAAAAATAGGTTCCCTCTCCATGTAAAAGACTAGTGCCTGCCTATGTGACTGGCCTCGAGCAGAAGGACATGCATTCCACACACAGACTCATGGTGTTTAAGGGAAGCAAGCAAACCGAGCAGAGCAGAGACCTGCCACCTGTGAAATTTCTAAAGGATTGTTAAGCTCTGGAACCACACTGTCTATCTATCAGTCTAACCCAGCCTTGGGCAAACTACGGCCCACGGGCCGGATCCGGCTGTTCTATCCGGTTCTCTTGCTCTCCCCTCCGCTCCTTTACTTTGAATTTATATTAGTTCACACAAACACTCCATCCATGCTTTTGTTCCGGCCCTCCGGTCCAGTTTAAGAACCCATTGTGGCCCTCGAGTCAAAAAGTTTGCCCACCCTTGGCTCTAACCACATATATTTTTTTCTGTCCCCCAGTCTGTTCGTGGCTCCTTTGTAGCCATTTGCTTTTTGACCACATCTGTTCATGGACAGCCCGAGTTTCTCAGGCAGTTTTGGTTGGAGTGTCTCCCTGCAGAACAGTGAGACAGTGTTTTTACTCACATCAACCCTAAGTACATATTTACAAATAAATCAAAGGCATGGTTTCCAGTGACTCTCAATTTCTGTACACTGTGCACTAGATAGAGACAGCTCATAACTTACATTGTACTAACATGTTTAAATTCTCCAGTACCTTTTTACCCCTCTTCAAGGGAAAAGGAAAACATCTAAAAATAAATTTTAATAATAAAACGAATCTCCTGTGACAGTTCATGGCCTCTATCACATTGTACACTTGTGATATTTCTCAAGCTTTCGGGGATGCTCCCTGATTTCACAGTCCACTCCGGGCTCATATTCTGCACATTTGTTCTCCTTCTACTTCACAATCTGTTGCTAAGGCGTCATCACTGACTCAGACTACGTTGCTGGCCATGCCCTTTACCTGGACTAAAGCCCAGTGATCCTGCAATGCCTGCTGTGTCCCTAACATACACGTAAGGGTGGGAGTCCCTCAGGGTAAAATCTGATGAAAAGACCAGATTCTTCATTCATTTTGCTGCTTTTTAGAGGATTTCAGTCCACATATATTTCACTTGCACAGTTTTTCATTCACAGTTTTCAAACTAAATTGTTTTTATTTTAAATAAAAATCTATTTTGTTTACCAATACAGCATTTAAATTACCATCTCTTATTTTGTGAGTGACAATAATTGTACATAATTTATTAAATAAAAATCATAGCCTATTTTGTGCTTTTTGTGTGTGTTCAATGCTTTTAATGCAAAGAATCAAGAAGCCTAGTTGTCTCCGTTTAGGGAAGTCTATTGCAAGCCTCTTGCCCCAGTTAGGAAACAGGGATAGCAGGCACACAGCTAGGACACCAGGGGACACAGGAAAATCAAGTTCTGAAGCCTCAAGAAGAACGGGACTTGATCAGCCAGGTCTTGTGGAGATTGGACCAGTGTGTCATTCAGGATACTTACACCTGTAACCCTGCAGTCGGCTCGATAATTGCAGGGCCCCAGTGCAAACTGAATGTGAAGCCCTTTGCTCAACAAACAGCTAAAAAACTTAAAAAAAAAAACAAAACTCAGTTAAAAAGTGCCATTATAGGCTCTAAAATATAAAGCTTTTTTTCTTCTATAGTTTCTCCACTTGTCATGATGTTTATTTACTTGCTATTTAATGTCATTTTAAGTACTAGTGAAGATGAAAGAAAAGTAAAGATTCAAGAGAGTGGTGGCTCAGGGAAAGGTGACAAATGAGCATGGAAAGAGAAAAACAGAGAACTTTAACTTTGTAATGATAATTTTGTTATTAAATAAAATAAGTTAAATTAATAAATAAAATAAAATTTTATTATAAAGGGAACTTGACAGAATAAGTGAACTGAATGGATGTTCAGGGGTGAGACCATGCATGTCCCAACACAATGGTGAAGTATTTAGCATGCTCCAGAACGGATGCAAATAAACATACTTCAAATAAACATTGTTTAAATCATAATTCCTGTTATTGAATATCATAAACTGTTACATAAACAGCTCACATATAATACACTGAGCCTTAGATTCTGAGAAACCTAAGATCCGAGCAGGGAGGAGACTTACTTTTCACTGTTTACCGTTTAGCACAATTTGATTATTTTTCTATATGCATTTTTATTTTTAAATTTAAAAATGGAAAGAAGATGAATGAGAGGATACTGCAGTACACCTTCTGTAAATGATAGACATGTAATCATTTTAGTTATAATTTAACATTACTATGAAATATATACACAGCTTTGTAAATCTACCCTATTGCTATAGAAACGAATATAATATAAATGCTCAGATATATATGTATGTGTGTGTATATAGGGTAGATTTACATATCAAACAAAGCAGTCATTTTGTAGATTTAAGCATATATAACAAGAATTTCAATATTTCTGATGAAACAGTTTTGCATGTTTATATTTGCCAAAGGAAGTATTTGAAAAAATGACTAGGTTGTACTTTTTGGGAGGGAAAAAAAGCACACAAGAAGTTTTTTAAAAACAATTTCCAATGAAATAAAATTGACATTCTGATAAGAACTCTTTCATGGACTGTAATTACTTAGATCAACTTTTCATTAAACTAACATACTGCAATTATGTCATTCAAAGAGGGGTAAAATCATCCTTAGAGCTTTTATCGATTATATTTTCTTTATGAAAAAAATAAAATAAGATCTATTTTTTTCTTTTAAAGTACAGATTGAGGAGAAACCAAGATGGCAGCATAGGTAAACACCTAAACTGCTGCCTCGCACAACAATTTCCAAACTACAACTAAAAGACAAAACAGACATCATCCAGAACCACAGGAAGGCTTGCTGAGTGGAAATTCTATAACTAGAGGGAAAGAGAAAAGCACACTGAGACTCAGAGGAGCTGCAGGAGGCAGAGGTACCGAGGCGCGCGTGCAGAGATGGCGGGCAACTGAGTACGCGGCTGGCTTTCTCAAGCGGGAGGGAGACAAAAACTCCCGACTGCACTGAACTCCAGTTCTGGGCGAGACTCTGGGGACCCAGACTCGTTCGGGGAGAAACTGGACTGTCTGGCAACGGGAGGAATTCGAGGGCGGCTTTCTCTCAGAGGTGCTTGCAGGATTACCGAGGGACACTGAGACACAGGGGCCTATTAGGGCAGGGCTGACAGGAAACCAATGCTGTCTGCTCCGCTCTGAGACTCCGCCACATCCAAGCTGAGCACAGAGGCTCTTGCAAGTCTTGTCTCATAAGGGTGTCTCCAGCACGGAAGTTCTCCCAGCGTAGACACAGCTGATCCTCACAGCCAATTGGCCTGGAGGTCAATTCCTCCCAGTGATAACAACAACAATCAAGGCTTAACTACAACAAGACTATGCACACAGCCCACAAAGGGGTGCACCAAGAGTGTCTATCTCAGGTAACTGGGGAGGCTGAGCAACTGGGCCCTAGAGGACACCTCACACACAAAGCCACTCTATCAACTCAGGGAAGCAGCCAAAATGCAGAGACAAAGAAACAGATCACAAATGAAAGAAATGGAGGAAAGCAAACAACTGGATATAGAGTTCAAAACCACGGTTATAAGATTTTCAGGAATTTTCTAGAAAAGGCCGATAAATTTAGCGAGACCCTCGAGGATATGAAAAATGACTAACTAGAAATTAAGCATACAATGACTGAAATAAAAAATATTATACAGAGATCTAACAGCAGACTAGAGGACCGCAAGAATCAAGTCAAAGAGTTGAAATACAAAGAAGCAAAAAACACTCAACCAGAAAAGCAAAAAGAAAAAAGAATCCAAAAGTATGAAGATAGTATAAGGATCCTCTGGGACAACTTCAAGCGCACCAACATTGGAATTATGGGGGTGCCAGAAGAAGAGAGAGAGCAAGATACTGAAAACCTATTTGAAGAAATAATGACCGAAAATTTCCCCCACCTGGTGAAAGAAATAGACTTACAAGTCCAGGAAGTGCAGAGAACCCCAAATGAAAGGAATCCAAAGAGGACCACACCAAGACACATCATAATTAAAATGCCAAGAGCAAAAGACAAAGAGAGAATCTTGAAAGCAGCAAGAGAAAAACAGTTAGTTACCTACAAGGGAGCACCCATACGACTGTCAGCTGATTTCTCAACAGAAACTATGCAGGCCAGAAGGGAGTGACAAGAAATATTCAAAGTGATGAATAGCAAGAACCTACAGCCAAGATTACTTTACCCAGCAAAGCTATCCTTCAGAATTAAAGGTCAGATAAAGAGCTTCACAGATAAGAAAAAGCTAAAGAAGTTCATTACCACCAAACCAGTATTATATGAAATGCTGAAAGGTATTCTTTAAGAAGAGGAAGAAGAAGAAAAAGGTAAAGATAAAAATTATGAATAACAAATACATTATCTATCAACAAGTGAATCTAAAAATCAAGCGAATAAAAAATCTGATGAACAGAATAAACTGGTGAATATAATAGAATCAGGGGCATAGAAAGGGAGTGGACTGACAATTCTCGGGGGGAAAGGGGTGTGGGAGGTGCGGGAAGAGACTGGATAAAAAGCGTACACCTATGGATGAGGACAGTGTGTGGGGGGGTGGTAAGGGCAGAGGGTGGGGTGGGAACCAGGTGGAGGGGAGCTATGGGGGAAAAAAGAGGAACAATAGTAATAATCTGAACAATAAAGATTTATTAAATTTCAAAATAAATAAATAAAGTACATATTGCCTTTATTGAGGAAATAGAAGTTGTGGTTACGGAATTCTTTGCACCTGAACATGAACAAGGAAATAGATTCAAAGTTCATTGCCTCACTGATTGTAGTAATGAATTAATGGAAACAACCCCAATGTCTCTCAACAAAGGAATTTATAAAATACTATCCAGAACTTAAATTAAATAGGTTAAATCTTTATGTACTAACACGGGAACTAAAAAAGTATTGAATGAAACTTGCAGAAATAGTAGGTAACACAAATGTCATACAGGTGAAAATTTTAAATCTATGAAACAAAACCATATATTACCTATGGATCCAGTTGTATGCAACAAAAGTACATGAAACATATATGGGCTGCACTCCAAAGTCAAGAGAATGGTTGCCTCAGGGGAAGGTGCAAATGATCATGGGAAGGGAAAAGGAGAGAACTTTAACTTTGTCTGTAAAAATGATTTTTGTTACTAAATAAAATAAGTAAAATTAATAAATAAAATTAAATTGTATTCTTAAAAAGGAAAGAAGAATTAAAGCAAATATAAAATGTCAGCATTTGCTCATTTAAGAGGCTGGCTTATGGAAGTCTGTTATATATGATACTTCTCAAAATTGTTCATTAAAAATTCTGCAAGCAAAACAAGAAAATGGATTGGCTCTGTATGCAAAAAAATGTAAAAATGCCCTTAGTGTTATAAGTTATTAGAATAAATAGTGCATGTAATAATTTGGAAAGTTAATGAGTATTTCTAAACAGTGCTCAGTTTTTATTTTGATTAATTGGAAGTTCCAAAGGAGTGAAAAAAGAAAACCAAAGGGAAAGAAAAGCAACAAATACAAAATATACTATATTTCTTTGAATGAGAAACCAACCATGGTTCGGTATATCATTATTTTATGCACCAATAAGAGGGCAAGATGGAGGGGAATATTGCCAATTAAAGCTGTTAGATGTCATCAACCTAAAAATGGATCCAGACTGCAATTATGTAAATGTAAAGCAAATGTAAAGTGTGAAGCAAAACAAAACAAAGTGCTTCTTAGACTTGGCAAAATGTCATAAGCTAATGGCCTGGATCTCCCATCTCAAATTAACCCAATAAAGAATGCCTAGGACCTCTACTGGGAAATGTTATTAAAACTAGTTAAAACTCTTTCATGAAAGAAGACCTAAATAAATGGTGATTGGAATAACTTCCTATTGTAGAGAGTCTACTTCTCCCCATATTAATATATTAATTTAATGCAATTCCAATTAAAATTCCAGGGAAGGTTTTCAAGAAACTTATTTTAAAGTTTATATGAAGTAAATAAAAGTATCCGTAAAGCAAATTTGGAAAAGAAGGGGAAAGAAAGGCTGTATCAGTAAGGAATATATTTACAAATATCAGGAAACCCTACTGGAGGGGCTTACACAGAGGGTGATTTGATTCATTCATTAAGCCCAGAGGCAGTCTTGGATTGATATTGACAACTAAACAATGCTATCAGTGACCCAGGCTCTAACCTAAGTTTTCCTGTCCTGCCACTTTGAATATTAGACCTTTGACCCCATGTTTGTCACCTCAGAGCACTGTAGGCCTCAGATCTACATTATAGACAAGAAAAAAAGTAGAGAAGAGATTAATGGCTTTCTTGTGGTAATCTTTATAACTTGGGAGGAAAACACTGTCTGTAGAGACTTTTGCCTCCACTTCATTATTCATTACTGTAACACATGGCCAGTCCTAGCTGCAAGAGAGGCTGAGAAAATGAATATTTATGACTAGGCATATTGCTGTTCCAAATAAAATTGGACGTCTGTTTATGAAAAAGAGGGAGAATGTATATTGAATCCATAATTAGGAGAATCTGCTATGAGAGGACTTATTTTTCTAGTAACAAACAAACAATCAAATAAACCATCAGTGTACTTTAGGCACAAGTCAAACAAACTGACCATGGAATAGAACAGGATAAGATAGGGTGGAATGAGATGGGGTGGGATGGGAGTGTTTGGGATGGAATGAAATGGAATTAAATAAAATGGAGTGGAGTAGGATAGGATGGGATGGGAATAGAATAGAATAGAATAGAATAGAATAGAATAGAATAGAATAGAATAGTTCAAATTACTTGTGGTTTTTTTTTTAAAGAGGTGGCCCCAAAAATCAGCAGAAAAAGATGGGTTGTTTAATAGATGGTATTTGGAAAACTGGTCCATTGTATAGAGAAAAATAAAGTTGAAATTTTATATATTATATAGATATTACCACATATATAAAGATGACTTCCAAATGAATAAGATCTACATGTTCAAGGTAAAGCTATAAAGTGAATGGCAGAATATGTAGGGGTGAGGAATGACTTCTAAAGATTCCATAAATGTAAAAAATAAATATGACTATAGAATATTAAGGATTTTTATTCAATGAAGGATGCAATAAATAAGATTTATAGTCAGTTGACCATTTGGGAGAACATATTTGCAATATTTACAATTGACAAGGGATTAATATTCAACAGTGCTTTCTATTCAATAGAACTTTGTAACGTTGGAAATGTCCTCTGCCTGTGCTCTCCAATATGGTAGCCCCTACCCACATCAGGCTATTGAACACTTGAAATTGGGCTAATGTAACTGAGATTTGGTTTTTAATTTTAATTAATTTACATAGCCACATGTGGCTAGTGGTCACCTCATTGGACAGTGAAGAACTAGAGTATTTAAAGACTTCTAGCAAATACGATAAAAATACAAGTTTTCCCAATAGAGAAGTGACAAAACAGGAAGCCCCAACAGCTAGCACTTACATGAAAATATCTAAAAATCACAACTAATTAGAGAAATACAAATTAAAATCATAGGATATATGTATTGCCAAAGGTTAGAAAGTCATGTAACACCAAATATTGCTGAGGCTGTGAGGAAAAGCCACCCTCATTTACTGCTGAAAGTTAAGGGTCATTTTTGAAAGACAACCTAGGGGAGATAAGTATGCATACATCAAATAACCCACCAACCCATCTCACTGTCCCTAAAATAACTCACACAGATCAAGAAGGTGCATGCTCCAAGATGTCCATCATGATTTTGTTTATGATGCTTGAGATTTAGAGACAATATAAATTCATCATGGTGGAAATGGAAAATGAAAATGCAGTGAACGCATGCTCTGGAGTACTCTGCTGCAGTCAGAAATAATGAACCAGAACTACATACAGCAATAAGACAGAGCATAAAAACCTGGTGTTTGGTTTTAAAGAGATAGAAAGATTAATTGACATGTGTTGTATAATCCTATTAATTCTCACAGCAACTATTATATTTCTCAAAGATGCTTACTGGGTGTACCGGTTAATAATGCGGATTTTTTTTCACTAGATGAAGCTACACATATGTTGATATTTATGCAATTTGATATGTATGCTATTTTGTTGTATTGACAACAAGCTTCAAAACTTCATATGTCAAATTTTCTGAAGGTGTTAACATCATAGATATTTTTACACTTAAAAATGTTGAATTTCGTGCCAAAAAAAAAAAAAAAAGAGCATTTGCAGGAAGTTTTAATTCATTACTTTATTTTGAAGAAAAGTGCTGCTGAATACTTCGGGAAGCTTATAGTGAACATGCTGCATCTCAAGATACTTGTGAACGCTGGTTTAAACACTTTAAAAGTGATGATTTCGATGCGAAAGACATAGAACGTCCAGGTCAACCGAAAAAATTTGAAGACTAGCAATTACAGGCATTATTGGATGAAGATGCGTGTCAAACTCAAAAACAACTTGCAGAAATATTAAACGTTGCTCAGCAAACAATGTCCAATCGTTTAAAAGCAATGGGAATGATTTTAAAGGAAGGAAAATGGGTGCCACATCAACTGAACGAAAGACAAATGGAAAACCAAAAAGTCATCAGTAAAATGTTGCTTCAACGGCACGAAAGAAAATCTTTTTTGCATCGAATTGTGACTGGCGATGAAAAGTGGATTTATTTTGAGAATCCCAAATGCACAAAATCATGGGTTGATCCAAGTCAACCATTAACATTGACTGCAAGGCCAAATCGCTTTGGAAAGAAGACAATGCTCTGCGTTTGGTGGGATCAGGAAGGTGTGGTGTATTATGAACTTCTAAAACCAGGTGAAACCCTTAATACTGATTGCTTCTGACAACAAATAATCAATTTGAACCACACTTTGATAGTGAAACAACTAGAATGTTCCAGAAGACAGGGCAAAGTAATTTTGCTTCATGATGATGCACCATCATATACTTTAAAACCAGTTAAAGACACATTGAAAGATCTTGCCTGGGAAGTATTAACCCACCCGCTGTATTCACCAGACCTTGCTCCTTCAGATTCCCACTTGTTCCAATTGATGGCACACACACTTTCTGAGCAGCACTTCAAAACATACGAAGAAGTGGAAAATTGGGTCTCTGAATGGTTTGCCTCAAAACAAGAAAAGTTCTATTGGGATGGTATCCACAAATTACCTGAAAGATGAGGGAAATGTATAGCTATCGATGGACATTACTTTGAATAAAGCATTTTTAATGTTTCTCTTGAAATTACCGTGTTTTCTTTGATTACAAAATCCACATTATTAACCGGCATACCTAGTACATATCCAAGGACAAATACCAAGCATATTATTCTTGGTGGCTATGGGAGGAAAAGGGAAGGAAATCGAGGAGCATGGATGAAGAGGGTAAAAAGAGAGTCCTGCTGCAAAGAAGAGCAATGATAATATACCATCGATGAAAGAATATGATTACCTTAACCCTCTGAACCTGATGTCCAAACGTGAAGGGATCAAAATGAGGCCTGGTCCTGGCCAATATTTCTCAGTGGTTAGCGTATCAGTCCAAGCACCAAAGGCTCTCAGTTTCGATTCCTAGTCAAGGGCATGTACCTGGGTTGCAGGTTCAATCCCTAGCCAATCGATGTGTCTCTCACATCAATGTGTGTGCCTCTCTCTCTTTTCATCTATCTCTATCTCTATCTCTATCTCTATCTCTATCTCTATCTCTATCTCTATCTCTATCTCTCTCCCTCCACTCTCTCTAAAAATCAATGGAAAAATATCCTTGGGTGAGGATTAAAAAAAAAAAAATGTGGTCTGGTACCTGAATTTCCTTAATCTTCTGATCACTATGTGTTTTTTTATACTGTGCATATTTTATAAGCTAAATAGAAGCACATTTTGTGTTCTGTTGCCTCTTTTTATGCCAGTGCTTGCTTTAAACAAAAGCATGGTTATAATTTATTTTACTGGGCTCTGCTGATTTCTATGAACTACACCAGCTGCAATTGCTTTTGCTCAACAGACTGTTTTATGTTCCACTCCAGTATCTCCCTAAAGAACATAAGCTTTGTGAAACCTGTATTATAGACATTACCTGAATATTGAATTGAAACTGTGAGAACTGAAGAGCGAAAGGGCCAAGAACAGAGCCCATGACAACTCACGGGTGCTCTCGGTGGCTGCTGTGCGTGCAGGTTTAGATGCTATTCTTTCAGACAAGGTTCTCAGCCGAGTGCATCAGTTAATCCCTTGCACCTGAAATGATTTGAATACTCATGTGACTGGGCCTGGGATTTGATTCCTATGGCAACTTTAGAGCTTTTTCAGAGACTCTCTCTCTCTTTTTTCCTCTCTCTTTTGGAACTTTGAAGAAATGGATTAGTGGGTCTTTTTTTTTTTTTTCATTATTTAGAAGCTGATCTTGTGAATCTTTTGTAAATTGAAAAGAAAGTAAATGGACACTGTAGTATGTTACTGCACCTTCCCTAAGGCACTTATCATGGTCTCTTTGTAAATTAGTTGACCTCTTTGTGTTTTTTTAAACTGACTTCTCAAATAAATGAATGGCCTCCCCAAAAATAATGTGTGGCACTTCAATAACAAAACTGAATCTTTAGCCCTAGCCAGCTTGGCTCAGTGGATAGAGCATTGGCCTGCGGACTGAAGGGTCCCTGGTTTGATTCTGGTCAAGGGCACATGCTCTGGTTGTTGGCTCGATCCCCAGTATGGGGTTGCAGGAAGCAGCTGATCAATGATTCTCTCTCATCATTGATGTTTCTATCTCTCTCTCCTTCTTTCTTCCTTTCTGAGATAAATAAAAATATATTTTTTAAAAAACAAAAAACTGAATCTTTAAAATGATGGAAATTGTCTAGATGGATTTCCAAACTACAGCCAGAAGAGAAGTTACTTCATTTTGTTCCTTATAAATATTTCCTCTTTTGCAAAATAAGCATGCCTCTCAAAAATGGGCAATAATGATATGTTAGCAAAAATGTAAGTATGCAAATTAATTTTCATTCATCATCCCCATTATTATCAAGTGACACCCTAACTCCAAAAATAACCCTGAAATTTAGCATGTATCTGACTTAGGCTATTGAAAACTTTTTAAAGACCTATATTATATGTACACACACATACATATACACATATGTGTATATGACATAAATCTATATTTTCTTCTATGTGCTTAGGTGTTGCTCTAGGCCAGGGATGGGGAATGTCCGGCTGCAGGCCATATAAGGCCCTCAAAATCATTTGGTCTGGCCCTGTCAAGTCATTAGGAGTGAGTTAATTAAATGTTTGAGCAAATATAGAAGGCTGATTTTTAAGTTGGTAATTTTGTATGGCCCTCAAATGACGTTACAAATATCCAAATGGCCCTTGGCAGAAAAAAAGGTCCCCCACCCTTGCTCCAAGCCGTGGGAATGCAATACCCACAAGCCCTTACAGAGCTTATAATCCAGAAAGGGAAAACAGGCAATTAAGCAATTTAAATAAGATGTCATAAGTGCTTTTCTAAGATAAATAAAGCGCACTGTGGGAGCTTGTAGCAGAGGCAGCTGAGTAGACTAGACTAGAGAGTCAAGTCTGCTTTACTGAGTGAAGGGATGTTTAAGCAGAGATGAGCCAGACTCAGTCCTGTGGAAACAAGAGGACTGTGTTCCAGGCACAGGGAGGTATGGCAGGGACTAGCAGACGAGGCTGAAGGGAGTTACAAACAGAAGCATCATACCATTAGATGAAAATTCAGAAACATTCTTCCTGCAGAGTGAACATGGAGAATAATTAAATCTGTCCGGAATCCAAATAAAAGCTGAACTACAGTAATGTAGTAATGATAGAGAAAGAGGATTTATGTAAAAGGTAAACCCACAAGACAGCTGCTTGATTAGCTGTGAGCCAGGTGGGAGGAGAACAGTTGATCTCAGCCCTTACTTGAATGTTAGCCATAGCAGTGAGCAATCATAGGGTGATCTCTGTACTAGTTTACTCCCAGGGGGCTCTTTCCTTGAGGTGACCAGGATGGGTCCAGCATATCCAGACCCAAACAGTCTCTAGTGCTTATGATCTCAGGAGATAAGCTTCTCTTAGCTTCCTGGATAATGCCTGACAAAGGATTCTGGACCAGTTTAGGTCAAATGAGGGGGCTCACTGGGCAAGTCACTGTCTTGTGTGTATTAGGCAGGGGTCTGCAGATAAATCACTATATAGATAAAGATTTCTTATAGGAACTGGTTCACGCTGTTCTGGAGGGTGAGAAGTCCCACACCCTGTGTCTGCAAGCTGGAGAGCCTGGAAAGCTGGTGGTATAACTCAGCCCAAGTTCAAAGGCTTGAGAATGGGGGGCTGATGCTGTGAGTCCTGCCTGAGTCCAAAATACCAAGAACCAGGAGCAGTGATGTCCATGGGCAGGAGAAGATGGATGTCATAGCTCAAGCAGAGATGGGGGGGGGGGGGGCGGGAAAAGGGAGGGGAGAGAGAGAGAGAGAGAGAGAGAGAGAGAGAGAGAGAGAGAGATTGAGAATTTGCCCTTCCTCCACCTCTTTGATCTATTTGGGCCCTCAATGGACTGGCTGGTGCTTACCTGCATTGGTGACGGCGATCTTCTTTACTGAGTCTTCCAATTTAAATGCTAATCTGTCTCAGAGACACCCTCACAGACACACCCAGAGATAATGTTTGACCACTATCTGGGCATCCTTTAGCCCAGTCAAGTTGGCACCTGAACCATTACAAAGTGGATGGGGAACTTTGGCCAGCCTGAACCATACCCAGTGGCAGGGGAGCTGAGGTGTCATGATTGGCGGTTCCATCGGGTATGGGAGGAGTTCCTGAGAGGAACACAGCCGCTCTGATACCAGAAAGCAGGAGTAAGTAGTTGAGCTGTAAAAGCAACAGCTGTCACCAAAAGTATTATGAGTTTTTATTTCCTCATCAGCCTTTAGTCTAGAATATTGGTAAAGCTGAAAGGGAGAAAGTCAACCTATTGAATCTTAAGCTAGGAGGACCCAATGAGAAACCTCCTGTGGTCTTATGCTGTCAAGTGTGGTAATGAAACAATGTCCATCTTGTACTGGTAAGTCTAGAATGTCAGATTTTTTTCATATCTTTATGTTCATTGGCATTTTATCTTTAAAACAGCATAGGTTAGCCTCGGTTTTTAGCCTATGCTGAGGTTTATAGGTCTCTTGTGGAAAGCTAAGGTTAGTGTAAAACCTACTCTGTATTAAATCACAAAGGAAAAATGGCCTGCCTTACTCTGTTGGAATATGATTTATGAGTCCATGCTTCGATGTTTTATTACTACATATCATAACTTTTATTAGTGCTTCCATTAATATTGCCAGTCATGAGCCATAAATTCGACTCAGAGTGTATCCATGGGCTTTGATAAAACTCGTTCTGAATCACTAGTTTTTCTGTAAATCATATAAGACATTTTTGTTTAAAAAAAAAAGTGGCAATTCACTTGGTTTTGGCTTAGCACTCACATTTTTTAAAGTGTAGAATCATCGCTGCTCAGAACTACAAAAGCTCTTCGAAGTCATCTAGTCTCACTCTCTATTTCTCTGTGAGTGGAGGGTAGGCAGTCTGTACATTTAGTGAATGAATGAATCTTATCCATGATGTCATGCTGCTGGTAAATTTATTACCTCACAACATACGGGTTTTTGTGGGACTTTTTTGCTGTTGTTTTTGTGTGCTTTTGAGACAAATTCTAATTATCAGAAATCTGCCCTAGTTGGTTTTCATTCCTTTGAGTCCCACAGAATTAGCCTATACATCACAGGTACTGACCTTGTCGCTTTCAGATTATCAAGGGTTCCTGGGGCTTCTCTTCTTCATGCTCCATGCCCTCAGTTCTGTCCACTTTCTTCATGTGTCCTAATTTCCATAGCCTCCCTCATCCTGACCACTTGACTTTGGCCATGTTCCTGATCTCACTGGCGACAGTGGTTCATCGTATTACAAATCTACCAACCCCTCTATTTTTGCATCTTATTCATAGTGACATCTCTGGAGACTGACAAATTATTTGCTGGAGTCCATATTTCAAGACTTTTGTCTGACCAAGACAAACTAAGGAAAAGAAAAAGGCAATGAGATGAGTTTTGTCTGGAATTGTCCCTATTTGGAACATTAAGATTACCAGTCTATGGTCTGCAGCATCCCCTTTCTTCCTACTTTAAAAAAAATAAATGGTCCTAGCCAGTTTGCTCAGTGGTTAGAGTGTCGGCCCTCGGACCCAAGTGTCACAGGTTCTATTCCCAGTCAAGGGCACATGCCTCAGTTAGGCTTGGTTACTAGTCAGGGCGCATTCCAGAGGCAATCACTGGATGTGTCTCTCTCATCTCTCATCTCTCTCTCTCTCTCTCCCACTCTCTCTCTCTCAAAAAAAAAAAAAAAAAATCAATGGGGAAAAAAACCCTCGGTAGGGATTTTTTTTAAATGGAGATTTTTTTCCTAGCTTTGATCATCTGCTTTTCACCCCTTCTGGCTGAACCATCAAAGACTATTACAACTTCCATTGATCTCATCCACAGGTCCTGCTAGGATCCTTGGATGTAGATGTGGCAAGATAATATTTTGAGATGTTACCTAAAATTTTCTTTTCTGAATTTCTTTTACTCTTTGCCCTCCACGTATTTAGTCAATGCATTCATTGCTCCTGGAAAAGGTTGTTACAGCAGAAAAGCAAAGAAAAGGCTTTTAAACTTCTGAAGCTTATGCCTTTGGGGAGAGAAAAACACCTTAGACCCAGAGGGAACTCAGGTCATAAAAATTAGATGGGAAAACACTGTTATCTGCAGTCAGATCAGCTTTGTCTGATCCAATCATACCCCCTGCTTTCTGTTATCTCCACCCGAGGTCTAGTGAGCTCCCTAAATTTCTTCAGCCTGGAGAAAGAGGGAGGAGAAACACTCAATATGTTTGAAAATCTAAGAAAAGACGTTATTGTGGACATTCTGCTTCTTCTGGACATGAGAAAACCCTTAAGCCCTAGTAAAGAGGCTGGGTGTAAGGTTTTTCTCATGTCCAGAAGTAACAGAATGAGTGGAAGTGTCTAAATGATGTATCTAGGCAACCTAAGACAGCCTCACAAATCCCTACTTTCCTCTGTGCATCTTTCAGAATGGCAAAATGATTTCTCATGAGCCTGAGAGTAGCACAGGAGGTGGAAGTCATGCTGAACTGGAGCCTTAAAATAGATGAATGAGTACTAGAAAGGAAAAACCTACATTATTTATTGTAGCGGATACTGTGGTATTTCACTCAGATTCCCTCCTTAACCGCTTCCCCTAAGGTTATCACCCACCCAGAAGGATAACCTGTGTCCAACACCTGACTGATACAAGAAAGGAATGGCCCACCCCTCTCTTCTCAAGTAGGGACATTTCTGAAGCGCCATCCCGGTGCCAGGAGCTCCCAGGATTGACTGAGATCTCAGTGACAACCACATTGCAGGAAAGCTTTCTGCTCTGCCCACTCTTGTCACCCTCACTTCCTTCCAGGTTTATCTACCAAAAACTCTCCCCAATAAATTTTCTCAGTTCTCCACTTCATTCTGTTTCCAGGGGATTGAATCTAAGACATCTGCACACCTGAGGTCATAACTTGAGAATTCATCATTCTGTCTCAAGCATACCTTTTCCAGATTTGGAGATAAATTATTTTAGAGGACTTGGTGCACTATTATACTTTTTTCCTTCACTTAATCTTTGGCTTCAGTTCTCTCATACCAATTTTACTTCTACTTTTATCTAATAATAATTATGAAAGTAAAGCAAGGTAGGAACTGGGTGTCTTTTTTTTAATTTAATAAATCTTTATTGTTCAGATTATTATAATTGTTCCTCTGTTTCCCCCCATAGCTCCCCTCCACCCAGTTCCCACCCCACCCTCTGCCCTTACCTCCCCCCGACTGTCCTTATCCATAGGTGTACGCTTTTTATCCAGTCTCTTCCCGCACCTCCCACACCCCTTTCCCCCCGAGAATTGTCAGTCCACAACCCTTTCTATGCCCCTAATTCTATTATATTCACCAGTTTATTCTGTTCATCAGATTTTTTATTCACTTGATTTTTAGATTCACTGGTTGATAGACATGTATTTGTTGTTCGTAATTTTTATCTTTACCTTTTTCTTCTTCTTCCTCTTCTTAAAGAATACCCTTCAGCATTTCATATAATACTGGTTTGGTGATGAACTTCTTTAGGTTTTTCTTATCTGTGAAGCTCTTTATCTGACCTACAATTCTGAATGATAGCTTTGCTGGGTAGAGTAATCTTGGTTGTAGGTTCTTGCTATTCATCACTTTGAATATTTCTTGCCACTCCCTTCTGGTCTGCATAGTTTCTGTTGAGAAATCAGTTGACAGTCATATGGGTACTCCCTTGTAGGTAACTAACTGTTTTTCTCTTGCTGCTTTCAAGATTCTCTCTTTGTCTTTTGCTCTTAGCATTTTAATTATGATGTGTCTTGGTGTGGTCCTCTTTGGATTCCTTTCGTTTGGGGTTCTGTGGGCTTCCTGGACTTGTAAGTCTATTTCTTTCACCAGGTGGGGGAAGTTTTTGGTCATATTTCCTCAAATAGGTTTTCAGTATCTTGCTCTCTCTCTTCTTCTGGCACCTCCATAATTCAGATATTGGTATGCTTGAGGTTGTCCCAGAGGCTCCTTACACTATCTTCAAATTTTTGGATTCTTTTTTCTTTTTGCTTTTCTGGTTGAGTGTTTTTTGCTTCTTTGTATTTCAACTCTTTGACTTGATTCTTGCGGTCCTCTAGTCTGCTGTTAGGTCTCTGTATATTTTTTATTTCAGTCATTGTATGCTTAATTTCTAGTTGGTCCTTTTTCATATCCTTGAGGGTCTCGCTAAATTTATCGGCCTTTTCTAGGAAATTCTGGAAAAACTTATAACCATGTTTTTGAATTCTATATCCAGTCGCTTGTTTTCCTCCATTTCTTTCATTTGTGATCTGTTTCTTTGTCTCCGCATTTTCACTGCTTCCCTGAGTTGGTAGAGTAGCTTTGTGTGGTAGGTGTCCAATAGGGCACAGTGGCTCAGCCTCTCCAGTTACCTGAGGTGGACTCTGGGTGCACCCCTTTGTGGACTGTGTGCTCAGCCTTGTTGTAGTTAAGTCTTGATTGTTGTTGCTATCACTTGGAGGAGTTGACCTCCAGGCCAATTGGCTGTGAGGATCAGCTGTGTCTATGCTGGGAGAACTTCTGTGCTGGAGACATGCTTATGAGACAAGACTTGCAAAATTGCAAAAGCCTCTGTGCTCAGCTTGGATGGGGTGGAGTTTCAGGGCGGAGCAGACAGCCTTGGTTTCCCATCAGCCCTGCTCTATGAGGCCCCTGTGTCTCAGTGTTTCTCAGTAATCGCTGCAAGCACCTCTGAGAGAAAGCCACCCTTGAGTTTTGCCCACTGCCAGACAGTCCAGTTTCTCCCCGAATTAGTTGGGGTTCCCAGAAACTTGCCCAGAACTGGAGTTCAGCACAGTCAGGAGCTTCTGTCTCCCTCCCGCTTTAGAAAGCCAGCCGCGCACTCAGCCACCCATGCATTCACCAGTCAGTTCTCTGTGTGCGCGCGCACCTCCAGACCTCTGCCTTCCGCAGCTCCCGAGTCTCAGTGTGCTTTCTCTTTTCCTGACAGTCCAGATTCCCCCCGAATGAGTCTGGTTTCCCAGCATCTCGCCCAGAACTGGAGTTCAGTGCAGTCGGGAGCTTCCTTCTCCATCCCACTTTAGAAAGCCAGCCGCGCACTCAGCCACCCATGCACACAGCCGCCCGTCCTCTCTGCGTGCGCGTCTCCATACCTCAACCTTTTGCAGCTCCTCTGAGTCTCAATGTGCTTTCCTCTTTTCTTCTAGTTGTACAATTTCCACTCAGCCAGCTTTCCTGTGGTTCTGGATGGTGTCCATTTTGTCTTTTAGTTGTAGTTTTGATATTGTTGTGTGAGGCAGTAGTTTAGGTATTTACCTATGCCACCATCTTGGTTTCTCTAAAATAGTCTCTTAATTTGTATTTCTGTGATTACTGAGGAGGTTGAGCACTTTTATATATATATATATATATATATATATATATATATATATATACACACACACACACACACACACACACACACACACACAATTTGGGCACATGTTTTTCTTCTGTAAAGCACCTGCTCATAGCTGCATACCCACAGTGTCTCTTACATTCGTAGGCACTCCGTAATGTTTGTTGAATAAATGAATGAATCTCCATATAGCAAAATGAGACTTAAGAGATGAACTTGTTAATTTAAGAAAGATGTTTAACCACAGAAACCACTGGCCCAACTTCCCTTACATTATAGTTTAATAACTTCTCTTGTGTAGCCAGTTCAGTGTAACTGATTGATAACTGATTCTTTTGCATAATTTTTTAAGATTTTTAATTGATTTTTAGAGAAAAACATCAATGTGAGAGTCTCCTGCACACCCCCTACTAGGGATGGAGCCCATAACCCGGACATATGCCCTGACTAGGAATCAAACCAGCAACCCCTCAGTGCCCAGGACAATGTTCAACCAACTGAGCCACAGATGACTTTGCAGATTAATTATCTTTGAGGAAATGGTACTCTGTTTTGATTATTTAGTTTTAATGGCAATAGAGCAGTTCTCAAGATTGTTCTAGTGTTTGGACAATGCAAACAGTGCTACTGTTTTCAGAATACTACACATTTTTTCAGAAAATCATGAAATACTGGATCTGTCTAATTCCAACAAAGTAGAAGTATTTTTTTCTAACAGAAAGTGGCTACTGGAAGTAAATAGTATAAAATCACATCCACAAAACTATGTTTAAGAAAAGTATAAACAAAAATCCCTGTTTATTCCTGCCACCGAGGCACCAATTTTATGAAAAAAGAAAACTTAATATTGAGAAAATTGTGTCTATCCATCACCTTAATTTTTCCTAAATATTTCAAAATTAGATCTAGGTTATTACATAGTTTTAGCTGATAGGTGTCCCACAAAAGTATGATTTTAAATCACCTTTCTCAAAGGAGTCTGGATAGGTGAAGCAGTCATTGGCAGCAGAAAAGCTCAAAGAGGAATTTTGCTTTTCTAAGTCTTCTCCAGCATCTCTTCTGAGGAAGTCATGGAGGTGTACTACTCAGGTCTCCCTCCAAAAAAGAATCTACCGTCCTGTAATTCTCAACCCCTTCACCTTTTCACCCAGTCCCCCAGATTGGTAGTTACGAAATAGGCATGGGGATATAAAGTACAGCACAGAAAATGTAGTCAATAAAATTGAGGACACTAGAAATATCAGGGGAATCACTTTGTAAAGTATATGATTGTCTAATCACTACGCTGTACACCTACAACACAAAAATTATCACTGAAAAAGTTAAAATTAAAAAAAAAAAAAAAAGGATTCCTGGTTAGCTATCAAGCGTGAGTTAGCTGACAAGCTCCATCTGTTGGTGCCTTCAGGCTCTGCTCCAGCTTTTCAGCCAGACTCTTCCAGAGTAGCCCAGTCAGTGACTGTGCATGCAAATTTCTGTCCTGAATGGGATCCTCGTGAGCAATCGTTGCTCCCCGGCTCCTCATTATGTTAGCCAAGGCCGTCAGACCTGCATCATGATCTGAGGCTCTCCCTGCCCAATACTGTTCCCTCCTCAGTTCGTCTCTAAATTGTGTTCTAGTTTCCTCTCAATAACTGTTTTGCCCTACAGCACTAATTGTCATAGCATCTGCTTCCCAGGGTACCCAACTGATACTTTTCTGTACTGAGGGCCTTAATGAAAACATTAGCTGCAGCATTTGTTTTTACTGACGTGCATTTGCAGCATGTAGATGGCTGAAGTCTATTACAGGGGAAAGCTACTGGTAAATCTTTCATTGGACCTTGGATTGATAGAGCAATGGTTGAACTTATGAGAGCATAAACGTGTTCCCATCATATAGGACTTTGAATTTGAAAAATTTATCAATAGCTTGAACACGCTTTACATTTTTTTAAAATTGCCCACAGCAGTAATGTTAAAAAACCTTATGACATCATTATTTTATAATACTGATACTAATTGCTATCATTTATTGAGTACTTACTACATGGCGGGAAACTTGCTAAGCATTTTGCATACGTTATTTTAGTTCTAGAGGCTGTAGTCTAAGCGATATTAAATTATGAATTAGTTAATTGGTCTTAAGAGTTTCAGCTTTAGCCAGGAAATACATTAGCACTGGATCTGGAAATTGATATCCTGGCTATAAAGTGAATGTATTCATTCAGATGTTAATGTATAATGGTGGCTCTTGGAAACAGAAATATTGTATTGTTTATTAGCTTAGTCCCATGAAGTGCACATATCATAGGAGTGATTATGAAGTTCCAATTACATTACTTATTTAGAAAAATACAATTTTCTCTATGTGAAAAAAAATATCCCACTTTTAAATGTGGGTTGGAAAATTCTGATACAATAAATCTGTCTGATATACCATTTCCATCCATGTATTTCTTTTAAAATCTGACTCCTCCACAAAATGAGATACGAAAAGCATTATTGTTACACAGGGGAGTGTCAAGAGTGGGAAAAGTTGCCTGAGAATGGAGTCAACACTATCAGATCCCAAAGTTGGGAGTCCTGGCCACTTTCAATGGGGTTGGATTTTGTCAAATGCTTTTCCCGTGCCAACTGCTACCTGTCATAGGATTTTTTCTTCATTAGCCTGTTTATATGGTAGATTACATTGATTGATATTTGAATGTTGAACCAGCCTTGCATATATGGAATAAATTCCACTTGGTCATGGAATATGCTTCTTTTTATACATTGTCAGATTAATTTTTTTTTGAGGTTTTGCATCTAAATTCTTGAGAAATTTGGTCGGTAGTTTTGTTTTTGTACTGGTTTTGTCTGGTTTTGGTGTCAGAGTAATACTGGTTTTATAAAATAAACTGTAAAGTGTTCCATCATCTCCTATTTTCTGAAAGAGATTATGTAAAATTGCCATTAATTTCCTTGAATGTTTGGTAGACATTTCCAATTGAAATCATCTGGGCCTGGAGATTCTTTGTTGGAAGCTTTTAAACTACAAATTGGATTTCTTTAACAGTTTCTTTAAAGGACTAATCAGATTATCTAGCTTATTTTGGGTGTTTTGTGGTTTTCCTCTTTGAGAAATTTATAGAGTATCAAGTATTTTATACTCAGGATTTAACTATAGACTTGTTAATCATGAATCTAAACCTTTTCTGAATACAATGTTGGGGGGTTGGTTTGTTTTTCCTTCTTCCACCCTAAATCTCTGATTTTATTGGTTAAACTAGGGGCCCAGTGCACAAAGTTGTGTACCTTGAAAGGAACGGTGGGCCGCAAGGTTGTGGTGGGCACAAGGGGAGGTCTTGGCCCATTCTCTGCACCCCCACCAGGCCCCTCCCACCACTGTCCCCAGACCCCCTCTCTGCCGGCAGCCCCACAGTCCCTGGCCCCACTCCCACCTGCTGACACTGATGGCATGGAGTGATTGGGGCTGGCGCCAGCAGCATATGCAAGCAGGGCCGGCACCATCAGCAGGTGTGGGCGGCGGCTCTGGCACTGGCTGCAGGTGCTAGCGGGGCCAGCAGTGGGTGCGAGCATTGGCTCCAGCTCCAGCACCAGCAGCAGGTGCGAGCTGGGCCATCACCGGCAGCAGGTGCGAGAGGCGCCTGCCGGCCCCGATCACCCCTCAGGAGCAGAGGGAGGTGGAGAAGCCCTCAGGGGCAATCGGGGCTAGCAGCCATTGCTTGCACCCATTGATGTCGCCAAGCCATCCGGACCAGCGCTGGGTGCTGGCAGCAGTTGCAAGTGGTGGCTCCGGTACCGGCAGTGGGTGAGAGCAGGGCCGGTGCCAGCAGCAGGTGCAAGTGCCGGGCAGGACCATGGCGTGCAGGAGCAAAGAACTTTCAGTAACCACCAGAGGCTCACCCCAATGACAGCGACGGGCACCCCACCTTGATCTGGTGCCCCTGCTCACCTGCTTCACCATCCCGCTGCAGCTGATGCCCGCCATGTTCCACACACACCCCCTGGTGGTCAGCACAAGTCATAGAGACCAGCTGTTCAGTTGTTCTGCCATTCAGTCTATTTGCATATTAGGGTTTTATATATATATATATAATTTGCAGATTAAAGGTAAATTATTTAATTTTTATGCTACCAAAATCCCAAGATTATAACAAGTGTTTTACTTGAAATCATATATGGAGTCTAGAAAGTAAAAACCTTCTTCAATAAAGTATTTAAATAATACTTCAAATTTGTATTTTTATGTTTATAGCTGAATTGGTCAGGGATAATATGGAAGACACAAATTAAGAATTTTGAATAGGAGATTTGGGGCAGGGAATTGATTATACAAATGGTAAAAAAACTAAAAGAGCAAAGAGGCAATTATAAAGTAATCCAAATATTAATAATTGCAAGAAAATAATTTCTCAGTTCCATCCAGGGCTGCAGAACAAAAGGGAAGACATGTTACAAAAACCTGGTTGTGACAAGAACACATGGCGGTGCCGGGACCTCCAAGGTGCTGTGTGACTGTGCTCAGGGCTCTGGGGGCATTAGGGGCTAGAATGCCCAAGCGACTGGACACCAATCTGTCTGTCAAGTGATAACTACAGAACAAGAGGGACAAGCAAGCAGTGACGCAGTAACCCATTTCAGAGAAGACATCAAGAGCCACTGTTGACTAGACATAAACTTGAAATAATGTATTACAGAATTCACAACAAAGATATAGATGGACAAGAGGTAATTCAGCTGGAAAGTTACAAATTAAAAGTGAATGCAGATGGTGACTCATACTCATCATCAGGAAACTACAGATTGAGCCCAGGGCCTAGTACATGTGTGGGATGGGTAATTCAGGTTACTTTTGAATATTGCACATAGAAACAGCAGAATAAATCATGCCTTCTGATGATGAGCATTTAAGGAAACGCATATACCCATTTACATACCTAGTATCCAGGAGTATTTCCTTTTATGTCTTTGCGTTCTTTGGAAGAATGTCTTTTTTTGTGGTCTTTATTTTATAGAGTATAGTGGGTAGTTTAGTGCCTGCAGCAATAACACTGCAAACTGCACTACATCATATTCACTTCATTTATAATGCTTCTGAGAAAAGTTAGAGAAAAACATAAAATCTTATTTCCTTTATAGCAAATAAAATTTCAGATTGTGTTTAATAGGATACTCAACAGGAAAAAAGGCTGGTTGTTTGCACTGACGGGTAGTAAAAGCTGTCTTTTATCTAGTTAGAAGTTCTTGACCATAGCACCGCAATGCTCCCCCTTCTAAGGACAACCGGAGAATCTTCCATTGGACTGTGCTCAGTTTTCACTTGAGAATCATTTTCTGGGAGCTCTGGGTGAACTCGTCACAGCATTACACAGAGCACCCCTGTCACTTTCTCTTTGAACTGAAATCAAGTGCTGCTATCTGCCGAGTGGAAATTAACAGTGCATGCAGTGTGCTATCTAAAAAACACCCATTATTAACTCTATTCCTTTAGAAAACATAGGTCTGAAGCAAGAACAAAAATCAGTTTTGCCTATTATAATTAAGTCACAATAACCTTCCATGATTTGGGACTGACATGTGTTTTTCATTATAGAAATTCAAAATGATACCACTTAATGTGGCTAATGAAAATGTCAATTATCTAAGGAGCTTCCAAACTTTCTAAAAATGGAATCCAATCAATTGAGTGACTCTTAAATGATATGGGGAAAGAGAAATTTAATTCTATGATCTAGAAAAGCCATCCGAGTATGCTGTTTACCTTTTTGTCTTTTTAGTCCCAGTGTTTGAATACCATAATGGAAAACATCTAACTATAAGACCATGGCAAACATACTGTGGCTTTTTATATTTGATTTAAATTTAAAAATGCCCTGGCTTCATAAATGTTCCCTAAAGGAATTTTTCACCTTTTTAAAAATTTGTCATTTCAAATAAAAACTACCAAATTTCTCGCAATAGACTATGTGACAACTATAGGAATTATACTTCCAAACTTTCAGAAAGTAACTCCTGAATGAAGACAACACTCAAATGGAAGTTTCTCTGGTTTATCTACTGGAATAAAAATTGTATATTTTTGCTCAAAAGTCTCTAATTTAACCGAGTAAAATATAGCTGTCCTATTCCTCAACATAAACAATATCTTTTGTAAGACAAGAAAAAAAGACTGAAGTTTTGTAGCAAAAACTGCCAATCTTGTCTTTTGCAGTTAAAGCGGTTAGTGTTGACTAAAGAAACAGGAAGACTCTAGAAAAAAGGGGGCAATATAACATATAATTTTTTCCAAATATGTAAATGGAAGAAAAGGTGCAATAGTTTAAAAATGCCAGAAATAAGCAAACCGGGGGTATTCTTTGTTGACACACCATATTATAGTATTTTTTCAAGCACATTCGGCCACACTGTAAGAAAGTTAATTATTGTGGCCAGAAGTTAATCATATCATATATGATAAAAAGTTCCTCTAGCAAAAGCCATGTTTGCAAATGAGCTATCTCAATCCTGATTATTCATCTGTTAAAATGGCACTTTCATGTCACAGCAATTGAAGACATAAACTGAAATTGGGTGACTGATTTCTGACTTCCTCTCTGATTAGCTCTTCACAGGCCATGGAGGGACCATATCACTAAGAGTTTGTGTCCCCAGTTATTTATCTGTGATGTTCTGTTATGGAACTTGTTGCCTTTAACAATGAAGGGGTATTGTGGTCCTATCCCATCCAGAAACAGGATAGGAACCTATTTTTTACTAGAGGAGTTTAGATCTGACTTTCAACTGGTACAAGCAGAGGGGTAATGCTTGTTAAATTAAGACCTTTTCAAAACCTATATATATAAAAGCCTAAGCGACTGTTAGGACTGAACAACCAGAATGACCGGTCAACCAATCACTATGATGTGCACTGACCACCACAGGGCAGATGCTCAATGCAGAAGCTGCCCCCTGGTGGCTAGTGCACTCCCACAGCCAACCTCCTGCAGCCCCTCCCCCCCCCCCCGCCAGCCCCCCAATCGGCCCCGATAGGGGGGACTGGCCGGCCAACCTCCCATGGCCCCTCCCCGCCACGGCTGCCCAACCTCCCATGGTCCCTCCCCGCAGCTGGCCAGGCCCCCCAATAGGCTTCGATTGCCGTCCAGGCCGAGATACCCCACCCATGCACAAATTCGTGCACCGGGCCTTTACTTACTTATATAGTGAAAAGTTACTCAAAGAGCACTTAAATATAACCTTTCAAAAATCACACAACATATTCATTCATGCAGTAAGTCATTAGTGGATGTTTGGATAATGAAAATCTAGTATAACTCAAATCATACAAACTCTCCTCTGTCTTTCTCCATTAGAATAATATACATTGGAAAGCTAAGTTCCAAACACTTCCTCTAACTGAAGATAGTGAGATTTAGTGCAAGCCACCTAGCTACAACTTTTTGAATTTTACAGAATGTTGACCCTTGATGATGTAAAACTTTTATTTGAAAGACATGATTATATTTTCAAAACCCAAATTGTCCCAATTTAATTTTCAAAATAATAATTGCTCCATGTTTTCAGTTTATTGCCATTCACAAGACATTTTATAAAATAACCTGGTAGACTTCCACTTCAACATCTTCACAATACAAGAAAGTGATTGCTATTGAGTATATCTAAAGCCAGCCAGTATTTTGAGTATAGGGCAGAATATTTTTGCGGTTCTTCCTAAAAAATGTTGGCACATTCATTAAATGCCCATGTTATAAAAATCACTTAGTATCAATTCTTACCCTTCAGTATATTTTCATATCTACATATCATCACATTAAATGTTAATGGGCAAAGGAGTGTAAAAAGATCTAAAAACATTTCAGTTCTTAATGATTTAAAACCAACTAGCAAAAATCTTCCCTCCAAATATTTTTATATGTAATTTTCTGTCAATTACCGCAATAACAAAGAGCTATTATACTTTTAAAGAAGCTAAAGAAAAAGATTTCACTTTTCCTTTCAAACACGATTTCTTAGCTATTAAATAAAGAGGTAAAACTTTACATATGGGTTTAAATTGGGGTGGGTGAGAAGACGAGTCATAAGTAAAAACATCAAGTTTATGTCAGTTGTACAAATGTCTCATTTAGAAAAGAAAGTAGAAATTTTGATACAAAAATTCTAAAATATTTTGGCATTACAAGAAACGTGTAATTTTTTTTCTGGGGCCTTGGGGGTGACGGTGGGTTGGTAGGTGGGGCTCCTGAACTACTTTTTCCCTTCCCCAAACAAGACTGGCAGAGGCATCTGCGCAGCTGTGGGCGGGGAGCAGCCAGAGAGCAGAGGGATCCATGGTCTGAGGGGAGGAGGCCAAAAAGGTCTCCAGGAGGCTGCCTTGCTTTAGACAGGCTCCTGCTACTGTCGCCTCCCCATTCCTCTCCTCTCCCCCCAGAGCCTGGACACCACAGCCACTGCTGCCTCCCAGGCACATTGAACTAATAAAATCATCCATTAGCATATCCTATTGTTTTTCACAAAATCCATAATAAAGGAACAATAGGTTAGGCAAAAGATCTTTTTTCCAACATTTGCTCAGATTAGTGAATTAGCCCCCTGCAAAAAACACCTCCAAGAATCATCCTCTCTCAAATCAGGGTTCTAAACTAACTGCCCTTCAGCATCCCTCCCAATTTACAAACTTACATAGAATTGTTAAACTTATAGAATGCTTTTGAGAATGAAGTGTTTCAACTCAACGTATTTTCCAGATGAAGTTCCCCCAATTAAGTAGTAAAGCTATTCTTATAAACATTTTTAATCTTACTTTAACATTTATTTTCAATGTATTTCCTTGTCATCTTAAAAGAAGATGAGGCATCACTAAACCGTCTCCTAACTTCCTGGTCTCCCAGATCTGGCAGCTGACTAGTGGCCTGCAGACAGAGCCTGGGCCCCGGCTCCGATTCTGGGCAACTTGGGCCACACTCTGAGTCTCAACACAAGGGTGACACCACCTGCTGTGTCCCTCTGTTTCAAAGCCCAATAGAGTTACCACAATATTCCCAAGTATCTGTAGACTATAAATTACTATGCAAATGCAAAGGATTGCTGCCATAAGCCCCAAATGGCTTTTTCCTGATAACAAGGTCTAGATATTTCTTATAAAGTATATGTTCTTTGCACATTTATGGTTCTGATCCTTCCGTTACCTACTGTTCTCCAGTAGTCATTTTGTCTCCTGCTTCAAATTATGCTTCCAAGTGCACCAGGCTTGAGATTCAGTTTGACTCTCCTAGAGTCTAGAAGTCTGACCTTTGTAGTGGTGAAAACTAAAACCTAAAGATCTCTGTTCCTTTAGTAAATGTGGTATCATCATTACTCACTCTAAAAGAATGGTTCCCTAAGTAAGTGATGCATCAGACTCACTGAGGCAGCATTTTAGGAGAGTCTAATTCAATGTCTGGAGCAGGAACCAGACAAGCTCTTTCTCAAAAGCTCCCCCACGTAATCACAATAATCGATAGTTCAGGTTTTGGGACTCACTGTTTTGTCCATAATTTCTTCTCTAGAATGTTAGCAGCTGCTAGTTTGTTTTCAGTATAAAAATTTCTCCTTGTACTAGTCATAAGCACATTCAAAGTAGACTGCCCTCAATCTAGGCTCAGATCCATAGGGAACTAGTCATTATAATCCTTTGCAATAAAATTTTAAAGTAACTTCAGAGCTAAGATAATGCACTGAAGCTTTAAGGTGTGTGGATCTATACTAACAGGACAACTGGTTCTGCTTTACTTGTAGTTAGCACTTCACGGTAAACATGAAGACCATCTTACTACAGTCGCCACTAAGTAAAGGATGGCAGAACTCCTGCCAATAACAGGAAAATGGTTAACTAGCTAATCAGTATTAAGAAAATGTTTCCAGCAGACACAAATGAAAAATGAAAGGTATTTTACAAAACCACTCAGCTTCCTGTAGAAACCAAAGAAGTCTACCATAAAGGGGAAAGTTGACCAAAACTATGGTTATTTAAAAATATGTTCAATTAACTGTGAAAACATGTGTCAAATAGGTACAGTTTTATCCTTGAGGAGGTTTAATAGGCATAAATGGAATTCAGTTTTCATTTATTCTATCCAAATAGTTGTGAAAAGGACACGAAATATTTGGTATAATGTAGTTCTAAACACCATTCCCTCCAAATTTAATACAAGAGCCACATTGGGATTTCCTAGGGGTCCAAGTATGTCTAGGCACTGCGGAACGTTGTCATGTCTTTTGGTTCTCTGCTGGGGACACACCAGTCATCAGCTTCATGGATGGTTTTGTAATGCTTCCAGGCAGCTTTGTTATACACTGGGAGTCTTTCTATTGATTCTGTTGACAGAGCCTGAAAGAAAAGCAGGACCTAAGTCTGGCATGTTTTTAGAATCCAGTATTTAAGAAAACATACAGTGGCAAAAAGATTACTACAAATTAAACAATACTATATTGGCTATGTATTTTATTAATCAGAACAATGTCCCTACACGTTTTTAAGTAATGTACATACTTGAAACGTATTATTGACTGAGTCTATGGCACTGCCTGGTGTGCACGCTGACTGAATTTGTTGCTTGCAGTAATTGTCCAGCCAGCCTGGATGCCACTTGATTGAAATTTTACACAAGTGGAATAGATGCCTCTTATAAGACATGACCCAGAACAGAAGTTGGTTCATTTAAAAGTCATGTAAGTATAAAAGCACAAAAATTGACATATGTACCTTAATATACAATGGTACAATCACTTAATGATCTCTATTTTAATTATTAGAATAAATACATTTTTTCAGTATAGTCACTGAACTTTAAAAAATTCAACGTAATATTATTATTAATAAATATAAAACTAGATCTAAGGCCTCTTGGCTTTTGCATGAAGCATACTAGGCCCTGGGTTTGACCCTCTCTGTCTTTTCCTCCTGCCATTCAGTTACAGCATATGTGTTTCTGCATCATGCATAATTTCATGTTTCTAACATATCATTGCCATTAATTCACTATTCTTTTTACCTTCATGTAAATCACTGGAACTTGAAATAAACTATGCTCCTCATTATCTTCTTCAATAGAATTTCACAGTTAATTTTACATAGGCATTCCCCAAGATGTAAAAAATATTGAACTAAAATTCCATTCTAATAATGCTAAGGAAGGTTTTAACATTGATGATTTTAATGATTCTATAAGACTTCCTGTCATCTATTTTTTTCCAAAATGGAACTAAAAACCTTACACCTATATATTCTCTTTGAATGTGCCAGAAATGCTAGCACCACTTGATCTTATAGACTGGATCAAAAATGTTACACTTAATGATAAAAATATTGCATTCATGTTGCCCTTTTTAAGTTCCTTACAATTGAGACGGTTTAAAAAAGGAAGAGAAAGAATTATTATCTTGAAAGAATTTAACCTTTTCAGATAAATGTATTTTTCCAATATAGTCTTCAGCATTTCCTGTAAAATAGGTGCCATCTAGTGGCCAGAATAAGAAACTAGAGCCACTAAATAGGTACCAGCATTCAGTGGATTGATGGGGCTTATTGTTCTCCATCCCTGTAAAATATACTGATCTCTGCATAAACACAGAACATCCAAGGCCAATAGGCTCAGTGCCTCTGATCCCACCAAGTGAGCTTACCAAGAGTCACCTGTGCTTGTTCCCAAATTTGTTTATGCAATTTTATCTGTCATTGTAAATATATAATTTAATCAGATATTACTTAAAGTGTTAAAAAGAGGGGAAGGCTTCTTTGAAAATTAAGATGAATATTTTGGAAAAAATCATGAAGGAAAGTCACATAAAAATTGCTGTCAAATCAGAGTCAGAAGACATTTTTAAAGGACTGCATACAAATAGAAAAGGATTATGCACTTGGTTGTTTCTTTGTTATAATAAACCTCAAAAAAATTCATTGTACACCTTCCACAAGGAAGATACTGAAACTGCAGACCCAAAAAAAGGCCTGGGCAATAAATCAAAAGATTGGTGGATCAATGCCTGTTCATGAGTTTTATGTTAAAATTAAATTTAAAAGACATAAAACTTTTTATGATTCCCCACTTTAACCCAACTTTTTTTTTTATTAACAACCATAGTCCTAATCATTATATACGTATGAGCATTTCTTTTCCTAGAGTCAAGGAGATCATTTGTCAAAAAAGATGAGGTCCTATGTTAAAAACTATATATGTCTATTTAAATAGCATGAATCAGAGGAAAATTTCATTACATTATTGTTAAATATTGGCATCTTTTCCTCTTATCAAAAGAAGGCTCACTCACTCAAGAAAGCTATAGTTACCACCTTAATGAAGATCACTGCGTCAGTCCCATAGCCCTCGAGGGAATACAGCTTCAGGTCTCCTTGGAAGTACTGAGCATAAAGACGGGAGATGGGCAATCCATAGCCAAAACCAGCCTGTGTGTGAGAAAAAGGAAATTCTGAAATTCTATTCAGAAACCCACACACTGAAATACTTATCTAATGAAAGTAAATGCTACTGAGTATCCAGACTATCAGAAACGCTAATACCTAAGTATTTCTAAAGATCAGGCTGGAGTCCAGCTGAGTACTGCATTGGGTTACTCCCCGCCCGTCACTAGAAGTCTTCATTCTTCTTTCTACTATAAAATGACTTGGGGAGGAGGGGATCTGAAAAAGCATGTTGCTTTTCTTCATTGGCCTGCTCTAGAGTATCCCAATACTGCTTTGGGCAATATCATATAAAACATGTTCTCTCTTTTAGCAAGAGTAGAAAAAGCCTTGTGCGGCCTAACAGATATATCTTGTGACTTCATACCATGAACTTTCAGCCTGTGTTCTGAACCTGGAGGGATCTTTCTTAATTCTCACTTACAGGTCACTTCCCTGCTTATAAATCTTCAAAGCACAGCCCCTTCCCCCACCCACTGGCTTGAAATAAAAACCCAAGCTTCTACAAAGAGCTTTCAAGACCCGATAAGATCAGGTCTCTGCCTCCAACTTTCCAGTCCAGCTGAACTAAATCTCCTGCTCTCAGGTTCTTCAAACATATGCTATTTTTTATTTTCATGTCTTTGTTCATCCTATTCCCACTGTCGAATGGCCTTCTTTACCTGGATAAATCCTACCAATTCTTTAATATAAGCAAAACCTTTAGATAAATGTAAAAATGGTTTTTTATCACCAAATGAGATGTTCAATGGCATTCCATATAACACTTCAGTTGAGAGCTTATGTGGATTCAGCAATCAGAGTGCTACTCACAAACCCAGGCTCCAGCTTTATCTATCTCCACCACTCTTACCTGATTTTACTAACTGGAGTGTCTATTCAACCCTCCAAATCAACTATCTGTTCTCCACACGTCTCCTTGCCCTGGGAGGCTGACCTGAATGGTGATAGCAATGGATTTCCATCCCTCTGCCTCCAGTCGGTCCAGCCAATGGGGAACCCAGTAGGAGTGCAGAGGGAGTCAAGTCAGGGTATTCACTCCCCTGCTTCCTTCTGCCCCAGGTCGCTTCCTTTGGGCAGATGGGGCTCCTTGTTACTAAGCAGCTGCTCTGCAATCTTCCCCTTTTCTGGGTCTGCTGGCTTCTCCTCTGTCTCCCTTTGATTCTGGTGGTGACAGTTCTACTGCTGCTGGCCCTGGATTCCTGTGCTATCTGTACTCATAGCTCTGTAATTGGTCTTTCTGTAAATAAGCCTCCCTTAATTATCATAATTTGAATGAGCTCTCTTTTCTGTTGGGACCCTGACTAATACATTAATTAGTTCCAGAAATGGCCCCATGGAAATTGCACAAGCAGGTGGTTCAGGATGCCATGGCCTGACCTCTCCCTCAACCATACCTACAGACTTGTGGGGCTTCCCCTAGAAAAAATCACAGACAAGAAAGCCAGCATGGGCCTGGCCCACTGCTGGATCTACACTGGATACTGGCACCAGCCAGAAGTGGACTGCCCTTTCACCACAACCTCTCCCAGGGCAGGAGCAAGTCCTATCCAGGGGCAGAACTTGAGGTACAGCACCTACATGGATTCACAGGCAGCAAATAGGCCGGCTGGCTGGTCAGGGACTTGGACAAAATGAAATTGGATAGCTAGCTGATGACAAGGAGATCTGGAAGAGAGAAATGTGATGGTCCTCTCAGTGGGCTCATAGTATGAAGATATTCCACCACGTAGGTGTCCACCAGAAGGCATCACACGAATGAAGCCCTCAGGAGTCAGGCAGACAAGATGACCACTCCTGTGCTGTCAGGCAATCTTCCTCCAGCCGCCCCAGTGCTGCTTACAGGGTCCACTTACAAAGTGGTCATGGCATCAGGAAGGAGGCTTGGAAAGAGCTTAACAACAGACTTCCCTTGGAAACAAGGCTTCCTGCTGTGTAACTCACAGGGGAGCCTGTGCCATGTCAGGCCTTCTATTTTCTTAAAAACTCACATAAATTCTGCACCCTAAACAACAAACACGTATATAGCATGGACTTTGTGCCAGGCACTATCATTTAATGTATGTAAAAGGTATTTTTACATACATTAAATGTCAGCCCTTACAATAACTTGACTTTTAAAGTTGAAGAAACTAGGGTATTAAAAGGTCCATAATTTTCCCAAAGCTAAAATGTAGTAAAATCAGGAACGGAACCAGACAGTTTGGATCTGCAATCTGGACTTAAATGCTATGCAGCTCTCCAAAAATATCCTACAGTATTTGTTTACTACAAAAGTAACCTATCCCTTCTCTCCCCTTACTTCTAGAGTAAAATTAGACTCTAAGAAGATGCTATGTTTATTATTTGACCTCATCTGTCCCGTGGCACATGGATGCCTACCAGACACCATGTATCTCCATTTGAGAAGCTCATTACTATATTAATATTGTACAAGCTTTGTAAGACATGAACCATCTTACAACTGTAGCTACATAATTTGTGCTGCATAACAAGTAAAGCTATTATAACAAAGTCCTTCGAGTAACTTCCTAGAGTCTAAACAGATCTATCATATACTGCGTTTCATCATGACAGCTTCAGTGCCTGTGCCAGAAGAGATTCCAAGCCAGAACAACAGTTCTTCCAGAATTAAAGGTTAGGGATTTGGCAAAGCGCTCTTCTGGCAGTTGGAAAAACAAGGATAGAGTCAATTCAAAAGCTAATTTAATTAAACCTGAAAACAGATGACTATTAAGATGAATAAAAAAATACCAGCAAAATGATTATAATTGACGCCATTTCTAGATTGATGATTAAAATGATCAGAACTCTAGTCTTATTTCTGATTCTTTCTATTATAAGTACTTGAGAGGGAAAAATCAACATTGAAGATAAAATCAGTGTTGACCAAATACCTGTAAAACTGCTAATTTAGTCTTCACATTAGAAATAGTATATCAAATGCAGTCTACCACAGGAAAACTACTGACATATCACTATCAAGCTTGGCAACGAGACATCCAAAACAATACTCTTTGTCTTGTGCTCTTCAATCAAAAGAAAAAAATAAGCAAAACTTAATGCTATTTAAATTTAGAGGGAAGTGTGTTTTTTTTCTAATAGCTTCCCTTCTTCCTTGGGATGTGCCCTACACAATGGCTTAACTGATTTATTTGGTAACCAATTTGTTTTCTTTGGCAATTACAAAGACGCACTTCATTATTTCTTGATCACATACCAGGGGTGCTGCTCGGGACGTCTCGACACGCGGACGGGGTGCAGTTGAGTACATGTAGTTGAAGAGCCTGTCAATTTTCCTCAAAGGAACACCACCTCCTCGGTCACTCATCTAAGATGAGAAAGGATCATGCAATATGACCAAGTCCCTTATACAACAAAATAAGGACACACAATGTCACAGTTTAACTGCTCTCTGCAGAGTATGGCTTTTCAAAACAAGTATCATGCAATCCAAGTTGCAAATGTAAACAATTCCTTCACTGCTGGACTTAACACAACTTATCTAACATGTAGAATTTTAATGCAAAATAAACTGCATCATAATACAAGTTCAGGGGGTGAATTTGTGTATTACTGAAATTGCACTAACACTGCAGTATAGCACAGAATGTGGCATAAACTAAGCCTATTTTGGATGTAAAAATAAATGTATTATTCCTTTTTGGTGGCCAGTTTGAAAACCAGGTGAAAAATGCATAAACCCTCTCTGACCCAACAATGTTTATCCTTAAAAAATAAGCAGAAAAGTATGCAAAGAATGTGTGAGACTATCCATTACAGCACTATAGAGAACAGCTAAAACTAGATTACAACCTAACTAGAAGACTGTGTGAGTAAACTAATGTACATTCTAAAACAGAACACTATTTAGCCATTAAATATTATATAGAATTGAACATATTAGCATGAGAGATGTTCACAAAATCTTGTTAAATAGCACAAAGCTATGAAGAAGCATTTATAATATTCTAATTTTATAAAAATTAAATTACAAAAAGTCTGTAATGATATATTTTTGTCTATGGAATTATGAGTGATTTTCTTCTTTTGGGTTTTTAGTTTCTGAATATTTTTCACAATTACTTCTATTATGGGAAACAACAGTATAATTTTCATTTTCAGGACAGAAAAAGCAGAGCCACTTAATTGTGTTGTAGAATTTCATGTACCAGGCATTTCATAAAATACACTCCAGACAACTTTCTAGGGAGTTTATAAGGTACATAGGTTTTTATATTGTGCTTATGTCATTTTTCAACTCAAATCATATGGTAGACTGGATTTAATAATGTATTTACAGATGGTCTTCATTTTGTATTCCTTCACAGTTATCATGGACTTATTTTCCTAGCTGTTGTACAGCTTCCATTCTAATCTACTACAGCCATTTCCTTTGTTACAAAATCTAAATTGAGTCCACTATCTATAATATTAAAATAGTTGTCATAAACAAATCTGCTTTTAACATAGGTATATAGATATGCATAGACATAAAAATAGTTCTGAGTGCTACATATTCAAAAGTCAATAAGCTAGATGGCTTCTAGTTAAGTTTTTGTATAGTCTTTTTATTTATTTATCTTTATTGTTGAAAATATTACAGATGTCCCCTTTTTCCCATTAACCGCCTTCACCCTGCTCTTGCCTCCTCCCCAGGCCTTCACCAAACTACTATCTGCCCGTGGGTTATGCATATATGCATATAAGTTCTTTGGTTAATCTCTTCCCACCCCCTTCCCTCTGAAATTTATCAGTGTATTACATGCTTCATTGTCTCTGATCTATTTTGTCAGTTTATTTTGTTCATTATATTCCACATATAAGTGAGATCACTGTGATGCTTGTTTTTCTCTGACTGGCTTATTTTGCTTAGCATCTCCAGGTCCCTCCATGCTGTCTCAAAGGGCAAGAGATCCTTCTTTTTTACAGCTGCATAGTATTCCGTTGTGTTGTACCACATCTTTTTTATCCACTCATCTACTGATGGACACTTGGGCTGTTTCCAGATTTTTAGCTATTATAAATAGCACTGCTATGAACAGAAGGGTGCATATATTCTTTCTGATTGGTGTTTTGGGATTCTTAGGATATATTCCTAGAAGTAGGATCAGTGGGTCAAATGGCAGTTCCATTTTTAATTTTTTGAGGAAACTCCATACTGTTTTCCATAGTGGCTGCACCAGTCTGTATTCCCAGTTTTTGAATAGTCTTTAAATTTTTTTACAGCATGTTTACACAGTAAGTCCTCACTTAACATTAATAGGTTCTTGAAACTGTGATGAAATGATAGGCTAGTTAATATAAACAAGAGCTAAGTTCCTATTTTCATCAATGTTATGACTAAACAATGTTAAATAAATGATGTTATTCAAGGACCTGATGTATATTTCTTTCACAATAAAAATCATATAGCTATTTTAATTTTTAAAAGTTCACTTTGAAATACCATTTGAAGAGTTGCCTCTGATATATCTACAATTTGATCACTGCAGTATAAAAATATACAAGGAATTTATTAAGAACTTAAGCTTGAAATTGTTCTTGGCCATGAATTCAAACCCTGTGAAGAAATTTATTTTAGTAAGGTGAATAAACAGCTCTGAGTATTTTCTGAGATCCATCAATTTGTTAATTATTCATCCTTTAATTTAATGCTCTGTTGCACACTTGTTGGTAAGAAGTGTGAGAGTTCTATAAATATTAACTAAGTAAACAACATATTAGAATAGATATTAAGATAAAAAGGTAGACTCAATGAACTGGTTTTTCTTAACCTTCTGGCATCCAACAAGTATAAAACAAGAAGTGACTTCCAGCCACAGGCGAGTATGAGAAAAGCAGAGCACAGAGCAGAAAGGATAGGTGACTCTGAAAGGCACCTCTTGTTTCAGGTGAAGAGGGTAAACGAAGCCACAGGAATATTGTTAAACACTGAGACAGGCAAAGAAAGGTGACCTCCTTTGTTCTGCTGTCAAGAAACAAACTGGAACCAGTAGATTTTTTAAGTGGTCGTCTGAGTTTCCAAGAGGATTGTAAGAGGTAAAAGTATACCAGACGGACTGAGTTCTTTGGGAAAAGGGAGGGAGGAAATAATGGGAGAGAGACAAAGACAGATGTTTGGTCTGTATACATTTAAGACAAGAAGAATGGCACTCTGATGACAAATATACTGAGAAAGAGATTTTAAAATTAAACAAAAAATCTCTGATTAAGATAATTTGAAGAAAAAAATCTAGAATCATGGGAACACAAGCCTATGCCAAGAGAAAGGCAAGAGATTGTGAAAGAGATACATGGTGGGGAGCAATGTCAACAAGAAGGCCGAGGAAGAGAAGTTGGCCAATTATTTTTAAAGTTTTCTCTTCAGTGCATGAAATCACCACTTCTCAATGTCATCGAACCAAGAGCTGCCATTCCTAACTTCCTGTTCTCCATAACCCTGGGCTTCCTGGGTTAGTTCATGTGAATTTCAGGTTCAAGGGAAATGAACCACTGCTAACTTGATGACAGCTCTGAAGGCAGGAAATGTATTAACTCTAAACTCTCACCCAGAGCTCCTGAAGTCTCTTACTCAACATCTTTTTTAATGTCAAGTTTATAAAATCAGCAACAGTGAATGAACCAAGATATTTACATTTTTACTTTAAATACATGTGGCTTTAACACATTATTTACTGAATATAGACCAAACATAAAATCTGAAAGAGCAGCTAGAGTTCTGAGACAGAAACAAAATAATTCCTTCACCAGATTTTCAGCAGAGGAATAAAAGGTGAAAAAGGTCAACAATTTGAACAAACTTAAAAAATGGGCAGGGGGGGCGGGGTGGGGAACAGACCTTGATTCTGAAAGTCTAGCATAAGTAATGGAGGTGAAATCTCTACTGAAGAAAATTAAAGCAAGCATTTAACACATAAAAAGATAAGTAACAAGAGTAGATACAGTCATGTGACTTTAGATATAAGGAGGCAGAGTCCAATATATAGTTAGGGTTTTTATAAGTCTGTTCAAGACCTTTATGAACATTTTTAAGCTTTTTAAAAAAATGTATTTTTATTGACTTCAGAGAGGAAGGGAGAGAGAGATAGAAACATCAATATATTCTAGTATATGGATATGTATCACATTTTGTTGAGCCATTTATCAGTTGGTGGACATTTGAGCTCTTTCCATATTTTGGCAATTGTGAATAATACTGTTATGAACATCCATGTATACGTTTTTGCTTGAATATCTGTATTTAAACCTTCAGAGTATATACAGACCTAGAGGTGGAAATGCTAGGTCATTATGAACCTTTCTTTGCACCAAACAGATTCCCTAAGCAAAGTCGGTCCGTCCACCAACACAGAACAAGTTTGTGGCTAAGTGTCTAGGAGTTCAGGGAACCTTGATCCATGTGGCGATGATAACCACAATAATGGAAAGCATCTGCAGACCAGAGTGCTAAAGCAACAAGAAACAGAAGCAGAGAAAGCTACAAGAAAGATCACGCTGTAGCATAACTGAAGCCCAAATGGGACTTATTTTCAATCAAGTAAAACTTAGTGGGCAAGTAGCTGACACATAACTAACCAAAAAATAGACACACGTTAGCACCTGGGCTGGAAAAAACATGACGCATTCACATTACGTTTTCAGCAAACAGATCGTACAGCCATATATTTATTTGTGCTTCACCCTTTTAAATGAATAGCCAAGAGAGATTTTTAAAAAAGAAAGAAATTCAGAAGTAACAGTGCAGACAGCAGAGACAACTTAATTTTTTAAAAAACAGCTATCATTAATATCCTCAGTTATTAAAGAAGATAAAACTAAAACAGAATACTATAAAAAGAATAATAAAAAAGAAGTTTAGCCCAGCTGGTATGGCTCAGTGGTTGAGCGTCGACCCATGAACCAGGAGGTCACAGTTCAATTCCCGGTCAGGGTACATGCCCAGGTTGCAGGCTCAATCCCCGGTGGGGGAGCATGCAGGAGGCAGCTGATCAATGATTCTCATAAGATAGTGAAACTAAAAGGTCAACAGAAGGGCTAGTAATTTAAAGTCAAGGAAATCTCACAGAGTAGAATAAAAAGTTAAATAGATTAAAAAAAAAAAAAAAACAGGAGAAAAAAGATATGAAAAAAGAGAGGTTCATATCACAAAGCCCAACATCCTCCACATATGACTACTGGAAGAACGGATGAAGGTCCAGCCCAATGGAAAGCCCACACTAAGTCACATTATTATAAAATTTCAGAATAGAGCTGAAAAAAAGATCTTAAAAGCTTCAATTAAACAAAATCTCACAAATAAAATTGGTCACATACAAAAGAATGGGAATTGGAATAAGCATAAGTATTCTCAATAGGAACAGCAAAAATGATGTCAGCAAAAATAGTGGAGAAAGGAGCTCCAAAAATTCTCTCCTCCATCAGAGCACCAGGAAAAAGGCAAAAATTGTCAGAATCAACTTTATTCAGCTCTGGAAATTAACCAAAGTCTTGTGGCAATCTTGGGAGCATGCAGTCAGGAAAAACAACAGTGAGACCCATGGTGTTTTAACTGCCTTATTCCCACCCCAACAATAACATGCAATCAGAATGCAAGCAGCAGCCTAGCAGCCACTGCATTTTCTGACCCGATTCTGAGCTCCCAATGCAAAAACGTATTGCACGAACCCACTTCCCATTATCAGAAACATTCCTCAAAAACAGTGAGAGGTGCCCTGGCCAGGTAGCTCAGTTGATTACAGCATCCTCCCGAGACACCGAAGAATGCAGGTCAGGGCACATACAGGCGTCAACCAACAAATGAATCAATGGGTGGAACAACAAATATCTCTCTCAAGAGACATAAAAGCATGGAACAGACTGTAGAATCTCAGAGGGAAGGAGAAGGTGGGTAGGTGGGTGGGAAGAGATCAACCAAAGAACTTGTATGCATATATGCATAACCCATGAACACACACACAACAGGTGGGTGAAGGTCTGGAGTGAGGGACAGAGGGAGTGGGGAGAAGGAGGGATTAGCAGGGGTCAGTGGGGGAACAAAGGGGACATAATGTAATACTTTGAACAATAAAGATTTAATTTAAAAAACAAAGAAATTAAAAAGTGAGAGGAAAAAAAAACAATTAGAGATAATAAAATTTAGGGCCACCTGAGGCAGTATACAACAGTTAAGGCAAACAATAGGCTAACCAAAAAGCTTAATAAGAAAAGCTAGGGAATGAGATATATAAAGGGGTTTAAAAAGCTCAGAGATGTCCTGAGAATCCAGAAGGTCATGTTAATGCCTAGGTCTAAGCTCAAGCTCAGGAAAAACCTGAACAGATCCCTAAGCTTTCAACTCTGACTGACCTTGAGTTTCTGTATAAGCTGGACCTAAGGTTAAGTAGGGTTAACATATTCATAGTGCTGAAAGCAAAAGACTAAGAAGTCTATACCAAGCAAAATTATCCTTCAAAAATGAAGAAAAAATTAAGACATCTATCTATATACAGTAAAAGGCTAATATGCAAAGTGTCCCCACAGGAGTTCGACTGGGAGACTGATCACTCTATGACGTGCACTGACCACCAAGGGGTGGCATGGAGCGAAAAAAGGCCCCAGCCAGCAGCTGGCAGCTGGGGAAGGAAGGCGCCGGCCAGCAGCCAGAAGGCTCCTGATCAGCCCTGATCGCCGGCCAGGCCTAGGGACCCCACTGTTCACAAATTTCATGCACAGAGCCTCTAGTTCTCACATACCAGGTGTACCGGTTAATAATGCAGATTTTGTAATCAAAGAAAACACGATAATTTCAAGAGAAACATCAAAAGTGCGTTATTCAAAGTAATGTCCATTACTAGCTACACATTTCCCCCATCTTTCAGGTAATTTGTGGATACCGTCCCAATAGAACTTTTCTTGTTCTGAGGCAAACCATTCAGAGACTCAATTTTCCACTTCTTCGTATGTTTTGAAGTGCTGCTCAGAAAGTGCGTGTGCCATCAATTGGAACAAGTGGGAATCTGAAGGAGCAAAGTCTGGTGAATACTGCGGGTGGGTTAATACTTTCCAGGCAAGATCTTTTAATGTGTCTTTAACTGGTTTTGAAGTGTGTGATGGTGCGTTATCATGAAGCAAAATTACTTTGCCGTGTCTTCTGGCACATTCTGGTCATTTTACGATCAAAGTGTGGTTCAAATTGATTATTTGTTGTTGGTAGAGATCAGTATTAATGGTTTTACCTGGTTTTAGAAGCTCATAATACACCACACCTTCCTGAACCCACCAAACGCAGAGCATTGTCTTCTTTACGAAGTGATTTGGCCTTGCAGTCGATGTTGATGGTTGACCTGGATCAACCCATGATTTTGTGCATTTGGGATTCTCAAAATAAATCCACTTTTCATTGCCAGTCACAGTTCAATGCAAAAAAGACTTTCTTTCATGCCACTGAAGCAACATTTTACTGATGACTTTTCGGTTTTCCATTTGTCTTTCATTCAGTTAATGTGGCACCCATTTTCCTTCCTTTAAAATCGTTCCCATTGCTTTTAAATGATTGGAAATTGTTTGCTGAGCAACGTTTAATCTTTCTGCAAGTTGTTTTTGAGTTTGACATGCATCTTCACCCAATAATGCCTGTAATTGTTAGTCTTCAAACTTTTTCAGTTGACCTGGATGTTCTTTGTCTTTCACATCAAAATCATCACTTTTAAAGCATTTAAACCAGTGTTCACAAGTATCTTGAGATGGAGCATGTTCACCATAAGCTTCCTGAAGTATACAATAACTTTCAGCAGCACTTTTCTTCAAAATAAAGTAATGAATTAAAACTTTCTGCAAATGCTCTTTTTTGGCACAAAATTGGACATTTTTAAGCATAAAACTATCTATGATGTTAACACCTTTAGAAAATTTGACATGAAGTTTTGAAGCTTGTCAATACAACAAAATAGCATACATATCAAATCGCATATATATCAACATATGTGTAACTCCACCTATTGAAAAAAATCTGCATTATTAACTGGTACTCCTGGTAAGCAAACATTGAGAGAATTCACCATTGGTAGACTTGCCCTATCAAAAAAACATTAAGGGAGATGCTTCAGCCTGAAATGAACTAGACAGCATATATCAAATCCACATGAAGAAATAAAGGCCATATATTTACCTAGAAAACTATATAGGTAAATATAAAGGAGAGTATAAGTGTATTTTTTGTTTGTACATTTTTTTCTCCTATATTATTTAAAAGATAATTGCATGCCCAGCTGGCGTGGCTCAGTGGATTAAGCATCGACCCACGTACCAAGAGGTTGCCAGTTTGATACCCGGTCAGGGCACATGCCTGGGTTGTGGGCTTGATCCCCAGTAGGGGGCATGAGGAGGCAGCCAATTAGATGTTTCTGTATCCTTGACATTTCTATCTCTCTCCCTTCCTTTCTCTCTCAAATTAATGAAAACATATTTTTTTAAAAAGAAACAAGGAGAAAATTAAAATGGTTCATTAGAAAACATTTTAACAGAAAATACATCAGGAATGGAGAAATAAAGAATCAAAAGAGACATAAGATATAGAGACTACATATGACAAAATGTCAAACAGATCCTATACTAACAGTAATTGAAATAGACAATTCAAAATAATAGTTGGAGAATTCAATGTACCACTTTCAATAATGGCTATGACAACTAAACAAAAGAACAGGAAATAGAAGATTTAAACAAGACCATAATACACCAACAAGACGTAACAACTATCTATACAACACTCCATGCAACAACAGCAGAATGCACATTTTTCTCAAGTACACATGGAACGTTCTCCAGGATAGTCCATTTGTTGGGCCATAAAACAAGTCTCAATAAATGTAAAATGATTAAAATCATACAACTGTATTTCTGGCTAAAATGCAATAAAACTAGAAATCAATAACAAAACAAAATGTGGGAAATTAACAAGCATAACTGTAATTCTGCTACTGTTATGAATCGTAATGTAAATATCTGTGTTTTACGATGGTCTTAGGCGACCCTGCTAGCGGTTCTCAACCTGTGGGTCTTGACCCACAAGGAGAATCACTGCTGTAGAGCCTAAGACCGTCGGAAAACACAGATGTTTACATTACGATCATAACAGTAGCAAAATTATAGTTATGAAGTAGCAACGAAAATAATGTTATGGTTGGGGGTCACCACAACATGAGGAACTGTATTAAAAGGTCGCGGCATTAGAAAGGTTGAGAACCACTGGCCTAGACGGAGGGACATTTTTAGCTATAAAATGTCTCAAATCAATAACCTAAACTTCCATCCTAAGAAACTAAAAAAGGAGCAAACTAACTCCAAAGGAAGCAAAAAAAAGAGAAAATAATAAAGATCAGAGTTGAAATTAATGAAATACAGAATTGAAAACAGTGGAGAAAAATCAACAAAATAAAGAATTGGTTTTTTGAAAAAAAATCAATGAAATTGACAACTTTTAGCTAGACTGACCCCCAAAAAAGGGAGAAGACTCTCTCTCTCCCTTTTCCTTCCTCTCTCTGAAATAAATAAAAACCTATTTTTTAAAAAATGAAAAATTATTTACTATCTAAATAACACTGCAAATACCCAAATATTTTAGATTTATCAAAGTGAATATTCTTGTTCACTGCTAAGCTGTCTGCCTCCAGGATTTACTTTAACTTGAATCATCTGAATTAGGGACCAGAATAGAAATAGACTCAAGGGATAATTCCATAATCTGTCAGAAAAATGAAGCAATGTGCTTCTTAAGTATAAGGGATAGGACTTCTTTCTCCTAATGATAAATTATGCCTTCTAGAAATTATGTGCATGCCTGAATATCAACTTAAAAAAAAATAAAAGAAAAAGCATTTACCTTCACAGTCAAATCCTCATTACCCAGTGTGACGTGGACTTGAATAGGTGGATAAACACCTTTGTCAGCATGGTATTCCATGGTTGCTCTCATTGCATTCTGAAATACATTAGGTTCACATTAAAAATACAATTTTTAAAAAGGAGAGAAAGTAATTATAATTTTCAACTAATATGCGCTACTTGAAATTTTAAAAGTTTTAATTCGATGGAAATATGCCAACAAATCATTATTCTTATAGCTATATTTAAAGAATTACTTTTAAAAAATTATGAAGTCAGTTTTGGAAGAGTTGTGAGACATTTTGATCTAAAGATTTCAACCAAATTCTGTGTATTTTGCAAAACCAGATGTTTTAACACTTTAAACTAGTTTACATTAAAGCAGAAAATTTTACTCAAATGTTTTTACAACTTAGTAGATAACAGACAAATCTTATTTTAGAAAACTTTCATCTCTTTTTATAAGAAACATTTTATCACGAATTGCTTTAAGAAAAAAAATTTTCATATACTATTTACAGCAATGGTCTTATAGTGATATAAACTAATCCAATTTACCATTAATTTAAAACTAAGGACATTTACTTGTAAAACTGTTTGGAACAATTTCTAAAGGATACAGCGTACAAACTGCCAACATGTCATAAGTGATAACATGGCGTGTAGCACTGGAGTAGAAACTGGTAAGACTAGATAAAGCAAAAAAGGCAAAAGACAGGACTGACTTTGGAAATAAGTGTGACCGGACACACCAATCTCCCTAAGGAGCAGATTCTATCATCTCTACCGAAGGCCCTTTAAGATCAGGTTCCATATGGAAGCTATTACTACTGACATTATATAAAATCGCTTATATAACATGGTAGTATTTCTTTTATTAAGCATCATGGGGAACAAGATCTTTATGTTCTGAAATTTCAAGGGAAAAATTAGTTTTAATCCTTTAAGTGCCAATCATTTATTTAATCACTTTGAAATATTTTTGGAAGGATTAGATATTTTCTTGCTGTCTTAGAACAAAAGAGGACTCTTGAAACCTTGCTGTTCTAAGACATTATTATTATTCCATCAGTTTTTCTGTTTCAGTATATTTTTCATTTTCCTTATCAGGCTGAAAGCCACATCTTCTCTCTTCTAATTTGCTGCTGGCTGAAGACAAGGTAACTAAAGTAAGAGAGACTACAGCTTGACTTAGGGTGCCATTTTCAGCCTCAGGGGCCTGTACCACTTCTCATCACCCACTTTCCTATCCACCAGCAAGTGTTATTGGGGGGAAATATGTATTCTCAACATTACTAGCATAATTTTATTAGTTTTCAAAATTTGTTGTAAAGAGCAAATATAACAGCAGAAGCCCTGTACATTAATATAAATGACTTTCTCAAAAAAAAAAAAAAAAGCCAAAACCAGTTTGGCTCAGTGGATAGAGCGTCGGCCTGTGGACTGAAAGGTCCCAGGTTCGATTCCGGTCAAGGGCACGTAACTTGGTTGCGGGCACATCCCCAGTAGGGGGTGTGCAAGAGGCAGCTGATCGATGTTTCTCTCTCATCGATGTTTCTAACTCTCTATCCCTCTTCCTTCCTCTCTGTAAAAAAATCAATAAAATATATTAAAAAAAAAAAAGCATACAGCAGGTAGGACTCTGGTCCTTTAAGGGTGGGAAGTTAAGAATCATTCTTCTAAATGTTTGTTTTGTAAAAAATAGAACCTTAAGGAGCTCCTACACTGTGCTGAAATTGTATTGGACATTCAGTATGTTGTCTCCAATCTTCATAATAACCTGGGTAGTATTATCCTTATTTTCCAGAAGAGGAAACAGAAGCTCAGAAAGGTTGAGCAACTTGGCCAAGGTCACACACATAATTAAGTGGCAGAACTGGAATTCAAACCCAGGTCTTTCTGCCTCCCCAGGCTGAGCTTACCACCACACTGAGGTGCCCATCAGTGCTGTCAAAAGGCTGATCTCCAGGAATGTGACATGACGCCGAACATGAAATGACATCTTTTAATTAAAGTGAAGAAAACCCGGTAGAGTATTTAACTTTCAGAGCAGATTCCTAACCTCAGGAAAGGACTGATATAGGTTATGTAATACTATTTTACAAACCTTGAAAAGTTCAAACACCATGTGATAGAGATGGGATGGTACATAAACCACTTGTATTGGCTGTCCTGGTGATTTTGCTACAGAGCAGAAGAGAAAAATATAAAAGTACAGAGAGATGTGCTTAAAGCATTTTAAAGAATATATTGTGTAGTGATGAAAAGAAAACATTTACTATGGAGGATAGCAACATTTGGGGGAGAAGTGCCACACCAGTTCTTCACCGTATTAGTGTTTGAACCCCATGCTCACTTAGATTAATACCTGACAGTGACAACATGAGTCCTGCACAACAAATAACCAACCCTTCTTCCCATTCTTCTCTATGACGGCCAGTCTTTTTAAAGGACACTCAACCTTAAGGTCCAAATTTTACTCTCCAAAAAAAGTGTTACAGTCTATAAATTCCATGGTCCAACTTACATAAATACATTCTTTTTTTAAGCCATTTTTAAAAATGTTTCACCCAGGTGGAATGTTTCCTGTTTTATTTCAGGCATTTCCATGGATATAGATCTGAAGAAAAAATTAAGCTAGCATCAATTTACCCAGGGATGCTGATTTTACATTCAACCATTAACAGGTGCCCTGGTGGGTAGATAGTGTGTAAAACAGAATGTTGGGCAGAGCAAAGGAATAAGGCTCACCATACCCTAGGATTCTAATGTAGCCAACAAACTGGATTCCCCTCTGAATAAAATACCCCTTGGAAATACCACATGGGTGGGACATCTGGAAACGCCCAGAGTAGTTCAGGTTCCCAAACTATCACTGGTGCATTGTGATTCTTATTTACTGAATGTACCATTATGGGCCAAAAGCATTAATATAATTTCAGAAAAACACCAAACAATTCTATTTTCAATTGGGTAACATCCACTGCTGTCCAGAATACAACTTAGTAAAAACTGTTTAATTTTATTCTTCTCAAAGGGTCATGTTAACTTAGAAATGTTTTCCCCCCTTTTAAACTACCCTACCTCTAGGAAAAACAGTATTATGTCCAAAAGGCACTGTCAGGGTGAAAAAAGACCACTAGAGATAAACAGATTCTCAAATAAATGAGCCTTTTATTTCTTCTTTATAGCTCTAGTCTTTATACTTCCTCAATAGTAAACAATGATTTACAACTCAGGAAGTAAAAATATTCTAGGGTAAACCTTACATTATTGAAGTGCATATAAAAGTCAAATGGAATTTTCTTGGCACCACTTTTCCACTTTTTCTAACCAGAAAACCAATAATAAGTAAAGAATCAACATTATCAATTTAAAAAAATTTTAATGGGAAAGACCAAAATGTCTTTCAGAAAGAATCCAACTACATTAAATACACACACACACACACACACACAAATATGTTTTAAAATGATTTCTCTCACTCAGCTTTCATATGAAGATATTGATGAAAAGTCCTTTTATATTAAAACAAATCTAAATTATTCTTATAGTTCCTTGTCAAGTCATCAAAACAGTGATCACTGAGGAATAGACAGCAACAGGCTTACCATTTAGTTCTTCAAGCTCTAGTTCAGGAGAGTTAATATAATACAGATCACAAAGACGCCTAGCACTTTCATAGCCATCTAGTGTGAATCAAAACAACAACAAAAAAGCATTAAATAAATTTACATCTGTTTCATGCATTAAGATGGCAATAGTATTGACAAATGAAATTTATAGAAGAAAATATACTTTAAAAATCTTAGTTTTTAAATATGACCTGACAAAGCCTAATAGCCATAAAGGAGAAATGACAAATACCAAAAAAAAAAAAAAAAAAAAAATCAAGCAAACCCAGATCTATATAGAAAAAGACAGCATAGCCCAGCTGGTGTGGCTCAGGGGTTGAGTGTTGACCTATGAACAGAAGGTCATGGTTTGATTCCTGGTCAGGGCCCATGCCCAGATTGCCGTCTCAATTCCCAGTAGGGAGCATACAGAAGGCAGCCAATCAATTATTCTCTCTTATCACTGGTTTCTCTCTGTCTCTTCCTCTCCCTTCCTTTCTGAAGTCAATAATCCTATCTAATAAAAGAGTAATATGCAAATTGACCATCACTCCAACACACAAGATGGCTGCCCCCATGTGGACACAAGATGGCCACCACAAGATGGCCAGCAGGGGAGGGCAGTTGGGAGGGACCAGGCCTGCAAGGGAGGGCAGTTGGGGGCGATCAAGCCTGCACGGGAGGGCAGTTAGGGGTGACCAGGCCAACAGAGGAGGGAAGTTGGGGGTGACCGGGCCTGCAGGGAAGGGCAGTTGCAGGGGACCCAGGCCTGCAGGGGAGAGCAGTTAGGGGTGACCAGGCCTGCAGGGGAGGGCAGTTAGGGGTGACCAGGCCTGCAGGGGAGAGCAGTTAGGGGTGACCAGGCCTGCAGGGGAAGGCAGTTAGGGGTGACCAGGCTGGCAGGGGAGCAGTTAGGCATCAATCAGGCTGTCAGGGGAGTGGTTAGGGAGTGATCAGGCTGGCAGGCAGAAGCGGTTAGGGGAAATCAGGAAGGCAAGCAGGCGAGCAGTTCGGAGCCAGCAGTCCTGGATTGTGAGAGGGATGTCCGACTGCCTGTTTAGGCCTGATCCTACTGGGGTGTCCCAGATTGGAGAGGGTGCAGACTGGGCTGAGGGACACCCCCGCCCCCGTGCACAAATTTCATGCACCGGGTTTCTAGTATACTAATAAAAGGCTAATATGCTAATTAGACTGGGAGACCTTCCAGACAAAGCCATGGTGGCAGGGCAGAGGCGGAGGCAGTTAGGGGTGATCAGGGCAGGAGGGGAGGGCAGTTGGGGGCGAGCACACCAGCAGGGGGGAGCTGGGGGTGATCAGGCCAGCAAGGGAGGACAGTTCAGGGTGAGAAGGCCAGCGGGGGGCAGGGGGGCAATTGGGGCAAGCAGGCAGAGTGGTTAGGGGCAATCAGGCAGGCAGGCGAATGGTTAGGAGCCAGCAGTCCCAGATTGCGAGAGGGATGTCTGACTGCCAGTTTAGGCCTGATCCTGGCAGTCGGACATCCCCCTAGGGGTCCCAGATTGGAGAGGGTGCAGGTCGGGCTGAGGGACACCCCACACCCAGGCACGAATTTCATGCACCGGGCCACTAGTGTGTGTGTGTGTGCGTGTGTGTGTGTGTGTATGGTAAAATACACATTAAACAAAGTAAAGAAAAACAGCAGGCTAAAAAAATATTTACAATACATAAACATTTAGAGTTGGTGAGGGTTTAGGAAAGACACTCTCATTCACTGTTTGTTACCTTATGGGACATATCAAATTTTAAATGCACTTTAAATGTTTTTAATTCTAGGAATTTTCCTTTCTAAAATAATAGCAAAAGTCAGCAGATATCTAAAGATGTGCACTGCAGTACTGTTGGTTAGGAAAAAAATGAAAACAAACTATGTGCATCAAAGGATGGCCCAGCCAGTGTGGCTCAGTGGTTGAGTGTCGACCCATGACCAGGAAGACGAGGTTTGATTCCAGTCAGGGCACATGCCTGGGTTATATGCTTGATTCCCTGTAAGGGGCATGCAGTAGGCAACCAATCAGTGTTTCTCTCTCATCATTGATGGGTTTTTTTCTCTCTCTTCCCTTCCTTTCTCTGAAAAAAAAAAAATAAAGAGTTTAAAAAAAAGCGGGGGGGAGGATGGACTAATAGATTCTGGTACATCCATACAGCCATTCAAAAACCTATATATACTGAACATGGTACAATGTCTGTAAACTTGTAGAAAAATATACATAGATTACCCCATTTTCTAAATAAACAATGTTAAGACCAGCAATCGTGTGTGTATATCTATCTATCTGTATAAAAGCCTAAGAGACCGAACGACCGAACGACAGGTCGACCGGTCGCTATGATGTGCATTGACCAGGGGACAGACGCTCAACGCACAGGATCGGGCTCCCTCCTGTCTGGATTGGGCTTGCAGGAATCAGGCTCCCTCATGTCTGAATCAGGCCGGCTGGTGGGGATCGGGCCAAAACCAGCTATCCAACATCCCCCGAGGAGTCCCGGATTGCCAGAGGGTGCAGGCCAGACTGAGAGACCCCATCAGTGCACGAACCGTGCACCGGGCCTCTGGTATGTGGTATAAACAGAAAAAAGTGTGGAAAGATGCAAACCAATTATAAATTATGGCTCCTAGACAGGGAATTAGAAAGGGGAAAGGGGCTTAAAATTTTTGAAGTGAAACAGATACCCACATAGCATCACCATACTTTACCTAACAAAACATTGTATCAGCAAATATCCTATACATAAGGCACAATTAACATTATAAAGTTATTTGCAAACCCACATATTCACTCCTAACATTTTTATTTCAGGATATAAATAGCTTTTTAATAGCAAGAACTAACACTCAACCATTTTGATTCCTACATCCTTTCTGAAAGGAGAAGTGTAAGTATTTACCTTGAATAACTTCAATTACATTGCAGTTTGGGTTTATGCTTCCAATGTGTTTTCGATGAGATGGGCTTCCTTTGTCTTTCCCACCAAACAACAAAGCTATTAAGAAATGAAACATCAAAGACAAATAAAATAAGCTAAAATATCCAAAGCCCATTTCCAGATTTGAAAACCGTTTCTCTAAATGGTACTTGAACAATAGAACAAACATTTTTCTTAAACATAAACACAGTATTTTACATTCAATAAATACACCTCCTTTCTATAGCAGTCTATTTACTTTTCTTAATACACAAAAAAAGTAAAATTAAACATTTTCCTTAAAGGGAAGTTTTCTAAATAAATTTGAAATATACCAATACACTTTATTTAGCTTCTTTTCTTGACTTCCAGACACTTACAGTGCTGATTGAGTAACATTCTAATTGAAATTCGACTCATGAAGAAGCGATCCAAAAAGTACTGAACATTCTGGCTGGTGACAGGATCCACCCCGAAGCTCTCCTTGTATTCAATCACACCCTGAGCCATGGTGGGAATAACGTCATTGTGTCGGTTCCTGATCCGTATCACGGTATCTGTAAAGCTAAACAAACCTGTCTCTCAATACAGCCAAGTATTTTGACAAGTGAATTTAATACTAAAATTTAAGTTTAACCAACTACACTGGGCAAGCAATCCCTAATTCAGCAAAAGAAGCCTCGGTGCATGTTGTAAATATATTTCAGATCATTAAATATACTGAGTCTGTGACAGTGTAAGAACCTCCAAAATAAAACGTTTGAAATTTAATTATTTTCTTGAAAGTCTTAAAAGTAAGGCTGCAACAAAACATAATCCTAAAAATGCTATGGTTTTCCTGTCACCATTGTCAGCTGGGGTCATCTGAGCGCTCTCTATGAGGACAGTGCTCAGGGACATTCAGGCTAAGAGAAGACAGAGCACTTGCTTCTAGGGAACACATGCTCTGTCAGGAATGAAGATGAATGGGCCAATAAAGCCTGTCTGCTTTGGAACTATTCCCCGGGGCTCAAAGAGAGAAAGAACCACTTAGAACAGAAAAGTAGGAAAGAATTCTAATTTCACTCATCCTATAAGTTTAAAAATGGGAGAGGAAAAGTCAACTGTTGTGTGAAAAGAAAAATTTTCAAATCATCTGGCCTTCCCATTTCTGTCATTTAGAAGACATTCTTGCATGGATAATTTAAAGAACTAAATAAAAGAGAAAAGGAGTCTTAATTAGGAAGTAATAAAATCCATTTTGTAACATACCCATCAGAATTTACACTTTCGAATGAGTGCTTTCCCATTCGAAGTCATCATCTGGAGTACTATTAACTTATTCCAGTGATGCTCTCACAGCTCAAAACATTTTTGAAATTCCTAGTTTGTAATTAGCTTCAAAACCAAACTGTTAATCCAAAATACAAATAAGAAAACTCCTCAAAAACAGCAAACATTTCATCATTTCTAGTCACCCCTTTATTAGTTTATTTTACCTTTCCTTATTTTTTTATTTTTATTTTTTTAATCCTCACCAAAGGATACATTCTCCATTGATTTTTTCAGAGAGAGTAGAAAGGTGAGAGAGGATGGGGAGGGAGAGAGAAGAGAAACATTGATGTGAGAGAAACACAGCGATTGGTTGCCTCCTGCTCATGCCCAGACAGAGGCTGGGGATTGAACCTTCAACAGAGGTTTGTGCCCTTGGCCAGGAATCGAACCAAAGACCCTTCAGTCCATGGGCTGACACTCTAACCACTGAGCAACGGACCAGGGCATCACCTTTCTCTACTTTTTTAATATACAAAACAGTATTATTCTGCTTAACTGCTCTGAATGACTGTTTCCAGAAGGTTCAATAACATAATCCATGTAACATAAAAGTAACATAATGTTTACTTTTAAGACTACTTGTGCCCAAATCTGGGCACTACCATTTGCTAGCTATTTGACCTTTATGCTACCTTAAATTACTTAATCTCTTTGTACAGAAAGTAGTATCTCAATTGAATTGTTTTAAAGATTAAATATCATTCATGCAAAATGTGCTCCATAAGCAGGCACAGAGTACATCCTGATGTTATTTTCAGACCAAAACCATAAAACTGAAGTTTTAAAAATGAAGTGTTGCCATCACCTTTACAGACAGTCAAAAAAATGTATTAAAGACTGAGGACAACAAAAGAGGTGGTCTCCAACTTTTGACCAACATTCACTGGAATAAGCAGGTAACTGCCTGAGGGGACTACTTGGGTTTACCAGTTCTGATATGTTGGTCATTGAAGTGGTCATATTATTTACATTATCTTACAGACCACAGGTCATAAACTAGAGACCCACAGACATTTTTTGTAGGCCTTCAGTATTTTTAAAAATTTTTAATTAGTTGCCTATCATTCAAAATTGGGAGATTTTACATTAAAAATCTAGATGTGTGCCTGGTGTCGCTCCGTAGTTAGAGCATTGGCCTATGCCCCGAAGTGTTGCTGGTTCGATTCCCAGACAAAGACACATACCTGGGTTGCAGGTTCGATCCCCAGCCTGGTCCGGAGTATGCGGGAGGCAACCAAAAAAGTGTCCCTCCTCTCTCTCTCTCTCTCTCTCTCTCTCTCTCTCTCTCTCTCTCTCTCCCCTCCATCCCTCTCTTCCACCACTCTCTCTAAGAATCAATGAAAAAAATATCATCAGGGGAAGATTAACAAAAAATCTAGACTTGTGACTTTTCTTTAAACACACAGAAAACTTAAATGATCTGGGTGGTGTTTCGGTATGGCAATGATCGAAGCTGGAGCTGAGGGTGGCTGTCCTTTAGATGCATGCACTCTCCAGGTGAAAAGTCCTCACCTTCCATCCAGGGGCATTGAGGCCACATCTAGATATCTGTTGACCACCACACTTAAGCTGTGTTTTTTCTTACACTAGCGATCAGAGGAGCATGAAGCATTTCTTGTTCCCAGTACAATTTCCTGCTTTATGTTACTTGCCTTGCCCGTATGGGCTGCTTTAGACAAATATACTGCCACATGTTCCACTATAGTGGGAAACTAAAAGTTAATCAATTTATACTTTTATATGATGTTTAAAGGGTACAAAAATTATGTTTAGAATTAGGTCAAAATAGTATACTTACTCATAAATAGCTTTAGCATCTTCAGCACTTTTGTCCTTAAAATCAAGAAGCTCCTGAAGACTCTGGATATACCTAAAATACAAATCAACAGGGTAAACTTGTTCTTTCACACTTGGAGAGTTCAATATTGTGAAAATGCTCAAAAGGGATTTATAACATTTCTTATTTTTTAATTTAGTATAGTGCTCTAAATTACCAATGTGGTTGAAGTGGGATTTTTATACATAATCACATTTGAGCCAAGTTCCTGGCTCAAACTAACAGAATGTGCACATTTTCTCCTAAAAGCATAGGTTAAATTTGACTGAAAAATTGTAAGATTTCCTACCTCTTCTATTGTTTTAAACTTCTATACTCTAAAATAGTTACCTTTAATAAATAGCTTTTTAAATTTTTTATTCTTTTTTTTTTTTTTAGAGAGATGGAGAGGGATAGAGAGATAGAAACAGCAATAAGAGAGGAACATCGATCAGCTGCCTCCTACATGCCCCCCACTGGGGATCGAGCCTGCAACCCGACATGGAATCAAACCAGGAATGGAATTAGTGACTCTTGGTTCATGGGTTGACACTCAACCACTGAGCCACACCAGCTGAGCTAAAATAGCTTTTAAACTTCCTAAACTTACCACTATAAATTATAGCATAAATGATGATTGTCATGAGAACTGTGTCTATAACCAATAACTATGTGACCATGGGCAAATGCCTTGTCGTAGTCTCAGTAAAATGTAGAGCCCAGACTATCTTGGCCTAAGAGTCTAAATTAAAGGTCTGTGTTTTAAACCTTAATTTTACAACAAATATTTGTTAAAAGCCCACAATCTATACCAGCTAGTTCTTTTAAACAGAACTGAACAAAAACACAAAAGTCATGGGAATGTAGGTTTTAATTTATCTAACATCTCAAGGTAGTAAATTACCTGTTAAGAAGGAGTCAAATAAAGTCCAAATGACTTTCTCAAGGTTATACCACCAAGCACAATGGCAGTGCAGGGCCAGAGCTAAAAACACCCCGCTATCATTCAATGATCTTCAAGAGTATAAGGTCTGTTTAACTGCCCTAACTCAGCAGACATGGGGAGGGGCAGGGGAGAAGGGAATTAAAGTGTTTTTAAAATCTGCAAATCCGTATGTTGGTTTGGAAAGCTGTTGTTGACAAACAACTTGCCTCTCTACATTTCAGAGTTAAGTGACTCTGATACCTACAGGTCTCCTTTAACTATTAATTTTCTCTTCGTTGTCAAGAAAGCTGTGCTCTTTTATTCAAGAGCGATCTGAATACTTACAACATGTTAGGCACAGATAGGATTTTTAAATGCAACATATGCTATTTTTTAATGAAGAATTTAAAAAAAAGAATAAGCTTCCAGAGAAAAGTATCTTCTCTTTCATTTATTATTTAAAATTGATGTTAGATCAGCTTCTTGCACCAACTATACTGCCTATAAAAGGAAAGCAAGGATCTCCATGAATCATTATTGGGAAATGTCTTACAGCTAAATTTTTTCCATTTAAACTGAACTCTGACAGACTCTTTCGTTTGAAATGTTTAGTGATTAAGAGAACAATTAAGTTAATAACATTAACAAAGAAGAATGTATATAGGTGGCCACATATGTTGTACACCCTTCATAACTCTTTTGTCATTTTTTGGAAGAGAGATCAGTTTCTATACAATTCCAATAACTTCTAATTGTTTTTTTAATGAAAAAGATTTTTTTAAAGATATATTTTATTGATTTTTTACAGAGAGGAAGGGATAGAGAGTTAGAAACATCGATGAGAGAGAAACATCGATCAGCTGCCTCCTGCACACCTCCTACTGGGGATGTGCCCGCAACCAAGGTACATGCCCTTGACCGGAATCGAACCTGGGACCTTCCAATCTGCAGGCCGACGCTCTATCCACTGAGCCAAACCGGTTAGGGCTAAATGAAAAAGATTTTAACTTGTGACTTATAAAGATATACTTCAATAAAATAAATTCAGTTTATAAAAATATATGCACTTTTTAATACATTTCATCTTTCTGACTGTAGCATAGTATAGTAGAAACAAAAAAATCCAGGTTTGAATCCCAGTTCCAATACTAGGCAAAAAAACTTCATCTGTTGGAACCTGTCTCATCATCTGTAAAATGGAGATAATAATGACTACTGGGCAGGGTGTGGAAAGGATTAAAGGTGCTGTATAGGAAAACTACAGGACACTGAAAAAAGAGATAGAGGAAGACATAAACAGATGGAAGAACAGACAATGTTCATGGATTGGGAGAATCAACATCATTAAAATGTCCATACTACCCAAAGCAATCTATAGATTCAATGCACTCCCCATTCAAATACCAACGGTATATTTCACAGACCTAGAAAGAACTCTCCAAAATTCATCTGGAATAAAACAAGACCCCGAATCGCCACAGCAATCCTGAGAAAGAAGAACAAAGTAGGTGGGATCTCAGTAACAGATTTCAAGCTGTATTACAAAGCCACTGTTCTCAAAACAGCCTAGTACTGGCACAAGAACAGACATATAGATCAATGGAATAGAATAGAGAACCCAGAAATCGACCCAAATCACTAGGCTCAATTAATATTTGACAAAGGAGGCATGAACATACAATGGAATCAAGACAGTCTCTTCAATAAATGGTGTTGGGAAAATTGGACAGATACATGCAAAAAAATGAAACTAGACCATCAACTTACACCATACACAAAAATAAACTCAAAATGGATCAAGGACTTAAACATACGACGAGAAACCATAAAAATACTAGAGGAATCCACAGCCAGAAACATCTCTGACATATGCCGAAGCAACTTCTTCACTGATACTGCTCCTAGGGCAATGGAAACTGAAGAGAAAATAAACAAATGGGACTACATCAAAATAAAAAGCTTTTGCACAGCAAAGGAGAGCATCAATAAAACAACAAGAAAGCCCACTGCATGGGAGAACATATTTGCCAATGATATCAACGATAAGGGTTTAATCTCCAACATTTACAGGGAACTCATGCACCTTAACAAAAAGAAGATAAACAACCCAATCAAAAAATGAGCAACTGATCTAAATAGACACTTTTCGAAAGAAGACAGAAGGAAGGCCAAGAGACATATGAAAACCTGCTCAAAGTCACTAATCATCAGAGATGCAAATCAAAACAACAATGCGATACCATCTCACACCTGTCAGAATGGCTGTTATCAACAAATCAACAAAGGACAAGTGCTGGTGAGGATGCGGAGAAAAAGGAACCCTCGTGCACTGCTGGTGGGAATGCAGACTGGTGCAGCCACTGTGGAGAACAGTATGGAGTTTCCTCAAAAAACTAAAAATGGAACTCCCATTTGACCCAGTGATCCCACTTCTAGGAATATATCCCAAGAAACTAGAAACACGAATCAGAAAGGATATATGCACCCCCATGTTCATAGCAGCACAATTCACCATAGCTAAGATTTGGAAACAGCCTAAGTGCCCATCAGCAGATGAGTGGATTAAAAAACTGTGGTACATCTACACAATGGAATACTACGCTGCGGTAAAAAAGAAGGAGTTCTTACCATTTGCAACAACATGGATGGAGATGGAGAGCATTATGCTAAGTGAAAAAGCCAGGCAGAGAAAGATAAATATCACATGATCTCACTCATTTGTGGAATATAATGAACAACATAAACTGATGAACAAAATAGATCAATCAGAACGTCAAACCTCAGGGAAGGTAGGAGAGGGTGGGGGTAAGGGGGAGAGATCAACCAAAGGACTTATATGCATGCATGTAAGCCTAATCAATGGTCACAGACAACAGGGGAGTGGGGGCATGAATGGGAGGTGGGGGGTAATGGGGGAATAAGGACACATATGTAATACCTTAATCAATAAAGAAATTTAAAAAAATAAAAAAATAAAGGTGCTGTATATAAATTCCTTACTTCAACAAATGGCATATATTATTATAACATCCCTGCAGATTGAATAAAACAAATCTTAAGCTTAGTGTCTGCATTTCTGTGCAGTTCTGATTGTTTTTCTCAAAACCAAGGAGTGGTAGCATCCAGGATTCTACTAAAGAGCAACCTTAAGATTCTACTAAGGAGTAAAAAAAAAAAAAAAAAAGGGATTTATTTGCTTTAATTTGAGTTTAGTCCACAACCCCATGGCCATTGAAACTGCAAACACGCAATCTTACCAGCTTTGTACCAATTGAACTGATGGCGTCCTGAGAAGATTATCTGGGAGAAGACTTATTTCTTTCATTATATTTGCCAATCTAACAGGCAACTCTTGCCGCAGAAACATAAAGGAGGTCTTTTCACAAGCATTCACAGATCCTGAAAACAGACACGGTGGGAAGAGCAGTGAGTGGAAGCCATAAGGCAGCAGAAGCCAAGGGGCAGGGAGAAACACAGAGGCAGTTACTGGGCCAGAAACATCAGAGCGGTAGCATCACCATAATGACAGGGTAAGTAAAGCAAGGCGAGGGAGGAGATAACCCAGTCTCCAGAGCATCCTGAATAAACCTTCCAATTCCTGACATTCCAATTGCTATGTAGAGCAATGAAGAAACTTTCCTGTTGCCATTATTTGCATCCTTACTGTAACTTCCTGTCTTAGAACGAATGCAACCTGAGCAAGTCTGAGCAAGGTGGGGAGTCTAATTAGCAGGACCTGCAAAGCCTACCCTATATAAACTGCTGCTGCCATCCCTTACAACATGTTTCCTAAGTCTTGGTTTATGAGAAGTGAATACCTGCCAAAGAAACACAGAAAGTGTTGTCAGATGCACAGGAACCACTATACGAATTAGAGAAATTCTGTCATGTGCATGGGAACCATCTAATTACTGTAACCAAAGAGTAAGTGTAGAGAAGGGCTTTCAGGCAACAAAGAGCAAAAAATACCAATGCCTGTTCAGCAACCATCTTCCAGTGTCTTCCCCTCTCCCCACTCCCAACCCCCCCAGATCCTATTCAATTGTCTAATTCCAGGAAAGCAGCCTGCTCATTCCTCCACTCCTGCATCAGGATACTAAGCAGGCCCATTGTAGAACGTCCTCTGGCTAGCAGTTCCATTTTAAATTAAACTGAAAAGTTAGATCATTTCAGCAATGCATTTGAAAGTCACTAATTTACTAGTAATCTTGCTATTTCAGCAAAAGACAACCTTAGCAAAAATTAGATTGTCAACAGCAGGAACGATGGTATTAAAGGAAGACATTTTCTTGTGAAAGTTGAAAGGTATACTTGTAAACAAGGCCAAATTGACCCCTTAATCACACTAGAGTCATTTTAATATAAAAACAAAAACCGAGGACGTGAGCCCCCAAAATTTGCCCCTGTAAACCACAACTTTAAGATAAAGTTGCCAGCCATGCTGGTATCTTTCAAGCCCACTAGTGATCCATTCATGACCTAACAGCACTCACAATGCAGAAGATAACTGTTTTACTTAAATTTTATGACTTTATTAGAGTGTATCAGAATTTTCCCTTTTCCCCTCAACACCCCCATATGAGAAGTCAAAGAGCCTAACTTTGCAATTCCTCTGTAATTTGTTGTATCCTTTCTAGAAAACACACACACACACACACACACACACACACACACACACACACAACACCCATCAGAGAAAGAGGAAGGTGGGTAGTCGCTTCTAGGGGGTGAACTGTACATCTTGCACTCATGCACTTTACACGTGCTCAAGACTTATCTGCTGCTGATGAAATGAACATGCTATTGGTGGAAACACTCAAGCCAGTGACAAGAAAAACATTCCATGAGGCACTGGGCCAGTTATAACCTGCTTCCCCTATCGTCAGGCCAATTTTATGCAATCATCGTACAAAACTGGGCATTTATCATCGCTTTGCATTATCTGCCACGACCCCCGGAGGTGTCCTCTCCCAGAAGCCCGGGTCGGGCAGGGGCCTGGCCGCCGGGCGGACCTGCACACGTGCGCTGCCGGGCGGGCGGCCGTTCCGCCGGGGCCCTCCAGTTTTTCAACAATAACCATAACAAGGCACACGCCCCAGTTATGGATCCGACCTGCGGGCCCAGCACCCGAGCGTCAGGATCGGCCCGAAGGAGGGAGCAAGCACCTAAGGCGCTGGGGGTGGGGGGTGGGGGACGGGGGTGCAGGACCGGGGGATCCGAGGCGGCCGGGGCCGCGCACAAAGGCCGGAGGCCGGGCCGCACTCACCGAAGTCCAGGAACTGCTTCATGGAGAGCGGGGACGGCGAGAAGCGCGCGTAGAAGTCCACTTGGCCCGGGACGCCGCGCTCGGGCACCGGGCCGGAGGCGGAGGCCGAGTCCGAGGCGAGGCTGCGGCGGGCGCGCGGGCCCGGGCCGGCCGAGGCGGCTCCGCGCAGCAGCCGCGCCAGCCGCATGCCGAGCCCGCAGAGGAGCCGAGCCCGCGCGCCAGGCGGCCGCTCGGCTTGGGGCGGCGGGACGTGCGGGACGTGGCGAGCCTCGGGGGCGGGGCTCTGTCAGCAACTGTCACGCCGCGGCCGCCGCCCCCGAGCGGCTGGGCCGGGTCCAGGGGAGGGAGGAAGGGAGGGAGAAAGGAAGGGAGGGAGACGGGGAGCGCGCGGGGCGGAACCGGCGGGCGCTGGACCGGCGGCGGGAGGCCGCTGGGCGCCTCCTTGGTTACGGGCCGGTCCCAGCTCCTCCGGGAAAGCCTGCGACCTTCCCACGCCCTTTTGGGGACAAATCCCACCTTCCTGCTGCCTCTGCCCTGCCCGAAGGCTCGGGGTCGGGCCTGCGTGGGGTCCTGCTGGGAGTGTGGTCCAGAAACTCCGCTGCGATGCCAGTCCCACTTTTACAGGAGAAACTGAGACCCAGAGAGCGTCAGGAGCCGCCCCTGGCCAAGCAGGGGCACATACAGACGAATGGTGAGCACTGGGGAGTGTGGCCCTAAATATATCAGTGACAGCAGCCCCAAGAGAACGTCATTGGCAGGCAACCTGAAGCATTATCTGCAGGCATTCCTGGCACAGTCAGCAGTGTATTTAAAGGGGCCCTGCACTCAACTGCCCATCTCTGTACCTGTCATCTTAGGGTCACCGTTGGGCTGCTCCACCTTTTCCAGATTTCTAAATAGTGACTATAAGACTGGACAGTTCCTAATGTTGGTTTAATCGCATAGACAGAGCTGCAAAGGATACAGTGAAAAACACCTCTGTCCCTTCTCTCCACTGCCACTTCCCCATTTATCCACCTCCAAGTGCTTTATGGTATGTCTTAAATGCAACAAAATTACTTTTCCATGGGTGTGAAATGTACATATATATATATATATATATATATATATATATATATGAAAATAAAAATCCAAAGTGAGAGGCAACAAGCGTTTGAGGTCACACAAAAAATAAATATTCTGGAAGCAATGATTCCAGCAGAAACCTAAACAGCGTCTGATTATGGAGTGAAGGCAGAGGGTTTTATGAGAAGAAGAAGGGGAAATACATGAGTAAAAGGAATTTCTATTGGTACTAATAAAGCTAAATCATTTTTCAGATATGCATGTCTCTTTACTGATTATGAAGAATGGCTTTAATTATCAGTCCTTGTCGTCGGAAGCCTGTTTTCCTGTTAGCTTTACAAACAGTTGTTTGGAGAACAGAGCTACTTGGCCCACTTTAAAGGTTATTTTGTCCAGTTCAAACATTCCAAAGGTTCAAGGAGTAAGACAAAGCAGTTGTTATATTTATGGCATAGAATAGCAGTAGTATGTATTTATGGCATAGAATAGCAATTCATTTCTCTATGGTGGTCATGGTGCCTCTAACCATTTTTTCTTTTTCAGATTTCTGTTAACATGGTAGTTGTTAAGACTTTGATAAAAATACCTTAGAGGAAACAGTATGAACATAAGACTATGATATGTAAAGAAAGTAATGAGGGAGGAGGAATTATCTCATTTATATGTTTGCTGCCTCACTAACCATATTCTGTACCTCCCCACTCTGGCTGGCTTTCATCCATTCTATGAATATTTGTTGAATGCCTACTAACGTGCTAAGTAATTACTAAGTAATGTTCTATCTACATAGTTGGGAATAAAGCCGCATGCAATTCAGATGGGATCCCTTTCGGATATGCCTACTCTTACAAATATATACGATAGGGACCAACCTGGTAGAATTTTATACCGTATCTTCCAATATTAGAGAGCCTTCTCTGTGAAAGAATGATTTTGTTCTTAGTGGTTCAGACAGCAGATGGAGAACTTGTGGGTGGAAACTTAGATAGATCTGACTCACGTGAAAAAAACGTTCAATGGTTACAATCAATGGACTGTGAAATGGGCAGCTTTAGAGAAAGAAGGGGTTCTTGTCAATGACCATTAGCCTCTAGACAACAGTTTTATAAGGACAGTGCAGAGAGGATTATGGGGAATCAATATAGTACAATGAAAAGAACTTGGGTTCTGATTGTAGGTCCTGGCTCTGCCATGTAATGGCTGTGTGACCTTGAATGTGTTACTTAGCCTCTTTGAGCCTTAGTCTCCTTACCTAAAAAGGCAGAATAGCCCTGGCCAGTGGTCTCAGTGGTTAGAGCATCAGCCTGCTCACCAAAGGGTCACAGGTTCTATCCCTGGCCCCAGATGGGATGCCTGCAGGAGTCAACCAATCTCTCTCTCCCTCTCTCTCTCTCTCTCTCTCTCCTTCTCCCATCTCCCTCCCCCTTCCACTCTCTCTAAAAATCAATGGGAAAAAATATTCTTGGATGAGGGTTAACAAAATAAAAAGGGAGGATACTACCTGTCTCACTGGGTGACTGTGACCTGGATGGTATAGCTGTGTGTGTTAGCACAATGCCCAGGACATTCCAGAGCTACTCGATAAAGGGCATCTATTTTTTATTATTGCTGTGTGTTTTTTAAAATACGTTTTTATTGATTTTTAGAGAGAGGAAGGGAGATGGAGAGAAAGAAACATCGATTGGCTACATCCTTTATGCCTCCTACTGGGGATCGAGCCCATAACCTGGTCATGTGCCCTGAATGGGAATCGCACTAGCCACCTCTTGGTACATGGGTTGATGCTCAACCAACTAAGTCACAGCAGCCAGGATGCTGTATGTTTTTAAAATTATTTCCTTGTTAGGATTTCCTTGTCAGAACCACTCACACTTTTGGCCTGAAGCCAACTTTACCAAAGGTTTGGGAGAAAACAATGTGAAATTGAATATTAGACATCCTTAAATTCGTCCCTCAGCCATTTCCACGACTCTATTCCAGCCTTCCTTCATGTTGCCTTCCTCTTTTCTTCTTTTCTTCCTTCCAGACAGCTCCCTGAGCTCCACATGCTTCTCAAACCATGATGCATAGTATTATTCAACTTCCTCAACTCTGTTTACAACTCTGAGCAACCCTATTTGCTTTCCACCTGAACATGTCCAGGTGTTCAGCTAAACATTAACTTGTGTGGAAGCACAAAAGCCCAACAGAAACCTTGAAATTTATTTTAGCAAGGTTATTCTCCTAGAAGCCAGTCCAACTGTTTTATAATATGTATTTCTTTTTCTCCAGAGTATATTCACAAACTCCCACCCAACAGACAGAGAATGGGTATATGAGAACATATATAATATGGCATCAATTTTTGTTTTTATCAAAGCTTTAGGGCCCAGAAGCTGGAGAGAACATTGGATTTTTTTCAGATATCTGTTAACATGGCGGCCGTTAAGACTTCTGTAAAAGTATCTTACAGGGAGCACTATGGACATAACACCATAAGAGACATAGAGAAAGTAATCCAAGGGTGGTATCTCCTTTTTTGGAGGGTATCTCTTTTATATTACCTTTACTAAAGGGCTATGTTACATCTATATTTAATTATGTAGCTATAAAGTATATGTTAAGACAATAAAAATCTTTATGTGTAACACTAGAGGCCCAGTGCAAGAAATTCATACACGGCCGAAACCGGTTTGGCTCAGTGGATAGAGCGTCGGCCTGTGGACTGAAAGGTCCCGGGTTCAATTCCGGTCAAGGGCATGTACCTTGGTTGCGGGCACATCCCCAGTGGGAGCTGTGCAGGAGGCAGCTGATCGATGTTTCTCTCTCATCAATGTTTCTAGCTCTCTATCCCTCTCCCTTCCTCTCTGTGAAATATCAATAAAATATATTTAAAAAAAAAAAAAGAAATTCATACACCGGTAGGGTCCCTAGCGGCTGCCGGCCAGGGCCTCTGGGGCCTCCCTTCCCACAGTTGGCCAGCCGGCCCCGCCCCCTGGTCCAACTCCCAGTGGAGGGGACAATTTGTATATTAGGCTTTTATTATATAGGATCCCTGGGACAGGTCCTCCTAATTCAGTGAGAATTTATCATCCTTGTTGGGCTGATTTGACTGAAGAGTGGAAAAAACAATGGAAAACAAGCTGGCTGTGTCACCCTGACTCCATTACCTTCTGGCTGCATAGGGCTCAGAGTGAAACCAGGGTCCTTATAACTTTGATTAAATTTAGTTTTAAATCATAGCTCTAGAAATCATCTCTCTCTCTCTCTCTCTCTCTCTCTCTCTCTCTCTCTCTCTCTCTCTTTTTCCTTTCTCCACCACCCCCCACCCCTTCAGAGACCTAGTCTTGACGTAAGTTGTGTTTCAGTTTCTGAGCCTTAATTGGAATGACCCCCTGCCTATTTTCCCATGAAAACAGAGGGCAGCTGGAAAAGACCTCCAAGCTGTCTTCAAGACCTAAAGAAATAATTCATTACCCTTACCTCACCTCCAACCAGTCAGCTCCCATCACAACCCTGAATCCCCTAACCCAGGGGTGGGCAAACTTTTTGAGTCGAGGGCCACAATGGGTTCTTAAACTGGACCGGAGGGCCGGAACAAAAGCATGGATGGAGTGTTTGTGTGAACTAATATAAATTCAAAGTAAAGGAGCGGAGGGGAGAGCAAGAGAACCCTCCGCTCTTTTGGCTCCGTGGGCCGGATAGAACAGCTGAACGGGCCGGATCCGGCCCCAGGGCTGTAGTTTGCCCACGGCTGGGTAACCCATGGTGTCTTGTGATTTTGCCCTATATAATCTTTAACCTGCATACCATGGGAGAAGCCGGGCTTTTGAGCATTAGCTTCCTATTCTCCTGGATGGAGCCATTTATAATAAAATAGCTAATATTTCTCCACTGCAATTCTGTGTTTAGTGTTTGGCTCTGCTAGCGCCAGGTGAACAAACTTTCTGTTCTGTAACTAGAGGACAAGAGGAGAAGAAAGTCATGATTTCTATTCCACCACTCCCTTCTTGCCAGGCCATGATTTGTGTCCCTCTTAAGTGTGGCCACAGCTCCCTCCCTCTGACCAGTGAGTCTTAGATGTGGTACCAGTTTCCTTCTGTTATTTATTGGGGTGGGTGCTTCACCATCCCTGCTGCTTACCTCTGCCCACACCTCTGTAAAGAGTTCCTTTGATACCATTGTAATTAGCTAGTTATTAATAATAGGAAACGGGAGGCCAGACATTATAGGCATTGCCATTTGGGCAGCTTGACCAGAAAGCTGCAATTTCACACTCCCCAGGGAACCACCAGCTCATTTCCACAGATAACTGGGGGAGGAGACCCAACAAAGAGGAGACAGATGCATGTCCAATAAAGTTGGATGACAGGGAAGATGCCTGTCAATCTAGCCTCAGGAACTGTGGATTGCCTAGAGGGAATGAGCCACGACAAGCCTGTGAAAACGTGGGGATACATAATCCACACACAAACAAAAACAATGCACTCTATTCCACTGAAGCAACATTTTCCCCTGCCAACATTGGCCTTCATCTTTAAGGAGCCCTGCCATTTGAGGCCATCCTATTCACCAGGATTTGTTTTAGGGGAAACCGTATTTATGTGGAGTAAGTACTGCACTTTGATATGCTGCTGGGGATGAGAGACCCAATCCCCTGGGAAAGCTCAGGGAACAGCTCTCAGGAAGCCCGGGAGGAACTCACTTTTCAGAGCAAAGGGGAAGGGGCGGTGGCGGAAGATTGCCAGGGCTGTTTCACAATGAGACACTCCCTGTAACCTTCAGTAAAGTTTACCAAAAAGAAGGAAAAGACTGTTGAAACTGGATCTTTTATGCCTTTGTGCAAGTTGGTGAAAAGAAGGAATTTTGCATTCTTTTGGAGAGGGGTAGCCAGTGGGGGCAGCAGTTGCAGAAGAGGCTAGGTCAGTGCTGAAGGTGCAAACCCCTCAGTATATAGACTGGGTCAGGTAGAACTCAGACTTAGACAAACTGGAATTAGTGATTTGAGCCTAGGTCTCTGAGGATCCAGAAGTCTCCTGCTGATTCTGAATTATACAGTCCATCAGCAGAGTTCAAGTCCCCTTTTAAAAGTTGGTTGAGTGGGGAGGTGCGCATGCTTATTTCATCATCAATTTCCCTTTATTTCTTCCATGTCATTTGTTCTTAAGTTCCTAGCTGCCACTTCTGGGGTTCACTCATTTGTTAAGTGTCTCTTTAGAAATGCTATGTGCTGGACATAGCGATTGGAGATATGGCAGTGAGCAAGATTTCCAGGTCCCTGCTTTCCTGGTGCTTAAATCTAAGGGGAAAAAACAAGTAATAAATAAATATATAGATTATGTCAGAGAGTGCTAAGCTTTCCTATCTAATAAAATAGTAATATGCAAATTAACCATCACTCTGCTACACCACAAAGCCATGCCCACCAGCCAATCAGGAGCAAGTATGCAAATTAATCCAACCAAAATGGCTGCAGCCATGGAGCGAGCAGGAGGCTTGGGTTTCCCTGGCAATGGAGGAAGCCAAGCTTTCCGCACATGCTGGCTGGCCCAGGCCTCCACTCAAGGCTACAAAGTTTCAATAATAGAAGATAAATAAGTCTTAGATCCCAGGGCCTCTGCTTGGGTCACCAGGGGGCATGGCTGGCCTGCAAACCACCACAGGCCCCTCGCCCAGGCCGCCCCATGCCCCAAGGGAACCCCCACCCTGATCCGGGACACCCTTCAGGGCAAACCAGCTGGCCCCCACCCATGCACCAGGCCTCTATCCTATCTAATAAAAGAGTAATATGCAGATTGACCATCACTCCAACACACAAGATGTCTGCCCCCATGTGGTCAAAGATGGCTGCCCCCATGTGGACACAAGATGGCCACCACAAGATGGCCAGCAGGGGAGGGCAGTTGGGAGGGACCAGGCCTGCAAGGGAGGGCAGTTGGGGGCTATCAAGCCTGCAGGGGAGGGCAGTTAGGGGTGACCAGGCCAGCAGAGGAGAGAAGTTGGGGGTGACCAGGCCTGCAGGGAAGGGCAGTTGGGGGGAACCAGGCCTGCAGGGGAGTGGTTAGGGCAGCCTTGGGCAAACTACGGCTCGTGGGCCGGATCCGGCTGTTCTATCCAGTTCTCTTGCTCTCCCCTCCGCTCCTTTACTTTGAATTTATATTAGTTCACACAAACACTCCATCCATGCTTTTGTTCCGGCCCTCCGGTCCAGTTTAAGAACCCATTGTGGCCCTCGAGTCAAAAAGTTTGCCCACCCCTGGGTTAGGGGGTGACCAGGCCTGCAGGGGAGGGCAGTTAGGGGCAATCAGGAAGGCAGGCAGGCGAGCAATTGGGAGCCAGCAGTCCTGGATTGTGAGAGGGATGTCCGACTGCCCGTTTAGGCCCGATTCCAGTAGGATCGGGCCTAAACGGGCAGTCGGACATCCCTCGAGGGGTCCCAGATTGGAGAGGGTGCAGGCTGGGCTGAGAGACACACACCCCCGTGCACGAATTTCATGCACCGGGCCTCTAGTAAAGATAATAAGGCAGAGCAATAGCGTGTGTGTGTGTGTGTGTGTGTGTGTGCGTGTGTGTGTGTGCGTGTGTGTGTGTGTGTGTGTGTGTGTGTGTGTGTGTTATGGAAGCTACTTTACTGAGGAGGTCAGCAAAGGCCCCTCAGATTAGCACCTTCAGAGGCCCTAAGAAAAAAGGTGTTAATGTGACCCTTCCCACCATGATCCTCAAAAAACCAACCATCCCTCTCCTAAAGAACAAAACAAAAAAATCCATAAACTTGTTGGTCTTCATTCATTCATAATTCAGCATGTTAAAGAACAAAATTCAACTGAGTTAATGTGAAGATCTAATTAGCTTTGTAAAGTGATTACAGAATCAGGCAACATCCTGCTTAGCACAAGAAAGGTGCTCCAAAGTGTCATAAATGAAGTTTTCCATAGGAAGACTAGTGTGTGACAAAGGAGTTAGCAAAAGAAAGGATTGCAGTCATGCACTGCAGAAGGATGTTTCAGTCAATGGCCAGCATATACATCAATGGTCCCATCCTATCTAATAAAGAGGGAATATGCAAATTGACCATCACACCATGACAAATATGGTGGCGCCCATAGCCACAAGATGGCGGCACCCAGTCCTCTCAGCCCCTCCGGAGTCCCCAGTCCTTTCAGCCCCGGTGGGGGGAGGGAGTGGCAGGCACAAGGTGCAGCCAGACCCGCCCTCAGCCCCCCAGCCACCCAGGGCCAGCCCGAGGCACAGGCAAGCCTCGGATGGCAGCTGCCCAGCTTCCCAGAGCCACCAGAGGCTCAGGTAACCAGAGCTGGCCGAGGCTTGCACTGCTGGCAGTGGCAGCAGCAGAGGTGTGATGGGGGTGTCACCTTACCCTGATCGCCGGGCTGCCTCCCACCCCTGAGGGCTCCCGGACTGTGAGAGGGGACAGGCCGGGCTGAGGGACCCCCTCTCCAGTGCATGAATTTTCATGCACTGGGCCTCTAGTAAGACTATACTGGAGCTGAAAATTCCTATTGCCTAGTACCTAGTAACATCATAGAACAATATACTACTCACGTACATGTGTGTTGCTGGTATCAACAAACCTACTGCACTTCCAGTCATATAAAAGTATAACACATACAATTATGGATAGTACCTAATACTTGATGATAATAAATGACTGTTACTGGTTTATATATTTATTATACTAAACTTTTTTTAAAAAAATTTTTTTATTGCTTTCAGAGGAAGGAAGAGGGATGGAGATAGAAACATCAATGATGAGGGAGAATCATTGATTGGCTGTCTCCTGCACGCCCCACACTGGGGATTGAGCCCACAACCCAGGCATATGCTCTGACCGGGAATCAAACCACGACCTCCTGGTTCATAGGTCACCACTCAACAACTGAGCTACACTGGCTGGGCTATACTAAACTTTTTATCATTAGAGTCCACTCTTCTACTTATGAAAAAGAGTTTGCTGTAAAACAGTATGCCATGTTATACCTGCAGCAACCTCATACACCTCATGTTTACTAGTACTGCATCTTTTGATGGCATCATTTTATCTTAGGCTTGATGTAATCTCACGCTGTTTTGTACAGTAACATGCTATACAGGTTTTGTAGCCTAAAAGCAATAGGCTATACCAGTGGTCGGCAAACTCATTAGTCAACAAAGCGGCAAACCGCAGCTCGCGAGCCGCAGTTTGCCGACCCCTGGGCTATACCATCTAGGTTTGTGTAAGTGCATCCTATGACATTTGCACAACGATGAAATTGCTTGATGACACATTTCTCAGAATTATCTCTTTAAGCTGACTACTTTTAGACCAGGACATCTTCTATTGGAGGAAGGGAATGGCAAGGGTGTTTTTTTTGTTTTGTTTTGTTTTTTATCATGCATATTGCCTCTTCTTTCTATGAGGAATAGAGAGAGCCCACATGATAGATTATCTCACTGGTGTTGACCAGAAAACTCCAGACTGGCTGATTAAGATTACATTTCTGGTAAAGGTTGAAACTGCAGTTAAGTCAGGTATTAAATCTAGGTTTGGTATCATGGGCTCTAGCACCAGTGATGCCATTTTGGGCTTGTGGTTTTTCCTTTAACAAAAGTAATCAATATGCCATTGTGGGATATTTTGGAGGGCCTGTCTTGGGCCCCAGCAATATGCACAAGGAATCATATCATTAAAATCAGTGTAAACATATCTGTGAGCTCTTAACAAAATAAAATTCTAAGGAATAAGAAAGCATTATGTCATTGGAAATCTTTATTTCTTACTAGTTCACAAAAAATGCTGCATCTTAGAATTGATGTGTATTAGATGTGATGAATATAGTTTCACTGTTCCTATCTGGAGTATAAAGGCTCCATGGCTTTTTGTTGTTGTTAATCCCCACCCAATGATATATTTTCCATTGTGTTGTGTGTGTTTCTTAAGAGAGAGTGGAGGTGGGGGGAGAGAGAGATTGATGTGAGAGACACACAAGGTTTGGTTGCCTCCCACACGGGCCCTGAACCTACTACATGCCCTTGACTGGGAATTGAAACAGACCCTTTGGTGGGTGGCCTGGTGCTATAACCACTGAGAACACCAGCCAAGGCGAGGCTCCCTGGCTTTGTTTAACTCTATAAGATCCACTTTAGGTTGTTGGGTTAAGATTTTAGGTAGCAAGTAGGAAACATCCCCCTTTTCAGAGCTCTATTCCCTTCCATCTTTGCCTCCAAATGGATACCTCCTGCCTGAGCTCATCGCTTTCATAGGACTGTGCTAAAAGAAGCTGTCAACATACATCAGTACCTGAGTCTTTTTCTACCCTTTCTCCTTGGCTGGATTATAGTCACCTTCCAAGGTATCACAGATGATGGTGTTATTAGATGTTTTGCATAGCATAACAAGGAACACAGCACTGCAGCCTGTAACATCTGACTTCCCTTTGTTTCCAAACATTTCCATGGAACTAATGCCACATGGCTATGCCGAGGTGAAACCAAAGTAGAAAGAGGGGTTTTATACTGAGTGGTTTATTTGTCCAGCTAACATTTGTATTATCATGGTAAAAAGAGAAAACGTTCAACAATAAAGAGTTAATTTTAAAAGAGAGAGAGAGAGAGAAAATGGACATTGGGAGACAGCTCACTGTCTCTAATGCAAATGGTAATTGGAGTTGAGATCACCTGTGGAGGGTAAGAAGCCAGAGATAAGCCCCCACAGCAACAATATTTAAGGAATGACCAATAATAGAAGCCAATGATGGAGGGCTTTCAAAAATACTGTTACATATTCTTTAGCAGTGACGTAAAATGAATCCAGAAAAGAAAGCTTTAGACTTAACAATCAAACGGTTGTTGGTGGCTTTGGAATAAGTGATTTCAGGAGCAGTGATGAGGAAGTAAAGATGACAACTGTAAATAGTCATTGGGGTTATAGAGCTGAATTTATGGATTTTACAGTGGAAAAGTGTGAGTAGTCTAAATGTGGGAAGTGAGGGATCCATGAAGCCAACTGGATGTAATGAAGAGGGAGAGGTTAAATGCCCGAGGAAGGTCTTGAAGGACTGGAAGCGTTGCCTTAGATGGGAGGAGAGACATGTATCTGATTAGGAGGCTTTATCAGTGTGTTGAAGAAATGTGTGGAATTGATGTGGGCAGAGTTGAGCTGGAATCAAGGCTCCTCCACTTTCTAACTATGTAATCTTCACTAAGTCGCTCAGTCTCTCCAATGATTAGGGCTATTTCTCTTATTGAACTCCTTCTGTGGGAAAGGCACTAACCAGTGAAATCATTTTTACAAAGGAGAATGCTGAGGCTGTGTAGCCTAGTGGAGAGAACATGTGTGTTAAAGTAAATGAGACCAGGGCCCAAATCTAGGCAGGAAATTAGGAAAATCCTTACATAATTTGCAATATTTGTTTAGCAGGAGGCAGCAGAAGCTGAGAGGAAGGTGGGGAAACCCTTAGGTAAACCATCTAACAAAAGGAAATTCATGAAGCCAAATATGTATCTTTTGACAATCCTTCCAGAGATGATATGGGGTTGACAGATTTTACTTTATATTAGGCAGGACTCTTGCAGACTCAAGTAGAGAAAACCCATTTCAAACGTCCTTAATAAAAAGAGACTATTTTGTCTCATGTCCCTGAAAAATTCTTCATGTACAGTGTGGATAAAAAGCATCAGAGTGCCTCTTGCCCTCCTCCTCCTCATCTCTCTTCCTCCCCATATTTCAGTTCTGCTGTCCTTAGCATTGGCTTCACAAGGCTGACTCTTTCCTCAAATGACAGAGATAGCAGAGTAGCTGCCGACTTCAGTAGTCCTAGGTGGGCAAAATCTTAGGAATGAGACCTCTCTTCCTTATCGTTCTAGAAAAGCACCAGGTTGACTCTGATTGGCCAGGTTTGAGCAATGTTTACATTCCTAGAAATATGTGAGGAGACGTGGTACACACACACACACACACACACACTCATAGATTGAGTTAGGAAAGGTTCCCCAAAGTATGCAGCAGATCCTTTCACCCAAAGAAGGGATGCTGGGCAGGTAAAAAAACAACACACATTCATTGTCTATTTCCATGTTCTGCAGACTGTTAATATATTTTCTTACATTGTTGTATATTTACAAATTTCTAACAGATATTTTTCATTTTTGCAAAGTCATTACTGGGATTTAATTAACACATTCAGTCTATGAAATATGATATTTTCTCAAACTTAATGATGACTTTTCACATTTCTCTCTATTTTTATTTCCTGACTGTTTCCTTTTTGAGTCAGGTAATGTACTTACATGTTTCCACCCTCTCTTGGAGATTTAGAAAAAAGAAGAAACAAGGTTGACCTTTATGTGAATTTATTGGACATGTATCGTGGAGGGTCAAGTTGATCTTAAAAAAAAGTAAAAGTCTTGTGGATCCAGCATTAGCTGGAATAAGATAGCTACCTCCTCTCTACCTGTTTTCTCTTTTAATTTCCTAGATCTTTTAACATTTTCTTTTACTAAGTGGCTATATTGGTCAGGTTTCAATGCTCAAAATAGAAACCGCTCTAGATATTATTGGCATGAAGGGATTTAATTCAGGGGATTACAAGTATACAAAATAGACTGAAGTGTAACTTCTAGAATAATGACCCACCCAGGGAGCTCTGAGGCAGTCACTAGAAATTGAGGTGAAGGAAAATACTTGTTAGCTGCAATCCAAAGGAATCAAGAGGCCACCACCAGTTAACTCTTCTCTGATAATCAGAAGACACTCGCACTGTACACAAAAGAAGTAAAAAATGACAAAAAACCCACATAAATGTGGAGAATGTAAAGTTAAAAATAACAGTGATTTTAGAATGTGTTCAAACTTAAGCAACCATCAACTTAAAATAGACTGCAATAAACATAGCTTGGTATATATGAAGCACATGGTAACCACATACCAAAATCTATAAGAGACATACAAGAAATAAAGAGAAAGGAATACAAACATAACAGTATAGAAAATCAACATACAAGAGAAGAGAGCAGGAAAAAAAGAAAGGAACAGAGAAGAACTACAAAAACAATGAAAATATATCAATAATTATTTTAAATGTAAATGGATTAAATGCTCTAATCAAAAGACGAATGGATAAAGTTGTGGTACATACATACAATGGAATATTACTTGACCTTAAAAAAGAAGGAAATCTTACCATTCATGACAACATGGATGAACCTAGAGAGTATTATGCTAAGTGAAATAAGTCAGATAGAAAAAGACAAATACCATATGATTTCACTTACATATGGAATGTAAAAAAAAAAAAATGAACAAACTCAGATACAGAGAACAAACTGATGATTGCCAGATAGGAGGGGGGTTGGATGAAAAAGATAAAGGGATTAAGAAATATAAATTGGCAGTTACAAAATAGTCACAGAGATGTAAAGTACAGTTCAGAGAACTATGTATGGAGTCAGGTGGGTGCAAGACATTGGGCTGGGGAGGAGCCTGCAACTGATGTGCACATGCCCTTGACCGGAATTGAACCTAGAACCCTTCAGTCCACAGGCCGGCGCTCTATCCACTGAGCCAAACCAGCTAGGGCTGGGAGGAGTATCTGGATTGTTTGTGGTGGGAACTGGCAAAGAAAAACTGAATAGTTGATACCTGAAAAATGTCAGATTGCAAACACTTCACTCTTTAAGTCTGAACCTTATTTCAATCTTTTTGTTTTGTTGCTGATTTAGAGACATGACGGTGACCAAACCAACATGTGAGTCACTTACTAGAACTGGCATATTGCTCCCCATTCCATTGTGATAGTGTTCACTGTAATGGGATGTTTGTTTCTAGCAGGGCAGGTATCTTGAAAGCATAGCCCACAACAGTAGCCTAAGATTATGCTGTCAAGACAGTGAAAGCTATATGCTCAGATATAACAAAAACTAAAATGTGCCCTGATTATTCTTTATTACGTTTGAGGATGTTAGGGGATTGGAAGTTCTAGAGAAAGGAGAAGATGATTATCTTTTGGCTGGAAACCTAGATTATAATCCTAGTTATCCCTATACCACTTTACAGATGAGGAAGTTAAACAATTAAGGGTTAGTAAACTTGCCTAAGGTCACACAAGTTGAAAGTGGCAGAGCAGTGACTCCAAAGATCCTTGCTACCTAAAATGTAATCCATGGACCAGCCACATCATAGCACCTGGAGCTTGTTGGAAATGTAGACTCTCAGGCTGTATCCCAGACTTCCTGAATCAAAACCTGCATCTTAGCAAGATCCCAGGTGACTCATAGGCATGTTAAAGTGTGAGGAGGACTGCTCTCAACCACTCTGTTGATTCTGACTTCCTAGCCAGCGGTTTTTTTGCCTTTAACAAAAAAGGGAGTTTTGTTAAAGAGAAATGGGAGGTTTTATACTCTGTTCTTCCAATGACCACTTTGGTCTCATGCACATGATGTAACTCAAGCACAAGATGGGCTCTGTGAGCAGCATTCCCGCTTCTGCATAGCAGTAAAGGTAGTAAGTGACAAAACTGCAGGCTGCCCTCCACTGAAGGAAACTGAAGACTTTATTGTGTGTGAAGAACTGAGAAAGGGTTCAAAAAAAGAATCTGCCTTATTCACTTACATTTCTTTTCCTTTTAAAAAAATATATTTTTATTGATCTCAGAGAGGAAGGGAGAGGGAGAGAGAGAAACATCAATGATGAGAGAGAATCATTGATCGGCTGCCTACTGCATGAGCTATACTGGGGATTGAGCCTGCAACCCAGGCATGTGCCCTTGACCGGAATCGAACCCTGGACCCTTCAGTCCTCAGGCCAATGCTTTATCCACTGAGCCAAACCTACTAGGGCTCTTTTCCTTTTTAATCAAGAATCAGTACATAGCAACCTCAAAATGCCTATACACTGACTTTGTGTGTGCTCTGACCCCAACCCAAACCTGCAGATGGTCCCTGTAGTAAGAACTGAGATAGAGTTTAAACACAGAAAAAAGGTCAGTCTTGTACAAAATTACCTATATTGATAAGAAGTTTAAATTTAAGAGTTAGGATCTTTTTTATTCCTTTTTTTTTTTTTTAGTTAGTTAGTTAAGGGTAGTTAAGTCTTGCAGATTGTAGCTCTCATCCCTCTGGTAAGTCATGATAGACTTTGAAGAGTGAGGAGACAGAAGATACCAGTGACAACTTAAACTGTGCTTTCCCCATCTGGGAAATGAGGAAGTAAAACTAGACTATAAAAATAGCTAACATTTAGCCTGACGGTGTGGCTTAGTGGTTGAGCATCAACCTATGAACCAGAAGGTTATGGTTCAATTCCCACTCAAGGCACATGCCTGGGATGAGGCATGCAGGAGGCAGCCGGTCCATGATTCTCTCTCATCATTGATGTTTCTTTTTCTCACTCCCTCTCCCTTCCTCTCTAAAATGAATAAAAACGTTATTTTAAAGCAATAGCTAACATTTAATGGACACTTCCAGATCTTCATTTACTCCTTACAAGGACCTATGAGATGGGTACTATTATCAATCCTATTTTACAGAGGAAAGTGGGGTACAATGTGTCACTCACTTACCGGGATTATATTCTAAGAGGGGAAGCTAATTCATATCCAGGCAGCATGACTTGAGCCTTATGGCAAATATGCCTCTACCTTCTCAGCTCCTTACTAGCGTAGAGGCACCGCAAGTAGAAATGGGGGGCTCCCACACCGTGGGCAGAGCCCTTTCGATAAATATTCAGGCCATCTGATACCGCTGAAGCAGTTCTCAAACTTGGCTATACTTTAAGAGTCACTTGGGGAGCCTTAAACAGCACTGATACTTGGGTCCCAGCCTCAGAGGTTCTGATAGTCAGTTAGACATGTAGTCTGGGCACTGGGATTTTAAGAAATGTTCTTTAGGTATTCAAGTGTGCAGCCCAGGTTGAGAATGATTACTCCAATTTTTCTTGGATGTTGGTTCCAAAGACAAGTTCCACCCACGTAAGATCAGGTACTGACCTTATATGTCAACAGTGGACATCATGGTGCAGGATTTTGAATTCTACTTACAGAAATTGCATCCACCTGTTTGTCAGTATCATCTGTTGTTTTAAATATAAGCTTCCTCCAAAAGGTCAGAGCCAGTGTCTTATTTGTATGGGTAGCCCCTGAGCCTAATAACGTCCTTGGACATTGGAGGGAAAATGATTGAACCATGTCTATCTCCATCTCACAATGACAGGATCTTCACAGAAAACTCAAACCTACTGGTTATTGAGGAATTAAATATTTATCTGCTGGGCCATGAGAAAGTGAGAGCAGCACTCCGTCCCTGGAATTTCAGATCTTCGGTGAATGTTCCAGAACAGCGTGTGAGAAGTTTTATCCGACCTCCAACAGGTCTGTCTCTGCCCATTTCAGTGGCACAGGCACAGGCAGCTTGACTGAGGAATGGCTCCAGGGCAAGGGCTAAGAGAAGATTAAGGCATATAAACTTGGCTGACTGCTGCAAAAATTGCATTTGACTCCTTCACTCCCGTGTAATCAACCATTACCTGGTTAGCTTGCCCTTTGTGGGCACCTGCCCACCCTCACACTGTGCTGGACCAGTTTTCTTACTCAGATTTGTGTTTACAATTCACTTACCCTTCATCAGAGGATGTAATCTTGAATTCCCTTTATAACTTTCCTTCTAGATGGGTCTGTTGGCAACACCTCTGCAGACTGGCTCCAGCCATTAGTACACACCACTCCCACATATCCTAACAGCTGGATAGGATGCCTTTCTGAGTCAGCAAAACCTGTTGTTTTTTTTTTTTTTTTGAGGAACAAGAAATACTCACTTGCCCTTTAACCATAATCAGTAACTCCCAGAAGAACAGATGCCTACTAGCTTCTTTGCAATAGCCACTCCTTTGAAATCATTCTCAAGTTCACTTTCTTCATCCCACTGAACCTCGCCTTCCCCTCAGTTGGACCCTCTCTCCTTTGATTCAAGAAACTGCCTTTCATCATTTACTTTATGCTACAAGCTGATCAAATAACTCTTCCACATTCAGTTTTCTCAGCCCTGAGGACGTACATATGTGGCACCCAGCCACCTACAGCATTTCCTTCTTTTCCTCCCTTAAAACAAAACAACCTAACAACCCTAGTCTATCTTCCCACGTTGTCTTTTTGTGGGTTGTGTACTAGAGATCAGTTTCTCATTAAGATCTTTTCATTTAGGATAGAATTTTCAATCTTATGCTTACTTCCCAAGTCTGGACAATTGAAAGCATTCCCCATCTACTCTACCCTACTACATTCTAGAATATTCTCAACCACAAGGACACAACATACGAGTAAGCCATGACTGTGCATGACTCATACATGAGATAATAGCAGGTGCTCTGCAACCAACAAGGTGTCAGTGTTGGTTAGCCCTGTACTAACAATATCATTGCCACGGCTAGGCGTTCCTGTATGCTCCCATCCAATAGGAAGAAAGAGGTGGAGTCGCAGGAGCCACATACAGCACTGCCATAACCTCCAGCCCAGGTCATTCACGCCAGAGCCCTAGCCAGACCACAGCTATGAACATCCTTAATGGTTATGGTGATTACACATTATTACAGAGACTTAATCTGATATATCCATGGGACTGTGGCTAAAAAAAGGTTCACAGCCTCTGGCCCTTCATTAAGAAGTACAAATCACACATTTCTTTGGGTGGTAACACCTGTTTGATCTTCAAAGAATTAAGAAGGCTAAAATTTAATATATAATACTAAGTCTAATGGGAAACTATTACCTAATATACTGGACAGATAACACATTTTAGATTGGAAATGTATTCAGGATAGGTAGGGCATGCTGTATTGTCTGGGCACTAGTGCATGCTTTATTTTTTTAATGATTTCTTAATTGTGTAAATCAGCATTGTTTCCAGGCTCCTTTTAAAATTTTTTATTTTATTTTAGAGAGAGGAAGGGAGAGGGAGAGAAACATGGATGTGAGAGCATCCATGTACACCCCCTATCAGGGACCGAGCCCACAACCCAAGCATGGATCAGACCCACCACGTGGGCATGTGCCCTGACTGGGAATCAAACTGGCAACCTTTCAATGCACAAGATGATGATGCCCAACCAACTGGGCCACACCAGCCACTGGCCAGGGCTATATGCTTTATTTTCATTTATTAAATTGTGATAACCCAGCTAGAGAAGTTTCATAAAACCACTTCAATCTAAATAAAATCCTTTGGTAAGTTTTTTTTTCCTGACCATTCAATTCTGCTTTATCAGTCCTTGGTGGTCAATTTAATGATACACGTCACAGCTGGACTGCTCTCACATCCAACATGTGTTCTAAGAAAGCAACTTACCCATAAGGATGCTGATTTTTCATGCTATGGCATCATTGCTAAATAATACCTTTTCCTTCACAGGCATAACCTTTGAAGCAGATGAATCAATGCAAACAGACATCTCCCAATGTGCAGATGTCTTGAATAAGCCATCTTTAACATCATTTTCTTTTGAGTATCAACTGAACAGCGAAGCCAAGGCGGGGGACAACCCTCAATCGCATTTGTGGGCCACACTATTGTCTTTTGCTGATCTGAGATTATATGGGACACTCAGAATAAATAAAAACATCAAAAACTCCAGTTTGGCTTAATGAAATAAGAAAGAAAAGCAAGTCAGGTTACTTATAATTTTAGAGTTTGTTTCACATATACAATGCTGTGTTACTAAGTAATGAACACTTTCATAAAAAATTTATTTCACACTTTTATACAAATATCCACAGGTATTTTCTAATCATGAATAATTTTACAATGCTAGTTAGTATAAAAATGTATCAAATGTGAATAGACCAGTGACTTGACTTGAGATGACGTTTTTCACAACTATAAACGTAAAGACCACTAACTACATTCTTGTTTCTTTGTTGTTGAGCCACCCTTGCACCCACCTCCCCACCCCTTTCCAAGGACATTCGTCTTTATAACAAGGGCCCATAAACACGTTCAAAACATCAGCTTCGTAGCAACCTATGAAGCCAGTACATTGGGTTCCAAGTTACCTAAGCAAGAAACTGAGATTTTAAACACTGTTATGACCTCTTCTCAAGAAATTTTGTAAACAAAATATCATTTGGAAAACAGTATTTGTGAATGAAATTTCTAAAGTACAACTAGAGTAATGTTCTTAGTATCTTAAGGGTGTAAGATTTCCAAAAAAAAAAAGAAAATTAAAACTCCAAAGCAACAATGGTACATAGCTGTATTTTGTTTTTAAAAGAATGAGACACAGCTTACACTACATCCAAACAAATTAGCACCTGGTTTGCTGTTGTTCCCCATATAACTTAACATTTTGAAGCACAGTCATTTTTAAAATCTGGCTTTTATATCTATTGGATCTCTATTGAATGTATAGGATAATGTCTTCCTCCCCTCCTCCACTCTTACAATTAAAAAACAAGTTAAAGTTCTTGTTAGAGTAGTCCTAAAGTAATTTTGGGAATATAGATAGGGGAGGAAACACAGCAAAAAAATAGAACACTGACTCACATGACGTGATTCCAACAATATTTAAAACATAAAAGCCATGATGTTCTAATCTGACTTTTGGTATCGGGTATTCAGTAGTCTTCCACTGGATCTGATTGGATCCACCATAGGCACTCACCATTTCTTTCAAGTCCTGTATATACAGCAGTGAAAGGTCAAGAAACAAACCCCTTATTTCCAAGAGTTCCTGAAAGTTATAGCATAAAATTCAGAATTGTCACACAGGGCTCCAAACTCAAAAATATCCACTGTCTGTTCAGAATTAAACTTCTAACGGTTAATCCTATTTCTTAAACAAACCTTTTGGGTTTGGAGGGAGGGGGTAAAGGTGAGGGTTGGGAAGATGTTTTAATAACTTACTGTAAATTATAACAACTCTCTGGTACATTTATAAAGCATTATTTTCTTTTTGCAGTAAATACTTTAGATCAAACCAATGACCTCCCATGTTCTAATTCTGATTGCTTACTCCAACCTGAAGGACAAACTGGAGAATCTTTGGCCTGTTAGTCAATAACAAAATGGTTTGTAAAAAAGAAAAAATAAATACCATATACAAATAAGGATAACTAGCATTCAAGTCAGTTGCACCTGTGTGTTTTAGTGAAAAGGGAGAAGGAAACCTGGATGTCTTTGGTGTGAACAGGTATTCACACATCTAGGAAATGGAAAAAGATGGCAGGATGGCAACATCACCTTCTATTGCACATTTAATTTAAGATAGCACTTTAAATGGAAACACAGCTACCCCTACGGCATTGTCTTGTGATGGGGGACCGTTAACTTGCAGGTTCTCCAGTCCTACTGGGAAGATGCTTGCAGAGGCAGCACTGACGGTCACTCTGCTGACACGGTGACCACGGGTGCCTTCTTCCAGTTACACTAGCGGGAGGATGTCAGATGAGCGCAACTGGGCGGGGCCTTCCCCGGCACGTGTGAGTCAGCCACACCAAAAACAAAGGCAACCCGGAAAGTTAAATTAAGGCAGTTAAAGAAAATCCACTCCAACAGTTTTACATTTGGGCTGTGCAAAACAGGAGCCGTAGGCTACGTAACAATGTCCACAGCAGTTAAAACCGTCGGTTCGTACTATGGTGTAGTCTGTCTGAACTCAATAGTCAGGTATCAGGCTTTTAAACCATTTGAATTTCTGAGTTGGGGAATAAGAAAGCAGTTGGGGACTGTGACGCTCCTCTGGCCCCTAGGAGTAGCTTTCATTTTCATTCCACCTTGTGATCCACTGCTTTTTCTCCAGGTGATCGTTGTATTTTTCATCTTTGATCTCTCGCTCTTCTTTCGGGATCTTTACAGCTTGGTATCGGGGAATGCTTTCATCGTACCTAGAGCGTTTGAAGAATCCACACTGGAGAAGAGGGAAAGATAAACAGAAGCACATTTAGTAATCCCGAGGAAAGCAAGTGCACTAGCTGGGAATATCTAAGCTTTCTGTTCAGATAAGCCTACCTCTGGACTAAGGAAAAAAGACATGGTTTTCTTTTCAGAAATAACTAAACGGTTGAAGATGTTAACAGCCAGGGGGATAAATGGAAGAGAAAAATAGCTGTAAAACTGCAAGAAAAATCCCTTTTTCCGTATTGTCTTTACATTTGGAAACAATGTAAGCTATCTCCTTTCTGAAATTTAAGTTTATGAAACAGTGCTTCCATTTTTTTATAATCCCAATACTATCTGTAAAAGAGCTAACTTTTAGATTAGAAGAACATCATTTTGAAGAACAACTTTTTTAGAGGCCATAAACCAAAGGTTATTTCATGCCCCTCTTCCACTAACGAAATGAAACTCAGGCCACAGATATTTTACAAGTTACAGTTTGGACATGTCAGTGTTCAAATGGGTCAGTGTAAGAGTCTTCTCTCCTCCGAGGCTCCGGGACGCATCCCAGCTAGAAGGAGAATCACACAGCCTGGGCGTGGTGCTGTGCTTCCCAAGTAAAGCTGTTTCATTAACAAATCGGGGAGTAACTCTGTCCTGCAATAAAATCAATCAGGTACCAACAGAGAGCTTAAGGAAAGTATCACCAGATTGAATTTCAGAGCGCTGCCTAATTTTTCTTTTTTAATGAATGTATATTTTATTCAATTAAAAAATATTCAATATGATTCCAAGTAGATTTTTATTGAGAACATATCTAGATATTTAAAAATCAAATTGAATATTTTAAATGAGTAAAATATATATGCCTTTTTTTATTTAAAAAAGATGTTTTCAATTGAAAAAGTGCAGATAATAGGATGAGGAAGATACTTGGAATGGTTGATTAATTTGTTTATTACATGAACCCAACAGGAACAGAATGTTAATATTGAATTAATTTATGTTATAAGAATGTCATGGGCAAAATAAAATTACATGTATAGTTATCACTCAATAAACAGGAATAATGGGCCAAGAAGTTTTGTTCTAAAGCCATTTCAACATGGACTCCTTTATTATTCTGTTCAAAAAAGCCAAAAGATACACCTATTACAAAATGTGCTCTTGCCCATTTAAACAAAGAAGGAAATCGAGGGTGATATGCAACAATTAAATGGAGATGTTGGGATTCACTGTGACAGTGCCATGGAAAGGGACTGTTGGAGTAATTCTATCCTCTCACACCCACAGAAATGGAAAAAGGAATCATCACCAATTCCTGTTTCCATGGGTTTATAAATAAGACATAAACTTAAAATCAATTGAGACCCAAGGTGGAATCGAATATCAAGAATATGAAACAAGGTCAAAGTCCATTGAAATAAAAACTGTCCGGAGCATTTTTATACTAAATTTTGGATATTGAAGGTAATACTTTGGTAAAGAACTACCTTCTGAAACTGGCCGTAATGTCCACCATGCCAATAGTCACAGTTTGTTGCAATGGTCTTTGACCTGAGGTAGGTATGCAGGAAAGGAAGGTGCATGCTTAGCTAGCACAGAACAATTTCCGAGCAACAATAAATGCATTCCAAACCTTCCCCGTATCTTTACAGCAAGGAGATACAAAAGATGACAGTGAGAAAGTCCTCTCACCCAGAGAAACACCATGTTTCCAACATGCAAAAGGTTAATTAGGCAGTCAACACAGCGTCCATCTGTAGGAAATTCCGAAATGGACAAGAAACCGGGAATGATTCCTCATGCACCTTTGAAATTCCACGGGATGCTTCATACTACATTAACACTACGTGGCCAACTGGGCTACGGAGCCTCCTTTTATGTGTATATAGGTTTCAGTTTCTTCATTGCTACGGGTGATGTTTACCCACAACACAAAGTAACTCACCTGCAACAAATGGCTCTGTGTATTTAAACCAAAACAAAATAGCTCTCAAGTGAAATAAATAAAACAATTCCAAGCAGGGCAAGCCAGTGTGGACATTTGGAAACATCTGTTAATGGGACACACATAGCAAGCTGTTGCTCTTAAAGTTAGCCACCACAACCATAGCAGGTCCCACAGCTAGCAATTAAAAAACATTGATCAATTACCAATTACAGAAGTAGGTCACTACTATGCATCAGAAGTAAGCCTTTCTTTATCAGACGGCTGAGCATGGATCTCAGCCTTGTGATATGTGGCATCATAATGATCTTTCTTATTTCTCTTGAAGAAACCACACTACAAGGAAGCAAGGTATTTAGTCAGTTTCACAGGAGAACTAAACAAAAGAAAATCTCAGACTGTAACCTGATTTCTATTCACAGCTCGTTTACAAAGAGACCACTAATGGATCAACCGAAAGTGAACAGCCACTGCACTGTGTTACTTTCGGGCAGCGATCAACCCAGCTCTATTACCATGGGTCTCTGGTCAAACATTTATATGGATGACACTAGTCAGCTAATTGACTTTTCTATTTGTAACAGAAATCACAAAGACAAAAATCATCCTAAAAGGGAAAATACATGCACATCTGATTATAGGTTTGGGTGGGATTTTTCTCTTACAGAAAAATATGGACCCTAAAATAGGTAGATAGCACAAATACAAATGAAACAGATACTGTATTTTTCGCCTTTTCACAGTAAAAATGCCATCTATTTGAGGCCTTTGAATTTGTGGGGTGAACAATATAAATTCAAATAAACCATCATGAAAGAATGATTACAGTCGGTTTCCCAAACTCTGGGCCACTGTGTAAGGTTAGGTACTCCAAATGAGCATTAAAATATAATTCCACTTTCTACTATAATTTCCTCCATTCAACAGTGAGAATTTTCTCTATTTACTTTAATCTAGTTCATAAGGCCATGGAACTGCCCTCCGAAATATAACTTGATCGAATAAATCTCTGCCCTCCCAAAAAATTCTGCTTCCAAGTCTGGTAACTCATGAAGGTAAAACTCCAGATCTGCTTTGTACAATATGGTAGCTACCAACTGACTACACATTGCTACTCAGATTTAAATTAAATTACATTTAAAAGTCAATACCGCCGTTGCACTAGCCGTATTTCAAGAGCTCAACAGCCACATGTGACTAGTGACTGCCATATTGGATAGTGCAGCCTCGGAGTATGTCCACTGTTACAGGAAGTTTTACTGGGCAGTGCTGATTTAGACTATGTATCCTGATATTTATTTGTGACTCTCAATTTAATACACAGTGAACACTCCTAACAAACTTAGGGAACCAAGAGCCCCAGTCCTGTCTCCAACTTGGCAACCTATATAATATTCATGGACATGAGCATCTTAATTTGCAAAATGAAGGTGACTGGACCAGCCCGGAGGAGTTTTCTCTCTTACCTCCAAAAAAAATCCTATGTAGAACCCCAATATTTAAAGCAGATACAATTCGGGGGGATGTCGGTCTTAGCCTCACCTACTTAGTCATGGCACCTATGTGGATGTGCAAAATCCAACTTGAAGGACAATGAACTCAAGTCCTTTCTGGCCCTAAAATTCTATGACTTTAACACATAAAAACAAACAGTTCAGTTTCAAAAAGAAGCGTATATGTAAAGTTATAAAAATGATTTTCATGCAAGGGCTATAGATATTTCGAGTTCACTTGTAAGTTGGAATACTTTAGAACTTACAAAAAAAAAGAACCAATGAGATCATCTAATCTAATCCACTTATTAACAGCTTAAGGCAACCCAGTATCCCAAGGAGGTGAAATGATTTGCCCAAGATTATACAGCTTGGATTTCTCAACTTTCAACCCATTGTCAGTGGTTGAGTGTCGACTTATGAACCAGGAGGTTATGGTTTGATTCCTGATCAGGGCACAGGCCCGGGGATGCAGGTTCGATCCCAGTGTGGGACATGTAGGAGAAAGCTGATCAATGATGCTCTCTCATTGATGTTTCTATCTCTCTCTCCCTCTTCCTCTCTCTCCCTCTCTGAAATCAATAAAAATATATTAAAATAAATATGCTAACTTATATGTGAAAAACACCAAAATTTATACCTCTAAGAAACTTCTTTAAACACAAAGTATTAGAGAGATGTGCAGGTATTCATTGTAAAATTTCAAGTTTGCTGTTAAAGTTTCGTAATAAAATGTTGGGAAGGGAAGAGGAATCAATGAAAAGAAATAATATATATATACACATATTCACATACACTATCGGTGTGAATTCACTTTTTAAAAACTTGAAATAAAGTTTATAATCACGAAATTCAAATGCACTTACCTTCCATAATAAAAGAACTAATAGAGCAAGCATCAAAATCCCAGCAAGAATGGCCACGAGGATGATCCACCAAGGAACCCCCGAGTGCTGAGCTGCCGTCTTTGAGGGAAACACAGTCACACGAACCTATGGCCACACAAGAGAACAACACGATTACAAAACAGGAAGACAGTGGACACCAGGAATTTGTCCAGACACACCTTGGACAATGCAGCCTGTGGAAGGATGAGATGCCTTTTTGATGCAAGATCCTCTCCTTTAATAATGGACTACTGCTTCTTTTCCTAGAACCTGGAAAATGCTGGCTTATGTTTTGACAACATGTGCATTTCTTTGCCAACAAAAGTAGATAAATTGTATAATCATCATTCAACATCAAGTTACAGGTTATCAATACACAGCCAAGTCTGTTTCATCTTTATAACCTGCTATCTTTTTGAGAATGATCATACTTTTTAAAAATTCGTTTTCAGCGATGAAAACAATAAGGCCAGTTTATGCACAATTAGCCTACATTTGTCACTCAGATTTTAAAGATGTTGTGAAATATAAAAACAGGGGTGGAGCTGCATGACTGATCCTGTTAGTGGAGAATTGGATGGGTGGGTTTCTCTGTTGCTAGAAGAGGGGTTCTTACGAGATCTTGAGAAAAAAGAACTTTCTAGGACTCACATGGGACATTTTTATTTGTGTGAAGTTATATTCCTTGGTTTCAAAAGTCCCATTTCCCTTAAACCAGTCCTGGTAAAGGTGTAGCTGGTCAGCAGAGCTGGAAGCAAAGCCAGTGTCCAGTTTCCTTTCCATGGTGGAGTTAAGTCTGGCATAGCATCAGGCTAATCACAGTCCATTAGTCCATCGTGTGTGGGGTCGACATGGCTGCGGGCCATGTGGGTGAGTGCAGAGCATGAGAGCACACCCCTACCACAATAGAGTCCCAAGAGAGCAGGAGGGCCAGGGGCGGGAACTCCCTTTGCTCAGGAGCTTCTGTTTCTCAGATATCACATCCTCTCAGTGGTCACGCCTATTACGGCCAGTGACCTACTCCCAGACCTTGCTGGGCCTGGGTCTGTTCTTTCTTTGCCCAGTCCCTTTCCCAGGATCTGCAGGGAACACACCTGGGGAGTGTGAAACTGCAGCTTTCTGGCATGAATGGCTTGCCTATAGTACCTGGCCTTCCCTTTGCTCCTTTCCTGTTAATTAACTAAAAACTGGGTTAATTACCATAGTATCATTGCCATTTTAACTTTTCCTTAGGATAGCAAACTAAGGACCCTAGACAGCAATAAAATATCCTAAAATGGCTTGGCGCCATCTTCTACAACAATATGTCTGGGGAGTTTAGACCCTGGATTCACTGGTAGTTGGCAAATACCCATTAAAGAGAAATAGGGTTCCTTTAGGAATCTAAGAAGCTGCTTATGGAAATCCACAACAACTTGGCTAACGTGAGTTTAGAATTCAAGTGAATTTTTGTGATGCCAGGAGAAGGCCTGCTGATTGTTCCACATATGATTTTGTAAACTATACTGATGAGAATTTGATCACTTTATCATTTCTGCTATTTCGGGGGTAAGAGAATGAAGAGTAAACAAAACTTAGAGGGGTGTTTAACTTCTGAGAAGTATTTTAGTCAAATATTCTACATGAATATGGAGCACTAAGTGCTGCCTAAAAATGTTTCTACATTGCTTCAGTATTTCTAAATTTAATTATTTTTAATGTCTTCATTAACATACTTCCCTTTCTACTTACACTAGAAAACACCGATCAGTGCCATTTGACTCAGAAAATACTTAAAAAGCAAAAGAACTGCTTTTCTTTAAACATTTAGTGGGAAGGACCACACTCAGATTCCCAGCCAGCTATACCTACTGTAACAGGCAGGCGTAAACACCTTATCAGCGCCCCGTTTCCTGTTTTGCTCTCCGTGAGGTTTCACTCTAGCTCCCAGCCCCAGAGGGGACCTCAGAGCTCACTTCCCCTCACCCCCCTTCCTCCCACTGGTGTCCTAGCTGTTAGAAAAAAACAACCCCTCCTTAAGATTACTGGTTCTAACACAGTAAAGTAGGGAAGAAAGAATGAGGAGAGACCAGTGAAGGATAACATAGTTGATGCGACCTGTAAACGGACTAGTCTAAACAAGACAGAAAGCTCATTTCAACTAGCCTGTGCTGAAGCCCGTTGGCCTTTGCTTCCCTTGTATCCAGCACAGCAAAGGCACACAGTGTGTCTTTGGGGGCCAGGTGACAATTTGGAAGAGCCATTCTCATTTGGAAGAGTAAGTTCTGATAAAACGGGAGGTGGGTAGTGGAGACTGGTCTATGCCCGGGAGAATCAGCCTTATTACAACCACACTGTATATTTACCAAAGCCCTTTAAACAGCCGGTAATAGGGGGAACTCGCTCCCACAAAAGGCAGCCATCCAACAGCATCCTGGCTGAACAAGGTAACTTCTGACTTTGCAGCCTAGCGTGGCAGGATGGACAGGTGGGAATCTGGGTGAGAGTGCTAAGCCCCTGAGTCTGGCTAACGTGGTAACCAGAACTTGGAGCCTTATACAAACTGCAAAACAACTCACTGGACAAAGACTGCGTGCGAGGACCAGGACCGAAGGCAGGGGCTGGGCTCCCATTTAAAGGGCAAACTAGCTCTACAAACCTAGTCTGTGCAAGGCCTCGCTGGGGACCAGGGAGGTGAGAGGCCAGTGAGCAAGACTTTATTGTTTGTTTGCTTCCATTGTCAATGGAAGGGTTTTTGGTTTTTGTGTGAGGACAGGCATCCGCCAGCTGGGATTAGGAAGAAGGAAGAGCTGGCCTTAGAATCAGGTGCAGGGAGACCATCCCGGAGCTGCCATTCCTGGGGCTCTGGGGAGCCTTTCTCATCTCGCCACAGCAACTTTTACTGATAGACAGTAACAGGTTCAGGTGAGCAGAAGTTATTCCAGCTCCAAAACCAATATTCTGTTCAGTTTCATTAAAACGGAGGCATTTCCCTAGGGATGACCTCGTCCCTCATGTGCCTGTAAGGGGAAAGGGCTTAAGCTCCGCTGACACACTGAATTCCACCGCCAGCGAGCAGAGCTTCGACCCCAGCAGCCTGCCCACTGCGAAATGCTTCCCTCAATCACTCTGCAAGCGAATGCCCTCCAGTCCTGCTGAGCATCAGTATGAATCACCTGATGAAGGAATTTTCGTTATCTTTTATAAAACTCTCTGTTAGAGACACATTCCCCTTAGTGAATGTTGCTCCTATCAGAAATCCACCTTACCAAAGGATCCGCCTCAGGTTCTTCTCTGAATTCAGAGCCCCAAAAAGAAAATCACATTCCCCTGAAACATGATGTGTCCGCCTTTTTACCTATTGTATTTCCTTTTCTCGTTGGCAGCTCAGATACTCTCGTCCTACTTCATTAGGAACGAAGTGGGGAATGTAAGTAAACCAGTAAACAGCTCCCCCGCTTCTGTGGCTTACTTCATCGGTGCCAGCTTCCCCTTCTCCCAGACCACAGATCCTGAGCAGCTGACCCTGTATCCTATTCAGTAACATTGCTTCTCTAGCATTTGTGCAGGGGGAGGCACACAGTCCCCAATAAGTGCTTGTTCACTGGATGGATTTAATTTTTTAAAACATGTTTTTCTTGATTTTAGAGAGAGGAAGAGAGAACTGTCAATCAGCTGCCTCCTGCACGCCCCCTACGGGGGATCAAGCCTGCACCCGGGCATGTGCCCTGACGGGAATCTAACTGGTGACCTCTCAGTGCACGGGACTACACTCAACCAACTGAGCCACACCAGCCAGGGCAAGGATGGATTTAATTTAGTTGATGCTAAAACATAACCATCTAATCTGGTTCAGTTAGGTCAGTGCTCGGCAAACTCATTAGTCAACAGAGCCAAATATCAACAGTACAGCGATTGAAATTTCTTTTGAGAGCCAAATTTTTTAAACTTAAACTTCTTCTAACACCACTTCTTCAAAATAGACTCACCCAGGCCGTGGTATTTTGTGGAAGAGCCACACTCAAGGGGCCAAAGAGCCGCAAGTGGTTCGCGAGCCGCGGTTTGCTGACCACTGAGTTAGGTGACCAGCTCTCTCTTTGTTATAACAATGTCTGAAAAGGTTTTATTGACAAGGGAACACAAAACTCTTAAAATTGGTTTGGTTATAAAGGAACAAAATGGGTTTTTCTTTTTCCTTCTTTTTAAAGCCAGGATTATAATAAATGCAATGGGAAGACGTTTCAATATTAAAACTAAAAGACAAGACTGAATAACTCAACCTCCTTTGCTTCTATCTCAAAAGAAAAGTAATCTTCCGACTGGAAAAAACAGATGAAGCAAGATAAAGATGAAACTAAAACCCATGACAAGTAAAGGGATTAAAAGAGAAGGCATCCTGACACTGCGAGTAAGCTAAAACTTTTAGGCCCCCAAAAACTTCTTAAAATACTAAAGAAATGTGTACGTAAATATGATATCTGAGCTACTGTATCTCAGAAATCACAGTAAATATCACTGTCATAAGACTAGAGATGAGACAATGTCTTGGTTTTCAAAAGAAAGGAGTTTCAGATATGAGACCAGTAATCTGCACACACCTACCGATTATTAAATAAAGTAGGATCCCAGCCAAGACTCCAATTCTCATTAGCAAGCACCGGTTCTCCAAGCCCGAGGAACATAAAATGCCCCAAACCACCTCCTTTTCACTTGTGACCCAGCCACTGGACTGGGCACCAGGCCCCCAATTCCATCATCTTCCAGAAACAAGAGCCTCTATGGAGGAGCCATGAACCCCACATCTGGTCTCATCACCCCAAGCTGGTGGGAGGTGCACCGGGCCTCCCATTGAGCAGCAGCCCCCGAGTCTACCACCTGCACTGCAGAACCAGGGGCCCCGGGTTCACGTCTTTCTTCAGTGACTCTATTAAAACACAGCGTGCGGTGGCAGCACCTGAAGGCACTATCGGATTTCTCCCTAACAGGGTGGCAGTGCTGTGAAATGAGCGCCAAGGCAGCACGCCCGGGCCCCGGGCCCTGGGCAGCGGGGAGAGGCCAGGAGGTTTTGTTCCGAGTGCAGACGGGGGCCCATCTCACCTGAGTGCCTGCGTGTGGCAGCTTGATGTTCTCGGTGGCAGCAGTTACATCAATGGAGGCCCGCACGAGAATGTCCAGGTAGTTCATTTTAGAGTACTCCTGTGTGGAGACAAAGTTAGCGAATGCGTTAGGGAAGTGAAAAATGTCCTAGGAGGTGGCAGATGGCGTCCGGAGACAGCCTCCCAGCGGCCACACCTCTAGAAACGTGCTGTTCCACAACCTGGAGCGCAGAAGCACCGAGGCCTTGCTGTCCAGCCCCCGCAGCGGGCACCTGATGTTCACACAGTTCACGTTGACGCTGCAGTTCTGGGAGGAGAGGAAGGCAGAGGTTAGAACGCAAGGGCTCGGGGGAGACCTTCCCCCTATCCTCCGTCAGATCGCAGCTCTTGAGAAATACTTACAAGGGTCTGGTATTTTCTTTCAGCAAATAATGAAAATTTCCTGCTATCGTCAATCTGTTTTTCAGCAATTTCCCGTTTCCTTCTGGAGTTGTGCGACGACTCCTGAAAGGAATTATATCCCAAATCATTCCACTTAACATACTTCTCTGTCATGATTTGCAACCTCCTGAGTACTCCCTCCCAAGTGATGCCAAATTCGCGGAGTCCACAGTATTTGCCCTTCTCCTGTCACCAAAGGTGCAGAGACAATTTAAGTGTAAAAATCTACAGGTGTTATTACCTCACTTCAAGTTTACTGATTTGGGTAGTTAATTCCCACTCTGACCTTAAAACCCAGGGAGAGAAAGAGGCTTTCTTTGTTCCGTCTCCCCACCGAACTGTGAGCATCCTAAGATAGGGGTCAAATCTCATTCCTGTATCCCTACCACCAGGTGGGTACCTAACACAGGGTGAAAAGTCAGCACATCTTGAATGAGAATAAACAGAAAGAAGCAAAAAGAACTAGCATGTGACTTTGTCAACGCAGAGTACTGAAAACTAAGCCTTGTAGGAAGTTTAAAATTGCCCTTTCCTTACAATAAGGATTAGGAATCATGGATCATCTTATTTCTCAAAGTCAATGAATAAAGGATCATTTTATAAGCCACCAACTATGAACACCGATCACACCCAGTCACCGTAGAATTTAAGGTAGAAGAAACAGACATTCACTAACAAAGTAAATCTTCACCACACTGAGGTGTAAGTGATAAACCAGGTACACGAGTGTGGAGCAGGAGAGAAAAGAGCTACATGTGACGGCTCTGAAAGCAAGCAAGAGCTGGATGTTGAATCTGCCTCTTAAAGGCTGAGAGACTGAGAAAGTTATTGTTCTCTCTGAGTTTCCATCTCCTCACCCATGAAATGAAGGAAAGAAAGCTGTTCTCACAGGACTAGCAAGAGACGAAATGAGAAAGTGCAAACAAAATGTTTAGCACAGTGCCCAAGATTCAATAAGCACTCAATACATATTGACTGTTTTAAGAAACAAGAATGAAAGGCTTTTGCAGTCACTTGCTAAGGTGCCAATATCTTTTGGAATGAGTTTTATTCTACCAGGAGTTAACACTGGCTGCCCCCCCGCCCCCGCAACCCTCCCACCCACCCCGCCTGTCCCAGTCCTCCTTATATGTTCATGCTAGGTCATAAAACTTCAGAAAATGCCAGTTGCCTCAACAAAAGCAGTGAATGACCCTGACTTAGGAACCATAATGGTCTCCTATCCACAGAAATCCTCAGCTTGGCCTGGTTACACAACTATCAGAGAGAAACTGAGATGCCAAAGGAAGAGTCGACACGCCGGCACATCACACCAGCACATGGGTTTTCTCAGCAAAGTAGTGGGTTTCCCCTCAGAAGTCAGCGTCTCCCTTCTCATCTATGGAGATATGAGCTAAACCCACCAACATACCTTTAAGTTCAGAAGGTTTATTTCACTCCGAGGCTCACAAGCTATCTTTTCCAATCCTTTGGATTCTACTTTCACCAAATAAAGCAACCATTTGCCGTTGCTGATTTCTTTCGGCCACTGGATGTTCAAGGTTGCTGTGCCCAGGTTTTTAAGAGGCTTGCCCAAGTTAATAACCTGTTAGGAAACAATGCGTGTTATCTCCGTGCAACTGTTGTGACATAGAATTAAGTAGCAGCTATTTCCAAGAGAAAACAAACAGAATACTTGGCATAATCACACAATAAAAGCAAAGGCTTCAAAATTAGACTATAGATAGGGTATTCAAAATAGAGATTTGTGCTTAAAAGATTCTAGTCCAGGGGTGGGCAAACTTTTTGACTCGAGGGCCACAATGGGTTCTTAAACTGGACCAGAGGGCCGGAACAAAAGCATGGATGGAGTGTTTGTGTGAACTAATATAAATTCAAAGTGAAGGAGCGGAGGGGAGAGCAAGAGAACCCTCCGCTCTTTCGGCTCCGCGGGCCGGATAGAACAGCCGAACGGGCCGGATCTGGCCCGCGGGCCATAGTTTGCCCACAGCTGTATCTAGTCACTAAAAATCGAAAAAAAAAAAAGAAAAAAAAAGGTCAAAGAGAAATGATGGTTCATTCAATCCAGGAACAGCTGCAGTATGCAACACGTTATTGGGTACAAATACACCCTGCTTTCCACGTGTCCGGGGACAGTCACGTGTGACTGGCTCTGTAACCACCCTGTTTGGCAGGTGACAAGGTCCGTGCCGTGGCAGTGCACCAACCACCTGCTTCTGGGAAACCCCACCTACTGAAAAAATGAAGCTGCCGCTGTCCTGGACCACCCTCGGGAGGCGTGGGATAGCATCTGGGACTGAGTAAAACTCTGATGGCAGCCACAAATCTATGAGGCCACGCTGCAGGCGGAGCCACTTCCTGCAGCAGAAGCTAGAATAGGGACAAGCCCTCTCCTCTGCCTGTGTGGGGGACGAGCCCTCCCCACTGCCTGTGTGAGGGATGAGCCCTTTCCTCTGCCTGTGTGGGGGATGAGCCCTCCCCTCTGCCTGTGTGGGGGACGAGCCCTCCCCACTGCCTGTGTGAGGGATGAGCCCTCTGCCTGTGTGGGGGACGAGCCCTCTGCCTGTGTGGGGGATGAGCCCTCCCCTCTGCCTGTGTGGGGATGAGCCCTCCCCTCTGCCTGTGTGGGGGATGAGCCCTCCCCTCTGCCTGTGTGGGGGATGAGCCCTCCCCTCTGCCTGTGTGGGAGATGAGCCCTCCCCTCTGCCTGTGTGGGGGATGAGCCCTCCCCTCTGCCTGTGTGGGAGATGAGCCCTCCCCTCTGCCTGTGTGGGGGATGAGCCCTCCCCTCTGCCTGTGTGGGGGATGAGCCCTCTGCCTGTGTGGGGGATGAGCCCTCTGCCTGTGTGGGGGATGAGCCCTCTGCCTGTGTGGGGGATGAGCCCTCCCCTCTGCCTGTGTGGGGGATGAGCCCTCTGCCTGTGTGGGGGATGAGCCCTCTGCCTGTGTGGGGGATGAGCCCTCCCCTCTGCCTGTGTGGGGGATGAGCCCTCCCCTCTGCCTGTGTGGGGGATGAGCCCTCCCCTCTGCCTGTGTGGGGGATGAGCCCTCCCCTCTGCCTGTGTGGGGGATGAGCCCTCCCCTCTGCCTGTGTGGGGGATGAGCCCTCTGCCTGTGTGGGGGATGAGCCCTCTGCCTGTGTGGGGGATGAGCCCTCTCCTCTGCCTGTGTGGGGGATGAGCCCTCTGCCTGTGTGGGGGATGAGCCCTCTGCCTGTGTGGGGGATGAGCCCTCTCCTCTGCCTGTGTGGGGGATGAGCCCTCTGCCTGTGTGGGGGATGAGCCCTCCCCTCTGCCTGTGTGGGGATGAGTCCTCTGCCTGTGTGGGGGATGAGCCCTCTGCCTGTGTGGGGGATGAGCCCTCCCCTCTGCCTGTGTGGGAGATGAGCCCTCCCCTCTGCCTGTGTGGGAGATGAGCCCTCCCCTCTGCCTGTGTGGGGGATGAGCCTCTCCTCTGCCTGTGTGGGGGATGAGCCCTCCCCTCTGCCTGTGTGGGGATGAGTCCTCTGCCTGTGTGGGGGATGAGCCCTCTGCCTGTGTGGGGGATGAGCCCTCTGCCTGTGTGGGGGATGAGCCCTCCCCTCTGCCTGTGTGGGGGATGAGCCCTCCCCTCTGCCTGTGTGGGGGACGAGCCCTCCCCTCTGCCTGTGTGGGAGATGAGCCCTCCCCTCTGCCTGTGTGGGGGATGAGCCCTCCCCTCTGCCTGTGTGGGAGATGAGCCCTCCCCTCTGCCTGTGTGGGGGATGAGCCCTCCCCTCTGCCTGTGTGGGGATGAGTCCTCTGCCTGTGTGGGGGATGAGCCCTCTGCCTGTGTGGGGGATGAGCCCTCCCCTCTGCCTGTGTGGGAGATGAGCCCTCCCCTCTGCCTGTGTGGGAGATGAGCCCTCCCCTCTGCCTGTGTGGGGGATGAGCCTCTCCTCTGCCTGTGTGGGGGATGAGCCCTCCCCTCTGCCTGTGTGGGGGATGAGCCCTCTCCTCTGCCTGTGTGGGGGATGAGCCCTCTGCCTGTGTGGGGGATGAGCCCTCTGCCTGTGTGGGGGATGAGCCCTCCCCTCTGCCTGTGTGGGGGATGAGCCCTCCCCTCTGCCTGTGTGGGGGATGAGCCCTCCCCTCTGCCTGTGTGGGGGATGAGCCCTCCCCTCTGCCTGTGTGGGGGATGAGCCCTCCCCTCTGCCTGTGTGGGGGATGAGCCCTCCCCTCTGCCTGTGTGGGAGATGAGCCCTCTCCTCTGTCTGTGTGGGGGATGAGCCCTCCCCTCTGCCTGTGTGGGGGATGAGCCCTCTGCCTGTGTGGGGGATGAGCCCTCCCCTCTGCCTGTGTGGGGGATGAGCCCTCTGCCTGTGTGGGGGATGAGCCCTCTGCCTGTGTGGGGGATGAGCCCTCTGCCTGTGTGGGGGATGAGCCCTCTCCTCTGCCTGTGTGGGGGATGAGCCCTCCCCTCTGCCTGTGTGGGGATGAGTCCTCTGCCTGTGTGGGGGATGAGCCCTCCCCTCTGCCTGTGTGGGGGATGAGCCCTCCCCTCTGTCTGTGTGGGGGATGAGCCCTCTCCTCTGCCTGTGTGGGGGATGAGCCCTCCCCTCTGTCTGTGTGGGGGATGAGCCCTCTGCCTGTGTGGGGGATGAGCCCTCCCCTCTGCCTGTGTGGGGGATGAGCCCTCCCCTCTGCCTGTGTGGGGGATGAGCCCTCCCCTCTGCCTGTGTGGGGGATGAGCCCTCCCCTCTGCCTGTGTGGGGGATGAGCCTCTCCTCTGCCTGTGTGGGGGATGAGCCCTCCCCTCTGCCTGTGTGGGGGATGAGCCCTCCCCTCTGCCTGTGTGGGGGATGAGTCCTCTGCCTGTGTGGGGGATGAGCCCTCTGCCTGTGTGGGGGATGAGCCCTCCCCTCTGCCTGTGTGGGGGATGAGCCCTCCCCTCTGCCTGTGTGGGGATGAGCCCTCCCCTCTGCCTGTGTGGGGGATGAGCCTCTCCTCTGCCTGTGTGGGGGATGAGCCCTCCCCTCTGCCTGTGTGGGGGATGAGCCCTCCCCTCTGCCTGTGTGGGGGATGAGCCTCTCCTCTGCCTGTGTGGGGGATGAGCCCTCCCCTCTGTCTGTGTGGGGGATGAGCCCTCCCCTCTGCCTGTGTGGGAGATGAGCCCTCCCCTCTGCCTGTGTGGGAGATGAGCCCTCCCCTCTGCCTGTGTGGGAGATGAGCCCTCCCCTCTGCCTGTGTGGGGGATGAGCCTCTCCTCTGCCTGTGTGGGGGATGAGCCCTCTCCTCTGCCTGTGTGGGGGATGAGCCCTCCCCTCTGCCTGTGTGGGGGATGAGCCCTCCCCTCTGCCTGTGTGGGGGATGAGCCCTCCCCTCTGCCTGTGTGGGGGATGAGCCCTCTCCTCTGCCTGTGTGGGGGATGAGCCCTCTGCCTGTGTGGGGGATGAGCCCTCCCCTCTGCCTGTGTGGGGGATGAGCCCTCTGCCTGTGTGGGGGATGAGCCCTCTGCCTGTGTGGGGGATGAGCCCTCCCCTCTGCCTGTGTGGGGGATGAGCCCTCCCCTCTGCCTGTGTGGGGATGAGCCCTCCCCTCTGCCTGTGTGGGGGATGAGCCCTCCCCTCTGCCTGTGTGGGGGATGAGCCCTCTGCCTGTGTGGGGGATGAGCCCTCTGCCTGTGTGGGGGATGAGCCCTCTCCTCTGCCTGTGTGGGGGATGAGCCCTCCCCTCTGCCTGTGTGGGGGATGAGCCCTCTCCTCTGCCTGTGTGGGGGATGAGCCCTCTGCCTGTGTGGGGGATGAGCCCTCTGCCTGTGTGGGGGATGAGCCCTCCCCTCTGCCTGTGTGGGGGATGAGCCCTCTGCCTGTGTGGGGGATGAGCCCTCTGCCTGTGTGGGGGATGAGCCCTCTGCCTGTGTGGGGGATGAGCCCTCTGCCTGTGTGGGGGATGAGCCCTCCCCTCTGCCTGTGTGGGGGATGAGCCCTCCCCTCTGCCTGTGTGGGGGATGAGCCCTCTGCCTGTGTGGGGGATGAGCCCTCCCCTCTGCCTGTGTGGGGATGAGCCCTCCCCTCTGCCTGTGTGGGGGATGAGCCCTCTGCCTGTGTGGGGGATGAGCCCTCCCCTCTGCCTGTGTGGGGGATGAGCCCTCTGCCTGTGTGGGGGATGAGCCCTCTGCCTGTGTGGGGGATGAGCCCTCCCCTCTGCCTGTGTGGGGGATGAGCCCTCTGCCTGTGTGGGGAATGAGCCCTCCCCTCTGCCTGTGTGGGGGATGAGCCCTCTCCTCTGCCTGTGTGGGGGATGAGCCCTCTGCCTGTGTGGGGGATGAGCCCTCTGCCTGTGTGGGGGATGAGCCCTCTGCCTGTGTGGGGGATGAGCCCTCCCCTCTGCCTGTGTGGGGGATGAGTCCTCTCCTCTGCCTGTGTGGGGGATGAGCCCTCCCCTCTGCCTGTGTGGGGGATGAGTCCTCTCCTCTGCCTGTGTGGGGGATGAGCCCTCCCCTCTGCCTGTGTGGGGGATGAGCCCTCTGCCTGTGTGGGGGATGAGCCCTCCCCTCTGCCTGTGTGGGGGATGAGCCCTCTGCCTGTGTGGGGGATGAGCCCTCTGCCTGTGTGGGGGATGAGCCCTCTCCTCTGCCTGTGTGGGGGATGAGCCCTCTGCCTGTGTGGGGGATGAGCCCTCTGCCTGTGTGGGGGATGAGCCCTCTGCCTGTGTGGGGGATGAGCCCTCCCCTCTGCCTGTGTGGGGGATGAGCCCTCTGCCTGTGTGGGGGATGAGCCCTCCCCTCTGCCTGTGTGGGGGATGAGCCCTCTCCTCTGCCTGTTTGGGGGATGAGCCCTCTGCCTGTGTGGGGGATGAGCCCTCCCCTCTGCCTGTGTGGGGGATGAGCCCTCCCCTCTGCCTGTGTGGTGGATGAGCCCTCTCCTCTGCCTGTGTGGGGGATGAGCCCTCTGCCTGTGTGGGGGATGAGCCCTCTCCTCTGCCTGTGGGGGACGAGCCCTCTGCCTGTGTGGAGGACTGCTCTGGAACCCAGACCTCTCTCAGCCACACCTGCAGAGGCCTCACAGCCACCACCGCCTGTCACAGCCATGTCTGTCAGGCTGAGAGCCACACAGAGGAGAATTCAGCCTGGACTTGCTGGAGTCAGGCGTGAGCTCATTCCTGCCATTTCTGTCATTCACCTCAACAATGGTGTCTATACTTTCAGGAACATGATTTCAGCCACAAAGATCCGAAACCCGCATGTCTTATGCGCCAGCTCTGCACCGTGTGTTTATGTGCATCACCTGGGCTTCGAGCCACTGTGCGTGCTGAACTGGGCTTGGGAAAGGGGAGTGGGCATTAACCACAGCAGTAAGAGCTCGGGCCTTAAAACAGAGGAGGAATCACAGCACATTCTAAAGCCAAATATAAATCACTTGGCGATTTTCCTGTGTTTTACAGACAGACTGGGGGGAGGAGGGGTGCGGGAGGATCAAGTGTCCCTTTGTCTCAATACTACACAGACCTTCAAACTCTCTGATAAGAAACGCAAAGGGAACTGGATTCCGAACAAAGTCCTGTGTTGAATGACAGCTGTTGTTCTGTTCTGGAGGACAGGACTTTCCCTGTAAGCCAGTGTGTTATTTAATAGCTGAGCATTTATCAGGCTTATTTATTAATATGACTTATTAAAATTACATATTGGAGACCCTATTCAGCACGTGTTAGCTTCCGGTATCTGTAATAAAAGGACCGATGCTAGGACTCACCCTGAACTCATATTCTATCAAACTTCCCACTTCATCTTCAGATTTCATAGCTTGCTCACCAAGGACGGCCCCTCCAAAATACACCTGGGAAGGTTTGGCAACTCTGTTAAATTAAAAAACACCCGTTTTGGTGAGGATTGTAAGTGGTTCTTTCAAACACTGATTTGTTATGCTAAACACAAACACTTACCCAGAGACCGATAAAAGCAGTTCAATAACCACTTTTGCAGAAGCTGTAATTGGAGCCAAATTATCTTGATTGCTTGTTCTGAAAATGAAAAGGAAACAATAGGGTTTTATTTTAACAGTCAGTTTTCTCATTACAATTACACTTCTTTTATGAGGTAGATCAGAGCCAATCCACTGACTGGCTGTGTTTTCACGAAATAATTCTGAATGGAAAGGCTGAAGTGACTCTTACGTTTCCAACTTCAGATTAATATCCAGATCTGTGGTGTCAAAGGTGACCTCAGTTGTACTTAAAATCAAATAAAAAGTAACCTAAAAAATAAAAATAGCCATGAGCACGGGTCAAACATATCAACATTGTAATGGCATTTAAAACAGTAAAATTCAATATGGGAAGGCACCACCTACACTGGAATTTCTTTTAAAAGGATTTCCAAGCTCACAGTCCGCTTGTGAGCCGTTCTGGTTGGCAACACAACTCAGCTGTTTCTCCTACAACAGAAAAGCACACCAGATCACAACAGGCTCGCTTGTCACAACGTGGCTCCCCTCCCCGCTGGTCTCTAACTGCACGTACAGGGAAGGCCTTCAGCTCTCTGTACGCGGAGTATGTCAGCGTGTCCGGGAAAGTCGCAATGAGTTTAGCTTCGTGTGCATCATCGCCATCTCGGGTGGGGTTCCTTGGGTCGGAAGGGCTGTTTGTCACTGTTATTTCTAAAGCAATGTCCTTCTGGTCTTTCAGAACTAGTTCTGGAACACCCTTTTGACTATTAAAGAAGAGAAAAATGACAAGGTCCTCAGTATATGTTCAGTAAGGCCCCTTTTTAACAAAAGTCCCTGCAAAGCCAGAGTCGGATTGGCTGGCGCCACAGAGCAATTCTTACATCGGTAGGTAAGAAAACTTGTCCTGATTCCCTTCCCGGGTACAAAATTTGTATTCCAGTTTAAGGTTGCTGTTGCACACATTGTCGTCTCCACAGCCCTCTTTTAAGAAGTGCACCTGGAAGAAAACAAAATCATGGTCAGGAATGTCTGCCCTTTTGGGCTCACACAGGCGGGTGACTGGCTTTCTCCTCACGGTTCATTTCCGCGTGTGACAGTTACCAGGGCAGAAGTCAAGCTTCAGACATACTTAGGCATGCAGGCAATGCCCCCTTGGTCTAACAGAACTGTGTTTTAAGACTCTTTGAGCCCAGCCAATGTGGCTTGGTGGCTGAGCATCAGCCTACGAACCAGAGGTATGTTTGCTAGGTGCAGTGCTAATAGTGCTCGATAATCACCCTGATAAATAATTAGGAAACTGTCTCCTTGTCTGTTATGTTTAACATGACTACAGAGCTGGGGATGTACACAAGAAATATTAATGTGATAATCAACATGAAAAATATATGAAAATACACAAAAGTATAAGGAACTATGTTTGGTGACAATAAAAACTGACAATGCGGCCCTGGCCAGTTTTTCTCAGTGGTTAGAGCATCGGCCTGCAGACCAAAGGGTCTCAGGTTCGATTCCCAGTCAAGGGAATGTACCTCGGTTGCAGGTTAGACCCACAGCCCTTGTTGGGCGCATGCAGGAGACACGCAATCAATGTGTCTCTCTCACGTCAATGTTTCTCTCTCTCTCTCCCTCCCTCCCACTCTCTCTAGGAATTATCCTCGGGTGAGGATAAAAAAAAAAAAAAGAGACTGATGTCTAGCTTGAGGCATCCACTCCTACCCTAACACAGTGAGTACTCACTTCTAAAAAGCTTCATCAGTGGACCACCAGACCAGGTGCCTCAGAGTGGGCACTGTGGTACCGACGGGATTCTGACAGCAAGTGCATAATGCGCAATTAGGATGTTACAGCTCCCAGCCTAATCTTGCATCTCAACCAGCTTAAAACCTAGCAAACATACCCACCTCATAGGCATGCAGCGAGCCATATAATTTTTTCTCCTAAGATTGTAGAGTACACTCAGCACTAAATGACTATTTCACAGCTGCTACTTTTTTGGCTTGCTGAATTTTTATATTCCTTGATTTTAATGTTCATACTAACAACAGTTGTTTTTCTACATGTTAATGTTCTTACTGGCAAAATGCAATGTATTTTTCTTTCTTCATACAGCTGTAGGAGAAACTTGATGTGAGAATAAGAAGTTCTGCCAATTAGGGTCTCAATAAGTTGCAGTAGCCAAAAAAAAAAAAAAATTCTTTTAAAAAAAATATATTTTATTGATTTTTTAGAGAGGAAGGGAGAGGGATAGAGAGTCAGAAACATCGATGAGAGAGAAACATCGATCAGCTGCCTCCTGCACACCCCCACTGGGGATGTGCCCGCAACCAAGGCACATGCCCTTGACTGGAATCGAACCTGGGACCCTTCAGTCCACAGGCCGACGCTCCATCCACTGAGCCAAACCAGCCAAGGCCAAAAAAAAAAAAAAAATTCTTTTAAGAAAAATACTTTCTGGCTCCAAATTCTATTCTGTATGCCTCTACATTCATGGCTTATCAGAGAAACAGATCTTCAAACTTTGCAGATATTTTTAAAAGCTTATTTAATACAAAGAAATTACCTTTAAAGCACATCACTATTTCTTGTGCCTTTAAAGACATTTGATTTAACATAATAATATGGCAAAACAAGTCAGAAAGACTTACATCTGTATGGACTGTCTTGGGCTCGTTGGAATTCAGAATTGGAAAAACCTCTGGAAGTGAATTCACTCGCCGCCGAGTGTTCGGGTCTTGGATCTCCACTGAAGCAGTTATGGGGATGGGACGCAGCTTATCTCTGATATTTTCCTGAAAAGGATGCAGAGATACAGGTAAGCATGGGATAAATGCTACTGGGAAACCAAAACAATGCTTTATTTTGTACTGAATAATGGGTTTCTAGTATAAATTTCAAATCTATATATGCCACCATAAAACCCAACCCTTGTCCCCGTTAAAAAAACTGTTTTGACTGCCCGCCGGCCTCACCTGCAGCCAGAGCGTTTCCTCCATGCACGCCTTCTGCTTCTGCCTGTTCAGCGTTATCTCTTTAGTATACTTGGGCTCAGAACCTTGGTTTCGAAACTGAACTCTCGATGAGAGCCCGGATTTTCTTCTCTCCTTTTCAGCCTCAAGTGTGCCCACAATGGCTAGATAAAAGGGACAGAAATCATATGATCTTAAAGTGCATTCATGCACATTCAGCTATAAGTATGCTGAGCTCCTTTTAAAAATATTTTAATTCCTTTTAGAAGGACACTTTTCCCACTGCCATTGTTTCTCTTCGTATTTCTTGATAATGGACATTTTGATTGACTTACGGCGTTCAAGTCAAGCTGTCCTTTCCTGCCCATTGATGTTGACAAGTCTTAAAGTTAATTTTTCATGGAGCCACCAGGGGGAGCTCAATAATAAGTCAAAACCTCTGAGCAGTGTGTAAGAATCAGTTTCTGGCTGAATCTCAGCAGCTCAGGGCACTCAAGATAACAGAGAGGACCCAACACTCCCTAAGGGCCTCTCCCTTCCACAGGTCAGTGCTTAAATGATGTCCTAGCACTTTGATACTCAAAAAGGGATTAAGAAGTACAAAATGCCAGTTATAAAAACAGTCATGGGGATGTAAAGTACCACATAGAAAACATCCTATATAATAAAAGCCTAATATGTAAGTGTCCGGTCGTCCCATAGTCCGTTCAACCAATCAAAGTAAATGTTAATGATATGCTAAGGCCGTTCAACCACTCACTATGATGTGCACTGACCACCAAGGGGCAGACGCTCCCACCGGTAGGTTAGCTTGCTGCTGGGGTCTGGCTGATCGGGACTGAGCGAGATGGGCTGGACACGCCCTGGAGCCCTCCCGCAGTCCCTCCCCAGCTGGCCAACCTCCCATGTCCCTCCCCAGCCCCGATCGTGCACCAGTGGAGTCCCTCAGCTTGGCCTGTACCCTCACGCAATCTGGGACCCCTCGGGGGAGTCAGAGAGCCGGTTTTGGCCCAATCCCACAGACCAGGCCAGAGGACCCCACTGGTGCATGAATTCATGCACCGGACCTCTAGTAGTAAATGATACTGTAATAACTATGTATGGTGTCAGATGGGTACTGGACTTACTGGGGTGACCACTTGATATCCTATCCAATAAAAAGGGAATATGCTAATTGACCATCACGCCCTCACAAAGATGGTGGCGCCCACAGCCAAAAGGAGGGAATATGTTAATTGACTGCCACGCCCTCAAAGATGGTGGTGCCCAGTCCCCTCAGCCCCGCCGCGGCAGCAGGCTCGTGGCACAGCTGGGCCCAATTCCAGGCAGGTCCAGCCGCTCCACGCACCTGCCTCCAGAGTACCTCAGTCTCCTCAGCTTCCCCCCAGGCACCCAGGGCCGGCCCGAGGCACGGGCAAACCTCGGATGGTGGCTGCCCAGCTGCCCAGGGCTGCCCAAGGCTCAGGTAACCAGGGCCGGCCAAGGCTTGCGCTGCCAGCAGTGGCAGCAGCAGAGGTGTGATGGGGGCATCGCCTTTCCCTGATCGCCAGGTCACCTCCCGCCCCTGAGGGCTCCCGGACTGTGAGAGGGGGCAGGCCGGGCTGAGGGACCGCGCCCCCCCCCCCCCCACAGTGCATGAATTTCCATGCACCGGGCCTCTAGTGGTATATAAATGTCTAATAACTATGTTGTATGCCTGAAACGAGTATATTATATGCCAACTGTGACTGGAAAGGAAATTAATTTTTTAAAAAATTAAAAAGAGAAGAAAAACAATCCCCTTCAAAAGGGTCTCTAGACCAGCAGTGCAGCATCTCCTGAGGTCTGCTAGGGATGCAGACACAGGCCCCGGCCAGACCCACGAAGCCAGCTCTGCATCGTAACAGGACCACCAGGTGGTTCTTTACACACTAACGTTTAATAAGCACTGATAAAGGACAGGATCTAAAGAGAAATAATATATATATTAGGGACATAAAAGTCTTTTGACAATAGGATGAGACTTTTCAAGTTAAAAAAAAAAAGAATTAAAAGATAAAACTTGTTCCTTTTGGTGGCTCGAGGGCCTGTGTGTCAGCTAATCCAGCTTCCACAAGCCACGCTTCAGCCTGCAGAGCTCTAGAAGGCATAGCTGCTCTCGACTACCTAGACCAGCGGTCACCAACCGGTGGTCCGTGAGGTCCGAAAGGTTGGCCACCACTGAACTAGACTAATGGAGCTGAGGCCAGCCAGGACCTGGTAATCAAAGTCTCCATCCTTGACTTCAGAATGCATTCTTTGCCAGTTCTCTGGATACAGCTGCTCTTTCTTTATGGGAGAACCCTGAAGTTACTCACATTCATTAATCACTAACCATCAGAAGGGAAGAAACCACAGGGTGTATGGTGCCAGAGAAGGCAGCCCCAAGGGAAGAACATCTGCTCCAAAAAAAATGCAGCAAGTTGAATCAACGACCCTTGGTCTATCATTCAAGGTAGAGTTTGCCCTTTTGAGAGCATCTATGGTAATACCCTCCTCCTGCAGATGAAGAAATGGAGGCCCACAGAGGTGGGGCTAGTCCAGGGCTACACAGTGAGCGGCAGAGGCAGAGCCAACTTCTAAGCCTGTGTCACACACAACAAAAGACAACTGCTTGATTTTAAAGTTTCTTAAATATCCAGGTGCCCACTTGCCTCTAGACCTCTGCATGAGTCACTCTCTCTCTCTGCCAGCCCTGTTTCCTCCCCTCCCCCTGACTGCCCAAGAACCCTCCTCCTTCAGATCTCAGCATGGACATCACTTCCTCTGGGAGGCCTTCCCTGGTCCCCCGGGGGAGCTGACAGTATTCTACACTTAGCCCATTGCACTGTAACCACCTGACCACCTTCCCCGGCAGAGCTACGGACAGGGACCACCTGTCTGCTCACCACTGTACTGCCCGGCAAAGCATAATAACTGATACAAATACCATTTGTACAATAGATGAATGGAAACGGAGTGCCTAGCCCCACATCAACATACACACCGGTACACATCTGCCCACACAAGCACGCAATGGGACGTTATTCTTACGCTGAAATGACAGCGCTTCGGATGTGTTAGACCGAAATTCAGAAACACTGACAGTTTCAAAAGTAATTTCTGTGCCCATATAAAGAATTTTTAAATGTCATGGCTGCCAAATGGAATGTGTCTCCATTTTAGGCCCTCGGTAGCCTTGACACCATCCATTTATCAGTGACCTACTAACTTCACAGTGAACCAGACGAGGGCTCCCATGCTGAGTGCCCCCCGGCAGCAAGAGGAGGGGAGGGTGTGGGTGCATTAAAACCGCTTATCTACCCAAACCACTCCAACCTCCCCTAACCCTCCACACAGTTCACATCATCTTAAAATCCTTGCAGGCCACCTTGGCCGACCTTTTGAGGGGCAAGCCACGGAGAACACTCATTAAGGCCCAATTATAAACATTGTCCGTACAGAGCGCCACATCCGAGGGCTGCTGAGTTAAAACGGCCTGGCCCAACAATAAGCCTGCATTCTCAGACCGCAGATGTATTCCCTGACACGGCTCGGTGGAAGTTCTGTTTGGTTTGATTTAGAATTTCCCAATACTGTGGAAATACAGGCAACGAGAGCAGGTTTTCTCTAAATGTCCTCCGAGAGACGAGTTCTATCCGTAAGAGGCCCTCAATAAGCACTTGGTTAATGGAGTCGTTATATAATATGAAATTAATATTGATTTGGGGGGAGACAAGGAATGCCCTGATGAGATTTCACATCTATCATCGAAGGGACCGTGACCTGAGAAAATGACAGGCTGAGAGAATAGAAATGTTTCCCGTTCCTCTCCTGGCCTACTCAGAGAGTTCCCATTTCTCCCGGTCTCTCTCGTCCACTTCCCAACACAACATAAAGGGCCTGTGATCCGAGCAGGCAGGTGTGAAGTACTGCATTTGGGTAGAAATGACACAAGTGGTCCTGGAAAGACGACCAACAGTGCGAAGTCATCGAAGACGTTTTCTTGTCATTCGAAGCCGCACAAAGAATTGTTTCTCTGCTCAGTGAAATGCCAGCAGCATCAAAAGCAAAGCGAGAGGCCTCGCTCCGCCTGCGCACAAAGCCATGACCCGCCGGCACCGCGTGCCTTGGGCCCCGGTCCCAGGTCCCAGGGAGATGATCCAGCGGACACCCGGCACGTCGGGGAGACGCAGAAACCACCTGAGAGCTTGGCATCTCAGAAGATGAAGGCTAAGCAGCTTATAACAGCGTGGCCCAGGTGGAAGCAGACGTATCTGCCGAACACTGGGAGAGGAAAGGGGACATCTTTTAAACAGAGACAACAGTAATACTTGAGATAATAAGGAGAAATCTTATGCAAACTCATTATCTCGAGGTGGAGGAAAAGCAGGAAAACATGGAAAGAACAGGCACTACATGTCCCACTAGAAGCTTCCCATGGTGGCATGAATACCACAAAGCACAGCAGCCGAGACCCTGGCCAGACCCCGGAGGGAAAACACCCTCAATCTCTGCACTTCCTTTTGGGGAAGGATGTTCTGTAAATTTCCACACCCCCATCGGGAGCTGGAGCAGGTGGCTTACACCTGAAGAGGCATGGCTGCTCTAAGACATACCAGAGAAGCGCGTGATTGACCGTCACTCTGGTTGGAGTACGGTGAGCCCTGTCAGAATGTGGATTACAAAGGAAGGAGCAGAATGAGACCTTAGAAATGACAAACTGCTTTCACCACTTCGTCTCATCTGATCTCCACACAACGTTACATAGTAATTCCTATTAGAGGCATTTTTTTTTTTTTGAACGAATGGGAAAATAAAAACTCAAATGTGAAGGGACTTGCTAGGAGTTGTAGGGTCTGTCAGTATCAGAGCTGGAACCAGGAGCAGAGCCCAAGTCTCTGGACGGCCGAGGCCAGCCTTGGGGACACAGCCGAAGTGTTCCAACCCTGGTGGGAGGAGGCCGGGAGCAAAGAGCACAAACTGGCAATTCCTCTGCAGTACTGGGCGTCCGCAGTCACTCTTCCACAACCTCCACCCACCACCCACCACCTCGCAACCGCAAAACCAACTTTCCACACCGCCGTTCAAAGACAGAGATGGAGGAAACGGTTGTGGTAGCAAATGAATCCTTTTCCAAGACATTCTGCCCCAAACCATCTGCTCTGGAAAATTCAAATGGGGACCAAATGGTGAGTGTTTCCCTCGTGTGCGGCACCCTCCTGATTAAAGGGAAGACAGCAGGTAAGACTTGATTCCGTAAACAAGAATGCACGGGCCCATGTTGGCCATTGCAGTTTTATTTTTCTGTTCTTTATGCAGAACTTCCAACCTGGCAGACAGAAAACACGTCATTTTTAAGGGTACTAGGTACTTACATATTGAAGGATTGTAACCAGCGGGCTTGGCAGTATATTCAAAGCAGGCCTTAACCTTGAGGCTGTATAAAATTGAACACATACTTCTTAAAAGACGCATTATTGCAGCAGAAAAAAAACACATGTTCCACAGCTCTCGAATCCCCCCCACAGCTCACTGATGAGTAATTGTTACACATTCGCTTGGCAGACTCCTCTTCCCTCTGCCCATTTCTCAGTCTTCCCTGCAGCTCTTCAGGGCAACAGGTCAGCACAAAGCAGACGTGTGAATCCCAGGGGGTCTGTGGGAAACTCACCAGATCCCACTGGGCGCCCCGCAGGTGGTTTTCTGGCGGAGATCGATCCTGTTGGGTGTCACTGTGACGGTTTTCTGAATATTAATCACAGGCCGGGATCTGAAGACAAAGGAGTAGGAAGCAAGCTCAGCCTTGGCTCCCTTGAATGTAACATGAATTCATCCTATACACTGGCACTCAGCTGCCCGATACGCCTTAAAAACCACAGGGGAAAATGTTCCCACGTGTAATTTATTTCCTCTATGACTGAAGAAAGTAACTGTTAAATATAGTTTAAAACCCGATTCTATAATATTTACTTAAATTTTTAAAATAATTGAAAATTGTAAAAAGTTCTAGTTTTAATAGGTTTGTTTGTTTTTTCATTGGAAGAGTAATAGGTACAACATGTAAAAGTCCCAGAGTTTTCAAGCAAATAGTGTCTCTGTCCCCACCCAAGCTCCCAAGTAGCCTTGTATATTCTCTCTAACACGTCATAGTCTACGTGTTGGTTTAAAATAAAAAGACACACGATTATTTAAATGGGAAATTTCATGCTTTCTGTTGCTTTTCCCATTTATTAACATTTCGGGTCTTCTCGGGTCTGTTCACGTGAGTCTAGCCCCGGTTCCCACAGCTGGCGGGGCCGCACTGTGCTGAGGTGACAGCCTGGGTGTAACCAATTCCTAGTCGGTACCCATGTGTATCGTTTCCGGCTCTCAGCCCCGACAAACACCCTTGGCACATGAATCTCAGCACACATTTGAATTTATCTGTGCGACTCAGCAGAATGAGTCAAAGAATATGTATATTTTAATTATGAGTAATCTTGCCAAAATAGCCTTCACAAAGGTGACACCAACATACACCCCTATGAGCTGGGATGCTCACTATTAGGGGTTCTGCATGCACTTGAGTTTTAGTGACACAGGCGATCCTGAACCACAGGTCTCCATCTTACAAACATTCGCCCTTCCTTGTCCTCCCTGGAACCACCATCCCCAACCCCAAGTCCTTATCCTCCTGATGCCGCAACGGACTACAGCTTTTCTGCCCCACAATATCTCTGTAGGCAAACACTCGAGTCCCTTAACCTCTACCCTCTACCTCACCCCAACCTCACAAACACTCAGGACGCTGGCATCCCACACCAGGTCTTCTATCCCCCTTATATATTCACCTCTTCTCCCACAGCCAAGGGGTCAGTGCTGGCCTGTGACCTGACCTCTGCCACAGGCACAGTCCTGCAAGTGTGCAGTGGCTGGGGGTGCAAGTGGGATGGGGAGATACCTCTCACCTCTGTCTCTCTCCAGCCAGAACTTAGAGCGGGTTCCAGGGTTTCATTACCACACAGATTCCGTTAGACTGACTAGTGGGCTTGTGGTGAACCCGGCCATCCTGGAGAAGTATTCTGATAGGAAAATGCATTCCAATTCCAAAAAACTAGGTTGAGCTTCTGGAATCAATCTATCAGTAGGCCAGAGAGGGCACGAGTACACTCTCGGGGAAGATGGGAGCCAATGAAAGGCCAATGCTGCCCACAGTCTGTGTCTTCCTTTCTTCCTATTGTTATTGTACATCGCGGCAACTAGAGACACTCCAAGTTTTGAGAGCATATTTAAAAGGCAAAAATTCACAGATCTTTTAAAACCAGTTGTGATAGATGTTAAAGTGTTTTGAATATCATAGCATTAAGGCTTAAGTGTAGCATAAATTTCAAAAGAAAATATTTTAACACATTTTGGGCAAACTCTATTTTTACTTGTATTTTTAAACACACAACATCCACATGCAATTCTGAGTATACATTATATATAAATCATTAAAATTTTGCCTTTTAACACATAAAACAAATCTTTTTGACCCAGCTATCTTGTATTTAACTGGCATCTATTTATTAGCTACCCTGAAGTTCTAAAATGATTTAATGGGAAAAATGCCCAGGGAAATAGTTGGGAGGATCTAGGTGCTATGCCCTGTTCCCACAGGATCCAGCTTTAAAAGCTCAGGCAAGTCCTGGGCCTCCATTGCTTTGTGTGTAAAATAAGGGAGTTGGTTTTCCTTTCATTATCAAATGATTTTGAAATTTACTTTCCTACTATCTAAGAGGAAAAAAGAAACAAGTTTACAGGATTCACCACCAGTTTATGAGGACAGGAAAAGTAAGGGTGTTAAAACATCAATGACAGACAGAAGCAAGTATTTAACTAAAGACAGGTTATCTGCTGGGAAAGACTTGGTAACAAAATTTTGGTACAGGAAGTCAAGTCTTCTGGATACCTGAGGGCTAGACCTCAAACTAGAACTAGAAGTTCGAATTGCTTTTCGATGGAAACTTTGCTGAAATAGTTGAATGTTATAGCCTCTTCTACCTTTTAAAAATGTTGACTATTGTATGGTTAATATCCATATGAACAGAGAGAAAAGGGTATAAAAGTAGAGTTAGAGAACCACCAGATAAAACACGGGGTGGATGCTTGAACCTGAGAGGACACAAAGTACCTCCCACTCCCCACTGTGACAGCTGGGAAGGTCAAGTGTCCAGGACTGATGTATATTACCATGAACACAAACCACAACTGAGAACTTTTCCCCTGAATTCTTTCTCTTCCCAATCACATACACATGTTCATTTAGTCACCAGTTCTAACCTATCTTTTTCTCAGTGAGTTCAAAATTAGCAAGATTTTACAAAATAGGTTTTTATCACATTGTTACACGACTTGCAAAAGGAAAATCTTCAAAATTCATACCAGCTTTTGTCTTTTGAAGTATAGGCATTACAAATTTCAATTCAAAAGGTCAAAATTTTAATGTAACCCAAGTATTGAACATGCTTTTAACACACCTGAAAATAGTTACTGAATCTGACAGGGAGCCAACAGCAACATCAGGGTAGGAATTCCTATCAAGGTCCATATTTCCAGCAATTGAATATCCAAAAAAAGGTGAATTACCCTCGAGAACCTAAAAAGAACAGGTCATCAGAATGGACATGGGGCCACCAAAATGAGCTTCTTACCACCCCATGCTTTGAAAAAGACACACAAGTTTAAGAGAAAGAACTGAAGTTTAAGAGTTCACTTATAAATAAATTATACTCAATTATAAATAAATCAGAAATAAGCACACACACAATGCATAAAAATCACCTGATTTACACTGTATCTCAAAGAATAAAAGAGCCAATTTTTTATGAACTTGTTTACTGTATTAAGTCAATCAGGGTATTTCAAACCAAACCTTTCTAACTGCCCTCCAAATGTCTTATTTTTCTCAAAAGCAATTTTTAAAATTTGGGTGTCTGAATAATCCATGCAATAACAATCATCTCTTTGCCCAGTTTCATCTCTACTTAGTATGCTACTAAAGGAAATACATCACGTTTCCACCTACTTATGCTGTCAGTGTAGAATAGTCTCTTCCTTGGATTACTTTGATTTCTCACTTATCAAAGACATTTTACAATTAAAACAAGCAAGTCACTGCAGTTACCTGTACATCTATTTCCAACCTATGTTCAAATAATACATTTTTTAAAAGATAAAATTCATACTATTGTAGATTTGTAAGCTAAAATGTGATTAGCGGAAAATTCACTTAAACTTAAATATTCTATCATCAGGCAAAAAGTTCACACCCCCCATTATCTGGTTACCTGTGTTGGTTTGGTATTTATTCCACTCGCCGAGCCATGATAGATAAAAACCTTGCCGTTACCATCATAGGGAGCTCCAACTGCAATATCTGTTGACAACATCACATTTTAACAAACATTACATTTTTAAAACATTTCAATACAATGTTTTAAGTAAGATGCCATAAACTCATCAAATCAAATAATCTATCTACAAATCATAATCATTTCATAATCTATTATTTTACCTGGGTAGCCATCTTGGTTAATATCGCCAATATTTTTGACGGCGATGCCAAACATAGAGTCTTTGGTTCCATTAAGACGAATTGGCTTGACATTTTTCCACCGGCCTTGCTGGTTCATGTAGACATACACTGCACCTCCAACTTCTCCATCTCTATCAAAATACTGTGGGGCTCCAATAACAATATCCTGCCACCTAAAAGCATAAGGAAGGGAAGAACTGTGAACCATCAGCTCAACAGCGAGCTTGGGGAGAATACCACCAGCCCAGGTACTAAGGACACAAAGAGGTATGATATGATAGAAAGGGCACCAACTCTGGAATTAATATCTCATCAATTAAAATGGTTTTTAAAACCAAAGAAAAATTATGGAGGGTAAGAACTTGAAGCCAGTTCTCCAAGTTAGATCTAAGTACAGAGACTCCCAGTAAAGATTCCACTCCCCTCCTCCTTCCACTCCAGACCCAAACTGGCACCACCAGCCATAGATCTATGTACTGAGTTTGTCTCCAATCCCTACTTTCAACAGGACATTCTAGATGCTCCAACAGCCCCTTAAGAAACCAGAGAGAAGAACCATGTAGGTGTCCTTTTCCGAGTTAATTTTTCGCCCCAAATTTTAATTCTCACAGACCCATTCCCGAGACATGAGTAAAAACTAAAAACTGAAAAAGATGTAACAATCCTACATCCCGGGAAGGGTAATGATTGTCTACTGCCAAAATACAAGTGATAAAGGCATGAAAGAATGCTGAAAATTTGGCAGCAAAAATATTCTTTGAATCAACTAACCTGAAAGAAAGGATGGCTCTTCTCAAGACCTACAGAAGCCGAAGAAGCCACGATTTCTTTACAAATGCGAAATGACCTAACGTGCTCTCACCCATCTTTGTTGAGGTCCACCACTGCCACGTCGTAGCCAAAGGAAGAAGCCAGACCTTCTCCTTCAAATATGTGCTCGGGCAGAAGGTGTGCAGACTTCATGTCTCTTTTGAGCAAAACCACAGCTCCACTGTGATTGGCTCTCGGAGCACCAGATACAAAAGTGATGTCATCTTTAGAAACGATCCCTTTCCCTGAGTCCAAAGAAAAGCCTAGAAAAGCAAAATACAGCTCACATCAACTCTGTTTTAGAGGCATCGGATACTGGAAACTCCATCACCACTTGCTCCTTTTGCTTCCCACCCCTCTCCTTCGGACCCTCCCCACCAGCTATCACACTTAGGATATGAAGAGTCGCAGAGATATGACACAAGTACCAAGCAGCAGGCTATTTCACTGCTTTCTATGGAATATATTAAGACTTAAAGAAAAGAACCTGTGCTATTTAGCATCTGTCCAACTTGAATCATGAAGGATTCATTCATTGTAAGAATCAGTTTGAACCTTATTTTAATACTAGACCTGCGGTAAAAGGAGATCAAACCAGATACTAAATCATCATAGCAAACTGACATCAGATACACAGAGATACAACCTGATAGTATAATTGAGTGCATGTTGTGGGGTTCTGCTATAATAAATGATTAGTAATGTCCATACTCATCAATCCCCTTGGTAATCAGGCAAACACAAATGCCAACTTCAATACACCACAAGCAGCATTTCATTATTTTGAACCCACTTAGTTCTCAGACACAAACATGCAAACAAAACCATGATTGATGAGCCATAGCATTTGAGAACACATGTAAACAATAGAGGTGAGCAACGTATCATCTCTATCAATTTGTCAGGAGGGGGCGGAAAGCATTAGAACATCTCATCGTAAAGCGTCAGGTAGGACATCAGATTACAAATTCAAGATTTAATCGGGAGGCAAATATAAATGCCCATATCAAGACCATTCAAATTAAGCAAGTATTTCTACAGAGGCGAGGCAGAGTAGAGTAAGGCCACCCTTTTTTACTGGGTTTTACTTATGCAAAGTTTCACCACTACTGTTGCAGTTCTCAAACTGTGTGCAGTGAGTCGAGAAATAGGATGAGCCACCAGTTTAGAGCAGGGTGATCTAATCGAACCCAGCTCTGAAAACCATCTGGCGGCAGAGCCTCCCCCGCAGCATGCTTCTCGTGCGGGCTTCACTTGAAATGAAATAGAAAATAAAAAGATTTATGCTCTGTATGGATAAAAAAAAATGTTTTAAATGAGCATGACCAAGACAATTGATTTGTCATCTGGGAGATCACAAACCTAGGTAGCTATTCATCATCACGTCAGGGGACGTGTCGGGCTGCTCCCTGGGAGGCTGTGTTTTATAAACAAACTGATCGGGATCTGTGTAGGAAACGCTGGTCAAAAACAGCAGGCCTGTGCACGTGCGAGAAGTGGAAGAGATGGAAGAAAAAGCAATTATGCCGGGTAGGAGGCACCACGGCGACCACCGTGCTTGCTGGATGATGAGGCCACCGCAGCATCTGGCAAGCCACTCTCTCTGCCAGCTTCCAAAGCCTCAAGCAGATCATTTCATTCCTAAAACCCACTGATTTTCTTAAATGACAGATGCACAGACAGCATGGACAACTAAAATGTAACCGCACAAACTTGACTTTTTCCCCAGGCATCCACTTTTGAGGAAAGCCATTCTGAAAGCAACAAATGTGTCATACCCAAATGTCCTAATAGCAACTAAGCTTGTAAAATCCATGGGCCTCTATGCTAAAGACCAAAGCATTGGTTTCTTGCCTAGAGCCATGACAATTAAATGTTTCTCACCATAAACTTATCCTTGAATAAAGCATTTAAGAGAGGTTGTCTGTTAAAATATAATCAAATAAAGCATTGGTTTGTTGATAATATTTACCTTGAAAAACCATATTTAGTAACTGAGACTGAAAATTGCTTGGCCCTATGTCCTCTTCATGTCCTGCAAAGCCATTCACACACCCAGCAAGAGGGGCAATAATACTTATCTTACAATACTAGAAGCCCGATGCACGAAGATTTGTGCAAAAATGGGCTTTCCTTCCCCTGGCTGCTGGCACCGCCTTTGCTCTGGCCAGAGCAACCTTTCCACTCCGGCCCGGAGCCACCTTTCCACCTTCCCATGCTGCCCAGAGGCCCTGAGTGACTGGGATGGTGCGGAACGTCCAGCTGCTTGGCGCCTGTGTATGCAAATTAACCCACCATCTTGGTTGGGTTAATTTGCATACTCACTCCTAATTGGCTGGTGGGCGTCGCGAAGATACACTCAATTAGCATGTTATTCTTTTATTAGTGTAGAAGAAGATTGTTGAGAAGATCAAATGAGACCTGTAAAGCATTACATAGGTGCTTGACAAGTAGTTAAGTATAACTTTTCTCTTCCCTCTTCTGTGCCTTCACACCAAGTTTTTAATTTTTTATTTTAGGGGGGGAGGGAGTGTCTGAAAATTTTCATTAACAGTTCTGTTCGTACATACCTATATAATTAGAACTTATTTTTTAATGTTATTTTTCAATTAAGTTGACATTTAGAACAATTTCTTAAGAATGTATTTAACACATTATTTAGAATTATTCTTATATTTATTCCTATTTTTTTCTTTCCATTGTTCCAGGATTATCTTTGGCATATGGGTTCTTTTCTTTAAAAAAAAAAAAAATAGGTTACTATTTGGGTTTAGGAGATTTTTTACATTTTTTCCAAGAAATGCACAATAATTATTCTTTATGTCACTTCATACTAAGAATTAAAGCTTTTAAAAGCCTTTGTGTAATTACCATAATGCACATGAATAATTTAGGACCCCATTAGTAATGCAAACACGCCTTAGGAGTTAAGGAACGGGCACTTAGCCATAATCTGGGTGTCCCCACGCTACTTCAGCAAGTCCTGCTCAGCCTCGGCTGGGAGGCCCTGTGCCAACCCGCCAGGGCCCGGTGGCACGAGGCCCCAATCCAGAAGCAGGGCCAACCCCTGGAGAAAGGCAATCACAGCGGAAGGACCTGGGGGTCTTGACCTGCCACTTAAGAGTAACTTCATAAATGCGGCTCTTAGGAGCAGCTCTGGAGAGAGGCCCTGAAGGGAGAGGGGAGGCAGCTCAGCTCAGCTCACTGACATCCACGCGTTTATTCTCAGCTGCACGAACAGCCCTTTTCGGTTACAGAGGCCAACGTTGGCTCAGGAAACAGACGTCCATGCAGAGGACAGGCGATTTTAGGAGGAAGTAGGGTTCGTCCCCACTTGAGGGAGCCGAGGCCAGAAGGGAAGAATCCCAAGCCTCAGAACCACCAAGGCCTAAATCAAATCCCAGTCAGTGCAGCCGCAGGCCCCTGGCTCCACCTGATCTGTTCTCAGCCCAGAGGCCAAGGTCTCGGGAGAACAGTGTCCCCCAGAGGCCTCTGCAAAGGTAGGCGTGCCGTCTCCTCTCATTCCTACCTAAGTAACTGTTAGCAGGAACAGGAACTAGACTTTCATCATGGTCAGTCTCTCCACCAACTTCATAAGGCCCATCTTCAAAGATGTTCATGTCAAAAAAAGTGTTATTCTTTTGTTCTACACGAACAATCCCTAAAGGAATGAGATGGTAAAAAACAACAACAAAAAAGTGAAGATGAAGCAAAATAAAACAGGTGGATCCTAATAAAACATTTCTCATGTTATCACACTAAGTACAGCAAGAAAAGTTAGGAGAAAGAAAAGGCAGAAAAAAGAAATGACTTTTGAGGTTTTGAAATTAAAAAATCATGTTCATATAAATTTTTACGTCAAAGAAAGTTGTTCTAATAATAAAAAAAAAATGCCCCATGCATTCTCATGAATTATCTTTAAAATGCCATGAAAGTAGATGAAAATGAAAAGTTAGCTAAATCTACAGAAAACAATATTTTAAAAATGATATGAACCTGATGATACTTTACATTTTCTATAATCCAAAATTGTTACCTTCTTTACTATAGTGTAAAATGAAATTAATATTTTGATCTGTTCTTCACTTTAACCAATATTTCATTTTTTTAAATCCTTCATTAAAAAGATTTTCTACAAAAAACCCACTATGTGACTTTTTAAAAAGAGTAACCTTCTAAGTCAGGGTTAATAAAACAACAAGACATGTTTCCTGTAAATTAAAGCATACATAATTGCTGGGTGTTTTTATTGTTCTGTCTTATTATGTATGGCATCTGTTCTTCCTAAAATAAAACTACTTCTAAATTAAATGTGTTGTTTTGATTAGCTCGAAATAACCTAACAAATACCGTTATGGGAAAGATTCGATTGGGGGTAGTTTGGGGGGCAAAGGATACTCTGCCCAAGGTCACTGTGGATCACATACAGAGTAAGTGTTCTCAAGGGTTGTATCTAACAGGAATTTAAAAACTTGGAAGTTTTTTAATGGAAATGAAAAGTTTTCCTAAGTTTTTCCTGACTAACGAAAATGTTATAACATAAAATTTATTTTAATAACTTTCTTAAAATGTGGGCCATTCTTCTCCCTCCCCCTTCCCATGTCTCCTTTTACTACATCACAATAATTAAACAATACCATTAAACAACTTCTCTGCAAGTTATCTGAAATTATCATCTCAAAATTCCCTAATCTGCCATCTACCCTTCTAAGTCTATTAGCAAAAGACAGCCTTTTAAGATAGCATATAATGAAAGGAATGCCTATATTAAGACATTGTTATTTGTACATGACAGACTCAATTCTTACCAGTTTTCAGATCACTACCTTAAAATTAAGACTTTCAGCTTCATGAGAGGCATATATAAAACAGCAATACCACTAATGTTAAACTACTAGTGTTAATTATCATATACTTACAGAAAAAGTTAACTACTTGTATTAATGTAAATTGCTGGTGGAGAAAAAAAATCTCTTAAAACATATACTTGCACCATTGTTTGTTTTTGAAAGTCATATGATTCAGAGATTTTAATATCCTCCCCTACGTCTATAACTTACAAGCACATTGTAACACATTTTGTTTTAATTTAAAGTTTACCAAACCTTGGTGCATATCATAGAAATAATATAGTCTAATCTCTATTTCTATAAACACACGTCATACCTTTCCAGTTATAAGTTCCCGGGGCTCCAAATACAATGTAGTGAAAGTCTTTAGTAAAAGTGGCTGCTACACCTTGCTGGCAAGAACCAAACTTTTCATGGCCTCTCAGTCGGCCATCACAGAAACTCCAGTCTCCTCCATCCATCTCATCTTCAATCCTGAGGTTCTGACTCAGGACATAACACCTTCCAAAGATGTCTCGGGATTCCTGCTTTGTATTAACATGTTGTCTTTTCTCATATCGATGAGCACATGTCTGCAAACAGATGGAATAAAGTAGCCCACGCATGTCTACAAATCTTATGGTTTTCATTACAAATGGATACAACTGTCAATAATAAAAAGGATGTTAAATGTGCCCTCATCCTGGGATTGGATCCGAAACCAGTAAATCTTCCACCAAAGTGTCACTAAGAAGACCTTTATCCAGCCTATAGAAACCATAGGACTCCTGTCTTATTTTCACCCAAAGAATAATGTCCGATCTGAATACTGAATGCCAATCTGCAATGCACCGGTAATTTATTTATAAATGTAGCTGTCACATAAACAATGGAAACACCTTATTTCATTTTCTTAATTTAATTGGCTTCGTGGCTATATAAACCTTCACATCAGTATGTTTGTGAAAATAGCCTGTTGCAGAGGAGAGAAACCATGGGCATATTTTCACAGGAATCAGGCAAACATGGCCAAACCAGACATTTTCCTTTTACCCATACTACTCCCTTATAATCCTACATCCTAATTTATAACCTAAGCTCTGAGATAGTTTATCCTATAAGGCAGAGAGAACTACACTGCTGGGAGAGATGAAATCATCTCTACGGTTTTACAGGGTATTCAAAGCTGCACCCACACAATACAGGCTGAAAATACTTGACAACATCCAAGTCTATTTCCCATAATACCGCCCTCAATAGCAAAATTCAACGTCCAGTACATGCTCATTTTTTTCTCCAAATTCTATATACATTTGTTATAGCAATCGTATTTTGAAGGAGACACAGAAAGATCATCATACTCCGGCCCGGGGGTCACTTCCAAGGTCACCCAGCATAATCCATCTAACAGACCCTCTCATTTTCGCTACCACTTCTACTTGAAGAAGTTCAGAATAAATCATGGGAGTTTAAAAAATCTGACCTTCCTTTCCATGACCATTCCCATATTTTTTATACCTCACCTATAAAAGCTACATGGTTCCCGGGACAATGTCCAGCTTGCTTTGCTTTTTTTATTCTAAGACCATCTAGAGTTTGAGATACCCAATAGAATTTTGTTAATAAGTTCTTTGAATTGGAATGTTCTAAAGAAAAGCACTGCTGTGCTCACTGCGGTAAGCCGGGCACTCAGACACGGTGAAATGAACACGCTCCTCTACTCACCACCACTTTGCCGCCGGGACCCTGGCTCTGTACAGTGACCCCCATCCACTGATCTTCCTTGCTCTCCGAGGAAGGGTCGGCTGTGGAAAGCAGCACAGGTTACACAGTTAGGACTTCAACGTGACTGTCACAGGCAATGAACCAATAGATGAACAAAAACACAAGAAACTGTTTCTAAACAGCATTGACTCCAAGCATAACTACTTAGTAAATTCAGCTACTCAGTCCAGAAAAATTACTTCTCATCTTAATAAAACAGATGGGTGATTGCTGGTAAGGCTCTTGCATAAAATTCTTTACACAAAATACACAGGCTTACCAGGTGGCCCTTCGCCCTCTGACACCTAGTGTCCCCAGTACAGAGAGGTATTTGAAAATTTAAGACTTCCAGCTTCCAAAATCCAACTACCATCCAAACTAACAGAAAGTGTACGCTTCTCTACACACTCCCAAATCTGCTACATACAGCATGAGCTGTTCTTTTCTTTACTGGAGTCGGGAAGATAAGACCTCAGGTTTCTATTGTATTTTTCTATCGATGCCAAGAAAGAAAGGGGTATATTTCCTTTCACTCCTTCTGCCCCCCAAAAAGAAAGACACCGTAAATACCACCATGTGCTCATTTCAATATCAATTTGAACCTACTGTATGACCTTCTATACAAATTTTTGCCCTTCCTGCATGGCAGGCAACAATTTTCAATCTGGAATCGTTACAAAACTATGGAAACTAAACAACTTCAAGTAGACAGAAGGGAAATGCCAAAATGTTAAAAAAAAAGCGATTCTGTCTACATTACCAGTGGGTTTTCTTTTTTTAAAATATATTTTATTGATTTTTTACAGAGAGGAAGGGAGAGGGATAGAGAGTTAGAAACATCTATGAGAGAGAAACATCGATCAGCTGCCTCCTGCATACCCCCTACTGGGGACGTGCCCGCAACCAAGGTACATGCCCTGGACCGGAATCGAACCTGGGACACTTCAGTCCGCAGGCCAACCCTCTATCCACTGAGCCAAACTGGTTAGGGCACCAGTGGGTTTTCTTTATAGGTCGCTGCCATTTACAAGTTTCCCATAATTAACATGTATTATTTTCTAATCAGAAAAAAAGTCATTTCTAAAAGATGAAAAAGCAAGAGAAGAACATAAAAATAACACATGAATCTGCAAAACTACTCAGACCACGTATGTCAAATTAGGTTTGGTTGGAGCTTCTCAGTCGCTAATAATTGCTCTGCCCAAAATACAGTCCTCACAAAACAAGTCTCTACCTGAGACAGCAGGGCAAATTTTACCCATGTTGGTCAGCTCTCATTTCAGAGAGATCTGAAATTTAAAATCGGCTTTCTCCCAAATACTTAACAGCAAGTGAGAACTTTTGGCTGCTATGTACAAGACATGCACATTCAATTCTCTTTCCTGCTCTCAATTCAGCTTTTCAACAGCCTCCTGTAGAACTTGAACACGTCACTAGGTGGCAGCATCAATACACTGTATAAGGGCTAGGAGGAGCAGCAATACTCAATGGGACTTGGAAAATAGTAAATGTTTTCAGGGCAAACAAGGAACAGTTAAGGCTGATGCAATTAAAAGTGGCCCTCTCTCCAAGAATGCATGCTGGTCCCCCTTTCCTTCCTCATGGAAAGGGCAAGTGGGGTACCAAGGAGCTGGCTGGCCCAGGGAACACTGAGTGAGCACAGAACACACCATCGTTGTCAAATTCAATCCGTGTGCACGGGTCCCGAGAGGTGATGTCGCAGCTGTACAAGCCACCTGTCCGGTTGGCCCTCTGCAGCGGAAGGGCCACTGCCCGAGGGGCCCCCACCAGCAACCTGTGGACAAAACAGAGAATTGGAGCTGTGAGTTTAATACATCTCAGTGAGTCAGTACCGAGATATTGGGCTTGTTCTTTGTCAAGGAGCCCACCAAGTCTCTGCAGCTTCGGCAGGGAGGGGGAGCAAAGGTCGAGTCCTGTGACCACAGCACATACACATGCAACTCCTAACAAGTCAAGCACGAGGAGAGGGGCTGTTGAAACCAAACAAAAGATCCGTCCACCTCTCCCACCTCCCCTAGCAGCAGCAGCAGCAGCTCGCTCCCGAGTTCCATCTAAAAGACACTTTTCGGAGAACATGAGCCCTTCACCTACGCCCAGGACATCCTATGGAACTCAACAGACAAAACCAACAGCCTCACAATGGAAGGGGGGAAACGGCCACATTCAACATAACAAGTGACAGAAAAATGTCAATTTCTAACATGTACTGTGTCTTCCTGCAGTATTTGTCAAAGGTAATTTTTACTATGCCCTAGATTTCAGCTTCTGTATTGTTAAGTGAGTTAAACAAGAAAGCTATTAGACTGGCGGGGCTCTGATGTCACGGTGGCCTACGTGAGGGAAAAAAAAAAAAAATCTAAGCTTGTAAATGTCAAGGTTACCAAATCAAGCCTAAGGACAAACAATCACAAACAGCCAATGAGGCTTTAATCTATATTTGATCAAGCACTGTCCTTTCTTTGCTTCCTTGCTTTTCTGTATCAATCTTCCCCCCGCTCCTATTGGTGGAGCACTAACCTCTTCCATTTTGGCGATGTGAACCCATTTTTGCTCAAATAAGCTTGTAAACATTTTAATATGCACCAGTTTATTTTTTAACATTACTGATTTAGCACCTACCCTTTGCCCAAGAGAAAACTCAATGAATTCCTCTCTTTTGCACTTGTTGGCCTCTTTCCCCATCAGTTCTTACTAATCTTGGCAATCTTACCATCTCCGACAAACTCCTCCACTATCACCTGATCAGTATTGCACAAAGGATTCAGGGAGGGTCTGGGTGGTTCCGTGTATGTACTAGACATCATAATATTGCTTCTTTCTTCCCACCCGGGGTTCTTGCTATCTCCTGTAAGAGGGGCCCCTAACCCAAACACACAATCCTCAAAATCTCACTGTTTCACAGACAGGAGGGATCCTTGGAGACCCCACAACCTTTCTGCCGGGTTCCCTTTGCTAATGCTCTTTACTCACCAGCAGTTTTACAATCTTTGGGATCTGGCTGACTGGTGGGGACAAACGCTTCAAGAAAGAACACACACCTGACTAGACCGAGAGAAATGAGGCTGGAACTGAGGAAAAGAGCCGAGAAAACTAATATGAACAAACCACAAATTCCCCCACACAGAAAACAGGCCACTCCCGGCCTTCAAGAAATCCACAAACCTTAGATACAGAAGCAAAAAAAAAAAAAAAAAAAAAAATCAACCCACAAACCAAACAGTCCCCTACCACTTCTGCCTCTGCTGTGAACCCACTGAAGGATTTAATGAATTTTTATTTTAACCAATGCAATGCAGTGGGTGCAACAGTTAGAAAATGCACTCAGGAAAGAGGGGAACCAGGCTGTGCCAGTGAAGCAGGGTCTTACAGACTGAGTGAGGCTTGACTCACGTGGGAACATGTATCCCTAACACCATCGTTCCTCCCAGGCCCCTGCACGGTGGCCCAGTCAGCCGCCTCCTCCAATCCTCCCTACCCTTTGAAGGGACAAAACGAATCACACCAAAGTTCAGACCTGGAACTGAGTCTGAGCAGGACCGAGGCAGAGTCTTTGGTGCCTGGAACTTCTTAGCAAAGGCAAGGCCAAGAGCCACAGGGGTCTCCATTCATGTCCATGATCCCAGGAGCTCTGACAAAGAGCTGAGAGGTGAACTGGCCTGGACTGTGAGCAAACAAGCTCAATTACCTGGCAGATGTGAGGATGGAACCCTGTCCCAGGTCCTGGCAGGGATAAGCAAGTTGTGGGGGTCAGAATCACAGAGCCACGAGGTGTGAGCACTGGAAGCACAGAGAGCACATTCAGCCTCCGGCTATCCAGATGGAGAACGGGGAGACCTGTGGAAGGAGGGCGATTGCTCTGCCTTAAGATCTCACAACTAGTTGGGAGCCAAGACAAAAATGACTTTGGAGCAATGTTTTTTTCCTCCGTCCTTTTAAAAGGCTTCCTAGGAAATAGAACGCAGGACGTTTAGGCATTTACCACCCGCTGAAAGGGCAAACCCTACCCAGATGAAACACTGAAATAAGACCTGCACTGTATGCAAGACTCAATGCGGGAAGGCAGCGCCACAGCACGACTGCAGTGGGTGGGGTGAAGATCGGGGAAGAGATTTCCTGTAAAGGCAACCAACTCCGACCGGAAGGCTAGGAGCAGCCCAGAGTTCCAAGATTATTACTGTGTCTCCTCTGACCGACTCGTCTCCTCCTCATCCACGCCCAAGGAGGCTGGCAACCTACCTGGGGCAGGTATGGGGCCTGTTGTTTCCTGTGTACTGTACTTGCTCATTCCTTCGCTTATTCACTCCACAAACACTCAAGAGCCTCCTAGGACGAATAAGGACTCATCCCCTCCCCTTCCTGCCAAACTGTCCCTTGTGGAGCCAGATCCATAAGCTGGTCATTAAACCACAGGAAGGTAGAGGAAAGGCGAGGGCGGGCCAGAGTGCTGTGCGCAGCCAGAGGAGGGCGCCAAAGCCTGCCTGGGAGGAAGGTGTCACCCAGAGGTACGGGTGGCGCTGGAGGGGCCAGGTGAGGAGCATCGAGCCAGAGGGAAGGCTGAGAGGGAAGGAGCCAGAGGAATAGGAGTGATGAGATGGAGCCCGCAGAGCCCCACACTTCCGCTGCCTGTTGTGCCCTGCAGGAGACAGGTGTTTCCTTGCGTCGTGTTGTTTAAAAAGCTGCAGAGATTGTTCCATTTACAGAGCAGCACTTCCTCCAGCCCCTTTTCTCTTGGCTGCGTCCTAGGGTTTCTCCCTACTTGGTACACCGCCATCTTCCACTGAGTCCCTTACCCTTGTGGCTAAGGCGCCACCTGGGGTGGAAGAAGGCAGGGGTGCTCTGTGACCTCAGGCCCAGGCCCCAGCAGCCAGAGGAGGAAAAGCAGACGGTCATGGGGGAAGGGGGTGTCCCTGGGACCACACATACAGGAAAATCAGTAAAACAATGATGGGGGAGGGGTTACGTCAGATAAAATCAGAGTCATGGGAAAGGTAAGGAAGCACCTTATTGGGAGAACCCAGTCACCCCAACCAAACTCAACAACTGGCAATCCTCAAGGTGAAGCTAAAGCTGCCCTCTCTGGTTCAAGAAATAAGCAAACTCTTCATTCTGCTTAGAACCAGCCTTCATCACAGGAGGACACAGCCATTAGCTGAGGCTGCGTCTGGCAAGAACAAATCAAAAACAGAGCTGTGTCCAGTCAATGACACGGTCCCTGGTGCAACCCATCTACTTCCTACCCCAAGTCCTTCAGGACCCTGGTCTACGCTGTCCGGCACAAAGCCAGCTCCTGAGCCAGCAGGGAGGGCGCAGCTCCAGGAGGGACAGCCTGCATCTAGGGGACCCCCGGGCCACACCAAAACCCAGTTTCTGCTCAAACCCCAGCTTTCTTCCCTTTGCCCCCAATGCCCTTTGATGCTGGATTCAGAGTGAGCAGCGGGCATCTCTGGGCACCACCACAAGATACCCACAGCAGCTCCTGGCACCCAGGCAGCAGCTGCCGGCTGTTCAGCTCAGTTCTCTGAAGAAGCACGCAATAGCAGCTGCTCTTAGTACTGGCCCACCCAGTACGTATGGAGGAATTCAGAGCTACAGTAACAACCCACGTTCAGCGTGACAGGGACTCAGCGATATAAATTATGGCCTCCAACGGGAAGTAGTGGAAATGAACAGAACAGTGTCTAAGAAGCCTATTTCCATATCAGTCCAAAGGAAAACTGCATCAAGGAAGGATAAGAATTTGGGTTTGAATGAAGATAGTTTTAGATACCAAAGGAACAGGAAAAATTATTTCTGAAATTGCTTTCCACAGGGCAGTGGACAATGACCTCCACTATTTTAAAGCGGTACTGACATAAAAGCTGCCTGGGGATTCCAACATATTGAAAACCCACATTTAGAAGACAGAACAAGCCCTAGCTGGTTTGACTCAGTGGACAGAGCGTCAGCCAGCAGACTGAAGGGCCCTGGGTTCAATTCCAGTCAAGGGCACATACCTGGGTTGCGGGCTCGATCTCTGGCCCTGGTCAGGGCACATGCAGGAGGTAACCAGTCAATGTTTCTCACATCGGTGTTTCTCTCTCTCTGTCTCCCCCTTCCTTCCACTCTCTCTAAAACTCAATGGAAAGAATATCCTCGGGTGAGGATAAAAAAATAGAATACAGGACAAAACTGATGAGGAATAAAATTTGAAATAGTAAAATGCAATGTAGAAGGCTAACTACACAAGTGAGACTGTAACTGAGAATATTATATCAATTCAAGTCTTTGAGTCTAGATCAGAATTCTCGGCACAAAGATTCAGAATTCCCTATCATGCCAGTAGCCACAAGGTTATTTCAACAAACTTCTTCAAATACGCCACACTCCTGTTTCCTATAGTCAAGTTCTCACCCAATTAGCATACTTTTATATAACTACTTCAACCAGAAGTCTTAAATACCAGGGCACTTTCCAAACTCTGGGGACAATAGCAGCTTTGCTTCATTGTTTTTGGCAATAATTCATTTCCTCAAGGATTAAAGAGCCTGCCTCGAGACATGCAACTTTGTCTCAGGAAACATGAAATATTGCTTTATTAGAACAAGGACACTATTATTGCTTAATTTAAAACACAGCCTTCTTAGTTTGTCCAAATTAAGCCTTAAAAGATTAGAAGATGGCATTAACCATTTCAACTGTTACCTCTTCATTTAAACCCATCTTCAATGTAATTTTTTTTAATTTTTGTTAAAGTAAAAAATACAAATAAAAAAGAAAGAACTTACAATGGAAAGCAACTGATTCCAAATTCATCCCAATCCCCACTCTATGGGCAAAGTTTTTTTGTTTTTTTTGTTTAAATTTCTGAATTTATTTTTAACTCTAGATATTGTTTATACATTTATTTCTTGATATATCAGCTTTAAGCAGTACTTGTTGACCCCACAATATGAAAAGAACTTTAAACTACTTGCTGTTTTGTCTATGTTTAATAACTATATTACTTTAGTTGTTCTACTTGCTACCCTTTAAGTTTTAAATAATGTATGTTAACCTCTACTTTTCCCTTCATTAACTTCTAACACAACCTCTCCATTCCCCAGGCAGTGACATAACGCTATCAGCAATCTAACCCTTTCTCCCAAACTTTCCTCTTGGTTTCTCCAAGACCAATTGTCCATTAGCTATACTTTTACATTATTATCAGAGCCATTACCACTTACATTTTGTCATGTGACCACAATTCGGTCATCTGTTCTTTAACGCCAACAGGTAAATATTATTCAGTGCTGAACCAAACTGCACTGAAATGATCCTCTTATCTGAGACCAGTATCAGAAGCCCTTGACCTCAAAGGAAACCGTTCCGAGCATCAAGGTCAGACTAATCTTACATTCTATCAGTTGGTGTACTTCGCATCTGGACCATGACTTTTGCTCTTCGTGGCTTTCCCTTCTCATTGCCTTTCCTTCTCCTTACATCGTTTATTCTAGCCTCGGTCTTTCCTGCGCTCCCAGTCGTACCTGCATGGAACTGGGACCGCCTCTGTCCCAGTTTCCTTCTCAGAGCCCTTGCACTCCTGCACCACCCAGATTGCTCCTCTAGGCCTGCTGCACAGGGTCCTCCTGGGACTTCCCTCCCTGCCCTCCTGGCTTGACCTGCTTTGACCTGGGTTCCCACATTGTCCTCTTATTTGAATTACTTCCTTAAATAACACCCTAAGGAACACTATATGAAAGGTAAACCGAGTCCCTGCATAGACAAAAATGTCATTATCCCACTCTCCACAGCTAGGTAGTCTGGGTATAGGACACTAGGGCAAAACATTTTCTTTTATGTTAACACCCTAATTTATTCTAGTATCCAGCGATGCCGATAAAATTCTGATGTAAGTCCAATTTTCGTTTCTTTGAGGGTGACTTTGAGGCTCTCCACTTTGCCCTAGGTGTTCTGAACAGCAGGACAGTGTCTGTGCGGGAGCCTTTATTCGCTCACTGGGCACTGTGTGGCCTCTCTCAGTGTATAGACTCAGCACATCACTTTCCAGGAAACACCCACCCTGCACTGATCATTTCCCTCAGTCCATTATCTTTGGATGAATCTACCTTCTCTCTCTTTTTCTTGCCCTCTCTGTGGTTCTGAGATTTTTCAACTTTATTTTCCAGTACTTCTATTTTAAATTTCAATTAAATTTAAATCCAATAAAAATGTAAATGTCAGCACTTATAATCTCCAAAAGCTTTTTATTCTGATTGTGCCATTCACATAATGCACTCTATTCTTATTTTGTGAATTTAGTATGTTCTCAAAGTTCTGAGTATTTTAGTATTTTACCTGGAGGTCTCTCCTCCCCAGTTCTCTTCCTGTCCCTGGATCATCTGTTTCTTTCCGTTTTTCTGTTGGTTACTTCAGTCACCTTTTCTGCTGCCAGCTCTAATCCTTGGTTCTCCTGTTGGCTGTTGTATGAAAAGGCCGCTTTCTGGCTGGGTCTCAGCAGAGCAGGAGTTCTGAAAGGGAGCTCTGGGAGGGGCCTGCTGCCAGAGGTTTTCACTTTAGGCTCAGCGGGTAGGGAGCTGTTTTCAGACTGCAGGCCACTCCTCTAACGCTGGAGGAGAAAGGCTTCATCCTTGGGGTGCCAGCATTCACACTAGGAACCCTACCCTTTTTGAAAACAACGTCACTGCCTCCCTCGCCTCTTCTACAGGAACCCATTCTTTTTTACTTTTATAATTGAGTTATAACTGACTTAAGCTTTGTAAAACATGCACATGTCAACATTTCCATCCCTCTCCCTGCCAAAGAAGTGTTACGGTTTTTGTTTTGTTTCTGGCTAGAATAATAAATGCCAGCAGCCTGTACTCTGCAGAGGTAGTGGACAAGGGTGTCATGTGGCATCTGTGGACCTCCACAGAGACCTTCCGTTCCAGAGCCACGCCTCCTCACAAGGCTCCGCCTCACTGATGACCCCCAGGTGGTCACAGGGGAGAACCCCCTCCTTTCTCAGTCCCCACCTGATTGTGACTCCTTCCTTCAGTAAGGTCAAAGCAGAGCCCATCTGCTTTCTGCCTGTCGGTCATCTCCCAGCCACTACAGGGCCCTGAGGAGCCTGGAGGAAGTACACCCAGAGTACCACCTGGAACCCCAAGTCAAAATCCAATTTCTTGAGGGAATCAGATTTTCATCGAAGCCTAGTTCCCCCACAGTTGAAGGTGAATGTCCTTCCCAGCTGTTACCACATCTCTTCAGCATTGCTACCACCCCTCATACGCCAGGTGCAGGCCTACACACGTGAGACTCCTTCCACAGGAAAAAATCCAAAAAAGGTGTGCTGTTTTGCCACTTTGTGTATTTAGACTTTTATGATGTAGATGAAATAGTTGATTGACAACATTTGATCATTTATATAAAAGTGTAAAATAACATTATATTAAACATTCACTTAAAATAGCTTTATTTGTATTTCATGAAGTGGTTTTATTCAAACTTCCTATGTTTCTTTGACATTACTTCCTAAAAGCAATGTCTGAGCCAGTTTTCCAGAGCACTTCCAGGACATGTTCAAGTTTATAACAATATCCAAGATGTGCAATCAGGATGTCAAGTCCTAAAGAAACGTTACTAAATGGAGGCAAAGAAATTTAGGCTCACTTCTTTAAATCAATTTATTGTATTTAAAATATTTGAAACCAAATTTAACCTCTTTCCGCATTACAACTAATTATGGTCCTTTTAGGCTAATGTGTTTATAACAAACAGAACTTTGTGGTTCACAATAAAGTAATCAAGAGGGCAGCTGTCACAGGAGAATGGTTTTATAAGGCTCAGATATAAGGCAGAATCATTTTGGGGTGAAAAGAAATCTTGCCTTATATTCAAGGGTGTGCAGAAAAGAGCTCTTCAATGAAGACCCCCAGATCGGAGAACATGGCGCTTTGGACAGACATCGTGAGAAAGGCCCTGGGCCACGCCGTCTCTCCTGGAAGCTAGGCTCTTCTGCACAAAGGCCATGTTGTACTGCGCCAGTTTTGGTCATCGGACTATCCACGAAGCACAGAGTGGTTCAAGCCTCCAGCCAGGCTGACCATACATACAAGCTCCCCAGGTCAGTCCTGGCTCACACCTTTGTCCTGGGCCCCCTTTCATTCTCAAAAAATGCCTGAGTGTGGAAGCCACATTACACCGTCACCCCAGCCTCAGATATAAAGCTGGCGAAGGAACGGACTCATGCAGCCGCTTGAATGTAATGCTGCCCTGCTTGGCATTTCCATGGAGTGGCCGGATTTGGCCGTGGATTCACAGGCACTGTGAGTGCTTCGGCCTGGGAGGCCCTGTGCTCAATCTCCACATGAGCAGCCTGCCTGGTCACCAAGCTCCACCGGCTTTATGAGAGCCTGCCTCCCCAACCAGGGACTCTCTAGTTGTCCACGGACAGCAGCACTGTCCCTCCTCCGGCTGGAGAGCGAAGTGCCTGCTTTCCCAGGGACAGTGGTCAAGAGGGAATGCCACACCCTTCCACCATCCCCTGGCCACCAGCAGCACACCTGGTAGCCTGGCTAGATGGCGGAGGGGTTCTGCCCTTTCCTCCCTCCCTGCTCCACCTGGTAAAGAGAAGGAGAGGAGGCATTAAAGCTTGTTTGCGCTCTCACCCAGACTGTGCACCTCTGCCTGTGCCAACTTCCTCTCAGGGGAGAGAGGGCCTGGCCTGATTCTCACCTCTGCAACCAGAAAATTAGTAAAAAAAAATAAATAAATAAATAAAATATATATATATATATATATATATATATATAGAGAGAGAGAGAGAGAGAGAGAGAGAGAGAGAGAGAGAGAGATAATCAGTTTATAGTTATGAAGTGACTATTTTCCTTATTTTGGTGATTGGTTATTTGGAGATTGAAGAAATACACCTGAGACCTCTGCATTCACCAATATTGATACCCAGCGGCCCTGAGCATTAGTAAATATTACTGCGCCCTAGCATCCCTTTGGGCAGATCTGCTGCCCACCGCCCCCCACTACCCCTTGGTGTCCTGAAGGAGCGCAAGGAGCCCAGTTTGATCTCATCTGAGCCCCCAATTTCAGGGAGACAAGGATGATGGTTTATAAAGGACCTGCCCAGGTCACAGTGAATTACGTGGCCTGCATTATCGCCTTAATAATCAAAACAATTAACCACCTGCAAAGAACTAGTAGGAGGAGAAAGATGGACAAGGAAACTGACCATATTCCACCTCTTTCTGAATCAAACTAAAACGATATTTCATTGTATCGTTTGAGAGGACTCCCCAGAATGTCAAACTCCTCCACAGTCTCAGCAGTAAGATTAGGCACCGGGACTCTTCACTGCAACCCTAGGTGGCTACTCCTCAGGCAGCCCAAAGTTCTTTTTCACAAGAAGGGCAGCAAGTGAGCAGACTATGACAGTGTAATTACAAGTCCGTCACATCCACTTTTATTCAGAGATGTCTCAGCAATTTAGAGACGAATACACCAAAGCTCAGACATTACCTGACATGAGTAGGACTTCAAGCCCAATACCCTTCCCAATACAACTGGTAGCCATCCCTCCGCCATCTAGCCACACCCCAGCCATCTACCATCAGCTGCCCCAACTCTCCTCACTTCCGGGCACACAAGGCCTTGCTTGGTGCCTTTGCTCACTGTGCTTCCTGCCATCCTGCCCCCACCTACAGGAGCTCTCCTTAGCAACAATTTCCGAACTCCAGCTCCACGCTTCCCCCATGAATTTGCCTTCAAGACCCTGAGCTCAACTTTCACTTTTCCCAAAGTAAACTTGCCTGGACAAGGCTTTCTCCCAGCTCCACTTTTGTGGGCTATAAACTCCTTGAGGGCAGAAAAGTAGTCCTATTTTTTTTTTTTTTTTTTTTTTTTGTAACCTCAAGGGTGTTTGGCCAAGAAAATCCAAAACCTATTTAACTATACAAACTCGCTGATCCAGTTGGGCAAGTATGAGTTACAATTCACAGTGGAACAAATCTGCTTACTTCCTACCTAGCCTGGAGCTTTCACATACATAACTCTGATTAGAAGGCTGAGGCTCCCTTTTCTCTATGAATTATAAATCTCTTTCAAAAGACTAGATTTCTAATAACCTTCCAATAAATCACGTAATAAAAACCATACCCCCTACCTGCAAATGAAGGCAAACCACCTGCCATTGTTAGCAGTACCCTGGCAGCTCCCCTCTCCCCTGCTCCTATATCAGGCACTCTACTCTACGTTTATTAGGAAGTAGACACTATTTCCACCACCTGCTTCACAAATGTGGATGCAGGTTCAGAGAGGACAAGCCACGTGCCCAAGGTCACACAGATGGTAAGTGACGAAATAGGAGCTGTGCCCTGCACTCTCTGATCTTATTCTAAACCACAAAACCCACACTCTCCTTTCTGCTTGTTTGGACAAAAACATCACTAAAGCACTTTGATCTACCCACCTTTTTGGAAAGAGTATCTTCTGCCCTGGTGGGTGTGGCTCAGTTCGTCTGATGCACCAAAGGGTCCCCAGTTCAATTCCCAGTCAGGGCACACGCTCAAATTATGCATTTGATCCCAGGTTGGGCATGTATGAGAGGCAACCGATGGATGTTTCTCTCTCTCATGGATGTTTCTCTCTCTCTTTCTCTCTCTACCTCTCCCTTCCTCTCTTTCTGAAATCAGTGAAAACATCCTCAAGCAATGATTTATTTTTTAAGGTATATTATAAGAACGTGGTTGGTTCTAATTAAGGTCTATGGGTTTGCGATACATGCCACAGGGGCCCAAAAATTACTCGTTGCCTTTATCTGCATCAAAAATCAGTAAAGTTTTGTCCTTGCCTTTCCAGAATTTCACAAACAAAAAACCTTTTTTTCCTGTCTCTTTGGAGAAACATGCCAGAACTGAATCCAGTTTCCAGTGACTATGAGATTCCTGTTGGAGCCTGAGGGTTCCCGTGCTTACCTGGCTTGGTACATTTTACTACAGGTGTGTCTCTGACCAAGAACAAGGGAACTCATGCACTAAAGGAACACCCAAAGCAGATCATGTTTTATTATCCACAACATTCAACTCCTCCTCCAGTTCAGAAATCTCTACCATCAACCAGGAAAAAAAAAAAAAAAGATGTGAAATCATAGTATCCATCTAAACCATTTAAATGGAATACCAACACGGGTGGTCAGATCAGCAAAGTGGAGAAGGCAGTGAGGAAGGAATTCTGGTTCTATTCCTGGCATGACTTTTTGGTATGACCTTGGTTCAACACTTGCTTCTAACGTCTCAAAAAGAAGGACTTAAATAATCTCAAGGAATGAATGCCATTAGCACCCAACAAGGTAAAATTACAACATACCCTGGCCTACATTTTAAATGGCCAAGAATTGTACTTCAATTCCACACAAATTTATAACATATAGGTATAAATATAGAACCAGCTCATTTTCAGAATAAAATTATTGGCTGAAAGGGCTGACCAAGCCAACTCATACCGGGAAGACATCACTCACCTGTAATAAAAATGCTGTTATCTACTGCCGTTAAGAAAGGAAAAATGAAAGTCTCTAAGCAACCCTGTTCTTTCAGTTTCACAAAGCAGCTGCCAATATCTTGTTAAAGGTGGCCTTTAGTCACTTCCCGTGCTTCTGAATGATCAGGTACCTGACTTTCGAGGTGCAAATTACAAGTGTCTGTCCAGAGAACTGTCCTTTCAAGGAACAAGTCTAAGAACCTATATGCACTGGACCATGAGACCACACTCCCATCCTTGACCTTCACACAGTGCTTGACACGGAGCAGATGCTTAGTAAATTTCTGTTAAATGATCCAAGTTTATTTTATAATCTATCACCATCTATCACCACATTTAACAATTTTAAAATTCAAGTATGTTGTTCTCAAGCAGGCTTTTATATGGCAGTGTACCAAGCATCAATATTATCAGTGCCAACTTTTTTTAATTTATTAAAAGCTGTTATTAAATAGCTCATTTATAAAAAGAATCCATCATTTTTCAGTAAAATATTTTAACAAAAACCAGGAAGAAAAGTGGAATAGTTAAAAAGTCACCACGCCCTGGCCGGCATGGTACAGTGGTTAGAGCAGTGGCCTGCACACTAGTGGGTCGCCAGTTTGATTCCCAGTCAAGGGCACATGCTGGGGTTGCCGTTTTATTCAATCCCTGGTTGGGGTGCATGCGGGAGGCAACCAATCAATCTCTCTCATCCATGTTTCTCTCTCTCTTACATCGATGTTTCTCCCTCTCCCCTTCCCCCCTCCTCCTCCAACTCTCTCTAAAATCCATGGAAAAAATATCTTTACTCCTCAAATGAGGATTAAAAAAAATAATAAAGTCACCATATCCATTTTTTTATTCCAATAACTTAAGAAATCCAAATTTTTCAATATTTCCTACAGGAAATTAGTAAGATCACATCATTTATTTTCTAAACAAGATAGCTGAAACAACAGGCTTAGTAGCTGTGCCAGAGACTGCTGGCTGTTGCCCGATATTCGCTCTCCCCTTTTGCCATGAGGAAAGAGTTTCTGCTTGGGCGTAAGGCCCCGTGAATAAAGATCCCAACCTCCCCTTCTGTGGACCTGCCACAGAACTCGATCCTGATGAAGGGACACATGGCGAAGTGTCACTCGGCTGCAACCAGGAGTCTTCTGTAAAAGATGGTGCCCATGAGCCTTGGGCTCTGTTCCTTTGTCCCTTTCGTCATCCTGCCTAGAATGCAGATGCTGCCACCGCGGATTCCAAGGCAGAGGCTGAACATGGTACGGCAACAAGGAGGACAAGTTCTGGCTCCTGACAGCTCAGACCAGCCACCCAGACACTCACATCACAGGAAGACAAAAACAAGATCTTCCACGTTTTAAAAAAAAAGATGTAGAAATAGGATACTGTGAACAAAACAAGAATGCAATTTAAAAAGTGCACCTCTATCAATATTTACAGAAGTTGCATTGCTAAACATTTACTTTGTTTACTACTCCACTCCTACATTTAAAGATGATATTTAAAAACATTTAGCTATCAGTACTGCCTAGGAATTAACTGACACAAATGGTGATGTGGCATTGGAGCTGTGCCCCAGAAGCCCCTGTTGTATTAAGACAGTGGTCGGCAACCTGCAGCTCGCGAGGCACTTGCGGCTCTTTGGCCCCTTGAGTGTGGCTCTTCCACAAAATACCACGTGCGGGCGTGCACGTACAGTGCGATTGAAACTTTGTGGCCCATGCACAGAAGTCGGTTTTCAGCTCTCAAAAGAAATTTCAAACGTTGTACTGTTGATATTTGGCTCTGTTGACTAATGAGTTTGCCGACCACTGTATTAAGACAGGTCCCCTTTAATTGCTGGATTGTGGGGGGAAATATGGGGAGACATGAATGTCCTATGAGAACAGTGGCCAGGACAGTGTTGAGGGACCCTCAGGGAGGTTGGGAAAAAGCAATTTACCAACCAGAAGTATTTCAACAGTTTAACAACTAGAGCTACTGCACTGGTATACACCTGCTGAACATCAGTCCTACGTGGGCCTGTCATTATCAGGATAATATGGTACATGCTTTAGCACGTAATGTCTCCAGATAGTGCATGCCTTTTCTCCTGCCCTGTAACAGACTGGCAAGCCAAAACCATAATCAAATACTGAGGGAGTTACAAGAAGACTCGTGTTCAAGTGCTAGCTGTACGGCTTATTAGCTGGGTATCATGTGTGTGGGTTATCTGTGGAACGGTTCTATCTAAAGTTTCTATTTGTGTTACAAGGATCAAATGAATCTCTCTACCAGATTATCCCACCAGTGTGGCTCAGTGGTTGAGCGTCGATCTATGAACCAGACGCTCTATTCCTGCACATGCCCGGGTTGCAGGCTCGATCCCTGGTAGGGGGTGTGCAGGAGGCAGCCAATCAATGATTCTCTCTCATCACTAATGTTTCTATCATTCTCTCCCTCCCCCTTCCTCTCTGAAATCAATAAAAACATATTTAAAAAAGAAAAGAAAAAGAAACACTGTCAGATAACCTTGAAACACGAACGCGATGATGAGCACTACGGGTTATTAGTATTTGGTTAGCACATATTCCAACAAGCCATTCTAATTTTAACAAGTACTTTTTAACAAGTGCAGGTACAGGTGGGGCGCAAATGCTGAGGCCATCTGAGGAATGCAACAGCTCGAGTGTAAAACTGTCAACTCCAATTGTTGAAAATATCCCGGCGACCCCACCCCACTGGTAGAGCAGCCTGTGACATCGAGGGTAGGACGGAGCTTGTGACAGCAAGTCACGAAGAGCAGCCAGCCCCTCCTCCAAATCTGCCACGAGCATTAAGACAGCGCTGGGCAAGCCTCTGCACTGGGACTCGGTCGGCCCTCTACTTAAAGGGAGCGAGAGGAGGAGGTCTGTGGCACTGCTTTCTATGCAAAGGATCAGAAGTTACTGGACATCCATCCACCCTCGTTAAATAAATCGTGATTCATCCTTAAAACTGAACGCTCTGCAGACATTAAAAGTGAAGAAAGCTCTTATTTACAACAACAGGCACTAAAACATGGCAAGAGAGGTGAAGACCTGGTGCGGTTGGTAGGGGCTGGGAGGAGGTGGTGGTGGGGGGATTATAGATATCTGTAATACTATCAACAATGAAATATATTTAAAACAACACGGCAAGAGAAAACGAGCAAGGTGCGGAAGCATACCTATGGCATGCTACCATACATGTGAAAATGTGGTGTATGCATTTGCTCTTACATGTATAGGTGCCTATGAGAAGACACAACAGGCCGGTCAGACAGTGGTTGCCTCCAGGAAAAACAGGGTGACCGGAGACCAGGAGGTGGGAGGGGGCTTTCGTTCCACATGTTTTTGTATTTATAGTGGTACCGTGTGACTATTACTAAATCGAAAAGGTATAATTTCTAAAATGATGTCAGTCAGTGGACAACGGATCATTGAAAGTCTTGCAGAGAAAATGACGGATGTCATCATGGACGTTAAAATCAGTGCCCAGAAGTCATGAAGAAAGCAAACCTCGTAACTGCATAAGGCAAGCTCACACATGCTATCTTTAGGCAGGCAGTTGCAGGCAAGCAAAAGTCAAAGACTGATTTTTACAGCCCATTCAAGACGCATGACAACACGTCAATAAAGACGTTGATAAACCTATCCCTCTGTGCGCCAGGCCCTGAGCTGGCCATCTGGGAATTGCAATAAAGTGCATGCAAATGGAGGGCAGAGGTTGAAAAATACTGAGGAAAGGAAATCCAAGCTGTTAAGGTAGGCAGCTTTCCACCGTGGTCCAGTGAGGCACAGAATAACATGGAATGACATCCGAGAGAACTCTCACTTTCCCTGTGGAAGTCCATGGCATCCGGGGGCACGACTGGGCTACGGACAGCCAGGATATAAAATGCTCACCTTCTTTTAGAGCACATTTTTGTTTTACTTTGAGGAAAGCATGCACATTAGGCTCCACGTTCAAGCTCTGGGCATAATAGACTAACCAGTAGGGAGTGAATCTGTCCAGTTCAGAGGCACCTCCGCGTGCAGAGCTCAAGCGGGTAAGTACGGTTTACAAATAGCTGCGGAGTTCAAATGCCTTCGTCTTGGATGCTGCGGACAATGCCACTTGCTAAGGGAGGAGCTGCCGTGAGTCAGGCCTGAGTCAGACTCCTGACCTCACCTGTCATCTAATCTAAAACATGAATGAGTGGCGTGGATGGGACCGGGAACAGAGCGGGGCGGGGATCCATGTGGGAACACACGACTGCTTCTGGATGTGTGGTCAAAGGCAAACCCAGGCCCGTTCCTCATTGACAAATGCTTATCTCAGGAACTCGGGATGGCCAACTTCATGATGACAAAAGGTTTTCAGACAAGTCTGGTGGGCCTTAAATGGATCCGCTTAGGTTTCTGGTGACATTTATAAAAACAGACACACTGGCTAGCTAGACCCCTGCTTCGGGGTGGGCAGTAGAGGTGGAGGCCAGGGGCTCAGTGGGAAACCAGAAAGACCTCGGGGCACGGGGGGAGGGGGGATGTAGGTGCAGCTGTCAGAAGTCGGCCACCAATTCATGACATGAAGTGAGGGAGACAGTGGTCTACCTTTCCAGATCGTTCCTTCCTAACTTCTGCAGGTGGTTTACAAGAAATGCACGCATGGTTGGGTAATACTACTAGACTGCTCCCACTCCTGTACAGATGAAAACGCCTATGGCCGAGCATGGGGCTTAGATTTCTTTTACAGCACATTTTTGTTTTACTTGGAGGAAAGCATGCACGTTAAGCTCCACGTTAAAGCTCCGGGCAAAATAGAATAATTAGACCCAACTCCTGCCTGCAGAAGGCCCACAATTCAGACCTGTCAGGAAGCTTTTATTCGGACAGCTCCCACACAGCTTATTAGAAATTTCATAATGAAAGCATCAGTAAGAATAAAGAGAGTATGAAACTCAACTCAACAGGACCTAAACAATACAGTCATTAGAAAAATCAAAGAGGTAAGGAACAGAAGAAGAAAATAAAACTGCCCGAAGGTAACAGATTAACATGGCTCTAAAGGAAGCTGGGGAGCAGGATAGGGGGGTGTAGTGTGAACAAGGGAAGTATTAGTGAGACAAGCTAAAGATGGCCTGACTACCAGGGACAGCTGCTAGTCTAATCTGGTGTTGCCTGAACAAACACACTTCCTTTCGAACTTCGACCTGTAAATATCCTATCAAACCGCAGCCTCAACCTGAACACACTGTGCCACGGAAACCACTCTGTTTCATTTTAAAGCTACTAAGAGAGTTAGATAGGAGGAGAGGCAGGACGTAAGAAGTAAGTGAATGTGGCCAGGCCCTTCATCTGTTGCAATTTTCTCTTTAACTCCGTTAAAAGCTTAGGACAACATTACAGCAGGTCCTCAAATAACGTCATTTTTTTATAATGCCATGGGAACTTAACTCATGTTGAGATCAATCAACCTATTTGGTAAAGTTGGTTTCATTATATATGTTGTTTCACCATAGTTCCCAGAACCTACCGACAACATTGAGGACCTACAGGATTCTGGTTTCCCAAAAAGATATGCTCGAGGAACCTTGGAGGTTCCCAGAGGAAGCCAGGCACACAGGAACAGTTCTTTACCAAAGTGGAAAACCCACAGTAAGCTATGACATGGAATTTTAAATTTCTACCATCAAATGCGTTAGACTTTTAATTACACGGCCACTAATCTACTTTAGAACATCAGTAATTCAGTAATTTATGGGGCCATACACGTGCCTGATATCTGCGCACTTTAGAACAAGCTGAAGAAGTGCCAGAGTATTCACGACCATGTGACTGTACTTAACACTCCTGAGCTGCACACTCAGAAACGATAAGACAGTGCATGTTAGGTGATGGGCATTTTACCGCAATAGGAGGAGGAGGAGGCCGAGAACCACCACCACCCAGGTATAAAGGCTCATTCTGAAGAGAGTGTCATCCTGTTCTCCAGCAGTCCGTACTGCCTTTGGAAATCAAATCTACTCAGAGAGCTTAACAAACACACGTTAGGGACCCATTTCTGTCTATTAGATTTGAACCAGAAGGACAGCCTGTCAGCCTGGCTCTTAAGAAGCCCACAAACCAGCAGGGATAACATCTATCAAGCTAACATTTCTAGAGCGTCCTCCATACGCTGGGGCTAGCCAGGCCAAGAGGGCCAGCAGGTGTGGTCTCAGAGGCAAACGCAAACGGCCACACATCAGAGGAGCTAACTAAAGCAGATCTGGAGCATCCCAAGACTCAGCTGAAGAACATGCTATGGGCATCCATCAGAAGTACCCCCAATGAGCAGGGGGCAGGGGCAACCATGGCTGTGTATCTGCTATCACTAGTCCAGGCCATTATGTGGTAAGATACTTAAAAATGTAAGATTCTGTTCTATTAAGGGCAACATTATGCAGCACAGGTTTCATTCCCAGAATAGGCTACTTCACCAAAAGGTAGATGTGTATGGCACAGAGTATTAGGTGGACTGGGCAATCAATAGCTGGGTCTCAGGGCCCACGATGCCACAACCGAGCTGTCACTGACTTTTCCAGGTCCAGTTATCCCCCTCTGCAGAGAAAAGGTTGGGCTGGTCAGTGCTTCTCAACTATTTTCACAAAAGCACGGAGAAAAGTGAATGAGAATGGGGGCATAGCCCAAACAAAGCAACCACAGAAGCTTGAAATGTCCCTAAAGCCTCTTGTTATATATTATAAATGTACACATTCCATTCTGCATTATAGTGATAGCACTTAAAAAAAAAAAAAAAAAAAAAAGAAGACACCTCACCATCATGCCACCTAATTCGTGGCAAACCCAAGGGAAATAGATGCTAAAGTCCTGATTATTCAAACTCTTGCATAATTTCAGAGATACTCTATTTCCTTTCAGATTCTGATTTATCGCAGGCTACCTCTTCAGCCTGTACTATTTATTGTGAAAGAAGAGATTAAAAGCTGGCAGTGTTTTAGAACCCATAGTGCTCTTACCCATAGTACATTCCTGACCATTCAACAAGGCCATGAGTCATTTCTTTTCAATGCCTGAAGGGAGACATTGGACATGTTGACCAGGACCACAAAGACGATGATGGACCAGGCAGGCCAGCAGGAGCAGGAGGCAACGCCCTGAGGCCCTACCCTGTTCCCAGCTCACTTCCACCCTGCATAGCACACGCCCACCTGTCGACGCCCTGGTGTCTACCTGGCCTGGAGGACATGCAGACACCATGCTATCCAAGGTAATACCAGAACTTGCAGATACTCCCACGTGGGAAATGCACACACAACACCTGAAATGAGCCTTGCAAGAATTTAACAAAATAAAAAGTGGGGGTGGGGCGTCTCTGTAGCGGGAATATAGCATATGGAGCTGGAGATTCTTGGAGGGTTTTGATGTGTTGCCATTTTCTCTTCCTTCTTCCAAGCCCCACATTTCCCCTTCCTCTCTTCAAGACAATGTTACAGTTCCCATCCGCCTGTGAACTGCTCTGACTCTGGCTGTAGCCCCACCCCTGGGGCAACCTCACCTTTGACCTGACCCCCAAAGGGCTGCCGACTCCCAGACTGTAAAGATAAGATAGCTACAAAACTCCCCCGTGTGAGGGACTTATATTCATTAAGGCAGCCACCACAGTACAGGCTGTTGTTCACTGGACATGCCGGGCACTATGCTAAGTGCTTTATTCTCCCACATTTAATCTGCACAAGCCTATGGGGTTGGTACTGTCAGTGCCTCCATTTCACTGATAAGGACAAGTAACTTACCCAAGGTCAAATCCATAGAATGTGAAGAAGCTGAGATTTAATCCCCACATCCCTCTAATTCTAGAATTGAGTGCTTACTCCTACAGGCTACACAAGTTTTGAGTAGCTTAGAACTTATGATCTGCTGTTATTCACTGAGAAATTAGAAGCAAGCAAAAAAAAACCAAAAAACACAAAACACCTCACAATCTTCCACCTACCTGCATTGGTGCCCCTCTGTGATGTGGTAACTAGGCCCACCCCGCCACTGGTGTATCCCCCTCACCTCCTCGCAGACATCACACACCCGATCCTCTCTCTCCTGCATTCACTTTCCCTTTTCTACTGAGTCAGCATCAACTAACCAGCTCACTATAATTTTATCCCAACTTAAAAAAAAAAAATGGTGAGCCCTGGTCAGTGTGGCTCAGTTGGTTAGAGTGTGTTGTCTCATGCACCAAAAAGTTGCCAGTTCCATTCTGATCAGGGCACATACCCAGGCTGTGGGTTCGATCCCTGGACAGAGTGCGAGGGTATGTATGGGAGGCAACCAATTGATATTTCTCTCTCATATCAATGTCTCTCTCTCTCTCTCTCTCTCTCTCTCTCTCTCTCTCTCTCTCTCTCTCAATAGCACATCCTCAGGTGAGGACTAAAAAAAAATTTAAATTCCCTCTCAACCCCATTTTCCCCAGTGCTTGTTCTCCTTTCTTCAACAAAACTCAGAGTTCCTGTTCTTTGTCTCCCTCTTCTATTCTCTCTCCAACCTACTCCAACCAGGCATTGCCCCCGATCCTCCTCCCCCAGTGCTCTGGTAAGGTCCTGATGGCCTCCACATTGCTACAGCAGGGATCAGTTCTCAGGGTCATATGACAATGATGGCTCACTCCTAAAACAATTCCAGGATAGCACACCTAGTTCTCCTACCATACAGGCCATTCCTCTCAGTCTCCAAGGCTGGTTCCCTTCATCTCCCTCACCTCTATATCTTCAATCCAAACCTTCCCACCTGAACTTCAGACTCTAATACAACAGCGTACTCAACATCTCCACCTGGATGTCTAGACATCTCAAATACAACATGTCTAAAATCAAACTCCTAGCCCTCGCCGGTTTGGCTCTGTGGATAGAGCATCAGCCTGCAGACTGAAGGGTCCCAGATTTGACTCCGGTCAAGGGCACATGCCCAGGTTGTGGGCTCAATCCCCAACAGGGGGCATACAGGAAGCAGCCAATCAATGAGTCTCTCTCATCATTGATATTTCTATCTCTCTCTCCCTCTCCCTTCCTCTCTGAAGTCAATAAAAATGTATTTTTAAAAAATAAAAATAAAATCAAACTCCTGACCTTCCCTCAGTATCTATGCCTTTTATGGTCTTCCCTAAACCCTTATCTCACAACCTCACATCCTTCCAGCTACTCAGGTAAAAAACCTTGCAGACATTCTTTTCTCTCTCACTTAGTATTGAGTCCACAGGAAATCCTATTGGCTCTACCTTCAAAAATATGTCCAGAATCCCACCACTTCTCACTATCTTCACTGCTACCATGTTGGTCCAAACCACCATGGCCTCGTATCTATCATTACAGGAGCCTCCTAACTAATATCACTACATCTACCCTTGCCCTCACCCTCATACAGTCTATTCTCAACAATGTAGCAGCTAGAAAAATCCATTTAAAATCCAAGTGGGATCATACTCTTCTCAGCATACTCCAACAGCTTCCCATGCCATTCATGAGTAAAAGCCCGTTTTCCAGTCACCATAAGGCTCTACACAATCTGCCTCCAGGAGACGATCGGCCTCCTTGCCGTTACTGAACAGGCCAGGCATGCCTCTGCCTCGGGGCCTTGGCACTTGCTGCTTTCTTTGCCGGGAATGCTCTTCCCTCCAACACTGACATGACTCCCACCTTCACCTTCTCAGTGAAGTCTTCCCTGACTGACCTATTGCCAATCACTTCCCACCCCAGTCCCACTCCCTATTCCATTTCTCCACTTTATTTTCCTCGCTATCACCTATTACCACCTAATATAATATCCTCCTTATTTTGTCTGTCTCCCTCACAGAACCTAAGCAGGAATTTTATCTCTTTTGTTTGCTGCTCTATCTCCAGCACCAGATCAGTGCCTAATACACAGACAATGACAAACAAGTATCTGTTGAACTAACAACTTCTATAGGAAAACCTCAAAAAGCTGGTTATGAGTTCTCTAGCAGGTCCAGAGCACAGTCCCCTCCAAGTTTTTACTTGTTCCTCGTGTTCAAGTAAGGATGACAACCCCTATTTCTTTTAGGTTGAAATAGAACATACATGTACACATACACACATTCACAGAAATAAATGCACTTACCAAAGACCAATTTCCTATCCTCTGACAGTGAAAAACCTCAGCTGCCTCTGGCTGGGGTGCTGGTAAGCTGGGGAATGGCTGCCTCTCAGCACTCACCTCCCGGGATCATCCCGAGTGAGGGCCCCAGAAGGCCTCCCCACACTCTCTCGGTTAATCTCTGTAGCAGACCTGGTTGGGCACTTTCTAAATATAACACAAGGCTTAGAAAGCGCTTTTCTTTCTAACTGGCTGGTGGGATATGGTATCTGAAACACTTCTCCAGCCGGCCCCCAAGTCCTCCCTGGGGCTTGGGACCCTCTAGCTCGGCAGGCCTCTCCCTGTCTTCCCCAGGCCCTCCGTCCTTGAGCCTCTAGCAGGCCCATCAGTGTCCAGATCCTCCTCCTTCTGCACTTGTGAATTCATAGGCCTTTTTATCACCCAGATCTTAAAGCCAGCTCGATTTTCCCTGAGCACTGTCCTAAGATAGCACATACGCCCAGTCTCACCAGCAGCCATGAGGCCAACGTGGCAAATGCCACTGTCCCAGAATCATGCTTCTGCACATCCCCTTGGTCACATCAGAGCCTCTTCAAGCTTTTCCTTATTTGAGAACGCTTAGAATTTTTTTAAAGCATGGGTTTATTTGTGTCACAGCAGAGTGGGATTCCTTAAGCCATTATCAATACATTCATCCCAGCTCTTTTAAATGTCTTTTTCTATATATCTCCAACCTCTCCAGAGTCTTATAGATGTCTAAACACTTCCATTTCACAACTTCAAAACTCCTTTTGTTCTCAAAGGACAAAGAGAACGACCCTGCCAGTGGAAAGAGGGGAGGGCGGGGGGGGGGGGGGGTGCCAGGCCATCACCTGACCCGGGCTGGACTTCTCGCTCTCCTCAGCAAGAAGAGCAAACCTCATACTCACCGCCACCCCCCTCCCCGTGCTGCCAAATGGGCCGCCCACGCTAGGGAATGACCGCCCCACACCGCTGGCTGTGACACGCTTTGGTGAGGATGCTCTAGTTAACGTCACGTCACGGTGCTCTGTTGGGTCCACAGAGACTGACCACTTGAGCAATGGCCCTATGTCCTGGAGAGCAGGACTCAGATTCTGCCAGGAGAAAAGGGTCCACTGGCTCCGAAGGCTTATGCTTCAGTGACGTCCTCCCCGCTGGCCCTGAAATGTTTATTATCGCTTGTATCACACACACAATTAAAATAACCTCAGTACACATGAATGTCCTTGGCAAAGGGAAGACACTGTAGTGACACTGATCCTGCCACCCAGAGCCAAGCACACCCCGGTAAACAGGCAGGACCTGTGCTCCGTTTATTCTTCCTGTCACGAACCAACTGTGCCCCCTTCAAATTACTCCAACGTTTATTTTCATTTCTACACCCCCAGGCTTAAAAGGCCCATTTCTCTAAAAGGCTTTTCTGATACTCTATCTGAAATGGTGTTCCAAAAAAAGTAATCTTTGGATTGTATGACATACAAAATACATCTAGCCAGTTGGCAAATAAACATGCGAGCAAGACATCCATGGCTCCAGGTCACTTGTCTTTACCTCCTACAGTTGCTTCCGTGGCACCTTCCCTGTTCCCCCTAATTCAGAACAGTCTTCTTTACCACATAATCGGTTTTAGAGACTTAAAAGTGTTCTAAAGTCTTTTTTGCCAACTTGGGAATAGATGAAGTGATAGCAGTATCCAACACTGCGATCCAGGATGTACGTGTGTGTGTGTGTGTGTGTGTGTGTGTGTGTGTGTGTGTGTGTGTGTGTAAGGCCGCTGCTATAAGGTCTGTGGCCTATGAAAGTGTCATTCTGCAAAAATGCTAACCTTGGAATAGCTAAACTGAGTTAGAATCGTCTTGCTTTGTTTATCTAAACAGAAGAAAACTGAGAGCAGCAGATCAGATGACCATCAGGCTAACAGGGACCAACGATGGTGAAGAGCCAGGTCCCAGTTCAAGCCTAATTAACAACTAGCCTCTTGCTTTAGTTCCTAGAGATCACCGTTTGCTAGTCTAAGTGCCAGTTTAACAAACCAAAATCTGCTAAAGGTTCAAAATCTCACACTGCCCAGGCCAGGAAGCATGGACTAAGCGGATTTACAACCTCGTCACCTCTTACAACCTTGCCTTCCACGTTTATTTGACAAACACCAAGTGCCTCCTCTGGGCCCGGACTAGTCTAAGGTTCAATTATCCTCACTTTATAGCTGAGGAAAGAGAAGCCTAGAGAGGTTAGGTACTGACTGATAAAACTATACAAGTGTTATGATCGATAATAAATATATACTTGGTCTTTATCCCTGTTTCTGTCACAGGGCTCCTAAAACCCTTGGAATTTCCTAAGAGATCACAGGGACAAAAATTGTCTTTTGTTATGTCAATGAGATGTCTTTAGGAAAGTACCCAAGAATGGGGGCTGGTTGCCAGGAGAACCAAACACTTCATTAGAGGGTTGGAACTTTCAGTCCTGACCTCCTGGGAGGGGAGAGGGGCTAGAGGTTGAGTTCAAACACCAATAGCCAAAGATTTAATCAATTGTAATACCTATGCAGAGAAGCCTCCATTAACAATCCAAAAGGATGGCGTTTGGAGAACTTCCAGGTTGGTAAGCACATGGAGATCCCCAGAGAGCAGTATGCTCAGAGAGAACCTGGAAGCTCTCTCTCTTTCTCTCTCTCTCTCTCTCTCTCTCTCACACACACACACACACGCACACACACACACACACACACACCCCGCGCGCCCCCCCACCCCTCTCCATACCCTGCCCTATGCATCTCCTCCATCTGGCCATTCATTCCTGAGCTCATATCTTTTAATCTTTTAATACTAAACTGGTAATCTAGTAAGTAAAATGCTTTTCTGAGTTCTGTGAGCCTCTCTAGCAAATTAATTGAACCCAAGCAGGGGGTCGTGGTAACCTCCAATCTGTAGCTGGTCTAGCAGACAACCTGGACTTACAATTGGTAGCTGAAGTGGGGGAAAGGCGGTCTTGTAGGACTGAGCCCTTAACCTGTGGGATCTGATGCTATCTCCAGGTAGACAGTGTCAGAATTGAGTTAAATTGTAGGATACCCAGCTGGTGTCTGAGAATTGTTTGGTGGTGTGTGGGGGAAACCCCCACAGTGGAACTGGGTGCAGAACTGTAGGAATCCTGTGCCATGTCACAGCTAGTAAATGCAGAGCAGGCTTTGATCCCAGCTAGCTTTAGACTACAGCTGGGATCTAGGCTCTAGCTCTAGAGTCCACTCTTACCCACTACGTTATGCTGCCTTCTGTACATAAAAAGGAAAGCTCATTTAGCTCAAACCTGGAAAACTTTAAGAACAGATTCTTGGATCACATCTACAGAAACTGACCACATCTAGCGCCATAGAGCTGGGCTGAGCCTACAATTACATTTTTTGCAAAGAGATTTCCCAAGTTGCCCTGATGAGCAGCCAGCAAGTATGGGAAGCAACCAATTGATGTCTCTCTCTCACATCAATGTTTCTCTCTGTGTGTCTCCCGCTCCCTTCCACTCTCTCTGAAAAAAAATCAATGCAAAAAAATATCCTCGGATGAGGATTTAAAAAAAAAAAAAAGACCCCTGCTTTCACCTAACCTATAACCCAGTTGGGAGAGATTGGATCATCCTTTGAAAGGGCAGGTAACAGTTAAACAGAAAACCATCAGAACTGTCAGACACATGATAGTAAGTGCTGCAGACATTCAAAGGAAGAAGAAATTGCTGGATGTAGGTTGGGCAAAAAAGACTTCCAATGAGAAATTTAAACTGGTTCTTGAGATATGATTATATTCTTTAAGATGGGCGGACTTGGAACCAATCAGTGTTCCAGGTAAAACTGACCCTGTCATCTACATACAATAGTATTTCCTATTATGTCTCCATTGCCCCTCTTGCAAGTGCCAAGTAATAGGCTGGCCAACTCTGCCCCCCGTAGTCTGTTGAGCCAAGATCCTAAGGGTGCCATGTGCCATAATTCCAATACTATTTGGTTACAAAAGCTTAAATTAAATCAATATTATTGTTATGCTAAAATAGAGACTTATGCAGCTAAAAACAGAGTAATAGCTTCTTTACAATAGTGGAGAATACTATATGAGCAAGTAACCTGACTTTGCCAACAAATTATTCAGAACAAGTGAATTCTCTGGTCCTCATCTCAACCCTGTCATCAGGTGGATAAATGTAAACTACTTGGGTAAAAATTAAACTTGTTTATTTCTGCATTCTTGCAGAGTTCTATGATCTCTAAGTGTCCCTGTCCATGTTGACTCTCAGGACTCAAGGTGACTGAGCACAGTCACGGTGCCTGGATGATGGCCTTGGGCCACATGGCACTCTGAATGAATTCAAGGAAGCAAGGGCTTAGGTACACATCCTGAAGAAACTCTGATCCCTGGCTAGCTAGTCACTACTCACTGGGCTTTTTCAGAAGGAGGGGATGACAGGCAAAGGAGGAGGGACCCAGAAGCTGATCCAAGGCCAGGTGGAATAAGGGCCAAGAGGAAGACAGTCCAAGCACAGATATTTAAATAGACAGCCGTGACCCATGTGGGAAGCAGTTTAATAAATCAACCTAACATAGTGCATTTCCAAAACTCAGATGCTAGCCAATTTATTTCGGTCTGAAGGGCATTTCTGAATTTTCCTTTTAAAGATGGCATTCGCACGAGTCAGAAATATCAAGTTCAAATCCAGATCCTGTTAAGATTCTGCTTATGCAGAATTTAGACATTTTTTTTAGCTTTCGGCTTCAGTTTCTTCATCTACAAAGAGAGCCAGTCAGACTAGATAATCCCTAGTCCAATAAACATGATTTTTTAAGAAGGGACATCACAACTCAGAAAAATCAAGAACAAGCACCATAGAGTCCGAACAGAGTGACTGGCTTGGCAGCCTCTGGAAGATAGTGGTGATCAGAAAGTTCCCAAAAAGAAAATTGGGGTAAATCCAGAATTATTCCATGGCAATATTTCTTATCGCTCTCCCTCCTCTGGGTTCTGCCCTACAGTCATACATAGATCTGTATAATCTTCCCAGAAGAGCTAAGAGTGATGATTCATAGGATGGGCATACCCACAGCTATCTTCCCATACTTTCTACCTGGGAGGGTGGGAGATGGGAGTGGTGGTGTGTGACTCAGCCTTAACTACATAGAGAAATGAAAGATTCCAAGACTTTCAGTAACTCAGCCAACCCTCTAAATATTTTGAAGTCTGAAACTTCTTTAATATACAGCCTAAAAACCTGAGTGATGTTTTATAGTCTCTAGTTCAGTTTTATAGTTCTGAACGTTTGAGGAATATACAGTATGTTTTAAGGCTCTTAGATACAGTATTATTCTATTATAAAATCTTAATTAGAGTCTAAGTTGTAACTAAATAGTCAAATGGCATTGTAGAAAATTTAACCCAGAAAAATCTATCGTGGTTTCTAGAGCAGTGCATTCATCTGATATTCCCACACATCTTTGATATTTTACTTCTCCTAACTCAAAGTCCCTTGTTCACTAAATTTTCTTTTGTTATAAATCTAATTAAAACCAGATTAAAGTTCAATTGTTTTGAAAAAAAATGGATTTCATAAATGTGACTCAGAGTTTAAAACATCAATTACCCAAACTACAATAACCTTTGGCTTTACTCTTTGGTAGTCTTAGAATCACAGAATGTTTAACATCTGTATAGTAGCTGGCACATAGTAGGAATTCAATTACTGTTTCTAAGTTTATCACCATTAACATTGACCACTTAATCAGCAAGTAAACATGTTATCTCTTAATCCTCACAACAACCCTAATTAAGCAGTAATATCTCCATTTTACAGATAAAGAAACTAAAGCTCAAAGTAATACAACAGCTACTAAATGGCTGAGAACGAATTTGAGCTCAGGTCTCTCACCAGAAATACTCCCACTGAGCTTGTCCAAAGAGTGCCAAGTTTAGGAAGCTGGACCAGTGGGGTCTAGACCTCACTGGCTGTTATTTACACCCACATCCTTTACTGACAAAGATGACCACAGATGTGGGTATGGCCTGTGTGTGCTGGTTACCCTGAGAGGGCAATGCTGCTCCTGAAGCTGAAATACTTGACCCAAAGGGAGTGGCATTTGACATACACCACAGCCCCCAAGAGTGTGGTCACTGCCATACTCCAGGCTCTAGGGAAACATCCAGTCTCCTTAAAGTGGGCCTGTCCCCATCTGAGGGTCTGATCAGTCCCTCCGTTAACCCCTAAGAAGAGCATTTCTAGAAGGCATCACACCCCATAGGCTATTCTTACCCTGGGGAGGACTTACAGCGGCTCTAACAGCCAAGAAGTCCACCAGCAGTAACAAGTTGTAGCAAGCATGCTGCTAACCTTGGTGACAACAGAGATTCCTGGCTACAATCACATTTTTGCACATCTCCCATCCCAAGGACATGTTCTTGCCCCAGTACTTCCCCTTCAAAATGTTTGCTTGAACAAGTACTTCAAGGAAGCCACCAGCTCCAGGAGGCATCTGACTGCCAGAGAGAAAACGCCAAGGAGAGTGTATTCCCTCTGCTGGCCCAGTCATTTCTGCACTAACAAGTTCAAATTCTCCGTATGGGTAGGTACACATCTAGGCACTCCTAAGTATTCAGACACACTAACCGTCCTCCATTAACTGACTTAACAGACACCACCTTTCACTTCAGATTTACAGCTTAACAATTCCTTCCAAAGCAGATATAAGCAGCTGGCCAAGCCGGCAGACCACTGGCCAGTGGCCTCCCCACCCCCAACCAATTCCTTTACTTAACTAGCAGGTGTTAAAAAAGAAAAAAATCGAAGGGTCAGGGGCCCACAGTATTCACCTATTCCAAAGTTCTTAATTGCTGAAATCAAAATCTAAACTCCCACTCGCCTCTCATAAACACAAAGTCCTCTCTTGGCTGTGCCTGACTTTGCTTTCTCTGCTGTTGGTCCTGGAAGAACCTCAATTCAACTAAAGGCGCGGGGGGCGGGGGCGCTTTGGTGAGTTTATTTTTCGGTAGCACAGATCAAGAATGCAGCCCCACTGCGATTAAGTCGACTAAGCTCCCAAACACCCCTCTCTCCAACCTAAACAGTTTGATCATGTGGGAACCAAACACTAAGAAGGGGGAAAAAAAAAAGAAAAAAAGGAGAGGCTGAGAGTGCCGGTCTCCACTTTCTCCTGGGAGGCGCCCGGCTGATGCTATGGTGGAAGGGGGCTGTCACTTCCAAACCTGGCTTGCAACGCGCCAGCCCGGATCGGACATGTTGCTTTCACCCCTCGGCTGGGCCTGCCCAATGCAGGCGCCCAAAGGGTCGCGGGTGCCGCCGGGCGCTTTGGGGCCTGGGCTGGGGGCATGGATGGGGGTTGGCGAGCACACCATTCGGAGGGACTTGTTTTCTCTGCAGATGTGGTCCCTCGAGCAGGTGCTGGGTTCGTCCCATCATTTTATTTTTTAGGGAGGGGGTGTTAAAGTATCTCGTGCCGGAGCACCCGCCCCGCGGGGAAAGCCACACGGGACGCGATGAAAAGTGACTTTCCAACTTCTGCGGGGCTCGCGAGTCTGCAGGGGGCCGGGGTGCTCCGTAAGTTTGGAAAAGGCCTGGATCTTCCTGGAGCCAACACTCCCAGTAACCCCACTGCAGCAGTACAGCGACCCTACAGCCCAAGTCACTCCCGCCTCGACACACACGTGAAGCTCAGCGAAGCGTGCCACCTGCCGGGTTCCAAGCAAACATGCCCGGAGGGAAGGACCACCGGAAAGTACGCGTTTAAGAAAAAAAAAAAAAAAAAAGTAAAACTCTCGGGGCAGAGAACAGACTCCTCCTGCCCGGGCTGCATGTGGGGAGGCTCCGCTCAAGGCGGAGCCGGGGCCGAGCGCGCGGGCCGGCGGAGTCCCGGGCGGGGCAGCCGAGGGGTAGGGCGGCCGGCGGGACCAGGGGGCCGGCGCCCGGGTGGGGGTGGGAACATCAGTGAACTCACAGCCGCTTGTCCTCGGGCTGCAGCTGCCAGTGCATGGCCAGCGAGAAGCCGAAGAGGCTCCCGGGGTCCCCAGTTTTCCGGATCACATTGTCCTCGCGGGTGTCCAAGTTGAAGGCAGCGCCGAGCCGGGGCAGCAGCCCCGCCGACAGGTAGAGCAGCCACAGCTGCCCCGCGGCCGCCATAGGAAGGTCGGCGCCCCGGGAAGGGAGCGGGAGCTGCGAGGTGCGCGGGCGCTCGGGTCCGGGTTCGAGGCTGCGGCGCTGCAGATACCGCAGCGACCTCCGTCTGCTCTCGCCTCCCGTCCGGCCCCACCCCCGGGACGAGTCGCGCTCTCTGCCAGGCCGCTCCCCCTCGCAAGCAGCTCCCACCGCTGAATGAGCCCGTTGTTCTCTGGAGACTCGCAGGCGTTTTATCAAGTGACGAGGACGCCGGCCCCGCCCCTCCCCACCCCTCTGGCCCCTCCTCGCGCGCCAGCCTCGGCCTGCCGCCCGCACCTTCCCCGCGGGCCCGGCTGCGGTACCCTCCCCGGCCCACCCCTCGCCGCTCGGCCGCCCCTAACCTGGCCCGGAAGCAGCGGCGCGAGAGGCAAGCGGACGCGCTGCGGGCCGAGCAGCCCCATCCGGGGGGTCCTCCTGGAAATAAGCACGTGAATTGTGGTTGCCATTCGGGCGCAGAGCCAGAAAGGCGTTTACTACCTGTTAGTAAAGGAAAGTGTTGGTGAGGCGCCGGCCCTAGTCGCCCGAAGCAGGGTGTTTTTGCAGACCGAGGCCCACGTGCAAATGCAGACTTCATTCATTCATTCCACAAGTGTTTGCTTATGCACAAGTGTTTATGGAGCGCATAACGCATGCCGCCAGACACTTGGGGAATAGACTGCATAGATTGTTCTCGGCTCTCAAAAATGATAATGGCACAAACTTTGATAATGCTGTACAACTTACAGTTCGCAGCTATTATCACATTTACTCCTCCTAACACTCCTGTGAGACGGGTATTTTCTTTTTGCAGACGAGAAAACTGAAGCTCAGCCTTGGCCAGAGCTTGTGGGAAAAGCCACACTGGTGTCAGCAACTTAAAACTTGGTCTCCAGGTGTGCTGAGGCTGAGAAGCCCCTGCACAGTAAAGGATGGTTTGTTTCAAGTGTACCCACGAAGCTCAGGAACGCTTCCTCCCTGCCCCCCAATTCCCAGGACTAGTTGTAAGAACTTCCCTCCAAGAGGCAGTTCTGAGCTCTGTGTGAGTGGCCTAAAGGTGCCTGCCTCCATTGAGATGTTGACCCCTGGGGTGACTTTATCCTGTAGTGGTTCTTAACCTGGGGAGAGAAAATTCAAGTGAATTTGGATGACAAAAAAAAATTTACATTTTTTTAACCTCTGACATTTAGCATTTCCTTTCATTCTGAATGAAAGATATCCCACAGTGACAGCAGGATAAATATCTATGACTCCAGTAGTCTCCAGTGGGGCCTTCAGGAAGCAGCCGATCAATGATTCTCTCTCATCATTGATGTTTCTATCTCTCTCTCCCTCTCCTTTGCTCTCTGAAATAAGTAAATAAATAAATAAATAAACAAACAAACAAATAAAATATATATGTGTATATATATTAAAGTATGTGTATTGCTATAGTACAAATTGTTTAACATTGTGTTAAATGTATTTCAATATAATTGGTTTTCATGTCTTTTATGCACTTAAAAACCTTCTTCTGAAAAGGGGCCCGTGGTCTTCAGCAGCCTGTCAAAGGAGTCCCCTGGGATAAAAATGGTGAAGACTTAGTGCTAGGCTGGAGGCTCCTGGGGTTCCTGCATTGGAAACAGGAGCAGAGAGCAGTCCCAGGGAAGAGCTGGAGCTCTGTGTGTGCACGTGGGGGTGGGGGTGAGATGCCTCACTGGTATTTGTACCAAGGGAGCAGCCGGTGCTACAGAGAAAAGCCACCTGAACATCATCAATGGTTCATAGGTGATGACAGCAGCCAAAGTGAGTCCCTCAGCATAGTTGGGGATCTGCCAATCAATAACTCTAGTCATATGCAACCAAAAGTGGGATGCAGCGGGTTCAAGTTTAATGGTCTTGGAGGTCACACTGTTTTAACAAATGTGTGATGATAACCTTGATAAGGCTGAGAAACTGTTGAAGACTGTAAACTAGTAAACCAGGAAATATCTGCAATATAGTTTTTCATGCAAGTTGGTTGCAAGTTCGCCTTTCCTCTTCATGTTAAACACGTACTATTCCAGAGAGACAGGTCCAAGCTATGAGAACACGATGAACCTCACTGCAGGATGGTATTCAGCGGGGCCACTGATAGAACTGTCATAGTTGAAGTACTTCTGAGCTGGTTCAGAAAGCCTTGCCCTGAGCTCCCTAAGTTCAACTACACTGGCCTCTTCCCTAGGACACACCAGCTTCCCCACAATGCAGCAACTAAGGTGCTAAGCCCTTAAGCCCTGGCACTGCAAAGGCTCCTTCTGATTGGGTGTCCTTGTGTCGCACCAGCTGAATATCACCCCTTGCTTCCAAAAGTCACTTTCTTCCCAGGATATTTAGTAGATGATGTTTGAATAGCCCAGGGTTATCTACTTGATCCCAAATACGGATTGTGTTCAAGTTGAAATCTTAAACAATGTTAAATTTAAATAGAGCAATAAAATATGGAGTGCTACTGAATTGAATGATGCTGTGTAGAGGAAGGAAGGAATAAAGAAAAGCAAGGGTGAGAGACTTGTTCTGGAGTGAGCCGAGTGCCCATCACAGATGAAAAACAACCACACGGCCACCTTCTAGCCAGCTCCTGCCTAGGGTGCCGAACATACTTGAAGTTGAGCGTAACTCAAGGACTCAACAATAATCTCATTGACGATGGTCAGCTCTTCCTGACTGATTAACTGTAACAATAAAGTTTTTGTTTATCAGTTGTAATTTCCGTGGCACAGACATAAGTGAGAAGTCTGACTAAAGGGAGACGCTTCAGGATCTAGGACAGTGTCAGTCTCCTGGGCCAAAGGAACGAAAGAATCAAGAAACCTAAAAAGTATGAATTAAAGGCCCAGGGAGGGAGGTACATAGTTTAAATGAGAGAGAAAATCTGAGACAAGAAGACACTTGCCTGGAACCAAAGGAAGAGAGAGCTTGATAATAAAGGCGTGCTGACTATATAGGGCATGGTGTGTGTGTGTGTGTGTGTGTGTGTGTGTGTGTGTGTGTGTGTGTGTGTGTTGTGCATGCACATACGCACGCACGGGCACATGCACACATATGTATAAACAAACAACCATGGCATGTTCCCAAGAAGGCGGATGATTAGAAAACAAACGAAAAGGAGTACTTACAAACATGATGATCATATCATAGACCTACAAACTGGAAATTTTAAATAAAAAGGCAGTGAAAGCTATGAATAGAGTTATTTGCTCAGATGAGAGCTTTTGAATTTTTATATTTTTACCAATGTAATTTTCAAAAGAAAAATATTTCTATATCTCACCTTTGTAGGGGAGCTTTCAAGTAATTTTAAACTATTGGTCACCTGTGGAGAAGTCTGAGGAACTCATGTCATGCCTGATAGAATTTCCCTTTCCTGGGACCTACTTTAATCATTTTGGCATCAGTGTCACTGTTATGCTGACTTCATCATCACCAACAGCAGAGAATATCGTATTCACTGCTTTTCGTCAACATGGAAACTATTGGAACATCTCCATTCTCCTGCAGTTGTGCTCACCAACCATTTTCCATGTTCCCTGGAGCCCGTCAAAGAAAGGTCACGTATCAGAATGGTCAGCACGAGGTCTGTGGAACCTTGCTCAAATCCTGCCTCTGATGATAGCATCTACCCCCACAGCGTTCACTTGCCTCAGGATTAATAAAGTTAATGTGATCTGAAGCACTTTGGATGCTGTGTTAAAACCAGCACTTCACCTGTCTGCAGGCTTTCAAAATTTGGCTTTTACGTGTGATGCATTGACCCCGATATATACCTATACATATATCCTGTGAATTGGATATATAAACTTTTTCAAATAAGGATTCTACTATTCAATGGCAGATTTTTTTTTTGGGGGGGGGGTCTCTTTAAGTATTCAAGGGTTTTCCTTCCACATTGAACCTTAATGCCTTTGTTTTGACATTTTGTTTGTTCTAAGTCACAGCACATCTTCTGGGGCAAATCTGCCTTTGGCTGGGATCAGGAGAACCCAAATTGCCAGCTATTCCTTATTTTCACACCCAGAACTATCTTATTTATTTAATTTCCAGTTTTATTGAAATGTAATTGATATGTAGCATTGTAGAAGTATAAGGTATACAATATAACAATTTGATACTTGTGTATATAGCAAAATAATCGCCATAATAAGTTTAATTAGCACCCATCACCTCAAATAGTGTAATTTTTTTCTTGTGATGAGAATTTTTAAGATTTACTCTCCTGGCAATTTTCAAATATACAATATAGTATTGTTAATTACAGTCCCAGGTTGTGCATTACCTCCCCAGGACTAATTTATCTTATTAACTGGAGGTTTGAACCTTTTTACCACCTTTTCCCACCCTCACCCCCTGCCTCAGGTAACCACTAATGTTTTTCTGTTCCTATGAGCAATTTTTTCTAGATTTCTCATATAAGTGAGATCATATAGTATTTGTCTTTCTCTGTGTGACTTATTTCACTTAGCTTAATACCTTCAAGGTTTATCCATGATGTCACAAATGAAGGATTTCCTTTTTTATGACTGATAATTTCCCATTGTATGTACACCACATTATCTTTTTTTTTAAGGGAGGGAAGAGGGAGGAAAGAGGGAGAGAGATAGAAACATCCATGTGAGAGAGACAGATCAATTGGTTGCCTCCCGCACTCACCCTGACCCAGGCTGAGGATCAAACTTGCAAACCTACATGCCCTTAACTGGGAATCAAACCCCCAACTCTTTGGTCCATGGGCCAGCACTCTAACCACTGAGCAAAACCAGCCAGGTCTATGCTACATTATCCATTCATCCATCAAGACTCTTAGGTGGTTCACCCATACATATTTTAAAGTAAATTCACTTGATGTTTCTATTTCACTTACAGTGTGCTGAGGCTGAGAAGCCCCTGCACAGTAAAGGATGGTTTGTTTCAAGTGTACCCACGAAGCTCATTAAAATGTTGTAGAGTATTTCACATTGCCATCTTAGGTGGGATTCTTTTTTTCAAGTTTGTTTTGAGGGAATTTTTCTATGCCAGGAAGTCTCATTTTGCCAGCAAGCCAGAAATAAACTCAAACTGTAAGTGAATCGAGTTAAATTTAAAATTGAGCTCCCAAGGCTGAGGTGGAACCCTCACTTGGGAAATTTGGCTTTCTGTCCTCAACATCATCAGAAACAAACATGAAGCTATGTATATCTCATGCCACACACCATCCAGTCTTGAAAGGCCAAACTTGGAGATGTTTTAAAAATTAATTTTATTAACTTAAAGGAAATTTTTATTTGCTTTCTATAAAAATGTCTTCAGTAGGGAAAAAATGCAAGCTGATTCTGAGTTAGAAGTTAAAGTCATGATCTCTGGAGTCTCTCTATTCAAGGCAAACACTCGAGGAAGACAGCTTAGCCTCACCCACTTCCCATCTGAGTGACTGGAGCAAGTTCCTCTACTTCTCTAGGATTCAATTTTCTCATCTGTAAAATGGCCAGAATTCTTAACTCACATGATTGTTATAAGGATTAAATGAGATTATATATTATATATGATATAAGTAGCACAAGGTCTACTATTAAATATGTGCTGAATAAAATGATAGCTGAGAAAACGAAGTAGAAGAAAATATACTAGAAAATGAAATAAGAGAGGACTTCCGATAATAGGCATTAAACACAGGGAGACAGAATATGCAGATGAAGTCATCTGCACTCCACATTCGATTCATGTAAATAGTCAGGGTAAACCATTCCTTCCCATTATAGATTGGCAGAAAATCCCTGTTATATTGTAGTTTCTCAGTGCCTGAGGTTTGGGTGGAAGCAAGTTTATGCTTCACACTGGCTCTGGACCACTTCCATCTCTTACCAGTGTTCAGAGAAGCAACAATGGGTCCCAAACTCGGCATCACAAGTTCAGAAGGGAGAACCAGTTCAGAGGACTAGACAGCTAGGAGGCCTGGTGGAAGAAAGAGATGAAAGGTGAAAGACATTCCCAGACACATCCTTTTCTCCCTCATTTCACAATCTGTTCAGCCACCGGGGGAGTAAGTGCTAAGGATTACCCAAAATCACAGCCAACTTAAACATCACTGTTATTTTGTTTGAAGCTTTCTTATTGAATATATCTTACAGCTAATTTTTTTAAAATATATTTTTATTAATTTCAGAGAGGAAGGAAGAGGGCAAGAGAGAAACATCAATGATGAGAGAGAATCATTGATTGGCTGCCTCCTGCACACCCCCCACTGGGGATCAAGCCCACAATGCAGGCATGTGCCCCTAACTGGAATTGAACCTGGGACCCTTTATTCCACAGGTCAACGCTCTATCCACTGAGCCAAATGGGGTAGGACATCTTACAGCTAATTCTAAATAGCTTATACTACTTTAAATAAATTGGCATAGTCCTTAGGAGGACATAGGGTAATCAGACCTTCAACTTCAAAATCTCTTCCAAGTTTTTGAATCTGGAAAGCAAGGCATTGGCACATGAGTAAATACTGTATTTAACGAGTCACTTCTACTGGCACATTAACAAGACATTTGAAGGCAATGTAATAAATTTTGCCCTGTGCAGATACCATTATATAGAACAAACAACAAAGAAAGGGGAAAAAGAATGCAGAAATCTGAACCACCTAAGAGCTGAGAACGTTCCCATAACCGTGGCTTTGTGGTCCCAGATCACATGATCAAAAAAGTGAGGGGCCAAATGGCTCTGCATTGTGTAATGTATTTCAGGACATTCCCTCGTGGAGAAGGAGAAAAATGGGCTCACTGATACTTAGATGACATTTCCTTTCCAAAAACCTGTAGAAAGTCAGTGCAACTCCACAAGACAAAAGCCATTGTCCTAATTTTATATCTGGACACATTGAAGCAGGAACTCTTCGTAAGAGAGGATGTCAGTGTATCGGTGACCAAATTAAGACTCAGGATTTCCCCGCTTCTGATTTCATCCACAAGGCCACACCTTCGTACCTTTCTTCAGCCTTGGCCGACAGAGTCCACTGAGACCAAATTTCCTGCCTCCCAAACAAGGAAATGCAGCAGTTCATAGAGTGTGATCCTGATGGAAAAGTGTTCTCGGGCAGGAAAGAACACGGTCACGTTCCATCGCTTAGGATGAGCTGTTCAGACATCAGCACACGCTGCTGATCCCTCTGCTAATGGAGGAGGGAAAGCACAGAAGGCCACCCAGGGGATCTGCGCCCTACATAGCCCATCAAGCCAGGATGAAGTTTTCAGCCTTGGCCCCCCCTGGGAAAGAGTCTCCACCCCACTGCTCCAGAAGAAGTTTACTTTCCCCAAGCAGCCAACCCGCCCCGGGTTGCTGTTGGTTACAAGAAACCGTTGGGTAAACGCCACATTGGTTAAAAAGGAGGTAAGAGAGTGGGAGAGACAGTCAGCTCTTTGATTTTGAAGGGCTATTAGAATTTCCTCATTTACACTCTGCAAATAACCAAAATACATCTATTTCTCTGAGACGTTCTTTATGTGCTGACTAGTCAGCAGGCGATGTCTTTAGTGGTTATACACAGTTTCAATTTGTATTTTTAAAAATAATTCAAATTCAGGAAAAATAACTATGTGTATTTTTAAACTATATTCCAAAGTTTAAGTATTTTCAAATGTTACTTAAAAGGATGTGTGCATGTGTGTGTGTATATAGCATACATATCATAGCCATCAGCCACTTAGGATAAGTATCCAGAGGAGAGGAGCATTAAGTAGACATTCTATCCTCTGCCCAGCACTCCCCTCCCAGACTCTAACACTCTGCATACACATCCCTCCACTTCATATTGAGCGATACTGTGATTTGTCTGCTTACATGACTGTCTGCTACTACTCTGTTAGTTCCTTCAAAGCAGGGACCGTGCTTAATTCATCTCTGTATCCCTCATACCAATAACTAGTCTGGGAACATGGAAGCTACTAAAACTTGACTGACTACGGTACCTAACAGTTTTCACTAATCATCACTTTTAAGCCAGTAGACTTCTTTGAAGTTGGGGTTTTTTAAAGAATATGTGTCACCCTTGTATTACATGCTTAAAATGGAGCGTACCCAAAACCCCTGCATCAAGTCAGCCAATTAAAAGGAACCATTTTGAACTCACGGTCTTTGATGCTATAATCCTGCCAACAATTCAAAGACAGCTAGGAAAAAGTGAAAGTAAACTGTATAATCTGGAGCAGAAATTCTTAGCACAGGTTTTGGGGAAGCTGGATGGAGAGTGGAGAGGAGGAGGATGGATTGGAGAGGAGGGGCATGATGGCTGCAAACCCAGAAGTCCTTCGAGCAAAGAAAGCAGCGGCCTCCTAGGAGGGCTAAGTTCCCTGTATTGGAAAATGTATTTGTTTCACTCTGGTCTAATGTCCCAACATGCTCACAATGCTACCACCTTCAGTGTGTCTCACCCTTTAGTCACCAAAGAGAAGACATGGCGAAGTGGAGTAGGAAGATTCCGGTGATAGATTTCCCTTGTATTCCACCCCCTCCTCTAACCAATCCTCCCAAAAGCATTTAACTGAGTCAGTCTGCCCTCTCCCCATTTCAACTGCACATGCTTACATGGGAGGGAACTCAATGCCAGCGAGGCCTTCTCAGGAAAAGATTGCATTGAGTACCACCCAAGACATGACTGAGGCTTCTGAGCTTAAAGCAATACTATAGATGTGACTTTTTATTGCAATAAAAGTTAAAAGACTGAGGAAATAGGTCTCTGTTTGCATTTGCAGGTGGTTCAAAGCCACAACTTTAGTTTACAGAAAATTCTGGAGACATGGGTAATATGTGAAGGAGTATGGTTATAGCAATGAGATGATAGACCATGAGGTAAACGATGGGAAAAGGCATCCAACATGTGAGCCTCAGACTTTAATGCTTATAGACAATATTGTTTTATATACACATCAATTTCCTCTGTGATTTATTCAAGGTTAATAGTAAAATTGTCATCTAAGAGTTACACATTTGAAACCTGTGCAATTACTCTCAATCACGTATTCCATTTAATGGATCTCCCAATTGTTACTATTATTAAGCACTCAGTGCACACATAAAGGTTTCTCGGGAGTTTTCTTCTCCCATTTTTCCCCATTATTGGGTAAGGGGTTTGAGAAATACCTTGACATAATACTGATCTTTCTCCAAGGTCACAAGAAAGGGTCTGCGGTGAACTCAAGATGGCCCCAGATTATTTTGACATTCCACTCATTGAAAGGTGGGGTCTTTCCCTTACCCTTGAATCTCAACTGGACTTAGTCGCTTTTTGGTCAATAAAAATGAGCAGATGTGACATTGTGGGGCTTTCCCGGCTAAAGCATAAGGAGCCTTACAGCTTATTCCTGGGCCTCTCAGAACACTCATTCCTGGACCCTGTGCCTCCAGGTAAGAAGTCCACTTCCCATGGAGGAGCAACCATGAGACTCCATGGAGAGGGAGAGGTCTGCTGACCCCAGCCTTCCAGCCATCCACACCAAAGTGTTAGGGAAGGGACTGAGGTCATCTCAGACCCAACAAACCTACCCAGCCACCAGCTGGCTGCCACCAAGTAATCCCTGCAGACACTATGAGGAACAAAAGAATCAGCCAGCCAAGCCCTGCCTCCAGTTCAGACCCACAGAACTGTGGGATATTAATAGAGTGGTTGTTGTTTCAGCTACTAAGGGGTAGTGATGAAGCAATAGGTAACCAAAGCAGTTGTAATACAAAGTTCCCACGTGGGACAACTCTGATGGTGGCATCAGCTTCTACTCAGCTGGCCCACCCTCTGCATCTTTCCCAGTGGGAGCAAGTCCATAGTGCCAGGCCGTGGTTGGCAAAGCCACTGAGTCATGCTCTTGCAGAAGTGCCACCAGTTACAGTTGCTTAAAGGTGACTAGAAAGAGTTTGGTGGATGATGATTTCGTGGCTCCATGACGAATTACCAATCACTCAATAATAGGTCTAAAACACGTGTGAATAGGGTAGGTTTTATACACTTTTCCCCAGCATCTAGCATGGCGGGTAGGGGAAGAGCAAAAAGCAGCCTGTCTGGCATTCTGTGGTTGGTGATAGTGTCCACTGATCCACAGGGCGCTCGCTCCCTGACCCGCTTCGTCTTGAGTCTTTTATGGTCCCTAGTTACCATTAGTGTCACACATACCCAGCATCACAACAAATTTTTTAAATGGCACCACAGAGTGTCGGGTAAGCAGGAGGGCAAGTCGCAGAGTGTCACTCCAACACCGAGCCTCAGAATCCCAGCCCGAGGGAGGCTTTCTAAACACTTAACGACTCCCCCACCCAAGTCTCTCAGCCGCCCTCTTCATTAAAGGCTTTGGCTTTTTTTTTTTCCCCTCTCCAGCTCTCGTTTCATTCTGTGAAAAGGTTCACTGCCTTATGTGCCATGAGCAGACAAGCTTATCGAATGAACTGTAAATCTCATCAGTTTGGCCACGGAAACAATAGCTGGAGTTGTGTTCAGCTTCAGTGACTCCAACTGATTCTCAGTTTGGCTCATTTGTGCAGAACAGTTGGAGGTACAAAGCCAAGCCCATTAGTTGCCAGAGAGTGGTTCTAAGGGAGGAATGAGCCGTCGATCCCCAGGAGGTTTTCCATCCAAGCTCTCATGACAGAATGTTATTTATGACATAAGGTGTGTTATGTAACTCTCAAAGGCGTTACTCCATCTCCTTCCATTTCCTCAATATTCTGGATTTCTAAGGAGATCCTGGCAGTGCTTGCTGACATTGGAATCCGCTGGGGAAATGAGCAGAGAGTGTCTCCAAGTTCCTCTGGCCCCTAATAGTGATCAAAGTGTGGTGCTGAACCCCACCCGTGAGGTGTTAGGGTTTTTTGTTGTGTGTTTTTTTAATGTAGCTGTGCCCCAGATTACCTCTGAAAAAAATGGACTTAGTTTCAGCACCTAATTCAGTTCTATTTCTCATTTATACACTTTTACAGCAACACATCCATTTTCAATGTGAATTACACTTGAAAGATTGTGAAGTTCATGCAGTGACAGTGCTGAAGTCACACCAGTGTTCAGTCTCCTAAGCTGCACACGCCTAGTTTCCAGATGGAAAAATGGAACCACAGCTCCACCAGGAATGCCAGTTTCCCCTCACTCCCTAGCATTGGCCAGTGCAGTTAGAATACTGTGTTCATTTAAGGCATTTTCTGGGCCTCCCAGCCTTGTATTTACATACCAGCTGAAACTGCCAGTGGAAATGAATGGGGATGATGATATTTGCCTTATTCAATTTTTTCTGTAAGAAGGAGAAAGGCTGGAAATAAGCAGATGTGAAAACACTTGTCACGAATCAAAATGTTTACCGCTAGGTTCGGAGAGGCTGCCGGTGTAGAGGCAGTGAATCTGATATGTGTACTTAGCAAGATAAGTGTGTTTAGTGTGACAGAACCGTGGACAGAACTTTTGCAGATAACCACTAGCAACTCCATATTTCTTTGTCTATTAGGCTTTTCGCAGTTCATAAACTTGGCTTCCAGAGCGCCTCTTGTGTCTACTTTAGCATAGACTCTCACACTGATACACTCCCAGGTTCAAGTCACTACACCCACAGGTAATACAGGGCGAAAGGCCAAGAACAATGTCACTATAGGATTGAAAGATTTAGCTTTGTCAAATAGTTCGTGTTAAATTAAGGAAACTTTCATTGGAATAAATATGTTCTGGAAGACAAAAGAAATCATGCAATTGCTCTCAATTTGATCCCAGGCATTTATAAATATTTATAATGGGAAATTCATGAAATAATATACACGAGGATGACAGAAAATTACCGGTGTGATTTTGTAAATGGAATGCCCATCCATGAGCGCCATGAAAGCCATGAGTCAGATGAGAAGGAAGAAACAGAAAGAGTACAGATGAAAATGAGAAGAAACAAGAAAATATGGAAGTATGTTAGAGGAAGTGGTCAAGTCAGCATTCAACTTTCAGATGATGTCCAAAAGTTGCTCTCTCCGAGCTCTCTTATTTTGTACTATATTAGATAGCATGTAACAGGATGGTCAACATCAAATCACGTCCAGGTTTGGAAGAGATCCAAATTGAGCATGACAAATAGCGGCCAGGAGTTGAGGCACTTCATGCAGTCTCCCTTCGCCACTCTCCACAAGGCTTCCTTGGGGACAGCTCAAACACTCGATGAGGTCAGGCCAAAAGAATGCATCTTCTTTTCAGGAACTCACCCGAAAGTGGCCCCCACCGGAGTGGGAATACCTCGGCCAGAAGAATACCAGTTACAGTGCCACTGTGCACTGCCAATGCTATGCACAGCTCTCCCCTGGGCTAATGTATAATTTGAAGGAAAGTGGCTGAAATGGTCCTTATTTCTAAGGTATTGTGATGATGAGAAACCTTGAGCATACCACTTTCTCAGTTCTCCTACTTCAGTCCCTATAAAGCAGGTTAGGCTGACTTTGCTCTGACTGATATAGCCAATTACATATGACATATAACAGACATATCTGACCGAGTTGCTGTGTTTAATTAAAGTTGGGCTTTTAAAAAAGGAATGAGAGAGGAACTGAATGGTACTCACTATGCAGAATTCTTAGTTTATTGACCACTTTACAGGTCATAAAGTTTTTGTCCTAAAAGAGACCTTAGAGAGCACATAGAACTCAATCTTTTCATGTGTGTAGAGGTGAGGAAACAGAGGCCCATAAAGGAATAGGCGCAGAATCAGGATCAGATTTTGAGTCTCCTTAATCTCACCAAGTATTTCCCCGGCAGACCAGGTCAGAACAGAAGTAGCATGTTCTTTTCTCAACCACCAACACACTAGAATTCACAGGCTCTGTAATAGAACGCAACCATGGAAGTTATATTGGCCCAAAAGTTCTAAGATTGTAGAGCAAACACTGGACAGAGGCTGAGAACATGACTGTGTCCTGGCATTACACTCCACCGAGGCTAGATCCTGTCTGCTTTAACAGGGCACGATGCTCACCAGTCACTCCCACCCAGGCTCTACCCGAGAGCTCAAAACCTTCCTGGTTTCATACTGCTTCTAATCTAAGAGTTTCGATGAGAAGAAACTGAGAAAAAGTAGACCTCCTGCTTGTAGGAAGAAGCTCTACCCTAGATTTTGTCTGACTATCTCCATGAGCTCCCTGCTCAGTCAATCAATTCAAATCAACTTATTCTAATGACTTGCATCACACCTGCTCCTGGCATGAGTGTGAATCCAGTTTCGTTTTTCATAAGTAAAGTAAATGATTCTAAATAAAAACAATGTTTTTAAATAGTTAAAATATGAGTCACATGATCATTACTGAACAAAGAAACTTGGACAATAGAAGTCTACAAAACATAAAGTGACATTTTCCACCCGTCCAATACCACTCCCCTGAGATAATCATTGTTAACAGTTTGGTTTACATCCTCCCTTTTACGCATGTAGGAACATGTTTATAAATATTTAGCTTTTGAACCTGGACTAATGTTAAGAAGCTCCCCGTTGAAGATCATAGTTCAAAATCCCTCTGAATAATCTACTAAGCGCTACTTTGGGGATCCTAAAACTAACCAAACAAAATAATACAAGTATGGAAGAGGCCAACCTGGCTTGCTGTGACTAGTTTTGGCAGGGGGCCCAAATATGCAAATAAGTCAAATCTGGTCACTTTAAAACAGGACTCCAGCTCTTACTAGAGTTAATACTAAGAACTATGGAACTGAAATCGTTTTCCAATGCTATTCTGCTGGGTTGCAGGAAGGGTTCAAGCATAGAAAAGCTCTATTTAACACTAAATGGCTTCTAATTAGGAATCTGCTGGCACAATCTCTTTGGTGTTCTGCATTCTCTGGCGATTTTTTTCAGTTACAAGAGTAACTACGGCTAGGGTGATGTTCCCCTGATATTGGGGGAAGTGGTTAAAACTTGGTCTGATTCGAAGACATTCTCTCCTGTTTCATTATGACTAAGGCATGTGCACGTCCGAATACCTGAGGGTTGTGCCTACACTTGCCACAGTTGAGGCAATGCAATCTCAGGTGCTTATTTATTGGAAGGGCTCCCAAGCTGCTGGGCACCTGGCAGCTGCTCAAGAAGAAGTGACACCTGTACTTGGGGAAGAATAGCAGCTCCCGTGGACCTTTCCTGGGTCGATAATTAGAAGCAGATAACACCTTGCAAGCTGACTGCTGGCTCTCCTGGTCTCAGAGAAGCTATTAGCTTTCATCTCTTCCCTTGTAGCTGAATAGGACCCCTGGGGGAGGTACAGGAGTGTGTTTTGTACAAGTGCTCAGTGAGGCTCTGTGCATTGTGGTCTGAGATACCAGTGAGTCCTGTTTAACCAGAAGAACAAAAAAAGTAAAGCCTAAATGATTATCAGAGCAAACCAAAGGCTGGGCAATTTGTATGATTACCCCTCACTTTTCCTCTCAATTTGGCACAACTTTGACCTCTAACTTCACCACAACTTTCTCCATGCCCCTGGAGTGCTGTTTGCTGCCTTAATTTCGTCATCTGCAGAATAGGGTTAGTAGTGCCTATCCCCAAAGGAGGATAAGTTGGTTCATGCCTGAGATGGGTGTTGAAAATATGGATTAATGGCCCCCCAACATCTCATTTACAACAATCGCAAAAGATTGCCCAATTTCTTCTGTTATCCTGAAATTAAAAAAACAAAAATCCAAAACCACAGTTACTACTTGAAATAAGCTAGAGCTATGTTTTTCAAACTGAGATTGACAAGTTCTGAAAGAATTTTTTAAATTGTGGTTTTCATTTGGATTCTGAGCTAAGAAAAGTAATGTCAGAGTGTTCTGGGCCATTGGATGACGACCTTGCAACCAAACACTGTCTTGAGTTCAGCATCTGTCTGCATTTGTGTTTCCAAGAGACAAGTGTTAAACCTTCAGTGCTGTATACAACACACTATACACATTGTATACAAGGCAATGTATTAACCTGATTGGACAACTAATATAATGAATCAGTGGATAAAAACCAACGTAAACACTAGCAATAATAGCAATGACAACAAACAATGTTCCATCATATTCAAGATCAAAAGAATCAAGTCTACTAATGAAATATAAACAACTAATCACATCTCCCTAGCCCAGCTGGTGTGGCTCAGTGGTTGAGCAATGACCCATGAACCAAGAGGTCACCAGTTTGATTCCGGTCAGGGCACATGCCTGGGTTTTAGACTCAGTCCCCAGTAAGGGTAGTATAAGAGGCAGCCAATGGATGTTTCTATCCCTCTCCCCTCCTCTCTCTCTAAAAGTCAATAAAAACATATTTTTAAAAATAAAGACATCTTCCTATTATTAAACCCAACATCAGCAATTTAGTTTACATAAATATCTGTTGCTCATTTGAATTTTACTGATTTTATAATTATGGATGTTTAATTAGTAAATATATGTTGATATTATGCTTTTTAAGGATCTTAAACCTAAGGAGTATATACCTAGTTTTTTTTGTGTGTGTATTTAAGTAATGTTACTTTAAAAACTAATAATTTGAATCATCACTTGGGCTAACAAGAATTTTTTCCATGAAAAACAGTCTATAAATGAATGTAATTTGAAAAACACTCAAGGATCAGCTGGGGTTTGGTTTATTAAATAGAAAATCTCCTTCTAATATTAGCTATTTTATAATAAGAATTTTTTCAGTAACTTTCAATCAGAGATTTAAAGTTGATGGACCTTCCTAATTTTATTCAAAGTTTTCTTTTTCAATGCACCTTTGTTCACATATTTACTTATTCACTCATGAACCACTGAATACCTATTATTTCCAGGCTCTGTGCAGGAGTTAAAAAAAAAACAAAGAATATAATAGTATTTTCACCCTCAGGGTTTATAGCATAGTTGATAAATTGAAGAAATGGCCAGTAGACATATATTTAACTGAGAGGTAAGAAGCCTCCTTGAGAAGAAAAACTCGAGCTATATGTGTTCACTTCTGAGCATGTCTGCCCAATTAATATGTTATTTATTCTTTCCTATTTATCTATTCTTGTAATAGTTCTATACTGTGTGTTTTTTTAATTCTCACCAGAGGATATGTTTATTTATTTTTTAGAGAGAGAGAAGGGAGAGAAAGAGAGAGAAGGGGAGAGAAACATGGATGTGAGAGAGAAACATCAATGGTTGCCTCCCATACTCACCCTGATAGGGAATTGAACCCCTGACCTTTTGGTGTACAGGGACAATGCTACAACCAACTGAACCATCCAGCCAGGGCAGTGGCATACTGTTTTAATATAAAAAAAAAACAACTTTACAGTACATTTTTAAACCTGGACAAGTCCTACATCATTATTCTACTTTTTCAGGATTTTCCTGGATACTCTTACATGGATTTTTTTTTCAAATGAACATTACATTTCTGTCAGGTTGCCCTTAAAATCTCATTAGCATTTTCATTACGAATGTGTCAAAAATATTAGAGCTTAATTTGAGGAGATTGGCTTACTACTAATATTGTGTCTTTACTAGTAGGCATATAGAGTATGTTCTCCATGTATTCAAAACCTCTTTTACTAGTACATGTGTCAAAAAGAAAGTTGTGTTTTTTTGACATATTGGTGTAGCGTATTTCTATTCCTCTGAATTTTGTGGGGGGTTTTTTTGTGTGTGTATGTCTTATTGTGAATGGAATATGTATTTTTAGTATATTTTCCACTTATTGCTTGCATATAGGCACTGTATTGATCTGCATAATTATTTTGTAAGTGAGATCCCTAAATGAGTACTTCTAAGTCTTTTCACCTGAATGCCCTGAATGGCAGAAGCCGTTTTAATTGATGTTAACTCAAAATTTCTTTAAGACTCTTACTTTTCCAATATTTGTCTTTGATTCCTAAATAAGGAATTTGTTACAATGTAAATAAATTTGGAGATCCAGTTTGGTTAAGAAAATGGATTCTCTAGGATGATGTCTAATACATATCTCACAGTATGTTCATTCCAACTTGACAAACAGTTTTTCAGATGCTTCCCTTGGTGTAGACCAGTGGTCGGCAAACTCATTAGTCAACAGAGCCAAATATCAACAGTACTCCGATTGAAATTTCTTTTGAGAGTCAAATTTTTTAAACTTAAACTTCTTCTAAAGCCACTTCTTCAAAATAGACTCGTCCAGGCCATGGTATTTTGTGGAAGAGCCACACTCAAGGGGCCAAAGAGCCGCATGTGGCTCGCGAGCCGCAGTTTGCTGACCACGGGTGTAGACAGTCTTCTAACAGTTTTGTAATTTTAAAATGAGGATTACTTTATCTCCTTTTAAATACGTATCTCATATAATATCTTGTTATAAAACAGCAATGTAACAGGTTTTTAACCTTTATGCTACACTTTCTTCAGTCAGATGCCTTACAGTAACTTTTAACTTAGTGATAACATTGAATAATAACACACTGTTTCACATTTTCAAACAGCGACAGGTCAGAAGCAAAAATCTGGTTGCTAATCTGCTCTGCTCTTGCCCTGTCAAACTCTAGCCTGTGAGCAGAAGTTTGGCATTTTTGTTCTGCTTGCTCACTGCTTTGGCCCAAGGAAATGAGTTGGATGAGTGCCCTTCTTTTTTATTCAGAGATGCCATAGATTAATTTTAAAGACTTCCTTTCATCTACATAACAGAATGGGTTCAGATAGCCTTTTAAGCTATTATCTGCAGTTTGGAACTTTGCGCTGGAAAGCCACAGCGATTACACAAAAGGGGTCTGTTAGGAACACTGAACAATGAGAGTTTGACATTTTTCTCCTCCTGCCTCCAGAAGAGAACCAAAGCAACTATTTTATTGCATTTATGTATTTCATAAAAGAATGTGGGTTATATTTATATGCCAGCAGGCTTCATGGAAATGACAAAACTGTGCAGCTTGTTTAAGGGGACGCTCAAGAGTGCCTCATTCCCAATGGGGTGGTTGGAGGAAAGTGGCAGCAAACTACGGTATTCCGTGTTCTCCTGGGGCCCACAGGTTGAGAACCGCTGCTGTAGAGCCTAAGGCCATCGGAAAACACAGATATGTACATTATGATTCATAACAGTAGCAAAATTACAGTTATGAAGTAGCAACAAAAATAATTTTATGGTTGGGGGTCACCACAACATGAGGAACTGTATTAAAGGGTCGCGTCATTAGGAAGGTTGAGAACTACTGTCCTAGGCACTCAAACTGTGCGCTTGCTTAAATGTTAAGAAAAATAGGAAGCAACGCCTCATCTAGGACGAGATTCAGCCTTATTTTGTAAGGGGAGGGCAGGGAGGGAGGGAGAGGAGAGTAAATAGTGTGCAACATTCAGAATTTTGGCTGAAGTGAGGCCATGTGTACAAATATTTTTTACAGAAATTCAACACAAAAATTTTCATTTTGCCCTTTCACGCAAGTGTGTCTTGGTTGCATTCGTGTGTTTTGTTGTTGTTTTCCCCGTTTCCTCTCTTGGCTTCATTGATTCTGTGTGAGCACAATCTGTGAATACAAATTGCTTTCATTAGGAGCCACCTGAGGCCGAGAGCCCACCCGGGCTCAGGAATTCAGCGCTCAGCGCAACAAGGTGAAGGTCTGGCACAAAGGGTTTCGTGTCCGGCTGCGCTTCCAAAGGAGCTCGGGTTTTCCAGGACAATCTCTTCTTTGAACCCAACATGAAAACACATTAGAGCTCTTTTTGGAACAAAGAAATATACATAGGAAATAAAGACATTGTTTCATCAAATCCTCGCCATCTACTCTGACGTAAGCTGGCTAGGAAAGAAAGAGTCTCCTTCCGAGAGGAAAGTGAGTCCGGTCTGTTTTCTCCATTCTTAACCCTGCTAAACTTGGTATTATTTTTTCAAAACGTGGAAGCAAGCTCCCCCATTTTCTCTTCCTGGGAGTTTGGTCCCAATTTCCCCCCATTCGACCCGCACAGGTTGTGAGCGGCTGCCATTCAGCAGGTGGGACTCCCTGAGTGGGTAACCGGGCCGGGCCATCTCCTTATGTGGGCTGCGCTGGCACTTTATTTTAATCACATTTATTTCAGCCGATTCTGCCTTATTCTGGGATGAGGAGGAGCCGTTGCTGTCTGAACCTGGGCTGCTCAGAGCACAGAGGAGGGCACCCCCCCGTCTTGCAGCCTGTCCTTCCACAAGTGACTTCCACCACCTCAGGCCCCGAGGTGGCCCGGCTGAGACAGTTCAGTCACCTGTCTCCACCATGGCCTCTGACACACATGGTGTCTGTGGTGACCCTCGAGCTCGCCACTGCACACAGCCAAGAGGCCGACTTCTTCCTTCCTCTCTCGGCGCTCACCCGATGCCCCCAAACCCCTCTCTGCCCACCCACCCGCTCGCAGGTCTGCAGTGAGGAGGCCCGCGCTGCAGCCCGTTGCCTCTAGACGTCCTTCCGTACCTCCTTTCCGTGTTCCTCTTGCCGCTTCTTCCCTCTGGACCCTGCTTGGAATCTAGTTCTTGCTCTCCACCTACCAGTGCAGACTGGATGCCAGCCCTCCACCTACCCTCGTTTCTGGACAAAAGCTCCAGCCCCCTTCCCTTCCTTGACTAGTCTGAGGTGCTAGAATCCCAGCCCAGTCAAAGGCTTGGGCCGCCTCTGCAAGGTGCCCGATAAAAACACACCCCAGGACACAGGAAGATGGTGGGGTACACAAAATGCTCAGATTGTGCTCACTGACTCAATCACAGACTTCTGTTCCTTCCTAATATCAAAAGTAACAGAAGTCTGCTCATGCTACAGTCGTGTACCTGAGGACACTTACGATCGCCCAAACCAAGTGTTGACAAAAGTCGCATGGTGTCGTTCATATGAAACTTGCCAACCACTTCAGCAGATACAAACAAAAGGGTATATAATAATTTGCCATTCTGAAACTATTTCATTAAAGAGATATAACTTAAAATATTTCTTCTACACTTACTTAGCACCTACATAAATGGCAGGCAGTGGACCAGGCACCAGACAGGAGAAATGAATTAAGACATAGTTGGTTACCACAGGGACTTTGCAGTGTAATAGGGGGAAGTGAGAAACACAAGCAGCAACGAGGCTGTTATAGATATGAGCACTGGGAACAACAGGGACCTGCCGCACAGTGTAAGAGACTGAGCGGGGGGGATGGGTCATTCTCCAAACAGTGGCCCAAGGCCTACTGTGTTCCTGACACTGGGAAGAGTTAAAAGACAGTCCCTGTTGTCAAGGAGCTCACCATCTACTAGGAGGTGACTTTGAAACACTGTGACACAGGGCACACCAGGGACCTATATGGGATGCAGTGGAACTCAGGGAAGAGGCTCTAACCATAGGTTCTCAAGATACGTGACTGACCAATCAGAAGTGACTCCAGTCGTAAACAACTGGCTCCACGAGTGGCTGTACCAGCTGATTATGAAAGAACCCCGTTCCCAGCCCAGTCTGGATGGCCAGGGAGCTTCCTGGAGGAAGTGATGCCTGATTAGACACTTGGAGGACAAGTCAAAATTGGCCAGGCAAGGGCATTTCAGACAGAGATAACAGCGCACGCACATGCTTGGCGGAGTGAGCGCACAGTGCATGTCCGGGAGAATTGGAGTGCCTTCCTCCCACACCCCCAGGGAGCGCCCAGGGCACATGCCCCCATGGGCTTATCGGCAGCAGGCCCTTGAAAGGAGGCAGCCTGCTTGTCGAAACCACCTAGACACCGTCAGAAGTGACACTTAAAGATAGTCAGGACTGGAAACAACACACACATGCACACGCCACTGCTGTCAGTAACCAGAAGCCCAAGATACAACCTAGATGATGAAGACCAACGCCTGGGCCCAGGACCCAAAGAGAGAGACGGTAAATAAAAGACAGCTGACCAACGACGGAAAGCGGGAAATGGACAGGCTGCCTCAGGAAAACCCGAAAAAGAAAAAAAGGTGAAGATGAAACCATAAAACTGCTCCAATAATAACCTAATGTGTGACTTAAGGTAAGACTGAATGCAAAAATGAAAACTGAATGGAAAAGGAGTAAATCTACTGTAACAAGTGTAGTGGGCATCTATTGTTTCTGCCTGCTCAGACTCACCCCATTCCTCTGTACTGAAGCCCCCCTTTCCTGTGAGGGCCCCAGGCCCTGCGGTTCCGGTGGACCTGACCCTCCTGGCCCCTCCTGCACCACGGTCCTGTCCTCCTGGCCCAGGGAGGCCCAGGTAGCTCATTCCCTCTGGCCCAGTGATGGGTTCTCCGGTGAGCAGGTGGTGTAGGCCCAGCCAGGCAGTCTTTGCCGGAACTTCCCTGGTGGAGTTCAGTGAGGGAGCTCTTCCTCACTGGGACTGGGAAGCAGTTGCACGTCAGTCTTGGGATCCTGGAAACCTTCCGCACCGGTGGTGACAGATGAGGTCCTGATTACATCCTTTCAGTCCCCGGAGCCGACACCCATCCCTGGACTTCTCTGTTGATTGAACTAATTCCCATTTTCACCTGAGCTCATTTAAGTCAGAGTCTGTTGCTTATAACCCAAAAGGTCCCGGAAGAAAGGAACCTATACGTGTTGAGTCCCCACCCCGTGCGGGCACAGTGGTTACTTGATCTGTGTTAACTCAGAAGAGATGCTGCACTGTGACATTATGGACCTGCCTTGTGTGTTCTGAGATCGCCAAGAAAACAATTCAGTACTGGCGATTAAAACACTGTCGACTCAGTTAAAATGTAAGGGTGCTAATTACTGATAAAATGTTATCAGTAATTAAGATAATATTTTAGTGCAAAAAAAATCCAGAATAAACAAAATATCAAAATGTAAAATAAAGGCAGGATCAGACCCTGCACTTGCGTGACTCATCTTCACTTGCCCACCCCAATTCCCGCCTTGTGCCTCAGTGGCTCTGTGCACCTTGTAAGATTTGTCACTTCCTGTCCGTGTTCCTGTCCTAAATAGCAAAACAATTAAAATGGGTGTGACTCCCATGTTCATCTTTGAGGACACCATGATAAAGTAAAGGCAGAAACTACCTAAAAACGGTGCCTCCTCCCTGTAGAGGGGGGAGGAAGGGAGATGCACCCTGTACCCAATCCAGGATGGGAGGGAGGAGGACAACTAGCGTAGATGATGGAACTCTCGTCGCTGCCGAGATAGCCAGAGGGAGCAGGTAGAGGGTGAGGGGACTGCCTGCTCTATAGGGAGGCCTCGCTCACCAGTGTTGTTAAAACATCACACCCTCTCTAACAACCCTCTCTGGTTCCCTGATGGAACTAACCAAACCCCCTGAGCCTGAAGAAACCAGTGAGTAATGAAACGCACACCATTGTCCCTATTTCTTCTCTCTTCTCGGCCCTTCAATTTAGCCCTTTCCTAGGAGCCTGTGGGGTCGTGTCCCAGTTACAGAAGTGTCCACATCGAGCTCCACGCAAAGCACAGGGAACGAGGCAGAAATAAAAAGAACAAATGGGCTACCAACTAAGAATGAGATCACCAAGGAGCGAGGTGGGGCCTGAGATCTACTCAAATTCTGCTACTAAACCGTCAGTTTTTTCATCTGTAAATTGAATATAATATTTATTGCCTTGGTATATCAAGGTGCTCCTAAAAAATAAAGACAAAACAAAATGGGGTTCAGATACAAGAAATTAATCCGTATATTTAGCTAGAGAATTTTTCAAAACTTATTTTATTGGCTTTTAATTTAACAAAAGGATGGGGGAGTTCTTGGCGTAATCTGTGATTTGTACTGAATGAGAAAGCATGCCAACCTTATTATAGCCATAAAAATAATAAAAATAACTAACATTTATGTGCCACATACCATATTAGGTTTGTTTATATATATTATCTCATTTAAAAGTAGAGTTTTCTTTTTTTAAATAATGGAATTCAAATAAAGTTAAAGGAAATTTATTTATCTTCTGTTTATTAAGAGATTCATTTTTTTCATTCATTTATTTATTTGACAAATACTTTATGAATAAATACATACTTTTTACTTCTACATATTTAAGGCCTTATAGGGTTACTTCATGTTATCTTAGAAGACTTTGGAATTTATTTATAAAAAAGAAAAATGATTTAGCCAATAACTTGATTATACTTATACCAAAAGTTAACTCAGGCTCTGAACTCACAGTCAAATGTATTCCCCCAATGATACCTTAAAACCATGCAATTCGCTATATTTTGACTTATGGTGGCCTCATTTTTCCTGGAAAACCACCAAAATGCCCTGATGTAGTTCATGCAAAGCAGTCATTCAAATAACATTTAGTTAACACCTACTATGTGCTAAGAACTATGCTGCCAGTTGCAGATACTACAGAAATAAATAAGGGACAGCTCTCCTGCTTCAGATCATTGTTAAGTGACAAAGAAGTGCACAAGTAATTACAATACAACATGATAAGTGGCAACAGAAAGGCAGAACGTGCTGTGGGTGCATGAAGGATAAAAACCATAGGTTCTGGATCTTTCGTGTTTTCTAAAAACAAAAGAGCACAAGACCCACTTCTAAAATTGAGGGGTATTATCAAGAGAAAGATCTGCAACCAGGTGAGAAAAACAAACAACCAAAAAAAGACAACTGGGAAGTGCGGTGCTTGGAGACCTTAACCAGAAGTGTGGATCATCACACTCTCGAGAGATGTCCCTTTTACCCCAGCACACAAGTCTTTTGGAGTCAGATACTGAAATCCATCATTGAGACATCAGATTCCAGTTTTCCAAGCCAGCTGGGAAGAATTACTGGATTCTATCTCTAGGGAATGGCCCGGGAGGGGCAATTCTCCAGATAGGAACCTTCTAGCATGTGCTGTAAGCTGACTGGACGAGGACACCCTCCACTCCCATGCCTTCCCCAGATGTTCTGGTGAAAACCGCCCCTGCAAGTCACTGAGTCTGGGGGAAGGAGAAGGGAGAGAAGAACAGAGAACAGAAATTCTCAAATGAGTTAGAAAAATGAATTCTCTTTCCCATAAGCCAAAGAGGGTCCATTTACTGTACCGAGAGACCTATAATTTCTCCACATTTAGTCTTTTATTTTGGCCACATCTCCACAAAATAAAAGAATTGACACTGTGTGGCTTCAAGTTACTTGGAAACAGCCCCCTACCATTCTTGCCAACAATTGTAATTATTTTCGCACATGTTATTTGAAGGCTATTGATGGTTGACTTTTCTAATGAATAATTTGCCCAACTGTAAAAATGTTTTTGCCAGAACAGGTAGCTAGCCAGCCATGAGAAATCTGGGGCCCAGACAGATGAACTGAAGCCAGTGGTACAATCGGGTCGGGAAGACCACAGCTGAGCTCTTGACCGCCGAGGGCTTTGGTCAGAAGGTGTCTTGTATACATCGTGGCTCTCACCCACACAGCGATACCAAAGAAGAGAGAATGATGGTGTCTACATTTGTGAGAGACTTTTTACGTATGAACAAGCCTTCATGCACATTTCCTTTTTCTTGGCAAGGCTGGTAGCTCTTCCTAGCAATCAGCCCAGTCCCTTATCGTGCTTCAGATTCTTTGATTCAGGGAGAACAGCCCTAAGGCTCAGCTGAGAGCTGTGCACACCCTCCCTGGCCTCCTCGCATTCACTGTGGAAGGTCCACCTGGAAGTCTCCCAGGGCAAGTCCCCCTGAGGGGCGGAGGGGTGGAGGGGGGGAGAGAGATACCACCCAGAGAGCTCAGTGAGCCCGCCTCCTCCGTGCGCATGTGCTCCCGGCCCTGGCAGAGACCGTCCCTGGAATTTAGCAAGAAGCCTGCAGAATAATTACTATTGCTGTGGGGCTGACAGCTGTTCAGGACTCATTAGGGAGTGTCAGTTTTCCACAGGCAACTGCATTTCTGAGAAAAGGAACTGACCTTGGAGGAACCCCCGACCCACCCCAAACTAGCAGCTATTTCTATTTCAAGAGTACAAGTTTTTGAACCTGAAGTGGCGAGAGAGTTCACAAACTCCTTGATCTCCCACTTCTGGCCGGTTCCATCCACTCTGGACTATGATGTGGGTCTCGACTATAAAATAAGCACTTGATGAGTCTTCCCTTCCCCTCCTCCCAAACACATGCTGAGAATATAGTGAAGAGCCTCAGGCTTTGAAAGATGAGGCCAACCAGTTATAGCACATACTGGGATAGTCATTAATCACCTCGGATTTGGGGATGCCAGTAAGTTCATGTTCAGTGGCTGGGGCTTTAGAAGAAATGAACGACATAGATACTCCTACCCTGAAGGAGCATGCGACCTGAAATAGGAGCTAACCCCTTGGAACAATTAAAGACCAAAACATGATGGAGCAAAATTCAGACCCGGTGTCTTGTGGCACACAGGAGTGTAGGGAGCAGAGAGGTCACTGAAGGCTGGAGTGGGGTAGATGCTGTCCGCTCAGGAGTCTGTCCCAGCCTTCCTGTTCAGTCTGATTCTTCCGCTTGGTGGTTCCCAGGAACCCACATTGAGAATCTCAGTTGTCGCTGATGTGTACCCAATTTGAATGAGTGTAACTCAGGGGGTCTCCGTTCTGCAGCGCATTAGAATCACCTGGGAAGCTTTAAAAACCATCTCTGCCCAAGTCCTGTCTCAGACTGTTTGAATCCGAGTCTCCAGATGAGGGGCCCCAGCATCAGATTGTAATGGGCAGCTAGGCTGAGAACCACCGGTTTGAGCAATAGAAGATAGTTTGCAGACTCAGAGAGGAAAACCACAGGGAGGGAGGTGGAGCTGCCCTTAGGGACAACCAGACCAGGACACTGGACACAGCCATGATCCTCTTGGCCCCCTGATCACTTCTCCCATGTCTCTGCTGCGTCTTCTCAGACCAATTCCTTGTGCCATGGGAACCACTGCTAGCAGCAGCTCTGTGCACTCTTAGCAACTAGAGAGGAGAGGGTTTCCTTCTCTCAGTTCCACATTGAATCCCTCAAATCCCCACTTTTAAAAAGGGCAGAAACTCTGATTGGCCATACAGGGGTCCTGTGTCACCCCTTGCACTGTATTCAGATATTGTTGGTCCAGCTTGATTTGTGTTCATGTTCCTACCCCTCGGGAGGATGCTGGGGAGACTGAAACAAAGCCCAGCAGTGTAGGCATCATTTAGGAGCTTGTGAGAAATGGAATTCTCGGGCCCCCATCGCAGACCTGCTGGTTCAGAACCTGCATGCTAACAAGGTGCCCAGGTGATTCGTACGCACCTGAAAGCTTGAGAAGAACTATTCTGCTCTAGTATCGTTTTCTCAGGTTGGCAAGAGTATAGGTATTCCTTGCTCTTAGTTTCATGTCAAAGCCTCGGAAAAATGATGCCGCCGCCACCTACCCTCCCCCACCCTCACCCCCATTCCCCGCTGCTTCTGACAGCAGCAATACCAACACCAGGTCTTGCCTGGTTGGCCAGAAACCCAGTCAAGCTCCCTGAGCTACTTCTTTTTCTCCTTCCTCGGAGCTGGCTCTGACCAGGCTCGTGGGACAGGGTCTGTGGTTTTGCTGCAGGAGCTGATATGGAAGAGGATGTGGTGCTCTGGGCCAAGTCGGGTCCAGCAGCTGGTGCTTATCAGCTGCACCCTGGGATCCACAAAGATGTGTTCACACTGACCTTCCTGGCTGAGGACATGTGGGAACTCGAAGCTTCCCATGGGAATGGATGGCAGGGCAAGGGATGGAGGAGGCTGATGGAGGTGTGATGGCATCCGGCCAACTGCCCAGCACAGCCCCGGTATCTCTGCTAGTTGGCGAGGATTTGCCTGTGAAACCTGGAAGCCTAAACATCTAGTCTAGACCTCTGTCACTCTGTTTCCTTTTTTACCCCATTCTCCCACCTCCTGGAGGATTCTATTTGAATGTTCAGTGAACTCCCTAGGCCACTAGCCCACCTTCTGTGTCCAGACCAGCCAACCAGTTTTTTCCTTTACCTTTTCCTTCCTGTGTCCATTTCCTTTCCCACTCCAAGAGGAAAGGGTGAAAATTAGTGGACACTCAATAAATATTAACTGAAGAAATAAATAGATGTATAAACAAACACATGAAATTTCTCATATTTTTGGAAGGAAGAGAGTGGAACTTGGCTTTCATCTGCTCTGGTGGATAAATACCTTCACTCCTGGGAAATTAAGTTGAATGACCACATAAAAGTCATCACTTCATTTTTGTGTGTATCTTTCCTGCCTCCCACCCTCCACAAACAAGAAGTCGTCTATATATTTGTATTCCAGGGCCTCGATTGTTTATTCTCCCTAATAGGAGCTACAGGAAAGGCCTGCCTTTGGCCTCAATGACTTCTTACCAGCAGTGCCCCTAAAACATGGAAACAATTTCCCTCCCCCCAATTATTGGAGTACTTTCATCTCCCCAAAGAGATGTAATTCTATCCCCTTATTCCAGAGCATAATTAGAACTGAGAGCTAGCCTAGCTGCTTCATTTTGTAGAGGAGAGAACGGAACTCCAGGGAGGGGACTAGATCTGTCAACTTACAACTAGAAAGAGGCAGGTGATGAGTTTTCTGAGTTCTGACCTAGTCCTTTCTCCTTTCTCTTTTACACAGCATAGCCCATTGACTGCCCTGCTATTAGTCCTCCAGCACTACCACCTTCCGATGACTGGAAGGCAACCTATGAAAGGCCCCTATGTGTTCAGGCCAGCGGCCCCACCTCTAACAGAGGGCTGCGGAGAATGGACCACGTAGGATTCCAGTGGCCAGTTCCACACCAGCCCCAAAGCTGCAGACCTGATTTTCCAAAAGCCCATTTTCTTCTGTCTCCCTTGGTCAGCCCAAGCAGCAACGTAGAGGATTTTGCTCAAACTTTCCAAAATAACTTCCCTTTGGGCTGAGATCAAGCATGCGTAGCTTCAGGCCAAAGGAATATTAAGAAGTTTATGTGTCACTAAAAATAGACAATTACAAGAGAAACTCCCTCCTATTTCTGCCATCCCACCCACCCACCCCCACCCCACTCCCAGTTCGCTACACAAATACGAAGGAGACTCCAACCAAGAAGGGTGGGAAAAAGGCAGCACACGCTCCAAGCTATGGTGTAATTACATGGGAAATAAATTGAAGAAAGAACAGTCCTGTTTCAGGAATAGGTCTGACCCAAATATCATACCTGGAAAATAGAGGATCCATTGGCACATCCTCCGACCTTGAATTCTTCTTCCCAGAGCCAAAGAAGGGCAGAGGCAGGAGTGCTGGCTGGACTCACCCACAGCCAGAGTGGCCAAACCACCTTAGGCCTCTGCTCGTTTGCAGGTTCCTACCTCTTTTTGGAAATGGAAGCCAGATTTAACATGGTGTAGGTTCAAGAACATTCCAGAACAATTCCAACGGCGCAAAGGGCTTCTCTGAAGTATGTTTGGGCTGGTTATGCAGACTGTCCTTATTCACTTTATAGAGCCTGGAAGATAAGCAAGTAAAGTATGGTCTTTAGGTCCCAATGTACCTGGTTTCTTGCCAGCCACATACCAGGAATCCCTGGAATACATTTCACCAGGGTATAACTTACAGGCTTGAGTTAGTCCAGCATCCACTGGATCTGTAGGACACTCTACATGGCACTGGGATGAAATGACAGAATCCCACCAAGAATGAGGATCAATCCAAGTGCTTAAGAGAAAGCAGTTGTATGTTTGGTTAATCCTGAAGCAAATGACTGTTATGGCTCTCAGGCTATTGTAGGAATGTCATGAAACATATGAAGTTACACAGAGTAAGAAAGAGAACAATAGGTCTACAGAAGAGAAGACATATCTTTCCTCTCCACTTTGCCCAGAAGGTGGGTGGGGCCCTGAGGTAATACTCCAGGTTCTGGTTCTCCCCCACACCCCCAAGGAATAATTTTAAGTTGTGTGAGTTCCAAGCATCACCTGGGCACTTCTTGTGTTTGAACTCTGTTTATATACCCTGCACTGAACAGTGACCCATGGTTGTTAAGACCGTTCTATTCTATTTTTAAATAATCCCCAAAGAGGAGAACCAGCACCTTCCTTAACTGGCCATTTTAGTGTTTTAACAGCTCTTTGGAGAAAGTAAAATCATCCTTATTCCTAATCCAAACGTCTCATGCTGGGATTTAAATTCATTTCTTCTGTTTAGCTCTTATAAAGAAAGGACACACCTGGAGCCCTACCTGTGTTTATTGCATGTTATCTCAGGTTTCCCATTTTATTCTTTTTTACCTTCTTATCCATCACTGAGTCCTCTTCAATTCTTCATCTCCCTTTCTCATTATGAAGTCCAGAAGTAGTAACAATACCTGAAATTGGACACCTCATTTTTTTACCCCATTCTCCCACCTCCTGCACTCCCCATTTCTGGCAGTCACCAATCTGTTTTCTGTATTTTTAAGCTAGGTTTTATTTTGTTTTAGATTCCACACATAAGAGAGATTGTACAGTATTTGTTTTTCTCTAACTTCACTTAGCATAATGATCTCCATGTTGTCTCCAATGGAAGGATTTCATTCCTTATAGCTGAATAATATCTGTGCACGTGTGTGTGTGTGTGTGTGTGTGTGTGTGTGTGTGTAATAATTTCTTTATTCATTTATTTACCAATGGACATGTAGTTTGTTTCCATATCTTGGCTACTGTAAATAATGCTGCAGTGAACACAGAGGTGCATATCCCTTTTCAATTACAGAAGTGGAATTGCTTGATTCTATGGTAGTTCTATTTTTAAGTTTTTTGAAGAACTTCCATATTGTTATCCATAGTAGCTGCACCAATTTACATTCCCACCAACAGTACACAAGGGTTCCCTTTCTCCACATCCTCACCAACAATTTCTATTTCTTGTTTTGTTAATAATAGACATTCTAACAGGTACGAGATGATACTCATTGTGGTTTTAATTTACTTTTCCCTGATAATTAATGATAATGGTTAAATTTTCATGTACCTGTTGGCCATATGTCAGTCTTCTTTGGAAAAATATCTATTCACATCTTCTGCCCATTTTTTGAATAGGACTGTTTGATCTTTTGCTGTTGATTTGTATGAGTTATATATATATTTTAGATATTAGCCCCTTGTCAGACATATGACTTGCAAATGTTTTCTTCCATTCAGTAGGTTAACTTTTCGTTTTGTCAATGATTTCCTTTGTTTGCTATGCAAAAAAAATTTAATTTGATATAGTCTCACTTATTTTTTGTTGTTGTTGCTTTTGCTTTTGGTATCAGATTAAAAAAATAATCGCCACAACTTATGTCAAGGCACTTACTGCCTATGTTTTGTTCTAGGAGTTTTATGGTTTCAAGTATTACATTCAAGTCTTTAATCTTTTGAGATAAATACTGTGTATGGCATAAGATAGCGGATGAGTTTCATCCTTTTGCATGTGGTTGTCCAGTTTTCCCAACACCATTTATTGAAAAGACTGTCCTATTCCCAGTGCATATTCTTGGCTCCTTTTTTTTTGTATATTAATTGACCATATATGTGTGGGCTCACTATTTGGTCCCATTGATCTATGTTTGTTTTAGTGGCAATGCCATACTGTTTTAATTATTACAGTTTTGTAATAAAATTTTAAATCAGGGAGTATGATATCTCCAGCTTTGTGTTTCCTTCTCAAGATTGCTTTGGCTATTTGGGATCTTTTGTGGTTCCATACAAATTTTAGAATTATCTGTTTTATTTCTGTGAAGAAATGCCTTTGGAATTTTTATAGGTTTAGGGATTGCATTGAATCTGTAAATTGCCTTAAGTAGTAAGGACATTTTAACAATATTGATTCTTCCAATCCATGAGACAGAATATCTTTCTATTTATTTGTGTCTTCTTTAATTTCTTTTATTAATGTTTGTAGTTTTTAAATATACAATTCTTTCACCTCCTTGGTTGAATTTATTCCTAGGTATTTTATTATTTTAATACAATTGTAAATGGGATTGTTTTCTTAATTTCTCCGATAGTTTATTACTAGTATATAGAAATGCAAGAGATTTTTGTGTATTGATTTTATATCCTGCAACTTTACTAAATGTGTTTATTAGTTCTAAGAGTTTACAAAATCTTTTTAAAAGATTTTTATTTGCACTAGCTTGTTTGAGCCTTAAAATCACCTTTCTGTGAGAAGAGTGAGCAGCTGGCATTATTTCTATTTTGAGGAGGAAGCTCAGGGGGTTGAAGCCAATTGCCCAGTGTCACAAACCTAGTAAGTAGCTGGATATGGAGCCAAACCTTCACCTTCTAATTTCCAACTCAGGGCCCTTTCATGACACCTTCTTTTGTGGGTAAATCCTGTATGTAGAAAGACTGTGTAGACCAGGCTCCTGTCTACCTAAACCTGGCCCCTCCCTCCACTGTTCCTCTGAACTCTTTTCACACTTTTTTAAAAATACATTTTTTAAATTTATTTCAGAGAGAAAGGGAGATGAAGAGAGAGATAGAAACATCAATGATGAGAGAGAATCATTGATGAGCTGCCTCCTGCATGTCCCCTACTGGGGATCGAGACTGCAACCCAGGCATTTGCCCTGACGGGGAATCATACTGTGACCTCCTGGTTCATAGGTCGATGTTTAACCACTGAGTCACACCAGCTGGGCTGTTTTCTCACTGTTGTGAGAGCATGTCAAACACTCTCTTCACTTGTGTTTTTACTCCTGGAGGGTAAAGACTTGATCTTCAAATCCCACTTTGCAGAGTGGGCTGGCCCCTATAAGTAGAATGAATGAATAATGGATAATTTAAATTCAGTGAATGAGTGAGTGGTAAAAGCAGATAGGAAGACAGGAGAAGGGTGTTTACGCAATCAGTTCTACTACTATGAAGCAAATAGGATTAATAGAATAAAAGGTACAATTACACAACTAGAGCATTAAACAAAGCTTTCACCCTGGTAATTTTCATGAAGCTTTACTAATTACAGTGTATTATCCAGCATTATAACATTCAAATTATAAACAGGGCCCAGCCAGAGTGGCTCAGTGGTTGAGTGTCGAACTACGAATCAGGAGGTCAGGGTTCGATTCCCAGACAGGTACATGCCCAGGTTTCAGGCTCAGTGCCCAGTAGGGGGCGTGCAGGAGGCAGCTGATCCACGATTCTCTCTCATCATTGATGTTTCTCTCTCTCCCTCTCCCTTCCTCTCTGAAATCAATAAAAATATATTTTAAAAAACAAAAAAAAAACAAATTATAAGCAGGTATTCCTGTGGCTATAATATATTTAAAATGTATACAATGTTAAACATCAAATCAACTATTTCGAGTCACTTCAAATCTAGGAAATTATTTTCCCATGTTAATATTCTCCGTGGTATCGACCCAAGCCATTATGCTCAATTAATATTTGACAAAGGAGGCAAGAGCATACAATGGAATCAAGACAGTCTCTTCAATAAATGGTGCTGGGAAATTTGGTCAGACACATGCAAAAAAATGAAACTAGATCACCAACTTACACCATACACAAAAACAAACTCAAAATGGCTAAAGGTCTTAAATTTAAGACGGGAAACAATAAAAATCCTATAAGACTCCATAGGCAGCAAAATAGCAGACATATGTCATAGCAACCCACACAGCTCCTAGGGAAATGGAGACTAAGGAGAAAATAAACAAGTGGGACTACATCAAAATAAAAAGAAACAGCAAAAGAAACCATCAACAAAACAACAAGAAAGCCCATTGTATGGGAGAACATATTTGCCAATGCTATTTCAGATAAGGGTTTAATCTCCAAAATTTATAGGGAACTCATACAATTTAACAAAAGGAAGATAAACGATCAAAAAATGGGCAAAGGACCTAAGTAGACACTTTTCGAAAGAGGACATACAGAAGGCCAAGAGACATATGAAAACATGTTCAAAGTCACTAATCATCCGAGAGATGCAAATCGAAACAACAATGAGGTACCATCTCATACCTGTCAGAATGGCTTTCATCAACAAACCAACAAACAACAAGTGTTGGCAAGGATGTGGAGAAAAAGGAACCCTCGTGCAGAATGGGGCAGCCACTGTGGAAGACAATATGGAGTTTCCGCAAAAAGTTAAAAATGGAACTCCCATTTGACCCAGTGATCCCACTTCTAGGACTATATCCCAAAAAACCAGAAACACCAATCAGAAAGGATGTATGCACCCCTATGTTCATAGTAGCACGATTTACAATAGCTAAGATTTGGAAACAACCTAAGTGCCCATCAGCAGATGAGTGGATTAAAAAACTGGTACATCTACACAATGGAATACTATGCTGCTATAAAAAAGAAGGAACTTTTACCATTTGCAACAGCATGGATGGAACTGGAGAGCATCATGCTAAGAGAAATAAGCCAGTCGGAGAAAGATAAATATCACATGATCTCACTCATGTGGGATATAATGATCAACATAATTTGATGAACAAAAATAGACCCAGAGACAAATGGCAGGGGAGGGGGGGTTAGAGAGGAACCAAAGGACTTGTATGCATGCATATTAGCATAACCAATGGACACAGACACTGGGGGGGTGGGGGCTTGCCTGGGGTAGGAATGGCTAGGGGTGGGGGTGGGGGTGGGGGTGGGGGTGGGGGTGGGGGTGGGGGATCAATCGGGAAAAAGGAGACATATGTAAAACTTTAGACAATAAAAAATAATAATAATTTTAAAAAATATTCTCCATGGTAAAATGGTTCCTGATATTTTTTCCAGAATATTTTCAAACAATAAATGTCTAATCCATCACTAAGTACACGGCAAACACTTATTGTTCACATTGATGGGTCACATTTTTATTTCCAACTTCCCATAGAAAGCTAAATAGGATAAACCAGCTTAACATTTATGGAGCATTGCTGTTGCTTTTTGTCCCATAAAGGTAACAATATGTTAGAAAGCCCAACCTCTGTTTAAAGAGTGACCTAGCTTTTAACTTCTTTATGGCTTGGGAGAAGCTATAGTTTAGATAGTTGAAACTAAATATTGGAGCTACGGTTCACATCTAAAAGCACAGTTTTCATCTAAGCACTGCGTATAGCTGGGAAATGTATGTCCTCAGTGACATACTGTTGAAATGGTCTTCTTCTCTGCCTCGGGAAAAGAAAAACTTGCATTTGGTTGCCTAGTCATGTGTGGTTAGCAAATTAGGAGCCAGCAATGCATCTTCTCACAACTAATGCAAGTCTTAAAAACAAGTACTTAATAATGTTTACATTTTCTCCCCATTTTTATTCACCGTGAAAACTGAAGAAAAAAAAATAGTAGTGTTTGATGTTATTGCTAGAGTACCATTACAGGATTAAAAGAAAAAAGGAAAGGCTGAGTAATTGTTTATGTAATTATTTATGGCTTCTTATCTAAGATCATTTTTTTTAAGGTCCTCCAAAGGGAGAAGGGAAGTGGTTATTTCCTATACACAAACTTGTTCTGTCACAATCAACATTTGGAGACCATAATAAGTAGTGTAGACTTGACGGTTTCTCCACCAGAGAGGATGGCTCCCTAAAGACTTTGAACGGAGCTCTTTGATTTTGAGGAGCCGAAGTCTGGCGGACATCATGTGGCGCTCAGCAGTGCACAAGGGGAGGAAATTTATGGCATTTTCAATTCTCACAATTTGGAGATTTCCTTTGCCAGAGAGAAGTCCAAAGTAAAGAAGAGAGCATGGAACATTTCCCACAAATGAAAAACTAAGTTGTAAGCTAAAATGCCATAGCCAGACTGCAATGTGGTACACAAGCGACCTTAGCAAGCTAGAGGGAGAGCACAATAACTGTTGAGGGGTAGCCACGTGGAAATTGTAAGTAACCAAAGGCTGGCTTCCTAAAAGGGCTACACTTGCTTGCTGTAGGGTGTTGGGCATTTGGGAAGTCCCTTTATCATTCCATTGCAAGATTCTTATGCTAAGAAACCAAATGAGCCCTGGTCGGTGTGGCTCAGTTGGTTGGGTGCCGTCCCATGCACCCAGGGGTTGTTGGTTCGATTCCTGGTCAGGACACAGCCAGGGTTGCAGGCTCAATTCCCCGGGAGGGATGGGGGGGGGGGGCGTGCAGGACGTAGCTGATGGATGTTCCATGTTCACATCAATGTTCTCATTCTCTCTCTCTCTTTCTCTCTCTTCCTCTTCTTTACTCTCTCTAAAAATCAATTTAAAAATTGTAAAAAAAAAAAAAAAAAAAAAAAAAAAGGGGCGGGGGGGTGACAAATGAGAACCAGAAGGCTAAGTCCTGGCCAGTGGAAGTTCAGCACTTGGTTTAGACAAATCAGACCTCAGGCTTGATAGGGCTTAGGAAGCTGGAAAGTTGATAGGTACATGTAGATGTCGAAAAAGCAAATGTACGGGTGAGATGATTGGAGTCAATGTCTAAGTGTCTCAAGCTGAGTCATGTGGGAAGCATGTTCTGAGAATGTGGCTGGGGTCAAAGTTCAGCAGTACCAAAAGGACAAGAAGGAACAGACATTATCCTCACTAGGTCTGAAGTTCAAAGCGTTTGGGAGGTACCACCCAGACACAGTGCATTAGGATGTGAAACTGACAAAGTGGAATAGCCAGGCTGGTAGGTTTGACCTTAGCTCACATCTTCAGCCTCATCTGAAACCAAACACCCAAGTCGTATTGAATACTTTGAAACTTTCCAAAGAAGCTCAACTTTCTTTTCCTTGCTCCTGGGATTTTTCACATGCTGCTGCCTCTACATGGAAGGTACAGAATTGTGCCACCCACCTACATACCCAGGAATCACTTTATGTGGAAAACCTTCCCCTATCCATGCCTCTCACCCAGCACTGGATCAGGTGTTCTTTTCCATGTTTGTTTGTTTATTTATTTATTGCATTTAAAAAATGGATAACTTTTATTTATTTTTTTCTTTTCCATGTTTACTCATAGCCCCCAGAGAAATACCACCAGTACTGGAATTGTATATCTTATAGGATTTCAACCTTATTTCTAACTAACAGAGAACACTTTCATCAAAAGAAATCTTACTCAGAGCCTGACACAAAAGAGCAGGTGCTCTAAGGAAGTAGAGGCAGGAGAAGGAGGGAGGCCCAAGGCCTTGCCTGCTTGGCCCCATTGCTTACCCAGGAAGATCCCCCTGAGAAATGTCCAAAGAAAGGTTAAAGGGGGTCAGAAAATGCTTTTAAAATCCCAGGCCTAATGCATATGACTAGAGGCCCAGTGCATGAAATCTGTGCATGAGTAGGGTCCCTAGTGGCTGCCAGCCACCGGCTGGGGCCTCCCTTCCTGTAGTTGGCCAGTTGGCCCCACCCCCTAGTCGAACTCCTGGTCAAACTCCCAGTTGAGGGGACAATTTGCATATTAGGCTTTTATTATATAGGATTGATTATACATAAAATATAGGCATTCTTCATTTAAAACTGTCCCCATGAAGTACTTGTTTATATTAATACTATTAATCACTAAAATAGTTCCAATCTGTATGGCACGACACCAAATAATCAGCTACTGATAACCAGTGTAGCTGCCCTGGTACATACGAAATGAAGGAAGCACGGAGCACACCGTCGGTTATCCACTAGAAACCCTCCACTGGTGTGTGTGCGCTCCGTGCCATGAGCCACCATCACTCAGCTCACACTCCCCTCAGGCAAACAACCACATTTTTACCCTGATGTGCACTTCCTTTCTGCCCAGCACTTTACATTATGCTGAACACGCATCATGGCCGATAAAGTGTGGAATGTTGGAGCTGAGCCTCCAAGAAGCAATGGAAGTGACTCGTGTAGGTTTGAGAATGCAAGTTTAGGGCACCTCGTATCACCTCCAAAGAAGTGGCTGAGGAAATAGTTAAACATCAAGATCCGGAGGCAATTAGGGATTAGTGTCCATCGTAGGGAGGATTAACCTACCGGTGTAGCAATGAGAGTTGAAAAAAAATGAAAGTGTGCTTGCCAGTGCACCAGGGATAGGACATAGCTCAACGGGGACCCTGCTACAGTGACTCTGTACACCAAGGGCCTGGGAAGAAATATCTCCACAGAACCAAACAAGTGGGACCTGGACTCTAACTGCAGAGCGACTGGGCAGCAGGTATAGAAGGGTTGGTGGCAAGCCTGGCCCCTGCTAAAGAAGGTGTCCCTGCCCAGAGCTAGAGCCAGGCACAGCCCACGGCCCAGGCTCCCAGATGCTTGGAGTAAATGCAGTTCCGTCTTGCACAGTAAGAGTGCCAGGAAAGTCAATAGAGGGACATTTGAAGCCTGATGCTCAGAGCTTGTAAGATACTATCTGTCTCTGACTTGAGTTGCTTTCTCGGTCCCAGAAAGAAAATGAGCATTATGAAAGGGCCCTAATTGGCCTGGGCAGTGCCAATGGTAGCATAAGTTACCATGGTAGCTAATGCACACACTTCCTTCTCAATAAGTAATACCCCCTTATCTGCTCTCTAAACAGAATGCATGAAAGAAGAAGAAAAGAAAGCAAAGCTATACCTCCTACAAAAGATGCCATTTCCTTCTGCTTTTACTTTTCTGGGTTCTAGCTGTTGCCAGAGGAGCTGCCCTGTGATTATCTGGATCTCAAAGAGCAAACAACCCTTACTTCATCACAGATGCGGAAAGCAGGCAAGGGAACATTTGACTATTTGACTGCCGTAAGGAAAAGGGCACTTTGAGGCACCAGAGGGAATTGGAAGAATTCTTCAGAGTCCACTCATGATGACATTTGCAGTAATTATGGAAGAAGAAATGGAAACACGAAAGGCTTTTTGAAATGATCTTACCACATTTTAGGATGACATTATGTGTGGGTGCTTTTCAAATTTCTTCAGTGCAGACAACATGAATCAGAACCCAACTAAAGATGAAAGGGCTTGGGGGTAGAAGGGGGTATGAACTTACTTCTTTGTTTCATTGCTTCAGCTCCAGTCTTTCTCCTTCATAGAAACCAGACACAGGAAAAAAAAAAAAAAAAAAACCTCTGAGGTCATCTTATCGATGCCCTGCAGGGTCAGCGCCAGTCTATTCTCCTCAGTCTGAGTGAAGTGCTTTATTCAGGCAATTCTGAAAGGATTTAAGTAACGCAGTCCCCACCATTTCCTTTGGCAAACTTTAGTGTTCACAGCCTTGAGCAAAGGTTTGGTAGTTTTCTTGTTTTTTACAAAATGGCAGGCAGATACTGTCCGGCGGATGCTTTCAGGACAACGACCTGCAGGCTCTCCCGTTGGTAGAAATGTCATGTATGTAACAGGGGCCACACTAAGAGCAGGCTCCCAAGATGCCTCGGCACTGAGGGTGCTTTCACGCTGCTGTGGAATTCCGTTTTCTTCCTTTTCACATTTAGTCTTAGATTCTGGAGGGAGGGAGCCATCAAGTGCTGCAAGGCCACAGTCATCACCTGGGACAACCGCCCCCCTCCCTGCCAGACCCCCTGCTAGGGAAAGACCAGGCAGGCCATCCACAGACCTGTGCATGGCCCAGCAGGAAAGACTCTGCCCAGAGGACTGTCGGTGACTATCCCGGGCCAGTCAGATCCAGTCTCTTGTAGAATCCTGAATGTAAGAGACAAGAACACCGGTTGGCAGTGAGCAGTGGGAGTTCACAAGCAAACCAAAGTTAGGAGGAAACAGAGGTCATGAGTATCCCGGAGCTGTGGGCTAGCAGAAATCCCTCAGTAGAAAAAAAGATACGGGATGAAACGTGACTCTGGTGGCGGGTGGATGCTGGGAAAATCCAAGGACAGACAAGAGCTCTGCCATTTCATAGTGAAGATTCAAATGTCGCCCTGAGGGAGCGATGATATAGACCCTGGAGAAATCTTAGTTCTTCCAGTTCTTTCCAATTCCTGAACTTGATTTCCTCTTCCATGAGGACCCTCTGGTCTCTAGTCTGGGCTCTTGTGGGATACCCACCTCCTGCATTGCTGTCTGTTCTTAAAATGTCCCCTATAACCTGAGAGAATCTCCAGTCCCTCAGAGCCTGACGAACGAACCCTTACTCCAGCCCTAACCACACCTTGGATATGGGCTTGGGCCAAATGGGGAAGCAACAAGAGTAGAAAAAGAAGTTCTGGTGGAAAATCTATAGGACGTGAAGTACAATTTGGAAGGCCAGGTTCTGAAAACTCATTCAGAGCCTTCTTTTGGTCACTGACCTCTACTGGGGGAATAGGTAATTTGCTGGAGGTTCCATATGTGGCAAACCAGGAAGAGACTCTTTCTCACGTGGGGCCCTTGAGATGGCCTCTGGCACACGGTCTGCCGCACGACTCCGAGTAGCAGCTTGCTGGGACAGGCAGGTGGAGTAGGGACAGAGTCATAGGTCTGCCAGGTCCTTGTCGCCTCTTCCTCTCAGGCAGCAAGGCTGGGAAGCCACAGACACAGGAGCCAGCGTCACACAACTCCAGGGCGAAGGAAGCCCTGGAAATGCACCCTCCGCCCTTCCTGGTAGCCCTTTTGGAGGTCCAGTGGCAGGAAGGCAGGTTCCCTCAGCAGCTGTGGACCCTGAGCCCGCCTCCTCCCCACCCTCCTTATCTCCAACCTGTGCCAACTCACTGTGCTTCCGAGAGATAACCCAACATGACCACTTTTCAAAGTCATCCTGCTCAGCCCCCTCTCCCCACACCCACTACAGCCCCTTTTGCTGTGACACAAAAGCAACCCAGATCAACAGCATGAGCCGACCACAACCTTTAGCCACTAACAAGTGGCAACGCTTCCTCCTCTGAGTAAGAGCCATGTGATGCAGGACCTCCTAGGGAGGGACCAGGGGTAGCTGGACATTTTTTTAAAATTTGATTTGAAAGAGAGAGAAAGAGAGAGAGATCATTTTGTTCCACTTAGGTTTTCATTGGTTGCTTCTTGTATGTGGCCTGTCCTGGGATCAAACCCACAACCTTGGCATATTAGGGCAGTGCTCTAACCAACTGGGCTTCCCAGCCAGGGCCTACTTTGCTTTTTTATTAAAAGAAGCAGGGAGCACTAAGTAGAGAAGATCAGTAAAGAGCAAGCACACCCATCATTAAATTTCTATATAGCAATTCATTTCCAAAATAAATTGTAAAGAGAAACAAAAGCAAAAATGCAACTTACTAGTGTGTTTGATTATATGTAGTCACAAAGTGAGGGAAAGGTGATTGGTTTCTTGATTTGTGTGTGTTTTTTTAAGTTTCAAATCTAGTGCTTATAAAATGCACTCTTATGAGAAAGGTGCCTACTACTGGGGAAATGTTTTAGACTTTTTTTCCCAAGTGAGACTTTTAGAATAAGCAATTCCAGAAGTGTTCTGGAATTTGTGGCCAAAAAAGTAGATGGGCCAAAAGCAGCCCCTCTTCCATAGCTTTATTTTCTTTTATCCAAATGCTGAATTCCTTAAATCTCTATGCACAGTTTTTATTCCCAAAATACAGTTATGAGTTCAAGATGGCCCATTGTTCAGACTCTATATGCTGGTACTGTCTCTTGGCTGTGGGTTACACCAGAATCCCAGAAAACCTCACAGGCCACCATGTAAGCCAGCTAGGGGTGCCTATCTGGAAAGCCCTCACGGGCAGGGCACTTCCAAGGAAAGAATTGGGGTGGATGTGGGCACACTCAGGCCTGCTTAATCCAGAAATGCATCTCCTGGGAGTCCGTGTCTAACTGGCATGCCTTGCTTCTACCCTCAAAGCCAGGGTGGGTCCATCAAACACTATGGAAATGTCTACAAATTGCAGAAAGGTCCCCTGCTCTGAAAGCAGGGCTGGAGAATATGTTAGCGTAGGTAGCTGGAAAATAAAGGAAGGGAGCAAAGGGAATCGGACATTATTAAGCATAATAAACTAGGGAGCTGAACTGGACAAGAAGCCTGATTACATCTGGAAGTTTCAGCTTCAGACACCTCGGGGAACCTAGTATTGCCCCACCAAGGGGATTAACACCCTCAGTCCCCGGGGTACGTAGGAAGGACCAGCTTTCCAATCTCTTGAGGTACAGCTGGTACACTCAACCAGACTATGGGGGGCGATGTGGGGGGAGGACTAAACAATAAAGGGTAAATTCCTCTGCTGGTTGTGCCCATAAGAGCCAAGATGGTGATCATAAGGGGAGGAGCTTAGCCTGGGAAAAGATCGGATTGGGTAAGGGACACAGACCCCAGAAGATCTAGGAAATGGATTGGTTAGGGGAAAAACCCAACACAAGCCCCCAAAGGATTGGGAAATTGATTGATTAGTTTGAAAAAGTGCCCAGTTCTTCCCAAGCCCCAGAAAATATAATCCATTTAACAAAACTCTCTCTCTCTCTCTCTCTCTCTCTCTCTCTCTCTCTCTCTCTCTCTCTCTCTCTCTCTTTCTCTCTCTCGCTCTCTCTCAGTGACACCACTTGCCCAGTTCATTTGGGTGTTTTCTCTCCATAGCTGCCATGTAGCCCTAGCAGCTGTGTGGCCGGGTCAGCCTCACGGACTCCAAGCCCAGGCCCCAAGGACAAGCCTGGGTACAGCAACCCAGTGCCTGCGGGAGCACAGAGTATAACCAGTATAACCAGGAACAGACTGCGCTAGCCGATGAGGACAGACATGGACTAACCCAATGGCACATCATTTCTGGACACTGCTCTTTGTTCTAGGCCCGATGAAGACAAGGTTGGACTTTTTTTTTCACAGCAGGAAGGACGGAGATGAGACATTGGGAAACTGGGGGCAGCCATTCATTTCAATCCCAATCAATCTTACCACCAAACCTCATCTTCCCACTCGGGGTCCCTGGAAATGCTTTTCGCGCAACTCGGTAAAAGGACCCCATTTCCACGAGCAACAAAAGGCCATTGTGTTCTAAGAGAATATGTAACAGGAACCACTGATGGGGACAAAAAGAATTTTTACTTTCATTCAAAATTTAAAAATAGTTTCACCTGCTGGAACGAAGCTGGAAGCTGGGCAGCTTGTTGACCACGCATGCTGTAATTTTAGGGAAGACCTCTCCGCGGGGCTGAGCTTGTTTGCAGTAGGGCTTTGCAATGCATGGTTCTCTGTCCTGATGGCTCCATTCCCATGCTTTTGAGTCTCTGAAATTCTTTTGCAAAACAGAGCCTCAAATCCCTCGCTTGCGGGTCTATCAAGATTCTATATGAGGATTCAGAACAAGGCTCAGCATTCACCAGAATCACCCGGCCTTCTTTTCTCCCCTTCGATTGCTATGTTAATGAATCTGTTGGACACTCCTATGCAGTGGGAGAGCCCTGCCTCTGAACTCCATCTGTCCCACTTAGAAAGGAAGAGAGGCCCTGACCAGGCAGAGGGGGTCAGGGAGTTTAGGAAGCCTTCCAAGACTCAGATCATTGTGTGGGATGTAAGAGATCACAGCTCTCCTGGTTGTTACCAGTGATGAATGGCTGGGCGGGTGGTTCTGCTCCACAAGAATTGCTGAAATTGAGGAAGCCTCCTGGAATGAGGAGGAAGCCAGAGGCCTATGTCAGAGTGACCCTAGTGGCAGCAAAGCCATGTGTCACATTGCTGTAATAATTTACAGCAAATATTTCTCTGTCTGCGATCTGCCTTTAAATAGAAATCGCAGACGATGCAAGCTCAGTTGTACCACGTCCAAGCACAAAGTCCTGCCAGTGGGGAAACTGCAGGAAAGGGTTTCACGGGTTTGGGAGACTGTGCTTGGAAGAGCCCAGCTGTTGGAGTTTCATCTGCTATTTTTTTTTTTTTAATAACAGTGGATTTCTGAAAGTTACAGCTGGGGATGAGCAACCTGTGTCCCAGAGGTTTTTATCCAACTCAAAAGTCTCAGCTCAGCACTGTGCCTAGGTTCTCCTAAGCAGCTCAGACCCTGAGCCCATTTCTGAGGGGTCCCACCCATATCCCAGGCCTCCACGAGGAGCAGCAGTATCCACTAGCCTGGACAAAGGTACTCATAGCCATGGAGAGCCTCTGGCACCAGGCCATCCACACACATCTCCAAGTTTTGTCTCCATTACCTCAGAAACAATGCTGAGATTGATGAGATATGGGCTGGGTTGGGTTACCTCTTCCACACTTGAAAGGAGATGCACAAGACATTCCAGAAGTAGGATTTCCAGGGATTCAAAGACAGTGCCATCTCAGGCAGCTGGCCGTAGGGCATACTTGGTGAAGGAGTGGGCAGAATGTATAGTCGCTATGCTCCCCAGCTGGTGAAAAGCACAGTTGCTTTCTTTGGCTCTCACCCAGGAAGTCTTTCAAACTGTAGTTCTGTCTGGCCCTTCCCGGCATTTGTCAGTCATGAACTTGCCTCCTTTTCCTTTGGATCAGATGGGAAATTTCTAGCCGTGCATTTCCTCAGGGAGAATTTTCTCTTGCATAGTTTGAGTTGAGGGAAGGGCTTGGCTTGGCCATCACAACTTAAATACCATAGTTTTCTTTCATCCACTCCCCATACCCCTAGACAAATGTGGTGACCCTGATGGTTATCAAATAGCTCGTGAGGGCAAGGCATTCTACTCTCTTAGTCTTGAAGTGAGTCAACAAGGAAACAAAATTTACTCAATTGCTAAGCAAACACTTTCTTTATGGGTATTTGGCCTAAACAAGTTCTTTTACATGAAGCACCTGATAGAATTTTAAATGTGGAATATTAAAAACTTAGTGCCAAGGATCAGTGGCTCAAAATAAACATAGTGGTGAAAGATTACAGCACATAGGTCATAATTAGAAAGTACAATAAATACAGTGTTCTTGAAGCAGACATCCAGAAAAAAATATCTGCTAAAATGTCAAAAACAAACTGATGCCAGGGCTTACACACACATACATACACACACACACACACGTATATTGGGCTTTATACATGTGTATGTATAAAGAGGGAGAGTGGAGGTGGGGAAAGACCTCTTGGCCATCGTTCTTTCTTTTACACCCTGATTCTAAGAAGCAAATAAATGGCCCTCAAGATTAATCTGTTGGGTTAGAGGGGACCTCTGGAACATTAGAGACAGGGGCCTCCATGCAGCTAATGAGAATTCTCTTTACTTTCACATGACTCCGTGTGATTTGTCATTACATAGAACCATGGCTACGCAACCCCATTCCTCTCCTTTCCTTCACTCATTCCCCTTCTCTGGCCTCCATGTCACTGCCCATAGCAGTGTAGATCTCTCTGGAGTCTTAGTATGAACTGTCTTAGGGAATCACCTGCAAGGAATCCTGTTTATCTGGTTTGTTTGATCTGACAGCAGTTAGATTAATTATTTTCTGGTCAACAGGCAGGAAAGAACAGCATTGAGCCTGGATGCAAAGGTATGTTGGCACAGGCAGCTGTTCCATCTTTCAGGGAAGATAGCAACGAGGAGTGATTGATGCCAGCTGTCACCAACACTGAGAAATCCACGTTGAAATGGAACCAGGATTTGGGAGCAGTGGTTCTAGATAGGATCTGAGGCAGCAGGATGTTATGCTTGTGAGCACCTGCCTGGATGGAATTCGGCTTCATTGACCAGGGGGATCCCCCGTCGTTTCAGGAGCTGAGCACTTTCCTCTTCCAGGAACAGGTCATCTTCTCAAAGCAGAGTCTTTACCTGTCTCCAGTGCTGCTTTCCAGCTGTCAGAATGAGGGAAAACTTCTGCGTGTTGGAGTTAGAGTACTTGATCTTTGTTATTTCGGGATATTTGCTGCTTCAGAGCCTCCAACATTCTTTCAGAAAGTTCATAGGACAATACGGAAACCAAACTAATAAAAGGACAACCCTGGAGTTTAGGGAAGACTGAGATGATGGAATTCATCTTTCTACCCACTATCTTTGTGAGTGCCATGACTAAGAATATGCTAAACTTGATACATATTTTGCAGGCATTAGGCCGATGTGCCAAGCCTTTTTAAGTTTAACTAGAAGGAGAGTAATTCCTTCAAAATTGCTACCTTGATAAATGTTTTTATTCTATCCCCTGGATGGATTTAATTCAAAGTCATTTGCTTATTACCCTGAGAGAGTCAAGCTCGAAGATATTTAATTATGCCTAACCTTTATCCCATTAAGTAGATTAAAAGTCTAAAGCATTGGCTGGCCTCCTGTATGGCTGGTCTATTAGATATGTATGTTCAATGGCAGCTTGCAAAAATGCAAGAAATTACATCAGCCTTAAAACAGTATTTATTCAGGAATTGATTCTATTTTGAGATTACACTTGGCTTAATTGTGCAAAGCAAGGAAATAATATGACAGTGAAGCCACTGAATTCACAAATACATTTCTGTTAGCAAGAAAGGCCAAAAGAGTCATCCAATGTAAATTTATCCTTGGCTACTGAGTAATTACTCTTTCAAGGACTTGGGAAATTGGCAAGACTTCTGATTCTGTGCCAGCGGTGTTCTTAAATGCAAGCTCATATAAGAGGAGAAGAAACACACACCTAAGAAAGCAGATTTGGGTATCTTCTTTGGGTGAGGGCCCTCACAGTGTGAAATCCCTTGGAGGGATTCAGGGAGAAAGCTAAGCACTGCAATGTCTAGTAATGTTTACCTACCTGCCCCAATAAACAGGCAGATAAATATCTTGGAAAGAAATCTTAATTGTGAATGATGCATATACCACAATATTTTGATGCATAACAAGGTTTCCCTTGACATATTATGTTGAGACATACAGTAAAGGTGGTGATACCTGTGTTAGAAACAATATGGAAGAAGTCTACATTGGGGGAGGGTGTGTAAGTGTGTGTGTGTATGTGTGTGTGTGTGTGTGTGTGTGCAGTAATATGCTGGTAGATGTTTAATAGACAACTCTCTGAAATAAAAAGCCCTGTTTTGCAGTTTTGCAAATTTCCATGATGTGAATATTGCTACCATGGCTGATTTCCAGTTACCAACATGACTCACTGAATACAACTGAGGAGAGATGTACAATAGCACGTTATTATAGTCCAAGCATCCTATGTAATAAAAGAGAAACATGCAAATTGACCGTACCTCCGCTATGCCCACAAGCCACGCCCACCAGCCAATCAGGAGTGTGTATGCAAATTAACACAGCCAATATGGTGGTTAATTTGCATATCCAGGCACAGAGCGAAGACTGAAGACAGCATAGAAGGAAGCCAAGCACTGCAGAAGGAATCGAAGCAGCAGAGAAGCAAGCAAGTGGGGTGGCAGAGAAGGGAGGGAAGCGGGCAGGGCGGCGGAGACCGCTGCAGGAAGCTTTATTCTTGCAGAAATCTTCCTGCAATGGGCCTCTAGTAAAACTATAATAGGTGTAAGTAATTAGGAAGTGACAAATTTTGAGTATTCATCTTTGCTTTTAAAACAATTTATTTAATTATTCCCTTTATATAAACTTTATTAATGGCTGTGTTTAGACATGGGTTTTCAAAGTTCCTGGAAATTTAACAATTAGTTATCAGGAGCTGGCGGAGCACACCGTGTGTGTGTGTGAGTGTGTGTGTGTGTGTGTGTGTACACCTGCATGTGCTCACATGGAATATAATTGAGGTCGGAACAATGTATAAACCTATCTGCAAGCCAGGAAGTTTGCTAGTCCTAGAGCCCTTCTTTTTGAGTTTGAAAAGAATTCCAGAGTAAAGCAAAATGCACAGTGGATAGAATAAAAATTGGCCACAATCAGGAATCCAGAGTGATCCCAAAAGCCAGTGTATGACTTTGACTTCCCTAGAGTTTGGGTGACATTAAAGTCAGGCTGCAAATGAAAAGATGTTTGCACCTTGGCTGACCCCACCCCACAATACAAGATTTTAATATATCACTTTTAGCTAATTACTCAGAGAATACTATGTTTTTCTTTGCAGTATCTGAATTTTTAGCAAAAATATACATTTATATATATTTCTGTAGCCTGAAAATATCCTTGATTGTGGATCAAAGAGCATAAAAGAAGGGGATTCTATAATTATCACTGACCAGTTCTTTCATGTATGGTACTGTGGTCACATACTTTTCTTTGGGTCTGAAAATATCACCCACACCTTTCTTTTTTGTAAATAGCCCAGTCCTCCTGACCACAGAAGTGGGTTTATGAACCAGGTCTGCCAACTTAGAGCATTCCATCCCTCTGAGAACAATAATTGGTTCATGGGATCTGTGTTTGACTCCTGCATCTAAGACTAGATCAACCCCTGGACTTCTCAGTTCCCAGTTACATAAACCAATCAAGTTCTTACTCCACTGCTGCTACTACTTCTATTCCTCTTCCTCCTAATTATGCTAGTTGGTTTCCATCACTTGCAACCAAGAGTCCTAACTAATAGAGATTGGAATAGGCAAAAAAAATCCTTCTAGTTAAAACCACTGGATGCCCTAGCCAGTTGGGTTCAATGAATAGAGCATCGGCCAGCGGACTGAAGGGTCCTGGGTTTGATTCCGGTCCAGGGCACGTACCTTGGTTGCAGGCTTCTCTCCAGCCCAGGCCTTGGTCAGGGCTTGTGCAAGAGGAAACCAATTGATGTGTTTCTCTCACATCGATATTTCTCTCTGTCTTTCCCTCTCTCTTCCACTCTCTCTAAAAATCAATGGGAAAATATCCTTGGTGAAGATTAAAAAAAAAATCACTGGGAAGGAAAGAAGGGAGGGAGGGAGGGAAGAAGAAAGGACATATAAGGGAAGATCAAATTTAAGTGATAATTTCATGTGCAGGAGATAGCTGGGAGAGCTGCCAGATTCTTGGTTATTTGGGATAAATAGTCAGATTATTGGTTATTTGGAATAAATATTTAAGAATCATTTCTAAGAAAAATCATTATAAACATTCTTCTGAAAAACTCAATACTTCCCAGATATTTTTTTACAAGTTTTAGATATAAGGAACCAGAAGCAGTAGGAAAAGAAGTGATTTGCTCATAGTGTTACTGAGAGGAGACAGGACAAGAGTGTTCTATCTAAATATCTCTGCCCTCCTCACCTTTCCTGTTCTTTGCCAAGGCCCTGAGTTGGGCCTTCTTTGTCTCTTGCCTGCACTGTGGCCATACTCGTCTGTCTGTGCTTCTTGGTTCTAATCTCTTCTTTATTCATCCAATTTTTACATTACTGTATGAATTATCTTCACAAATGGACATCCGATCATGCAAAATAAAGTCTAAATACCTTGATGTGGCCCATGCCATTCTTGAGTCTGACATCATTGCCCACCATGTCCACCATGCACCTGGCATTCCAGATGAATTTTCTGTTGTTTCCCAAGCACACTGGGCTTTTCTCATTTTTGTGCTCCTGTCCATGATGTTCCTTCTTTCTGGGATAACCGTGCCTCTTTTCTTTTCTTCAAAAACTCCTACACTTCCTTAAATACATGGTTTAAATGCTACCATGAAGCCTTCCTGAAATTCTCCATAGAAAGAGCTCCCTTTCTGTACATTAAAACTTTAGTTCATACTTTTATTATTACAATTATTACAACATAGAAGAAAAAAGTATACATTTGTTTCTCCACTAGGCTATGAACTCCTTCAGGAAAGGGACAGTTTCCTGTATTACCATTACCCAACATGTTTTTCATACATTTTGGAGCTTGGCTTATTATTTGGATGAATAATCAAATTAATGGTAGCAGATATTTTTAAGCACTTATTACACACTAAGCACTTTATTGGATTATTTTGCTTAATTCTCTCCAGAACCCCATGAGGTAGATACTATTACTGCAACTTCCCCAGAGAAAACTATGGCTTACAGAGTTGAGTCACCTAAAGTTCACACAGGAAATGGTAACAGAACCAGGACTGGACCCAGGACATCTGATTCCTGCTCTTACTCCTACACTAAACTGTTCCCCTAGATTAAAAATCTCCTTTTTGCTCCAGATATTTGGCTATTCCTTTTTTGCCATCTGGAACTGGAGATCTACTAGTACACAGCCAGCTCTTATTCTGGAAGCCATAAAACACCCCAGGAAAATTCAATCCACAATCCCAGTTTCAGTCTTACTTGAGCTTAGAAGGAAGAACTGCCTAACCCCATCTCTGAGACATCTGGGTGCAGGGCAGTGAAAAACTACACACCTCCAAAGGGATTACTCTCGCCCTGGGAGAGCTCTTTTTGGTCCTTCCAGGGTGGGGCTTTAAGACTTAAAGAGCTAGTCTTAATTAGAGCATTTCCTGGCTGAGTAAATATTAACCTTAAATTCAGCTACGCCTTTGGTTAGCAAGTCACAGCTTGAGGCTTTGCCTTCCATGTTTTCTCCCAGGTTCTTTGTGGAGGTGAGAAGGCAAGGGGAGGACACAGTCTACGGAACAGGGAGACACCAGGAGAGCTGTTCTGTACATCTGTTACTAAAACCCAGGCACGCATTACTCCTTCCAACTGGTTAACTATTAATCTGTGGCATTGTTCCTGCCACTGGGCATTAATTAGACTGTGTTTAAATAAGTAATTCCAATAGTCACTTACCAGGCAGGCTACCTTAAACAAAGTAAGGGTTTCTGCACATTCTAAGAGGCCAGATCCTTGGCAGTCACAAATCAAGGATTCTATAGTCTTATGGGGCAACAGAAATGTCACTGGACTTAATCCTGGTTATCCCATTTTAACTGGAACACTGGCTGGAGGACCAAAATGAAGAGTGCTACACTTGAAAACCAACCTAGCCCTACCCACTGAGCTCACAGGAACATGACAGACATTCTAATGACCCGTACATACTGAGAACTACAAACAGAGGGCAGGACGGGCTGACCAGGTACTTTATTAGAGTGGCTATTATTGTGGGGGCTATTGTGTAAACTGATTTTGATCTTTTAGGAAACCATGGGTTCTAAAATAAGACAGGAGAGAAGCTGTGAACAGTACAGATTAGGGGGCTGAACCCAGACACACTCTCAGGCATTGCTGGTCAAGGAAGTTGGTGCCTGATTTTACCCTAGTACTACCTTCTTTCCTTGGTGGGGACCATCAATCAAGGCACTTCCCGACCCCAAGCCTACGAGGGGCCTCTGACTCAAGAGAGACTATTCAGATGCTTTCTCTGATGAATCTGAAGGTTGAACAAAATGACAAATGACTGTTGGAGTAGATTCCTCTTAGTAAGATAGCATCCATCAACTCTGCCGCTTAGAGCACACCTTCTGCTCCCACTCCCACTTCACAGTTCCTGCCCATCCTGCGTCTTCTTCAACTAGCATCCTGATAAAGCAGCTGAGAGCACTGCTGCCCATGAGAGGGGCTCCAGGATATGAAAGACTTGAATAAGGAAAGATCTGCAGCAAATGCCTTCTCTATCCTTCTTCCTCTTCTTTTTTAAAAAATACATTTTTATTGATATCAGAGAGAAAGGGAGAGGGAGAGAGGGACATGGAGAGAGAGAGAGAGGGGCGGGGGAGAGAGAGAGAAACATCAATGATGAGAAAGAATCATTGATTGGCTGCCTCCTGCATGCCCCACACTGAGGACTGAGCCCTCAACCCAGGCATGTGCCCTGACCAGGAATCAAGCCGTGACCTCCTGGTTCATAAGTTGATGCTCAACCACTGAGCTACGCCTGCCAGACTCCTCCTTCCTCTTCTTGACCCCTGTGTCCCAGCTACCAGAAATGAGGTTGGAGCTATCAGGATCAGAGGGCAGTTTCATCATCAGCTACACTGGTGTTTGTGGGAAGGCCTGGGACTCTAATGGTCTCTCTAATATTGTTCTTATAGCAACATGTTTTTCTAGTATCAAGGCACTGACACATTTTCTGGACCCACCACTTTCTAAATGCTCCATGCTCCTATACCTGCTCTGCTGGTTTTGGTATCACTGGTCTACCTGAAAGGCTTTATGATATTACTTTATGATATTAGCCATTTGTTGTCTTCTTAAACATTAATATGAACCTTTTACATATCGATATCCTAGTATTATTCATGGATTACCCATGCCCTGGCCAACTTGATTTTGGATCAAGTTGGGTAAATCCCAAATGATTCTAGTTAATGGATATGTCACTGTACAGAAATACACTCTACAACACAATGATGTCCAGTAGGTAAAAGAAGTTATAAGATCAGTTGTCATAAATGAGCAAAAATATTTTTAAAAATTTGGCCCCAAAGAGATTTCTGGGCACTTTTGCATTCAAATTAACATAGAGTCATGTTATGTTATCACTGGAGTCTGTAGCTGTAGATTTTATTTAGTCCTGGAACATTGATGACAGTGATAGGTCAATTTATTAGCTTTTCAAATAAATTATTTCCCAAACGAGGCCATACAGAGCCCTCTGTCATAGCCCTTACTCATCAGTCATCCATATGAAGATTTAAAAAAATGGAGTCAGACCAGACCTGTCCAGTTAATTAAATTTCCTGAATTGTCTGGCAGAGTAATCATCCCAGCATAGCTCTGGGCAATGTTACCTGGGGATAAAGAGAACAGAAATTCTATTTTTCACTGAGTCACTCATTGCAACATCTTGGGTAACTTAACCACCCAGGTCTTTACTTACTTGAGGGATAGAATGAGGATAAGGAAGTAAAAATACCAAGTACATACATAATAGGGTGGAATGTAGGAGATATTAGTGACAATATCTTCACAGATATTATAAAAAGCCACAGATAACCTCTTTTTTTTTTTTTTTTATTAATCCTCACCCAAGGATATTTTTCCTTTGATTTTTAGAGAGTGGAAGGGAGGGGGAGAGACAGAGAGAGAAAAACCTTCATGTGAGAGAGACACATTGATTAATTGATTCCTGCACGCACCCCAACCAGGGCCAGGGATCAAGCCTGCAACTGAGATACATGCCCTTGACCAGAATCGAACCCATGACCCTAAAGTCCATGGGCTGTTGCTCTAACCACTGAGAAAAACTGGCTCTTTTTGGTAGGAATAGTCACAATCAGAAATGGAAATATACTTCACTATGTGCATTCTTCCTTTCTACAAAGTCTTCTCTCCATAGTTACAATTAAGACAGAGATTTTAACAACCACATTTCATCAGTTCAAAAACACCTATTTCCATTTCTGATATATGGAGGTGTCTTACAGTTCCTATTTGTACCTCACTGAACTGGGGGTGCACCTTACAATTCATAACACCTTAAATTTAATGATATACAGCATTCCTTTTTTCACTTACACAAGTAGGTCTACATAGAACTACCTCCCTTGACAGACTGGCTGGCTTGCTGAAGAGATTGTGGTGGCTCTAGTGGCTTTGGAGCCCTGAACTTTTGCAAAGGGTTGACAGAGTCAGAGGTAACCAGAAGCACCCTGAACCCAGTAGGACAGATTCATTTAAAAGACAGCTGATTAGTGAATGCTCTGAGAGGACACACACAATTCTGTGAGACCAGCCAGCCAGCCAGATGTGAGTTGGAGGAGGATTGTCAGGAAAACTTCGTGAAAGAGGTGATGTTTTTGCTGAGATTGAAATAAGGAATCAGAGTTATCTTGAACACTGCTCCTCAAGGTGCCCACTAAGTCTGTTTGTTAATAGCTTTCCCTGGGTAAGTACAGAAATGGAGCGTAAGCATTTAGAAACTTGTATAACAGCCAGACAAGGTAATTTTATGTCTATTGAATCTAATGATAAAAAATTGGGGAATGTACAGTATGCATCTGTTCTAACTTTTTATTTTAATTAACTTTATTATATTTTATAAAAAATATTAGTCGGGACAGATAGTAAATTTTTAAAAAAGCAAAGTATCAGATCTTTGGAGAAGCACTGAGATAGAGGCAGTGATGAGGAAAGAGATCAGTGGCATCAGTGAGGTCCTGACCCTACAGAGAGAGAAGAAGGGAGGTGGGCACAAGTGATGACTAGTTTTTTTAAAAAAAGTTTGCACTTTCTTTTTAAAAATATGTCCAACCAACAGAGCCACTTTCTTTTTAAAAATATGTCCAACCAACAGAGCCACACCGGCAGGACCAAGTGGTAACCATTTTTATAAAACTTCACATGCGAGTTAGCAGACTGGAAAATACTGACCAAAACGTTACAAGTTGATTATCTCTGGATGGTGGTACTTCGAGGAATTTGCATGTCTTTAATTTTAAGCTTCTACATTACAATGAATGCTATAACAGGCATGGTTTGGTTTTGTCAGCCAGCATCCATTCCCCTTCTGGGGAAAGGCTCCCAATTTCCTTTTGGGAAATCTCTGCTCTCTACGTGTGTATGGTCATGGAGGGGCCATTCACTGGGTGCTCTGCTCTCCCACGTCAACTAAGTGGCTGTGGGACTCAGGCTAGACCAGTGGGTCTCTCACCCTGGGATTTGCAAGAACAAGAGTGCTGGGCTCCTTCAGTCCATGGCCGTGTCTACTGGCTCCAGACACCAGGAGCTCTGAGCTCCTCTGACTTCAGGACAACCCTGTTTTATCTTCAGTGTTTCCTTACATTCTCCCAACTACCTCATTCCCTTTGGTTCAAGTTAACAGAGTCCGTTTCTTTGCTGTGAGAAAAGAATGTTGTCTGCTAAACATGTATGTATTACCTTTGCAATTAAAAAAAAAAAATTGTTTGTGAAACTAACGCCTCCAGAGCTTGATTGATAGCATTGTGGAATGATGAAAAGCATGGGTTCCAGAGTTAGAAAGTAAGCCTCAAATCCTCCACCAGTAATTTACCAACTGTGTGGTTTTAGACAGATTTCTAATCCTACTCTGTCTCAGTTTCCTCCTTGTAAAGGAAGAAGGATAAAAGCACCTACCTCAGGATCATGGTGAGGATTAAATGAGGTAATATACGCACAGTGCTCAGAACAGTGCTGGGCACATAAGTGCTGTACAGCACTTGCTATTGTTTTGTGGCTAGAGCCTTGGGCCAGAATACACTGCAGCTCTGGACACTGGATTATTTCTTGGGGCGGGGCTTCCTAGTCCAATCAGCTCTTACCTGCTGCAGAGCGGATCAGGGTTGGGCCGGGAACCACCTTGGGCTGCCTCCCTCATTACCCGGGCCCCACTGCTGGGCAACTCGGACATTTCCAGGACTCAGAAGGTCTAGCTTTCCCATGGCAGCAACATCAGCCCCAGGAAGCCCACCCACTTTGTTCTGGTTCCTCAGGTGCTGCCCAGAATTGTCAGAGGGAGCTGACTGGTAGTGCTGTGTGAAAGCCAGATTCCAAGAGTTTCCTAGATGCTTACAGAATGCAGGAGGGCTGGGATGTTTCTCTACTGCTTCTTCCTGATGTAGCTGCCGGCATATTATGTCATAGGGGAACTTTTCAAAAAACTCAGGGAGAATGAGCTATGATGTAGAAAATAATGTGCTTATAAGGAATTTAAAATTTCCCCGTCTACATAATTTGGCTGGCTTAGAGTACGAAGATTGGGTAACTGAGAAGATGAGTTCAGGAATCCTGAGTGAAGACTGTATTTGGACTTCGTTCTGATGGTTGCAGATGTTAAGACATGTGTGACTTATCAGACCCTAAGTGAAGCCGACACATGGCAGCACCTGCCTTGTAGAATTCTTTCGGCATTGGGGCATCTGGGATTGGATGCTGCTGACACCACATAAATCCCACCTCTCTGGCTTCTGTTAGCCAGGCCTGGGAGAGGGAGTAAGCAGAAACCCCGTCCAAAAGAGAGGAAGCTCAGGTGGAGACAGGACTAACATCTGGATAATGGGCTAAAGCACTAGTCCGCCCAGCTGTTGGGGACATGATTCCCATATAACGAATCCCATGTAACGGGCTGCATTATAACATGTTTCTACTGTTCAAGAATTAAGGTGTTGAAAAATATAAGCCCTATTTTTTGGTTTAAGGGCAACTTACAACTTTATTTAGTTTCTGCATGGAAGTCAGGAGCTACAGAGGTGAGGAGAAAAATCTGTACACTTCCCAGAGAGCATCCGGAGGAGGAGAGATGGGAAGTTTGACCTGGGAATCAAGCCAAGGTTTTCCATACATTTTTCTCTTCTGTCTATCCTGTTCCTTCTGCAGGGAATACTTTGCCTTGTATTTTCCATCTGGCAAACGCCTACTCATCTCCTCAAACCTCAGCTCAATCGTGTGTTTTTCTGGGGAATTTCTTCTGACTGTCTCTTTCTGTTCTCCGGAGTAAGACATTTCTTTCATTGTCTGCATGTAGCGAACACTGCCAGCTGTCCCTTAAATCCATTCTCCCTTCCTGTAATACAAAGCGAGTGGTAAGCATACATGTGGCATATGGTGTTCCAGCCAGAGACTAACTTTGCAGCCCCACCCCCCAGCTTGCAGCTGTGTGTGACCATGTGGAGAATGTGAACTGATGTGATTTGTGCCACTTCCAGTCCTGAATGCATTGCTCCCTTCTGCTCTATCCCCTTCATGGGGGCTGGAACATGGATGCACCGTGACCAGCTTTGACCATTATCAGTGAGCTCTCTCTAGTGTCACAAACCACCCAACGCCCAGGCTTAAAACAACGATCATTTGATCTCCCCCAGGGTTGGCTTTACTTCAAGCTGTGAGTCTGGAAGGGTCTGACTCCATGCTGGGGTTGAGCTCTGATCTGCTCCACAGTGTTCATTCTGGGGCCCAGTCTGGAGGGGCAGCGGCTTCCTAAGGGAACTCGTACCATCATGGCACAGGAGGAAGAGGGCCAGCCTAACCATGCAAGCACATTTCAAGCTTCTGCTTGAGCCACACCTACTAAATTTCTAACCTTGGCCAAAGCAAGTCACATGATGGAGTCCAAATTCAAGGGGAAGGGAGACTACACCTCCCATTGAGGTTTGGGGGGACTGATAATCTAATCTACCTCAACCATGCAGACAAGGATAAAGTTCTAAGGTAGAAGGGAAGTAATACGAAAGAAACCTGGATTCCTCAATGACCAGGCAGAGCAGAGCATCTTGCCTACCTACTACTACGGTTATGTGAAATAAATTCATTTTTTCTTTAAGCCACAGAATTGTTGAGTCTGTTTGTTACAGCTGCTTAGCCTTTCATCCTAACATAGCATACTCTCCACTACAACATTTAGAATCTATCAGGGGTCCTCAAACTTTTTAAACAGGGGGCCAGTTCACTGTCCCTCAGACCGTTGGAGGGCCGGACTATAGTTTAAAAAAAAACTATGAACAAATTCCTATGCGCACTGCGGGCCTGGGACGAGTTGGCTGCTAAGCAGGACAGGCAGCGGCACCCGGTGGGCCGGATAAATGTCCTCGGCGGGCTGCATATGGCCCGCGGACCATAGTTTGAGGACCCCTTTAGATAGTATTTTATTTTTTCTTTTATTTGTTTTTATTATTTCACCATTAGAAGTTTCTTGAAATCAACAATTATGTCTTAAATAATTTTTTAATTTCTAGCACTTAGCACAGGATCTATAGTAAAGTGCGTGTTCAATGAAAGATTGCTAAATGATTAAATGAATTTCCTATATTTCTGTTACTTTCATTCAGAAAATAAATGTTTAAAAAGCCTTGCCTGGAGCCCCGGGCGGTTTTGCTCATTGATTAGAGTGTTGACTTGGGAGCCAAAGGGTCGCAGGTTTGATTCCCAGTCAAGGGCACATACCTGGGTTGCAGATTTGATCCTGGCCCTGATAGGAGCGCTTACAGGAGGCAACCAATCAATGTTTCTCTCTCTCGTCCTCTCCCCGTCCCTCCCTTCCTTCCACTCTCTAAAAATCAATGGAAAAATATCCTCGGGTGAGGATTAACAACAAATAAAAAAATGTAAAAATTAAAATAAAAACAAATCAATGGAAAAAATATCCTTGAGTGAGGATTAACAACTACAAAAAAAGCCTTGCCTGGGGTGGTTATGGAAATAACAAGAGCACATTACAGGCCCTAGATGATAACCTCCTTAAAATGTGTTGATGATGTGAAGAAATGTCATTTCTCTCAAGGAAAGTGTCTTCAGAGGAACATTCACTTATCTAGCTATTGAGCACACCTGTTCCCAAATTCCTCCTCTGCTGGGCGTTTGCTGCACGAGAAACACGGCAGTTCTGACAGTTTTTATAGGATTGGCATAATACTTTTATAGGATAATAATACTTATTTAGTGCATACTATGCATCAGGCACCAATTAAGTGATGAGGATATAACGGTGATAAAAATGACAAAACTCCCTGCTCTCAGGGAGCTTGCCCTCTTACGGGAGAAAGAGAATAAACAAGTAAAAGATAAAGCAGAGCAATGGAGGTGCCAGGGGAGTTGGGAGGGATAAACTCTCTGTGAGAGTGACATTTGAACAAAGACCTAAGGGGGTGATGGAGCAAATATATAGCTATCTGGGAGAGAGCTTCTGCACAGAGGAGAGGTCAAGTATAACGGCCCTGGGTTGGGAGCCTCCCTGGTATGTTCGAGAAACAGCAAGGTTGCCCATGTGGCTGTGATAGGGCACATAAGGGGAGAATAGTGGAAAATATCCTGAGGTGTTGGGTTTACCAAATAAAACAGCAAAAGCCCAAATAGGTTTGACCATATGGGTGTCCTTACAGCCTATTTAGTTAATAAATGTTCAAATAACAGGTTTCCATGGCCGCCAAGGTTGTGAAATCCATACGTGGTGCCCTTGCCCAGCTATCTTGGTGAAGGATGAGAGCAGTTTTCAGCAGTCAGGTACTCAAAGCTCAAACCTACTTACATGTTTGGGTTCTATGCTCCTTCTCCAAAGAGTGATTCTGGAAAAACACCAGTACTCAATCAACAGCAAGTCCAAGGCAGCCTGCTAGGTATGTGGGTCTCGGGGGCTTCACTACTGGACTTTGTGTCTCTTCTCCATTGCTCAGAGGCAGATGGGACCGCAGGGATTGTCAGGCAGATCCCACCCAGCCTCTCTGGAAGTCATATGGGCCACATGTGTCTTCACTTAAGTTCCAAGCCCATGTGCCCCTCTCTGCCCCACCCATGCCCCACCTCATTCCTCTTTCTTTTTAAATAAAAACCATAGCCATATTTTAACTGTTGCTTTTCTGGTGAGAAGGTGATAGTGTAGATCAGGAGAGAAAAAGTTTCAAACTGAATGAACAAAACTGAGAGCTTCTTAACATACTGACTTTGAGCAACCTCTTGGGACCTATTGACTGACTAGAAAGGAAGGAGACGAGGGCGGGGACAGTGGGGTTGAATGCAGCTTCCCCTGCCTGTTTATATTCTCAATGGAATAGTGTGGATGGTAAAAGTCAAATGCTGTAAGGTTATTGCCTTTCAAGCCAATCCTATAAAAACTGTCAGAACTGCCGTGTTTCACGTGCGGCAAACACCCAGCAGAGGAGGAATTTAGGAACAGGTGTGCTCAATGCCCTGGATTCTGGCTTGTTAGTAACCTGTTGAAATGGGTTCTTCAGAATTTGATTAAGTCTCTAGATTCAATGCTTTGAATCACAGATCTCTAGGTTCCCCAAAGGGAAAAAGCCTTGTTTCTTGTGATGTAATTGTCTGGTGAATTATATTTTTATTTGTTCTATTAAGCAGCTGAAGTTCAGCACATTTTTATCCATTTTGTACAACAGGCACTAAATGATTCTGAATGCCAGTCTCCTAATCAGATTAAGAAAACCTTCACGTTGGCCAAAGGTGTATGCTTTTGTGCTGCACTGAATTTCCCCGTGACCTGGTCTGGATAGGAAAGGAAGGAGGCCAAACAACCTAAGGCTTCCAGAGAAGACCCTTCCTCATAGGAGGCCCTATCGGATGGCTCCCTACCACCACCTCGGTCTTTTATATTAGGGCTGAGGGTGGGGAGGATGGGCCCACTTACACAGGATTAAAATGAACATTCAAGTTAGAGATTAGTCAGCTCATTTCATGGTTTGTTTTAAGCAGCCAAATTGTATCTTGAGATGTCAACACTGGGCTTACATTCAAGCGGGCTGGATGCAGAGTGTGGCAGAACCATCGTTATGCCCATTACACCGAGAAGCTAAACCTTCAGTCACCCTTCAGAAGACAGTTCTAACCCAACGCTGTGGAACTTGATAACCAGATGACCCAGGAATGGCATCGGTAGCCTCAATTCTTGCCCTGATCTCACCTTAAGGTTGCATTTAGCAATTTCTCTCTGCCTTCCCCTCTCTCTTCCAGTCTCTCTCTGAAAATCAATGGGAAAATATCCTCGGGTGAGGATTAAATTGTCCATTTAAAATGGTTAATGGTATATTATACATATTTCATCTCAATAAAAGTAAATGAAAACATGGCCGTAAGTTCCCCCAACACTTTCATTAGAAAATAGCCCAACAAACATCTATTAACACTGTCAACCGATGGTCATTAGTGCCAATTCAGTGTCAACAGGAACCCCTACTTTGGGGTGCGGTGAAGAAGGAAACTTTATTCAGTGCAAAACAGCTCAATTGTGATACAGCATGACTGTGAGGCAACCCTGGGAACAGGGGGCCCTGGGGCCGGGCCCCTTTCTGGCAAGACAGCTCTGCTCTGCTCGGTGCCAGTCTGCTCTGGCCTGCGCTGGCCTGCTCTGCTCTGGTGGAACAGTGTCAGGGTGTCAGCTCAGCCAGGGACATGCAGCGTTCAGTCTTTGGTGGCACAAAAAAGTGCGCTCCCAGAGCCGCAGGGGAGCTGGCTTACACAGATAGAGGTTCCCACCCTTGGTCCCTGATTGGTCCATTCTCATGCAAATAAATACTCAAAGCCTTGCAGTTTGAAATCCTAGGATCTTGGTTCTCTGGATAGTGGTGAGGAGCACCTGGGAAAAGGAAGCCAGGAAGCAAGTCCTAGTTGGTGTTTCTGAGGGACTTTCAAGGACAGAATGAGGAGACCTATTGTATGTCTGAGTACCTGCTCTGTAACCACAACGACCCTCACCACCACACACACATACACCACCCATCTCTTCAGGTCTTGAGCAAGATCTGCCACACCCCTAAATGTCTTGTTTCTTTAAAGTAACCGGGAAAAGGGCTGGGTTGGCATGAACCTGAGATGAGAGAGCAGCCACAGAGATGGGATACACAGCCCAAGGCCAGTAAGAGGAATCTGGAGATGCAAGTGACTGTGAAAGCCGTGGGAGTTTGCAAAGATCTTAGGGAGGGTGTCTGACTTCCCATAGGATGTGTGACAGGGGGCTTGAGCTAATTTTATTTAGACCTCACAGGGCAGGGTGACGTCAACTTACATCTGGGTTACACTTGCTATCAGTGAGTTGAAATGAAGACACAGGAGGCATGCTTATCAAATTTGTAGAGGACAGGAAGCTGAAAGTAACAGCACATACATAATTAGAACCCACAAAAGTCTCAACAAGCTAGAATGCCAGCCTGAATTTAATAAGAGGAAACGTAATAAGCATGAAGGGAATGTCCTGCACTTGAGTTGTTTTTTTTTGTTTTTTGTTGTGGTTTTTTTTTAATTACAATAAGACAAACTGTCTGCACAAAGCACATGGAAAAGGGTCAGGCGTTTGACTCAGATGAGGATCCCCAAAGCAATGGGATCTGAAGCTGTTCTAGTAGAAAAACATATGCAAAGGAGAGGGTAGGCAATAAGGCTCATTCTCCCAATTAGACCATGGGGCATGTTAACTTCAGGTCTGCCCACTGAACACTAAGAAGGAGGCGAAAGAGTGTATGTGGAGAATGAATGACCAGTGGGATCAGGGAAACAAACCACATAAGGCAGGAACAGTGATGTTTAGCTGGAGAAGAGAAGCATCAGGGGAGAAATGAAAACTTTCTACAAGAATCTAAAATTTTACCCTGTGAAAGAGGAATTGGACTTGTAATGTATGGCTCTCAAGAGTGAAATCAGTACAGTGGGTGGCTTCTTCAAGCAGAAACTGCAAGAATGCATAATGAAGAAAACATGTATCCATTCGGATTTGTTTAGATGGAAGTAACAGAAAACCTTATTAATAATGGCTTAAAGAAAAAAAATGGTTTCCCATGATTTAAAAAAAAAAAAAAATGCCTAGAAGGAACTTATAGTTAAGGCCTCAGGATTTTCCCAGCCTTCCTCTCCACCATTCTCAGAGTGTTGGTTTCATCCTCCTATCTGTTGCCTCGTGGGCACAAAATGGCTGCTGAAGCTCTGAAAACCACAAATCAGCATTCAAAGCAAAGGAGGAAGGTGATGGTGAGGGGCTAGCCAATGTAGCAAAGAGGACGTTTCCTAATGGTGCTATCCTTTTACCAGGAACGAGAAATTTCTCAGATGTCCTCATATGTCACATTTGTCATACTAGATAACATGACCAATTCTACCCTCCAGAGAGACTAGAAAAGGAGTATCCAGCTTTTCCAGCCTGTACAGTGGAAGGAGGCAAGGAAGAAAGGAACGGCTTTTTAGTGGCCCTCAGTAGTGTCTGCCACGACAAAATCACCTGTAAATCAACTACCAACAGACTTAGTCTTTTAATGCAAATACCTATGTTTATACAAACATATGCTCACATGTTTCCACATGTGTATTATAACTCTTATTTCCTGTTTTTCTTGCTTAATACTTTGAGCATTTTTCATAACACTTTGAAAAATATAACTTTCAAAATATCCTGTCTGCTCCTCCACATTCAACCATTCCCCTATTCTTGGATACGTAGGTTATTTTCAGTTTAATACAATTTTCTAGCCATCATCTCCAGAGACGGAATGGTGTGCCTTGGAAGGTAATGAGGTGCCCACCCTTGGAAGTGTTCCGTCACAGACATAAACTAGATAAGATAGCACGGGCCGGGGGTCGTTGGACTCTTGACATTTCAGGCCCTTCCCGACTTCCTCAAGATGCTCACGATAGGCTGTAAAAGAGACAGAGATGTGGTCAGGGAGGACTGCTGTGTCCTGTTTCATCTTCCTGTTTTGCCGCCTAAGCACACAGGAATGAGCACATTCCTATTCTGGATACCCCCAAGGTCAGCATCCCACACACTTGTCACACCATCTTTCTCACTATCTCCTGTCAACACAAACAGCCTGAATCACTCTTGACATGCTTTAAAATTGCCTGAATGAAGACAGCAACAACTCTGGCCCTTATCAATGGGGCCCAACATGAGGATCGGTGTGAAGGGCCCATGCCTGGGCCAGAAGGGCCAAGGATGGAGAGAGCGCACGACACCAAGAGCTGATGACAATATCCCAGTGACGCTTCTCTGTTGCCTCTCGCTGCTTTGAAGCCTATTTGTGGCTTTCCGGCATGCCATGGGGACAGGCAGGCAGGTCTCTTCACTGTGAGTGCTGGCAAACACCACTAGGGTCATACAGGTGAGCTGGGTAATGGAAAGAATGAGAAGTGTCATTTCTCAAGGTTAGTGTGCTAAGGCTCAGAGACACGAAGTGGTGTTGGGGAGAGGATAGACACTGGCCTTACCAGTGAAGGGTTTGATGTCAGCCTTTGCTATATACAGTTATGTTTCAAGGGATGTGACCTGACTGAAGTCTGAATGAATCTAAATTTGCTGTCCATGGAACTAAGTATTCATCCTCTTCAACAGGTTCAACATGCCAAGCCTACATTTAAAAACCTAGACTTCAAGATCAAGTTCTTTCAGATACAACAACTTGCAAGATGACCACTCAATGACAAAAGAATAGCCATTAGCAACTTGGCCAGTTTCTACTCAGATATGTAGAGCTTAGCTCGTTCCTCCAGTATCTTGCTCTTTTAAGTGCTTTTAGGGAACAGATATTCAAAGGTCAAATAATTTCTGTAAACTTTTAGTGATATAATGTTGCTAGCACTAAGCACAAAACAGTACACTAAGAAAAGTTGCAATAATTTGGTTTCTTTCCTAATAAGGAGCCCCAATTGCTTGTTGGTATAGAGAACTGGAAAGGTCACACAATTCCAAGGGGCAGCAGCCCCAAAGGTCACTTTCTTGCCTGTGCGGGCATTGTGTCTACGAGGAACACCACACAGTATACTCCCATCTGCACCACCAGCTCATCAGAGGCAGATCAAAGGCTGGAACAGGGATCTGAGTAGAACTCACTGGTGTCAGCTCTGCCAACAACCGCCCCCAAAACATGTCTCTGAATTTCTCCATGACTTAATTTCTCTAGGCTTAAGTTCTCATGTGAGGCCCATAAATCTGGCCACCAGAAGGAATCTTGACAGGTCTTTTCTACTAATAGCTGCCCTCTTTTCCCCAGGTTAATATCCAAGAAACCTTCTTTAATGTTATTACATTAATAAAACAACACTCTGAATAATATTTACCTTTGAATTAGGGACCATAAGTCTCATTCAGTTAAGCACAAGCCTCTTAAAATCCTACTGGATCTAAGTCTTAGAACAAAGTATGTCTAATCTTGGTGAAGCAGTAGTTTGAGATGTTAAACATCCCACTTATATTCTCTGCTGAAACCTTCATAAGATGCAGCACATTGTCAGACACAACCTGCTGGCTCATAGATGTGGGCAGGCCATGTCCCTGGTCTCCGGGAACTTTCAACGCGGAGGAGAAACCGGATAGACAAATGATGAACAGAGAAATGAAGAGAGAAAGGAAAAGAGATGCACAGGCCACATGTACAATATGAACAGCTGTGGTAGACACACCTGGAATATCTGTCTGGCCCACAGTGACCTCCTTCCTCTGGGTCTGCCTTCTCCCTCAGATACTGCTCTCCCAACCCCCGCAACCCTGCTACACCCTATTGCCCACCCCTACCTTGGCCACAACTAATTAGCTCAGGAGTGGATTCCTGCCCAAACTGAGCCCAAATTCTCCTGGGAATTTGGAACTGTGATTCAGAGCACCTGTAAACTCAGACAGTGTAGGGTGGCGATACCTCTGGAGAAGGAGAAGGACAAAAGAGAACAGAGAGGAGCAGCCCCCAACCCCAGGGTCTGAGAAGATGGGTGCCCTGGTCTCTGATGGCTTCATCCTTTCTGATGCTTGGCCCCCATAAGGTCCCGGTGACATTACTATCTTCCAGAAACATCCTTGTTTTCCATGAGAAATTCCCCCTTTGTCCCTGAACTGGCTTAGGTTGCTGTTACATTCAAAACAGCCTTGATAAGGACTTGAGCACTAATATGCCCCTCATATTTAAAAAAAAAAAAATGATATAAATAGCCCTGACCGGTTTGGCTCAGTGGATAGAGCATTGGTCTGCGGACTGAAGGGTCCCAGGTTCGATTCTGGTCAAGGGCATGTACCTTGGTTGTGGGCACATCCCCAGTAGGGAGTGTGCAGGAGGCAGCTGATCGATGTTTCTCTCTCATTGATGTTTCTAACTCTCTGTCACTGTCTCTTCCTCTCTGTAAAAAATCAATAAAATATATATATATATTTTTTAAATGATATAAATAATCCAACATAGCAAATAATCCAAAAGCCACTTTTGGCTCTGGAGGACATTGTGAACTTGGTATGTTTAAATTGCTGGAGCTCATAACACCTCAGATGGAGTACACACAACGAAATAATCTCGATTGGCAGCCAGCAGGGAAGCTGTCTATTGCCTCTGTGGGGCCCAAGGCTCTGCTCTTCTCTGCTCTGGGTTCGGAGGAAGCACCACTTCTCCACCCCGCCTCCAGCCCATGGTCCCAGCATGCCCAAGGCTGCTCCAGTGTGTCCAGCTTAGCAGCGTCTCACTGTTACTGAATTGGAAGCTGGCCACCTGGGGTGCACTATGGAAAAACAGAGGTGCCGGAGCAAGGCAGTTTTATTTACTAGCCAAGGGTCTGCCTCCTGGAAGGCAGACTTAGCCATTGCTTAGATACACTGTTTGGTCAATTACGTGTTGATTTCCTCTGCAGTTGGCTACCTTCATCCTGTTTACCGCTGCATCTGCAGAATACTGAGCTATATGTTAACTTTTAGCAAGGAATAACGTTTAGAACTGCCCAGATCTTGAGACCCTGGTCCTGTCTAACAACTTTGGGGGGAGGCAATTTGGTAAAGGCCCTTCCTGATAGTAACAAGCAAAAGAGAGCAGCCTGAGAAAACAGCGGATAGAGGAGGCAAGAAGACAACTGGACTCCTTTAGAAAGAGCTTACCATTGCACCAAACCATGACATAAAGCAGGTCGTGCCGCAAAGAGCAGTGAGAGGCGTCTGAGAGGCTGGCTTCCTGGCCCTTGACCATTGCCAGTGTGGCCAGAACTCGGGGTGGAAGCACCGTGTGGAAAGGAACCTGCCTGAGGATCTATGGGAGTAAACATGTTGAGAGGACACGAGGAAAGAGGACTGTTTCGGAGCTATCTGAAAGCTTGTCTGAATGAGGAGAGTGTGCTGAGCATGAGTTACAAAGGCTGGGTAGGGCCCCTGTTCCTGGAAACGGGATCCACCAATTGCATGAGAAGGGATTTCTTTGTACAAGCTTTCCTCATGGCAGAATAACCTTTCCTCTTCCTCAGGGCAGCTCCCCCATGAGTAGTACCTTAGAAACACACATACATGCTCTCCCGTACACACTCTTTTACACTCCCACTCCCACGGACACCACAGTACCACATAGTCGGCTGCGTGTTCCCAGAGTCCCCCCTCGTCACCACCTGCCACCTACATCTTAAGTATTGTTTATGGACCTATTAAACCTCAGGGACCAAGGAGCCTGTCTGTTACCTGATGGCTGTGCACAGGAAGAACAGCTCCCAGTTTACCAAGGACTCTGTCATGTAGATGACTTCATTCAATCACTAAACACCAAGGCTGGAGGGACCTCAGGGAACCCCTTTCCAATACAGCTCCCTCAATTTCCCAATGAACGCAAGACTTGTTACAAACAAAGAATCCTAGTCCAGAGACCCCCTGCCTTGGCCAGATTATACTTTGTATGCCAATGTAATCGGACAGGCCAGCCTGGCCTGGCTCCCAGCCCTCACATGGGAGGTTGCCAAGCGCAGGCCCCACCCTGGCTCGTTATCTGCAGGCAGGGTTCTCCCATGACTTTCTGGCTGGCCCGGCTGCCACCTCTCTTTGTGGGACAGCTGTACCAGCTTGGCGGCTGGTGTGTCCAGTCACAGGTCCTGCCTTTGTTTGGTTGATAAGCACGGTCAAGTTCCAAGTCCTGCTGCTCTCACACAGGCGTTCTGCCCTGGTTCTCCGAGAAGCCTGCATGCACTACTTGACACTTGGTCACCTAGGGCCCAGGGCGAGGCAGGCCCGGAGCCTGGGCGCAAGGTGGGAGAGAACGCCACTGTCTCCATGAGTCCCGGTGCCAGGTTTCTCTTTCCAGAATCACCCCCCTTCCCCCCGCATTTCCCTGTGCGGGCTCTTTCTCATTACTCCTTTGTGCCTCAGTTAGGACAGTTCTCCCGAGTCCTGAAAGGCTTCTTTCCTGGGAAACACTTGAACCACCCAGTAAAATCCCTGACCAGCTTCAAAGATCTCGGTCAATGTTTCTGAGAGTGAGGTTTGCACCAAGAAACACTGGGAGCCTGTTAAAAAATAAAAGCTGGGGGTCACACCACAGGCTTTCTGAACTAGACTCTGGTGGGGTAGGCCTGGAAATCTAATATGTAAACCACTCCCCAGGTGGATGTGATGTGCAGTAAGGTTGTAAGACCCAGTGTGGGTCTGACTCAATTCCATCTGGCAAAATATGGTGTAGTTTTGTTCCCTAGCCCTCCAGGGCTTTTCTTCTGAGAACTCTGAAAAAAAAGTACAAAGTACTGTGGAAAAATGAACTTAATGACTAAGATTATTATTTCTTGGGGGCAGGAATCCATTTCTTTCTCCCCGACTTCACCTCCTCAAGTTCCCGTAGTAGACAGGGTCATTGCCCATGGAGGATACCTGAAACCAGGGGCTCATGGACCACCTTCCATGCCCCCACCCCCCCCCACGCCTCCCCCCAACCCCCTCCTGTGAGATCCATTTCAAAGTTTAGTGACCACTTTGGGGGCACAAATCTACACTGTTTCTTTTTGTGTAGCAAAGGTCTCTGGAGCTGTTGACCTCCATTTTACCTGTTTAAAAAACAAAATGGTTCCAAGATTCTGATAACTTGATTCAGCTATATTTTTAGAAAGAAGTCCACAGGAATGTAGAAGACACAACTCCCTTTAAAAAGCAAATGCTGGCCAAGATACCAAGATAACTAAATGAGATCTTATTCTTGTGCCCAAGATGAATTTGTATCTGTTGACAGAGGGGTGACAATCAATTTTAGGTCACAGCCTGGTTCTAACCATAAGCAAAAAGCTGACAAACCCTACACGTATTTTGTGTCTGCATCTTGCCTCTAAAGAATACAAAGCACTTCCATCTATCTGTGCTGTCCTCTGTCGTGGAGGAAGGCAGTTATCCACCCTGTTTCATAAACAACCCTTCTGTGATTTGTCCAAGGTAGAGCAGAATTCTAGAAACGATCCTTAGGTCTGAGAACCGAGCTACACTCTGCATGAAGCTGTCTTATTGGATATTCAAGATGTTTTAACCTTGTTGTATCCAGTCTGCAAATAAAGCTGACCCATAGAAACTCCATTTCTGTATCCTTTTCCCCACCATTTATACCCTGCTTTCTGACATTAGGGATCTTACCTAGTCCTATTACTCATAAGAAAAAAATACAACAAATTAATGAACATTAAGAGGTTAAGGATTTAACATTGTTTTCCCCATAGGTATCTGAATTGTGAAAGAGAAGCTTAGAAGAAGGTTGCTTTATCCAAAGAAATGGCTGGCTAGTGGTGAAATTTGGGGCATCAGTGAGATAGGGAACTTCCTGGTATTTTTTTAAAAGTAAATTTATTCCATTTAAAGTAATTATTGATAGATATGTAGTTATTGCTGTTCTATTATTCATATTTTATCTTTTTTTCTTCTTCTTGAAATTCCTTTAACATTTTTTGTAATATTGGTTTGATGATGAACTCCTTTAGCTATTTCTTGTCTGAGAAGCTCTTTATCTCTCCTTTGATTCTAAATTATAGCTTTGCTGGGTAATCTTAGTTGTAGGTCTCTGTTTTTCATCACTTTGAATACTTCATACCAATGCCTTCTGGCCTGCAAAGTTTCTGTTGAGAAATCAGTGGACAGTCTTACAGGAGCTCCCCTGTAGGTAACTGATTTTCTTTTCCTACTTTTAAGATTCCTCTTTGTCTTTAACATTTGGTGTTTTAATTATGATACGTCTTGGTGTGGGCCTCTTTGGGCTGAAAAGGGGGAAGGGATTAAGAAATACAAATTGGTAGTTACAAAATAGTCATAGAGATGTAAAGTACAGCACAGGGCATGTGGTTGATAATATAACTGTGCATGGTATCAGATGGGGACTACATTTATCAGAGTGATCACTTCGTAGGTTATATAAATGTCTAGTCACTATGTTGTACACCTGAAACTAATACAATATTGCATGTAAACTGTAATTGAAAAGTAAAATATTTTTTTAAAAGTGTTTAGCAGCACTTGGCATAGGATAAAAAAAAAAAAAGTGTAGTTATCTGCCCCAGCAGAATGACAAAACCTGACCCTAAGATAACGAAATTCTGTTACAAATCTTCTGAAGAAGGTGATGTTGGAGATCTGGAATCACAATGTTAAACCAACCCGAAAAAATGATCTAGCCCAAAGACTACTGTGGACCAAGGTGGAAGAACAAAAACTGGATTCATTATCCTAAAACAACTAAAAAACAGACAAAATACATGACACCAGGCAATGAAGGGCAGTGATCCCTGAAAGATGGGAAATAGACTTAAAATCACAAATCTAAGAATCAGGATGTGTGGGCATCCGGTAACCTACACTGTATCAGGTCCCCAGGTTACCCTGATGCCAGTAATGTTTAAGAAACACTGTCATATGAAGTGAATAGAAGAGAACTTCTCTTGTCCTTGGTTCCCTTGCATAAAGCAGAGAACAATTAAATTTTTGCATTTTGTCTAAGATTTATTTTAAATACCACACCATTTTACTCAAACTGCAAGCTGAAAGTTCCTTTCCTCTCAGGTAAGAAAGTGGCATATCACTTTACCTTTTATGTTAAGGAAGCAAACTTCCTGTATGGGAAGTGCCAATAAAGTACCCTCCTTGACATCATAAGCTGAGGCTGCTACTGAGAAGATCTGAAAGCCCCGGAGACAAAGGGTGGTCCATAATTTAGGGAGGATATGTTAAAACTGACTCCAAAACCCCCTCTGGCTGGGCAGCTGCTGAATGCATAGGCTTTGTGTCTGTGGTAAACACTGCAAAAAGACCAGCACCTTCTAGAATCTTCTGGACAGTCAGTTGTACAAGAGATGAGGGTAATTTATGTCACTGGCAGGTGCAAAAACAGAGCCATGAGAGGAATCTTCTGAAAGACAAAATCAGGGCCTGGACAAGCTTCTTGAAATCAGACAAGCAGAAGCAGAGCAGAGGCAGGGCTTTGCTTTTCAAATGTTAATGAGTGTTCTCAGTCAGATACAGGACTTGTACCAGGAGTTCTGCTTCCACACACCCTAGTTTGAGGTTGAGCTAGACTGGTGTGCAGGTGATTAAACTCAGGCAGGCTCTTAACCCACTGGTATTTTCCTCTGTTAAGTCAACCAAGAGGACTGTAAGTAAGACATTTAGGGGATATAAATTCCCCATCTGCTCCAGACCCAAACAAACTCATAGGAGCACATGTTATCTATTTTGCCCAAAGGATTCAGCACTTAGCTAAAAAATTTATCAGACCCTAAAAGAAGGGAGGAAGGTGGGGAGTTGGAGGGAGACGGGGGAGGGAGAGAAAGAGAGAGAGAAAGAGAATGGAAGCCCTTAGAGGAGAGAGACTGGCCACTTCTGGGTGCTGCAATCAGGGGCATTCACTTGTGTGGGCTCCTTAGCCTGGTGAGTGAAAATGGACCTCAAGCCCCGAAGGGAGAAGAAAGAAGCCCCTGGGGGAAGGAAGCTCTGCATCTTGGCTGAGCACCCCCACCACTGGCCTTGCCAGGAGGTCTGCAGACTCATTGCTGGCTCCTGAGAGTCACTGATCTTTGGCAGCAACTGTTGGCGGCACCCTCCTCTCCTCCCACAAGTGGTGAGTGGCGCAAGTTGCTGCCTTTACAACCCTCTCCACCAAGTAAGAGGTCCAGGGAAGCGGCCTCTTTGTAAAGCACTCCAGGAATTTGTGATTTATAGGAAGGAGACACCCCTAGGTGTGTGAACACAAACCCCAAAGAGATAAGGATCTGGAGCATATATTTTAATTCTTCTCCCTGAGCTGAAGCACTTCTTAGGGGTCTACTAATAAATCCTGGAGATTGCAGAGCTTAAAATAAACTTTAATAAAAGTGTGGAGAACTTTAATAGTTTGTTGACACATGTAGCTTCCTCCTCTTACCCCAACTTTTTCAAGGGCTTATTTCCATTGCATTTCACTTCCAAGCTATGATTCTTCATGACATAATTCTCCTGCGTTGTTTTTTGCAAACCCAAATTCATGTTAATACCCAGAAAGAAAATGCTTACAAGTTGTAGGACATCAAAGGCAAGGCTGACTTTACCCCAATGGACAGTAGACGTGCTCACCAAGTTACTGCTGGGTTTCAGGCTCAGGGTGGTGTCACCAGGAGGAGGAACAATGGGACTCAGCCATTACTCACCACCTGAGTCTATTCTGTCCTTACAACCCCGGCCAAAAGATAAACACTACGAGGGAAAAGAACTTTGCATAAATATTGCCATGAAAACAAAGAACAATGTGCCTGCGTCTGTGTTATCTGCCTATGTGAGCTCAGGCACAAAGCCATATTGGAGACTTCTTTTTCTCCCACATTATGTAACCACACTGTTCCATGAGACAAGCCCCCCTTGAACCTCCAAGTAAAGGGGAACACACAGATGCCTAAAGTGAAGGGGTTATGAGATAGCCAAGGTCAGACTCCCTCCTCTGAGAAGGCAAAGCAACAAGATCAGGGAATGGAGAAAATAGGATCCTTTTCAAGATCCTCCCCTGGATTTTATCATCTAGCAGGGGTGGGGAATGTCCGGCCCTTGGGCTGTATAAGGCCAATGAAATCATTTGGTCTGGCCCTGCCAAGGCATTAGGGGTGAGTTAATTAAGTGTTGGACCAAATATAGCAGGCTAATTTTTAAGTTGATAATGTTGTATGGCTCTCAAATGATGTTATAAATATCCAAAAGGTTCCCCACTCCTGCATGCAAGTAGATTAGAAAGTCTAATAACGTAAGTCTTTTTTTTTTAAATATATTTTATTGATTTTTTACAGAGAGGAAGGGAGAGGGATAGAGAGCTAGAAACATCGATGAGAGAGAAACATCGATCAGCTGCCTCCTGCACACCTCCCACTGGGGATGTGCCCGCAACCAAGGTACATGCCCTTGACCGGAATCGAACCCGGGACCCCTCAGTCCGCAGGCAGACGCTCTATCCACTGAGCCAAACCGGTTTCGGCATAATGTAAGTCTTATAAGTCTTATAACAAGACAGTCTCCTGCTTCCCGCCCCCGTCCCCTCCCCCAACTCCTTTAGGCCTTTCTTATATTTTTCCTCCAGATTTCTAAATAATAAGCTTATACTATTATAGATATGTTTAATTGGGAGATCATTTCATTGATTTCCTATTCTGTTAGAAGACTATTCTGTTAGAAGACTCTTACATCCTTTTCCCTATTTTGCACCCCCTATTCTCCCAATACAGATAAATTATAATTTTGGTTAGATCAGTGGTCCATGTTCACATTATTAGATGGTGTTACCACTGAAGACAGAAGTGAACTAAAATCTAATTTTCTTTGTCTTCTGGCATCGAGTGTTGTTACTGAGAAGTCCTGAGCCATCCCAACCCCTGTTCCCTTGAACAGAACCTGTTTATTCCTCTAGGGCAGGAGTGGGGAAAGTCTGGCCAGCAGGCCATAGAAGGCCCAAGAAATCATTTGGCCTGGCCCTGCCAAGGCGTTAGGAGTGAGTTAATTAAATGTTTGACCAAATATAGCAGGCTAATTTTTAAGTTAATAATTTTGTATGGCCCTGGAATGATGTTATAAATACTTAAATGGCTGTTGGCAGAAAAAAGGTTCCCCACTCCTGCTCTAGGGAAATGTTTGGGTCTTCTCTTACAGTTTCTGAAATTTCAAAGTGGTGAGGATCTTTTCAAACACTTAAGGAAATTTTCTGGTATTATTTCTTTGCCAATTCACTCACCTACATTTTCTTTATTCTCTCTTTCTGGAATTCCTATTAGGTAAATGCTGACCTTCATGGGATAATTCTTTAATTTTTTTTTATCATTTCTTCCCTATTGGCAATCTCAATAATTTTATTCATCTTTCTGGAAGATTTTCCCACTTCATTATTTTTTTTTTAGCTCTTCTCTTTTGAATTTCTAAGAACTCTTACTTATTCTTTGATCGTTCCTGCATTAAAGCATCTGGTTAATGGGTAAAGCACTACTTCTTATGTACCTAAGAATATTAAATATGTTTTTGTGTGTGTTTGCAAAGTGTTATTCTCTTCCCCTGCATTATCTATTTTCTCCTAAATCTTTTCCCTGCTTGAATGATTCTGGTCTCTTTCATCCTGTAGGCTTTCCTCCAGAATCAGGTGACTTCTGGAAGTCCATTCATATTCAAAACTAGGATCCAAAACTCTGATTTGCCCATTTCCTTTCAGGCATGTGGACAGAACTTGTCAGCTGGTGAATTTCACTGACAGACTGGGTAGAGAGCCAGCCCTTTCTGGGTGGGGCCCCAAATGGCATTCTCTTCTGGTCTTTTCTCTGCAGTCACTCAGTCCCCCCAACCTGGGGCAGAACCCGGGGACTCCTGCTGGACAGGCTGGTGCCAGGCTGCCAACAGAGGCAGGGGCCAGGTGGCAGATTACCTCTGTTCAGTGATTGTCAGTGCTGACTCTCGCCTTCCCCTGGTGTCAGCCTGAAACCTCACTCCTGTCCTCCGCTGTGCACAATGTGGCTATATTCAGAGTCCTTTCGGTTCAACACCTATGGAGGAAAGCTTTCAACCGTATGCAAGCAGGTGGCAGAGGAAGAGGAATAGTCTGGTTGCATGGGTAGGGGATGACGCTTGGGGACCTAACCCTAGACTTCCAAGCAATTCCCTGTATACAGTTTCTGAACTACGCCCTGCCTCCTGCAGCACCTGGTGCCACAGAACCTCAGCCTTGCTGCTGGGTTGGCGGGGGGGGGGGGGGGGATGCACAGATCACTACTCCTTAGAATTTCCCCCTGTAGGCTAAACTAGTCACCACCCCTCCATCTGCTTTCCATCTGCCAAACCGCAGCGTAGTCATTTATAGTCTGCAGTTCCCCTTCCAGAGCATCTGTTTTTGTATATTTATACCTTTTTTATTCTTCTACTGGAATTTTTAGTTAAAGTTTTGGAAGAGAAAGTTCTCAGTTTGCTGTGTTTAACCAAAAGCCCTTTCCCACTCTTTAGATTTCAGATTTGCTCTGCAGAAATCTGCTTGCCTGTCATCCATGGAGCCCTTTGGGATAGAAGATTCTCACCTTGGATCTTTCAGGTATTAGATGTGTGGTCTCATTTTCTCATGTAAAAAGTGGGGATAGGGGAAGGGCTTCTGATTATTAAAAAGTGTTTTGGTAAATTGCTAAATTGTAATTAGCAATTAAATTAAATTGCCTACTGTGTTAAAGATAATATCCTATATAATAAAACCCTAATATGCAAATAGACCGAACTGTGGAACCACAGGTCACTATGATGTGCACTGTCCACCAGGGGGCAGATGCTCAATGCAGGAGCTTCCCCCTGGTGGTCAGTGCGCTCCCACAGGGGGAGCGCCGCTTAGCCAGAAGGCGGCTCATGGTTGGTGAGCACGATGGCAGGAGCCTCTCCCGCCTCCGAGGCAGCACTAAGGACCCCTCAGGGGATGTCCACCAAGGGGTTCTGGACTGTGAGAGGGCACAGACCAAGCTAAGGGGCCCCCTCCCCCCCAGTGCATGAATGTCGTGCACCAGGCCTCTAGTTCATAACCGCCAAGTGGGGTAGGCACATAGTAAAACCATTGCTCAAGTGAGTTCTGCAAAAAGGTGGTCTTGACCCTCTGGAGTTGGGGGTGGGGTCCTTGCTCGATGCCCTGTGACCTAATTCTTCTCTTACTATGTTTCATCTCCTATGTGAAGTCCAGATTTCCCATTAAATGGTTAATTCTTTAGTTTAAAAAGTTAAAAGTGGTTAAATTTAAATTTTGGGGAAAAGCAAACAAACCAAAGAGGTCTACCTGGTTATCCTGAGGAATATAGGAGGAAAGAAAACTAAGGTCTGTAACTGTGAGGGTGTCTTAGTTCATTTAGGCTGCTCAATAACCAAGTACCAGAGACTGCGGGAACTATGGTACTCGGTTATTTCTCACATTTGTGGAGCCTGGAAGTCTGAGATCAGGGTGCCAGCATGGTGGGGTTCTGGTGAGGGAGGGCCCTGTTCTAGGCTTCAGGCTCCTTGTTATGTCCCCACATGGAGGAATGGAGAGTGAGGGAGCCTCTTGTATAAGGGCACTAATCCCACCTAACACTTCCCCAAGGCCTCACCTCCAAATACCACCACCTTGAGAATTAGAATATCAGCATATGATTTTGGGGAGACAGAAATACTCAGTCCATCACAGGAGGGATATTCTAGTTCCCTTTGTGCCCTTAACTTTATCTTTATTTTAGATGATTTTTCTTTACTGAGATGATCAACCTCTCAATTTCCAATTTAAAATAGCCTTACATTTACTGATGCATTCTTAAGTCAATAATCAATCAAGAAAGATAAATGTTTCCTGTAGTATTTTGCCACTTTGTAAACTAAGTAAGATTTAATGCATATTTCATCTGCCAAACATTGACCCCTTTGAGGTTTTAGGACTGTCTCCATTATCTATTGCTCATAGAATAAATACAGCACAAGGCCCAGCACATTCCACATCACAGCCCTCAGGGCCTTATAAGAGATCTTAACGTTTTTCTGGTCCAGTCCCCTTATTTTCCAGATGATCTAGGCAAGCCCAAACAAAATGAAAGTATTTACCCACGGACCCAAAGAAGAGGCCAACCCAAAATTTGGCCTGACCTCCCAGCTCAGCATTAGCACCATCATTCTCACACACTGCCCAGAATAGGGGTTCAGTAGCTATCTCGTGTTCATATCACAACCTAATCTTCCATGTTCTCTCCATTGTGGCCCAACTTTCTCTTTTCTTTTAAAATGCTGTTCTTTTAACAGCAATGATAAATAACATAAACCTAATAGCTAATTATATCAAGAGGAAAGAAAGCTGGGACCTTAACTATTAGGAGATTAAGTACCTATCCTAATATACTACACAGTCAAAAATACTCTGCATCAACGTTTCCATCAATTTATTCCCTCATAAAGCATGTCACAGGTATTTATATTTTCTGCCCATGGATGCTGACTGTTTTTGTGCACCTGCAGAGTCTTTGTTTAACTTGGCAAAACTAGCTTCAATTAACCACCGTGCTCTCTGATCTTAGTGCTGCCTCTGTTAGGATCACCTGCATCAGTTTAGATTTGAACACTCGCGGCAGGTAGGTTCTGATTGTTTGTCTTTGTGACTCACCCCAACGAACTTGCCCACATCACCATTCCCTCATGCACTGGACACGCGATCATTGTGGGCTGCTGTATGCCAGGTACTGTTCTAGTCCTTGGGATACAGCATGAGCAAAACAAGGACCTCTGTCCTTAGGGAGCTTACTTTCTAGCAATGAGCATTTAAAAAGTAGGTAAATTACGCAGCATTTTGGAAGGTGGGAAATGTTGTGGGAAAAAGAAAAAAGGCAAGGTAAGGGTGCTCTGGAATGTGAAGCCGGTGGGCAGGAGGAGGTAATGTTGGCCCAAAGACTTGAAGGTGGTGAGGGACTGAGCCATGGAGACATCTGAGCAAGAGCTTTCCCAGCTGACAGCCAGGTCCCAAAGTGAGCGTGTGTCGGGTCTGTTTGAGGTAAGAACACTTCCTGATGGGTGACCCTTGGGAAAAGAGCCCTACGTAAGAGAGAGTTATCATTCCCCGATTCCAGACAGACCAGAAGTAAAGTAAAATAAAATTTCTAGAAAGAAAGAGTGAAAGAGCGAGAACCTGGAGGTGCAGAATCTGTAACAGTGGTATGACAGTGGCATGGGAAATTGAGGAAACCCGACAATATACCTGAGAAACGAAGCTAGCACTTTAGATTCAAGAGATCGCCACAGAAATGATAACACGGGGACTATCACCCACCTTTGGATTCACAGCATCTGCCACAGAGCAGAGCCCATGGCAGGCTCAGGAAATGCCTTTGGGATAGAGGAAGGACTGAATGCATGGAACCGTTCTAAACACATGGCACCTTTCCTGGTGCTTTGTGGGGTGAAGGACTGGAATCTGAACTCGGCCTTGAACTTATTTTACTTATAAGAAGAGGATTCATCTCAAAGAAAAGTTCAGCAATATTTTTTCTATTCATTGATTTATTCAGTCTGCTTAAAACAGAGTCCATGTATTGTGGAGTCTGAGAAATAAATGTGCTACTAAGACATCTAGGCATGTGGGAAGCTGTAATCTGGTAGTTGAACTGAGCATGAGTGTAGTGTGTGTGCGTGCACGTGTGTGTGTGTGTGTGTGTGTGTGTGTGTGTGTACGCTCAAGATGTATATTAATGAGGTGGGGAGGGATGGATATTAATAGAGTCTACATATATGCAAACCTTTTATGAAGGTATTTATATATATTCCAGCATGATATTGAATTACATCAAGGTTCTTTTGGTTAAAGTAACAGAAAGCACTTCAAACTCACTTAAGCAACCATAAGGAATAATTTATTATTAAGGTACAGAGGTATATCCTGGAACTTCCAGGCAAGATTAGTCAGACATCCCCAAGGAACTGGTCCCAGAACTAGCAAGCCAGTGGGAACCAAGGAAGCTTCCTGCAGCCTTGCTCTCCCGTCCTCACTGTGGGGCCACGTGGTCTCTGGTCCCTGCCTCTGTGTCCCCTCCTTCCCTCCTGGCAGATCTCCCTTCGTCCCTATCCTTCCACACAGCCTCCCCACCACACCCACTGCACATTCCCTCAGCTTTAACAGTAAGTGGAGCCTAAGATCAGTATTTTTCAGTGTCAATTCCAAATTCACAGGACAAAAGACCTGATTGGCACTGGCTGAGCCAATGTCTCCATCTGCTCCAAGTAACCACAACCAGTGGGATATTCGCTCCTTCAAACATGGAGGCCAGAGTGTTGACAACTGACCTGAGTCTATTGGGCTGCTCACATTTGTCAGTTCTCTTTTGGTAGATGATGGTGAGTCACACTGGCTATCATGTAAGAGGTATGGTTCCCTTCTCCCGACTGCCTCCTTGTGAGGAGGTGCGTGAAAATGAAGGCCAATCTCATTCAGAATTTTGCCACACACAAAAACTTCTACAAATAGACAGACACGAAATGTCATACCACCAGTTCATATAAGCTCAAAGAGGGAGCCACTGACAACATCTTGCGTGGAAAGTTCACTGGAGGACAGGACAACTGACAGCCCTCCAGCAACAAAATCAGTTCAGCTTCCACTTGTGTTAGTGGCTGAGTCGTCCAGTACGTGTCAACAAAGCCCTGGTCCTAGTGCCTCTCCAACAGGGGTTAAGCTGGTGGGCTCACTCTATGTACCACATTAACCCGAGTACAGGTGCCTTTACAATATTTCTAGCCAATCCACACTTCATCCATGAAAATCCTTGTGCCAATTAACAGACTAATAATCTAGTCAAGATGCAGCCCAGCTGGTGTGGCTCAGTGGTTGAGCATCAACCTATGAACCAGGAGGTCATGGTTCCATTCCAGTTAGGGCACATGCCCAGGTTTTAGGCTAGATCAGTCGTCGGCAAACTGCGGCTCGCGAGCCACATGCGGCTCTTTGGCCCCTTGAGTGTTCTAATGACACTTCTTCAAAATAGACTCGCCCAGGCCGAAAACTGACTTCAGCGCATGGGCCACGAAGTTTCAATCGCACTGTACATGAGCGCCCGCATGTGGTATTTTGTGGAAGAGCCACACTCAAGGGGCCAAAGAGCCGCATGTGGCTCACGAGCCGCGGTTTGCCGAGGACTGGGCTAGATCCTCAGTAGGGGGTGTGCAGGAGGCAGCTGATCAATGGTTCTCTCTCATCATTGATGTTTCTGTCTCTCTCCCTCTCCCTCCCTCTCTGAAATCCATAAAAGTGTATTTTTAAAAAAATTTTTTTAAAGAAAGACGCAGGCATTGTCTTCTCCCATCTTTGGAGAATGGACTCCTGGCCAGGACCCCCCAAAAGTACCTACCATGCACTGGGGTGTGGATTCCTGATTAGGGACTGGAAATGTTAACCAACCAACCTTAAGTTTATATGAAAATACACACACACACACACACACACACACACACACACACACGGTGGATTGATCGCAGAAGGGGCCCTGCCAGATGAATTGCCTTTAAAGGGTTGTCTTAGAAGTGCCCATGTCCCCAGCTACTGCTTATATGTCTCTGGACATCCCTGTTAGCAAAAGAGTCTTTTTCAGTTGGACATATTGTTATCTGAGTAATACAGGGGTCTTGTTACCAAGGAAAAGGAGAGAACACGAGTTGAGTGGGCAGCCAGCCGTCTCTGCTGCCCCCACTGATCTAAAGCAAATCTCTTAACCCTGGTTTCAGTTTCCTTATCTATGACATGGATTATCAATGCCTACCCTGCCAGTTTCTCAGGGTTTATGGGAGAATCCAGTGAAAACATTTTGAAAACTGAGAAACCTTGTTCGAATTCTGCTGGTTTACACAAGAAGCCAGAGTGTTGTATAATCATCAAAAGGGTCATTCTTTCCAATTAAGATTTAAGCAAGCACTTATTCTTGATCCCCAAAGCTTACCTATGTTTTCCAGACTAAAAAGTGTCTTTTTTTTAATTGCCAAGGATCCTATGTGGCACTTGCTAGTTTATGGGCGGCTGAGTGGACATACATGAAGGTGACGGTGACGTAAGGTCATGTGACATTTATTGGGGCTTGCTCTGTGCCAGGCGCCTATGTTCCACAGATTATATCCCTTAATCCTCACACAGACTCCTGGGTGGGCACTGCTTTATCCTCTCACCCTGCTGATAAGGAAAAAGATCACGTACCATCAGCACCTACCACAAGCAGAGTGGAGAGCCTGGATTTGACTCTGGGCCAAGCCTAGAATCCTTGAGCATCATTCTTCAATTCTAAAATGCTGTGGTTTCTAGTACCTTGTGTACTAGGGAGAACTGTGTCCCCAGAAAGATAAATGGAAGCCCTACGCCTAGCATCTGTGAGTGTGACCTTATTTGGAAATAGGGTCTTTGCAGATGGAATCGAGTTAAGATGAAGTCACACTGGATTAGGGTGGGTCCTAATCCAATGATTGCTCTCTTTATAAAAAGAGGGACTTCTGGACAGACTCAGGGAGAATGTCATGTGAAGGCAGAGGCAGAGATCCACAAGTCAAGAAATGCCGGGGAGTGCTGGCAAACACTAGAAGCTAGCAGAGAGGATGGGTGGTTTCTCCGAGAGCTCCCACGTGGAACCAACCCTGCCAACACCTAGATGGTGGACTTCTGGCCTCCAAAACTGTGAGAGAATAAATAGCTGTTGTTTCTAAGCCACTAAGCCTGTGGTAATTTATAACAGCATCCCCAGGGAACTCATACACCATATGAATGTGTAATGGTCGTCTAAGAGCCTGGTGTGGCCTGCTGTTCTCTCCACCCAAACTGCACATGAAGTCCAGCTTGTTGGGGGGCACAGCCTAAGCTTCCTGCGGAGGCGCTGTCTTCCCAGATCCAGCAAGTCCTTTCCCCAGACCCTCTCCTGACACCGTGCTGAGCAGAGGGAGGGCGGGTCTCTAAATGCACCTGCAGGATACTGAGTTCAGCCAGAGTGGCTCAGCCACAACCAAGAGGACTGGCCCACAGCTCCAGGCCATAAGATCCATGAGGGCAGGGCAAAGGGAAAGCCCATCGCTTTTCCTTCTATTCTGCTTTCTTTTGGATTGCACTGAAATCTGTGTAGGGAACTGGATCTATTGGCTGAGTATGGAATCATTTGCATTTTCAAAGACCCAGATTTCCACACTCTGGTCATTCCATCTTCAAGATATTTCAAATCTACACATCACCTGTGCTTTGCGAAAAGCAGTTTTATTATAACACTCCCCAAAATGGAAAACCGGAATCGCCTGCCTTGAGTAAAAAGTAAAAATACTAAAATAAATAAATATTCACCTGTTTACTATCTGTCTCTCAGGGAACATCCTAGCCAGGAAAAAAGTGTTTGGTAAATTGGGGAAGGATCAATGCTACTCTGCCAGGCCAGATAAATGTTATGATTAGAACTACTTTGAAAACCACTGGAAAAGATGAAGTAACAATATGAGAAAAATTTATTTTTGTAAACTTGATGATTGCACTGCTATCACGATTCTCAGGCCACCACAGATCCGCCTGTTTGGCACAACATTCGGTAGACAGAAAGTTCTAGGATGGGATAACTCGAATGGGCTTTTAAATACATGAGTGCCTCTCACATTTAAAGAACAGATGCTGGTATTTTAAGTCTGAGAAGATTAACAGCACGGACATCTGCCATGGGTATGACCTTGCTTAAGTGTCACTTTGTCACGCCTGATAATAACTGGTGATGTGTCCTGCCTTGACTGAAGAACATAAATAAGACCACTGGGCTAAGAAGAGATCGTCTCATTGTGCTGGTAAGAGGAGAAATCTGGAAACCCAGCCAAAGAACACAGGCTAACCTTTGTTCCGAGATGGCATGAAGAAGCGGGGAGAGGGCGGCTGGGATAAAGAGATATTTGTGTTTCCAGCTTGCAGGGGCAGACGGGATGCAGCACTTCACAGCACACAACAAGCCCTTCTGCTACACTGAGGCTCCACACGAACCAATGTGTCTGTTTGGGTCTGATGTTGTTCTTCCTGGAGTTTAAGGTGAAGACCCCTGCATGGATGTGAGCCCAACGTGCAGATGGAAACGTGAGGAATGCCACGCAAGGCTTCAGATTGTGGGCATGAACATTCAAGAGTTTGACCCCCTTGAAAAACACCAGTGAAGTTGTGCGTGTGTTTCCTGCTGCCAAGGTCCTAGGGGCGTGCTGCCGTTTACAGAAGCACAGGCTAAGAAAATGCAAACTGCTCTCCACAGCAACACTCCCAAGTTTGCATAAACAGCAGTTCCAACACAGAACAACACAGAAGAGCACATAAAAGACCCTTTTAAAAATGTATCTTTTAATAACTCCAGTGGTTCTTTGAATGGACCATGATCTTTCCTGACCCCCTTGGTATAAGCCACTGGCACTGTCCAAAATGTTCTTCCCTTTCTTAGTCTACCTGATGAACTCCTAGTCATCCTTCAATGCTCTGTCAAAGGTTCCCTCCTCTGTGAAGTTTTCCCCGATTACCCAATGAGTACTCCTAAGTACCCATGCACTTTGTGCACACCTGCATTTCCATGCCTAGCATATGTGTCCATATCCGCTTCCCCTAGTAGACTTGGACCTCCCATAGATTGGGCTACATTCTCATCTATGCCTGGCACAGAGTAGATACTTAATAAAATTAACTAATATTTATTCAGTACCTTTACCTAGGTTTCCTTCTAATCCTCACAGTGGCCTTATAAGATTTATGTCTCCCTTTCCAGATGAAGAAACTGAACTTAGGATAGAGTCATGTGCCCAGGGTCACACAGCCTTGGGAGTGTCAGACCTGCTGGCTGTGTCTTCAGACACCTGTTCTTATTTGTAGCAATTATTCCATTTGTAGATTCTGCAAATCCGTGGTCCTCAAACCCTCTTCAAGTTATACTTACAGAGAGCAACCATGACTTAGAAAACTAAGGGTAGACTTTTGGATTTTTGTTTGTTTGTTTGTTTGTTTGTTTATCAGAGGACAACATATCTTACCAGGTTGGGACAATGGAGAGCAAAATGATTTTCAATACCGTAATTTCTTCCTCCTAAGAAATTAGCCAAAATGTTTCAACCAAAGAAAACGGGCTGTACAAACAAATTCCTGGTTATTACTATACAGTGCAGCTTCAGTGAAAACCGGTTTCTTGCTCACACAGAAGCCCAGTGCTTGGCGTACACAGGTGCCCAGCAGTGCAGGGGCCACCTGCCAGAGGAGCCCCGCCCCCCTCTCCCGGCCAGCCTGCTCCAGCCAAGGGCAGTCCTACCATCAGGGCTGCACCTGGGGCTTGGAGTTCAGGAAAGCCTTTGGAATATTTAAAAAATGCACCCGATTGCTCAACCTAGTTAAAAGGTGAAGAGTGAAATAAATGCTGCTTCCACAGCTGGATAAGCGCCACCCTCCATCCTCGGAGCACCTCAGGGTGAGCTGACCTCCTGCCACTCACAGCGTGGAGACAAACACAGCCTATTGCCTTAATAAGGGAAATAAGGGGCGGGGCGGGCTAGACTTTGATTACCTGAGCAGTGTGCATAGGGTTGTCTTTGATGTTGATAAGCTCTCTGAGGGCCCTTCATCTCAGTGCCCTGTCCTTGGAAGTCTGGGCTAAGGCAGCCGGTGTAATCATTACCCAGGGCTCCCCACTGTGCCGGGGAGCAGCCTGTGCGAAGGCCGGGGAGCAGCGAGGCCAGGCAGCTGCAGATGCAGTTCCCCCCAGTGCCAGGAAAGGTTCTAATGCAAAACAAATGTATTTATCACTTCCAACCGCTCCGCTCTCAGGGCAGGGCATCCTGCCTCAGGGTGGAGTGTCAGCTTGCAGTGGGAACAGTGGCAGGCGGCCAACGGAAATTTCACAGTTCACCAAGGTTCCTGCCACTCCGTAGGGTCCTGCAGGCCCAGCAGCAGGCAGTGGAGAGGCCAGCCTCCCCGCCAGCCCTAGAGACACAGGCTCCAGGCTTGAGCCAGACCCTTTGGTCGCCGGCCAGCCAACCCTGCCACAGTGGGCTGGACGCTGAGACTCTCTGACCGTCCCCACTTGGCAACTGAAATTCTTTCTAAACCAGGAGTGTGGGCCAAGGGGGAAATCCATGGTGAGCAGGCAAGTGGTATCTTGTCTAAATCCCATGACACATGCCCCCGGGGCTCCCTCTGGAAGGAGCCAGAGCTCCGTCTGCTCTAAGACAAAGCCTCCTTTGCCTGGTGGTCCGGGGGCTGGCTGGGCATTTCCCAGAGAGAGGAGAAGGAATCACAGACAGTTGTAATTTCCCACTCCAGGCTGCTGAGCAGGGCCTCCTCCCCCAACCTAGGCTTCACCACCGCTGGAGTTCTTCTCCAAAACGGACTAGATCCTGTCTCTTTACAACAGAAAATTCCCCTGGAAGAAGTCCAACCCCTATGGATGCCATTCCAAGTCCCCCAGTATCTACCTGTCCTATCTCAACACTTTCTCCTTCGAGTACCTTATTCACAACTCCACAAGCAAGGCACGTGTTCTCATACCACACAGAATATTCTCGTATCCCTGCCTTCTCCTACACGATCAAAGCCCAGCTTCACTGTCACCTCCTAGATGATGGCTCTCCTGCCCTTTCTACCCTCATCCAAACAGAACCTGAATTCCTTCCTCCCTTCAGAGGCTTTCATAACTTTGTGTAGCTAACTTTACTGTAACATTAAACCACAATGTAGCTGACTTATTTGATTATATGTCTTTCTCTCTGACCTGCTCATTAGTTCAATCCAAGCAAGGGATCCTTTTTTATTCATCTATTCTCAGTGACTAGTATAGTCCCTGACATATAATAGATGTTCAATAAATGTGTGTGTGTGTGGTGGGGGGAGGAATGAATGAACATATGTCCAAAATCATCCCCTTTCCTTGGAGAACTTTTCTTAGAAGGAAGTAATCTAATTCTGAGCCTTTGAAGGGTCCAAAAACATTTATCTGTGGGAAACTATTTGCTCTGGACAAATTCTGCCGTTCCCGCATCCCTGGAGGATACCCGAAGCAAAGAAGGCAATGTGCAAACTAATCACTTCCAGATAAGTATCCTCTCAGATGCTAACAATTTCACTGTGTGTAAAGAGCAAGGCCAAACCACACACAGAAGTGAGACTTCCTGAGCATCCCACACCAAGCATTTAGTTTACTGCTCTGATATAATTGTGATGACAACAGCCATCTGAGAGAGATGCACTGTGCAAGAACTCAGAGACTCTGATGATTCTTTTATGGATAAATCTTCGGTCCCTGACTTCTGGATGCATTGCACCCCACAAGAAGGGAAAATGATGCAACATCCTTGGTTTACAACCTGGGCTGCACCCTTCCTATAAAATCCTAAACCTTCAGTGTCAGAACTGTTACTCTTTTTAGGACTTCTCTGCTTTAAAAAAGATCACGTGATCTCACTCATTTGTGGAATATAATGAACAACATAAACTGATGAACAAAAATAGAGTCAGAGCCAGAGAAGCATCGAACAGACCATAAAACTTCAGAGGGAAGGGGGACGGGGGCAGGGGAGGGCGGTAAGAGATCAATCAAAGGACTTGCATGCATGCATATAAGCAAAACCAATGGACACAGACACTAGTGGGGTGAGGGCATGTATTGGGGGTTGGGGGTGGCCGGGGAGAGGTCAGTGGGGGAAAAGGAGACATATATAATACTATGTGTAATACTTTAAACAATAAAGAATTAAAAAAAGAATTATTATTATCCTTAAGACTGCTGTTACTAAAAATCACATCCTCTAAAAATAAAATAGGCTAAAATCCGAAGCAAATGTTCCATTTTTCCCAAAGATAGAATTATATCATTTCAATATATTTATAACGCAATTAAGCGTTATGCCACTGTATAAAGATTATATATTTATAACGCAATAAATAGATTTATAACGCAATTAAGCGTCATAAATAATCTTTATACAGGGGCATTACATTTGCAAAGCACTTTCATGTATGTAATTTCATTAATGATATTTGCTCTATTCATCAGTTCCACACTTGGCAAAAGGGGGCAAACATTTAAACACTTTTCTCCCGTCCCCAATATTGCTGGACATCTTCTCCCCACTCTTCTGCTCACCAGGTGGAAAGAAAAGAAAATACTCATTCATCTCTAACACCTCCAATTCCATTTCCAGAAAAAGGTCCTAGCTCTCTCAGAAAGAACTAGAGTCCCTCTCCCCACATCCTGACCCTTCCCTCACTCCCTCTTTAGTCTATTTTTCCCCACTGCCCCCCACATTCACACACTGAAGTGCTTACAGCTCCCCAAATGCACCACACCCTGTCACCCCTGCACCCTCATCATCTCACTCTGCACCTTGCTCCTGCTCAGCCTCTAATCAGCTCCCAAGGCTGTTAGGGTCCTTGAAACTGCTCCTCGCTCACCCTCTGCTCCCCAACAGTCATCACATTGCCCATGAGCAACAATGACTTACCTTTCCCGCCCTCTGGGCAGTGCTGTCCAATAATAACAGTGCGAGCCTTGCATGCAACTTTCCATTTTCTAGCAGCTTCATTAAAAAAGTGAAAACATCAGTGAAATTAATTTTAATAATTTTTATTTAACCTAATATATCTAAAATATTATGACTTCAACATGTAATCAATATAAACAATTGTTAATGAGATATTTTATCTGCTTTTCCCCCTACATAGTCTTTGAATTTTGTTGTGTATTTTACCTTCCCACACCTTGAGGGTCTAGATCAGCCGTGGGCAAACTACGGCCCGCGGGCCGGATCCGGCCGGTTCGGCTGTTCTATCCGGCCCGCGGAGCCAAAAGAGCGGAGGGTTCTCTTGCTCTCCCCTCCGCTCCTTTACTTTGAATTTATATTAGTTCACACAAACACTCCATCCATGCTTTTGTTCTGGCCTTCCGGTCCAGTTTAAGAACCCATTGTGGCCCTCGAGTCAAAAAGTTTGCCCACCCCTGGTTAAACTCCTTGAAGGCAGGGCATGAGCTCAACACTAGCACATCTTGCACTGTGCTTGGCACAAGGGCAGCAGTGTGAATGTCTTAGTCCATTTGGGCTGCCATCACAAAAATACCAAAGACTGGGTGGCTTAAACAACAAGTATGTATTCCTCACAGTTCTAGTTCTGGAGGCTGAAGTCCAAGACCAAGACGCCCACAGATTTAGTGTCTGGGGCCGGCCTGCTTCCTGGTTGTAAATGGCCATCTTCTCACTGTGTCCTCACCTGGGGGGGAGGGGAAAGGGAGCTCTCTGAGTCTCTTTCATAAGGACACTAATTCCATTCATGAGGGCTCCACCTTCATGACCCAGCCACCTCCCAAAGGCCCACTTCCAAGCATCACCACATTGGGGGTGAGGGTTTTACGTACACACTTTGAGGGGATGCAAACATTCTGCCTATAGTAGTAAACAGTGTCTATGAATGACTTCATCCGCCAACCAAGGGCGGCTGAGTGTATAAGCGCTGCCCTGGAGCCCAGAACAGGGGGTGTCTGTCATATACAGTGTCCGTAAGCACATGTGGCTTCAGCTGCGATTCTGTTCCGGTGAAGTTCTCCAGATATAAGAAGGGTGGCAGATATGGGCTGGTCATACTCATATTTCAAGCATTACTCAAAATGACAGAAATACCAGTTCAACAAAGCCAACTGATCATCCCTTGGGAATTTGGAATACAGTGATTTAACCTTTGTGTACGATGAAAACAGTGTCTCCAGGAGACTTCCTTGAGATGGATCACCTGAAACCTTCTCCACCACGGAACCAGGTGGTAGGAGAGAAGCCTGAGGCTGAGGAGGAAAGACAAGTGTGCAATTCTCTGAGCCTTACCCACTCTTTGTTTCAAGATTCCTCGAGTTTTTATCCTAAAAGCTAATGCTTATAAATGTGCTTTTTAGAAACAGGGAAGAGGTGGTGCCAGGAAAAACAATGACCTCAGCCCTAAACCCCAGACAAGCAGCCTTTGGGGAGACCTCAAGGACACAGGAGGAGAGGACATTTCAGAGCACAGAGAAAGCGCCATCTATTTTTGCTCTGTCCCGTCAGATATGCAGACCCCGAGGCCTACTGACAGAACAGCAGTCCGCAGGCTTTAATAGCTTTTAAACTCATCTAAGGGGCTGATTAAAAATCTAGATTGCCCCCCACCCCTGCTTCAGAGAGTTTCATTTCATTACTCTGAGGTGGGTCCCAGGAATACACATTCTCCTAGAGGACTCTAGGCGATTCTGATACGGAGTTGCATACTCTGAGAAAACCAACCCACTTAAGTTAGAATTCACTTTTCTCTTACCTCTCCTTTCCAAATGCCCCCCAAGCTATGCCTTCTGGGCCGAAAGTGTGGCTGCACAATTCACGTGCTGCATAATAGCTCCAGCTGAGGAAGCGAGTGGGCGCTGATCTGGGTGCCCTGCGTGGAGTTGTACCCAGAGTGATGAGCACTTTTTCTTTGGACAGAGGCAGCTCCAACCTGCAAGCCCTGTGCCCTGGTGTGGGGCTGTGTCAGCCCAGAGGAGGCACTTGTTTCCTTATTCATACAAAGACACTCTGTAGGCTCTCAACAGCCCTGAAACTGTTGTCTAACACCTTGACCCCAACAGCAAGCACCCTAAACCAATCACTGCTCTTGAAACAGAAACCAGAAATGGGCTTGATGGCTCGTTTGTCTTATGCATCATTAGCCCGCTCAACAATCACCTGGTCTCTCCTGGGCACCTGCAATGGCTCAGCAGTGGCAGACCGGGAGGAGGTCAGCTCCTCCCTGAGCAAGCCCAGCAGGCTTCTCTCTGTGAATGAGGAGTGCACCTCACTGGGCCTCTTTCCTAAAAAGACTGCCTCGTTGATTTTATGTGCAGTTGGCAGGTTTCTCCTGGGCTTGGTAATTAATTAATAGGAATAGTGGCTCCCCGGGAATAGCTCCTGTACAAGTCTCCAGGTTCAGGGGCTTACTGAGGGCGGGCTGTTGGATGGGATGGCCACCCAAGTGACTGACTATAGTTTCATAAATTCTCTTCTCTCTCTTCTGCTCTCCCAGCCTTTTCAACTTTATGAACTGGATGAACACTTCACAACAGACTGTGTGTTCGGAGCAGACAAAGAGTGGTCATCGGACCTGCTCTGACTCTCAGCTGCATCCTTGGTGAAGTGAAAAAGGACTCCCCTGAGCTGTAGGAGTGAGAACATGCAATCTGGGCTGGGCTGGAAACCCTAGCTCTGCTACAACCTGGCTAATTGCTCCTGGGCAGAGAGACAAAGAATAGATAAGAATTTAAAGCCACAGAGAACAAAAATCTCAAAGGGATTGAACAGTTTAGTAAAAGAATAGCTGGGATCTGAACCTACCTCCATTTGTTCACTCAACAGCTATGAGGTACCTCTTCCCAGCATATCACAGCACTGACTGCCCTAGGCCCAGGGGGACACAGGTCCCTCAAAGAGCTCACTCACAGAATAACAGGTGGCGTAGGTATAAACAAATAATTGCAATAAAATGTGATGATAGCAAGAAAGGGAAAGGCACCAAGGACAGTGGCCACACCCAAGAAGGAAAGTCCCAGAGAATGATAGTAGTTCCCTGGGTGGATCAGAGGGAAGAGCCTAGAGAACAGCATGTGCCAAGGCAGAGAGGCCAATGAGCATGTTCTAAGATGAAGCACCAGCAATCCTGCCTTGCTGAAGCCCAGGGTAGAGGAAGGGAGTGGCCAGAGGTGGAGCAAGGAGGCCAGGCTGAGGCCAGGTGTAACCTTTGCAGGATGTGCTAACTTTATCCTCATGGCTGCAGCTGTTCCATGCCTCAGATCCATTCTGATTTATTCTGATTGGAGAAGATTCATTTTACATGAAACATTCTGAGGCCAGGGAAATATGATAGATTGATTGGGTCCACTCCTGGAGGTGGGAGAGGGATCAACACCAACTAACCAGTAGGAGGAGGCAAAGGGAATGAATTCTCCCATAGCATCCAGCCAACGGTCCTTACAAATTCCATCATCTAATTACCATCATTCGTTTCAATAGCTCCTACCAATGGTCCTTTAGCTTATTTCCGATATTCTGTCATTACAGACAGTGCCATAATTGAGATCCTCAAACATACATATTTGCATATACAGAACATCTATAGGATAAATTCCTAGATGTGGAACTTTGAATCAAAGGATGTCTGTTCTTGTAACTCTGATAGACGTGACCATATTGCTTCAAAAGAACTGTACCACTCACACCAATGGCATCTCTGAGAATGCTCACTTCCACATATCCTGGCCTCTGTATTGTCAACTTTCTTAGACAAGTACTTTCAAAGTTCAGTATGACAACATTGTGGTTAATGGATAGGAGAGGCAATAAGGGTAGAGGTAAGAAAAGTAGTTATGTAATTAAATGAATCAAAGGGAGAGATGATAAGACCTGAACTATGGCAGCTACATACAATGTGTTTGAAAAACAGAGGTGGGGTCAAGACATGTGTGTACTCAGTGCAATGTGGCAATGGAAAATGTAATTATTTTGCTGAAAGTTTTACATTAAGAAGGCTTTGTTTTGACAGAAAAATAAAAGAAAAAAATATTCTGTTATTAGGACTTTTCCCCAACCTAAATGTCCTATGACAGATGACTGGATAAAGAACATGTGCTACATATATTCAATGGAATATTACTCACCAATAAAAAATGGTGAAATATTGCCATTTGCAACAACAACACTAGATCTTGAGAATATCATGCTAAGTGATTTAAGTCAGATGGAAAATGACAAGAACCATATGATTTCACGCATATGTGGGATATAAATCAAAAACAAACCAACTCATACACACAGACAACAATTTGGTGCTACCAGAGGGGAAGAGGGTGAAGGGAGGATGAAGAGGGTAAAGGGGGTGAAATATGTGGTGATGGAAGGAGACTAGACTTTGGTTAGTGAGCACACAATGCAACATACAGATGATGTATTACAGAATTGTCCACCTGAAGCTTATATAATGTTATTAGTCAATGTTATCCCAATAAATTTAATTTTAAAGAAGACTTTTTAAATTGAAAATGTAAAATAAACATGCTAAGTATCAAAGGCCTTAACACAGAATTTGAGTTATATAAGCTCAGATCTCTAAAACAAGCCAACTTAGAAATGGAATAACACATTGACTTTCTGACAGTGCATTTTGTAAATTCTACACAGTCTAGAGCAGTGGTTGGCAAACTCATTAGTCAACAGAGCCAAATATCAACAGTACAACGATTGAAATTTCTTTTGAGCCAAATTTTTTAAATTTAAACTTCTTCTAATGCCACTTCTTCAAAATAGACTCGCCCAGGCCGTGGTATTTTGTGGAAGAGCCACACTCAAGGGGCCAAAGAGCCGCATGTGACTCACGAGCCGCAGTTTGCCAACCACTGGTCTAGAGTGTAAGAGAATATGACAATAATGGCCTTATTAAAGAAGAATACTGCACTGAATCCTAAGGGCTGCTGTTCAACTCATGAAAAATCTTTCATCCTCCTATCCTTCCCCTTGGGTCCCATAGACCAGAGTATTTTCAGCTCTAACATGCCTAATACACCAGAGGCACAATAGAACATGCTGGCTGAAGTCATCTAAGATCAATCTCTGACAAACTTTCCTTTCTTTCAAAATGGTAGTTTTGATTATGTGTAAAATCTCATGACTGTAAGTTACTATATGTGATGTACTTGGCAATGGGGGCTAATAAATTTCTCCACATTGCTCGCATTTCTCGGGATAACTGCAACTATTTCTCTACTGGGTCCAATGACAGCAGAAAAGAAGATTTCTTCTTCCAAATCCCCTGACCTTGTGGCTACCCACCCAATCCTGCTTTTCTCATTATCCACACCAACCATTTCGAACCACTTTTTTCTTACAAAATTCTTGAAGGAGAAAATAAAAAGGAGCACATTTTTGAAATAGTTTCAAAGGAAACAAACATAAAAGCAAACACATTTCTAAGAGGTTTAATGTGCCGGTGAGTTGGAAGGTCAGATAAACAGGTAGGGTGGGGTTGGGGGATGGTTGGTGCTGCATAGAACAGTCCAGGTCATAGGATGCTGTATCTGGTGAAGTCCCTGGAGGAGGGAGCTGGAGAGGTTCACCAGGCATTCTGGAGCCATCTGGGCAACAGTGGAACCTCTCAGAGCAGGGCCACGTGCTTGAGCACAGCCCAGTGCAGCCGCCTGCTCCTTGCTTGGCTATAACTTCCTCCCACAAAGGGTCTGGGTAGAGGCTTTGCACTCGCAGTGGGTGCACATTTATTTCCCCGGCCAGCAAATACCTTCCTGAGCTTCCACCAGTGTCTGCTTCAGTTTCCCTTACTTCCCATATATATGTAGAAGGGGTGCTTCTTTGCCAGGATGCCTAAGAACCCAGAATCCAGAGAGTTCCCTGAACCCTCAAACCCAGATCGCCCGCCCCCTTCAGGGCAGCCTTCAGTTCTGGGTCCAGTCTGGCGCACAGACTAGTTAAGAGCCAGTAATCCCTGGCCAGAAAGAGGACCTCGTGGCAGCTCAAGTTTCCCTCAAGACCTCACTACAGACAGGGTTAAAGCCAGCTCCACAATGCTGTGTCCCTGGCCCAAGCCCGAGTCCCATTTCCTGCTTCTATCCTGCCACCCATCAAGGCAGGGGGAGACTCATCTTCCATGACACCTCCCTTGACTGAGCCCCCCCGCAACCCCCAGGCTCTTGCTTGTCCTTCCATCACTGCTGTCTGTGATCGTTGCTGCAGGAGTGGTGCCCTCAGCGAGAGCTGCAGTCCTTCAGCACCCATAGGTCCTCCTGCCTCCTCAGCAGGAGGCATGGTGCTGGCACACAGGAGACACTCGGGCCACTGAATTAAGGTGGACCATGCTGTCCCCTCCCCTAAACCCACAGTCCAATTCCAGAAAGAATCCGATGTTTCTTGTAGCTGATCACGGGTAGCTGAGTTCAGAGGATGAAAAAACCATATATTTCCTTCCATTCAAGTGACCTTGCCATCCCATCCCTATAGAGTCAAGCTCTGCCTCCTGGGTATTTCTCCCCGCCTCCTTTCACCCTGTGCCTGCACGTGTCCACCCAGCCCCTTCCCAGCATCGCCGGGCCTCAGGGTCTCAGGGCCTCAGAGCCACGAGGCCTCTGGAGCGCACCCTTCATTCTGGAAATGCTGCATGCATTCCATCTTCTGAGGGGAGCTCTCATTAAATAACCAGACATCTCTCTTGCTAATATTATAACCTTTCACAGAATAACTGTGGTGTCTTATTGTGCTTAAAAAACAAAACAAAACAAAACCCTTCTCATCAAGGATAAGGGTGGGGTGGAGTAAAGTGAGTGAAGAGACAGCTAGTTCTGTCACAAACAAATGTCTTCCTCTCAGAAATCACTTAAGGGGCTTGGAAGAATTCATGGCCTCCCCTAAAAGGGACCAGGTGCTCCCAGGAGGTGGTGGCCATCAGCCAGTCCCTCTGAAGGGCCTGGAGTCACCCAGCTGGCGCGGAGCCCACGCAGGGCAGGCACCTCACTGTGGTCTGTGACCCCCTGGCACTGAACAGGAGGCAATTTGTAGGCAGCCACTTGGGCTCCATTAGGCCCACTGAGTACCCTGCCTAACCCGTATGTTTTCCCTTCCCTGCAAAGCTGTTTCCTCCGCAGGTTCAGCGAGGAAACCCCTGAATAAACAGAGAGTGTGCTGCTGGCCCCGAGGTTTCTCTGAGGTGTGCCCCAGGGACGCAACCCCAGGCTAGGCCCACTTCCAGTCCCGCTGCCACCCTTCCAGACGTCCCAACTGCTGTTTCCATGAAGCAGCTTCTTTCAGCTGCGTTCACGTCAGCTTCTGAAGGAAAAGCTTCTGTCTCCGAACAGCAAGGCAGAGGAAGTCTCCACGGCAGATGTCTACTGAAGGCCCTGGAGCCCCTGCTCCTCCCGGCCAGAGGGCCCGTTGCCCGCCCCCCCCCCCCCCCCCCGAACCCAGCAATAGAACAATGGCTGCAATCAGGATGGGGAACTCCATGGTTGGCTGCCAGGTTGGCTCGTTTTCAGCATCTGGGGCCCCATCTTCTGTGTGTGGGGGGGCTGGGCGGGGGGGGGGGGAGAGGGTAAGTGTGTGTGCAAGAAGCAGCTGACAGGTGAGGCCACAGATGTACAGATATGGCCATTATTGCCATTTTACAGCTGGGGAACCTAAGGCTCAGAGGTCAATATCTGAGAATTGACAGGATCAGAAGTCTAGCCCAAGACTGTCTGACTGAAATCCCTTATCTTAACCATCATTCAATCTGTGGTGAGCTATTTGGGAACACAGGGCCAGGGCCACAAGTCAGGCTTACTGTCTGGACAAGGCCCTCGCTGAACTGCCAAGCTCAAGGTCTGGCTCAAGAACTAAGTGGGCTATCCCTCAGGAGGGGGACCGGGGAAAGTGGGGTTTGGCAGTAGCAGAAGACCAGTTCTTTGCCAGTATTATTGCTGCTGGTTTTGGTCCAGAAACCCAAGAAACAGTAGATAATCTCCATCACTTACTGTTACAATCTTGGGTACTTTACCTAATCTTCGAATGCCTCAATTTTCTCATTTATAAAACAGAAATAAGAGCCCCACCTCTATGGTGGACATGAGAATTAAGTGAGATAATATGTGCAAAGCACCCAGAGCAGTGCCTGACCTGTAGTGAGCCCTGTATATTGCTGATGCTGTTATCATCAGCATCCTCATCCTCAGCATCACCAGCATCAGCACCTTGGTCTGAGCCCTCCTGCTTCCCTACAGGCAGAATCAAGCACGCCTGCCCCTTGCTCCCAGGGCCTCTCATGACCGCTGTATTCTAGTCCTTAGACTTTGTATCGTGCTTCTAATCTAAGCAGCAATTGTGACTTTTCAGCTCTGTGTCTTACACAGTGTCTTACACAGTGCCTGGCACATTGTAGGCATGCAGCAGTTATGTGTTGAATGGAAGAAAAATTGTGCTTGATTCTAAAAATAAGGCTCTCAGATAAATCACAAAGGGTATTTGATTTTTTTTTTAAACAGTTGTGTTTTTTTTTTGTTTTTTTTTTAAATATATTTTATTGATTTTTTACAGAGAGGAAGGAAGAGGGATAGAAAGTTAGAAACATCGATGAGAGAGAAACATCGATCAGCTGCCTCCTGCACACCTCCTACTGGGGATGTGCCCGCAACCAAGTTACGTGCCCTTGACCGGAATCGAACCTGGGACCCTTCAGTCCGCAGGCCGACTCTCTATCCTCTGAGCCAAACCGGTTTTGGCAAGGGTATTTGATTTTTATAAGATTTAAAAATATGCTCCCTTACAGATCATGCCATAGAGGTTAGCACATAACATCAGGTGATAAGAAAACTGGAAGGGCTTTAAATTAGGCACATGTGAGAGACTTCCACTGTGACGATCATTGCATCAAATAGTAACAAACTCCGACAGAGGCATTGTCTCTGATGGCCTGAAGACGCCTTCTTCAGTGAAGACTCAGAAATAGGTAATTCCCAAGAAGTATTCCCATGAATCTTGCTCTAAGTGAAAAATTTTCCAAGGAATCACCATTGTTTGGAATGTTTTAAAGTGAACTTTCAAAGATAGGCCCCAAAACAGGTTCATGAACTACTGATTGAGCACCTCCTACGTACCGGACATTGCACCTACAAACGTGAGTTAACACACAGTGTCTGGGCGGGGAAACAGGCACATGAATACATAACCCATCTGTAGTGAGTCATGTGTAGAGGCATGCGCAGCATGTTCAGAAAGTGCAGAGGAGAAGCCCAGTGTGGGGGTTCGAGGATTTTTAAATGGCAGTAGAGACAGACCTGGGGCCGTGGATGCATTTTGAGGTTCTTTCCTGGGAAGCTATGGTTCAGAAGTACCAGGTACTGCTCAGCACAATGCTGCACATTCTAAGAAGGTACGACTACCACCCCTGTTACCCAGATTGATGAGGCCAGCGAGAAGGTGTCCCGCCCGGCCAGGCCGCACTCCCTCCCACCTGCAATAAGTCATCTCTGCTCAAACGAAACCAGCAGTGCTGTCCCTGACTGCCGCTGGCTTCCCCAAAGCCTGCAGGCCCTTCCCACTGAGTCTACAAATAATAACTGAATATCGTCCACCTCACCTTGAAAACACTGGCCACCCACTGGTGCCCTGAGAAGGAACATGACCCTGTCACGTTTGATGGCATCTTTCCTTCAGGCTTAGGCCTGTGCACCCCCTGATCACTGTGGGTGTGCTTCTGGTTGTCATGAGATGGCTGCTTTTGTACTTGGATAATTATTTTTAAATAAATGAGGCGCTGAGAAAACTGAAACAACAGTGCCTGTTCACGAGTGATAACCTTTCATTCACCTCGTGCAGCTAGATACTCTAGACTGGAAAGCGCATGAGAGTACAAGCAAGGGAGCCTGAGATTTGGGACCAAAGACTCTGACAGCTCAGGCCCCTTTTGGGCAAAGGGGCTGCTGGGACATGGCCTTCTCACAGGGCCAGCTGCCCGGCGCTATGCAGGTGGGACTCTGGAGGTAGGCCCTGCAATGGAGTCTCTTACAGGGATTAACAGCAGTTGTGCCATGTCACCTTGCCTACCCTCCAGTGACCTTCCCTTCCCTTTAGAGGCCCGAGGGCCTGTGAAAGACTACTCCCTTATGCCTCTAGGCACCTGGCAATGCAGGTCCCAGGAAGGAACATAAGGAAGAGGCTGGGCTAGGACAGAGAGGAGGAGGAGGAGGAGAAGGAGGAGGAGGAGGAGGGGGAGACCTAAGAAAAGGAAGAAGGCGTGGCAATTCCTAAGCTGGTACTGCGCCAAGGACACTGGATATGGAGAGTAAAAAGCTGCTTTTGTAAACTGAGAAGTTCCCCAAAAGAAATTTCACACCATCGAGGTGCTTCCCGAAGTGAGGAAGGCAGAGGAAGGCAACACCAGGAGGCAGTGGCTGATAAAACAGAGCCCTGTGGAAGAGTCACCAGATTTGTAAAATGGAAAAAATGAGAACTAAAAAAATAGAATTGTTTACACTTTGGAACATTTGGCCAGCTCAGGTTTTGGGTGATCTCTGCAAATCATGGAATTTTAAAATAACAACCTAAGGTTTCTGTACAAAAGTCATATAGTATCATTGATAGAGGTATTTACTGGCAGCCTACTATGTGCTGGGGATACAGCAATGAGCAAACAGGCAATTTCCCTGTCCTCATGGAGCTGGCATTCCTCAGGGGGAGAGAGTAAATAAACACACATGAAAACATGTCGTGTGCCAGGAAGCAATATGTGCTATAGGGAAACATAAGGCAGGGGAGCGGACAGGGAGAATGGGTGACAGTGAGCGTGGCAAGGAGTGGCTACTATTTTTATACTGAGTAACCAGGGATGGTCTGGCTGATAATGTCAGATTCAACCAGAAAGTGAAGAAAGGGAAAGGGTGGCCATGCAGATATCTTGGGTTAATGTTTCAGGCAAAGGGAAGAACAAGATCAAAGTCCTCGGGCTACAAATACTAGAATGTTGGAAAACACTCAGGACTCCAGGGTAGCTGGAGTGGAGTGAGTGAGGGGGAGAGTGGAGCACAGGGTCGGAACAGGGCTGGAGTGGGACGAGTCAGATCAGGGAAGGCCTGTGGGCCACTATAGATCCTATTTTAATTCCCTTATTATAGTGTGAGCATTTCCCTACTTCATTACTCTTTTTCAAAAACAGTTTTTAATGACAGCATAAAATTCCACCATGTTGACCAATCATAATGTATTCAAACAACATATTTTTGGTTATTTTGATTCTTTTTCTCTGTTATTTACTTATTTTTATTGATTTCAAAGATAAGGGAAAGGAAAAGAGAGATAGAAACATCAATGATGAGAGAGAATCATTGATCTGCTGCCTCCTGCACACCCCACACTGGGGATCGAGCCACAACCCAAGCATGTTCCCTGACTGGGCATCAAACCCAGGTCCTCTTGGTTCATGGGTCAATGCTCAAACACTTAAGCCACACAAGCTGGGCAAAATTTCTTTTTTCATATCATCCTTTGCTTTCTCACTGCAAGATCACATAAACACCTACTTGTATGTCCTTTATTTTAAAAGTTAAAAAAAAATTTTTTTTAATTAGTTCTGCTGTTTTTGGGATAAAGATATAACTGATCTTTTCTATTTAGCCAACTAATTATCATACTATAATCATTAATTGAGCAGTATAACCCTTTTCCTATTAATATAAAGCATATAACTATAATGTATAAAGTCATATATTTGTGTGTATGTGTACACAATTACCAGAATTTTCTATCTTTATCATTAATTTGTAAGTCTATTCTTGAAACAGTACAGATGGATTTATATATTGTAGCATTTTAATAATTTTGATGTTTTGTAGGGAAAACCACCCCCCAAATTCTTTTTTAAAAATATTTTCTTGTTTATTCTCTTTCATTTAGTCTTCCTATAACTTTAAATCATTGTTCCCATGATCTGTAAACAACCTTATAGTAATTTTTATTGGAATGACTGCCCACTTACAAGTTAATTTGCAGAGAATATAAATCTTCATAATTGAAGTTTTCATAATGTCATGTCTCTACATTCAGTCAGCTGTCTTATGTAGTTCAAAAATATTGCCATTTTTCACATATAGATCCTATACTTTTCTTTTAAGATGCTTATCCCAAGGTATTTTACTTATTATTGCTATTGTAAATTCATTTTTTTAGATTCTTTTTTTACAAAAATGCAATTACATAAGATAGACAAAAGAAGAAATAAGTTGGTGATGTGCATCATGAAGAACAACCTCATAACTGTGCTAATGCAGTTAGAGCACTCAGCCCTGATAGACAACTTATTATCCATGGGACACATTCAGAGAGTATAGTGTGTATTAGTTAAACCACAAGACTAGGCTGCTATAACAATACAGAGGAGTAGAGAACAAAGAGGTTTATTTCTCTCTCATGTGACAGTCAGAGATGAGCATACCAGCCTGGGGGGTAGCCCTGGTCTATGAGGTCAATCACGGACCCATGTTGCTTCCAGGTTTTTGCTCTGCCACACACTAGGGCATTGTCTATATGGTCAAAGCTGGATTGCCTGTACATCAATGTTGCAAACAGTACAAAGTTTGAAGAGAGTGCTGGAGGGGCACCCATCTAGGCCTGGGAATGACACACAATGCTCAGAGCCCACTGGAAAGAACTTGACCGCTCTGCCACACCTACCTGCGAAGAGGTGAGAAAATACAGTCTAGTCGTGTACCTGGGAAGAAGGGAAGGATAGATTTGGTGGACAACTACCAACACTCTCTTCCTGGGGAATCTCCCCAAAAGATTCACATCTCTGGCATAAAGAGTCCAATAGCCCAGCTAAAGCGATGTACCCAATCTTAGGGGTGGGAGTCAGAGAAATGTCAGGTATGTCCTGTGGTTGACAGCCCCTCCAGAATGTAATGACTGGGAAAAAGTCAGTTTCCCAAAGAAAGAGATGCTGGGCAGGCAAAATAAGAGGGGTCCATTCACTACTAGCCTTATATGCTTGTTATAAAGAAGGTCATGCACCTACGAGAGTTTCTTTTAAGTCCCTATAAGTGTACAGTCTTACTCACTTTCTCTTTCATGAATTTTGAGGTAAACAAGAACCTTTCCTCTGACTTCCTACTCCGCAGGGGCCTACAGGGAGCTTGCAGCAACCTTGGGGCATGAGACCCTTCCTGCAGGTCCCAGGCTCTGAGCCCCCGGCCACAGCTGTCTGTCATCAGGGAGGGAAACAGCAAATGTTTCCAGGAGCGTTGTCTGTACCAATAATCTGAAGCTTGGAAGAAATACAACTGCCTGGCCTTTACGGGAGAAGTGTCTCTGAAGTGACCTTTTGTATCTCCCTTATTGTCTTTCAGACACCCATGAGGTAACTCGGAAGATACAGTTCCTAGCCTCGGCTGTAGCTTAGTAACAGCCATCTGTGCTTCCAACTCAAGTAAAATTAACCCACTGCCAAAGGAATTACAAAGAAATCATAGCAATCTATTATTGGGTCACGTAGTGAAGACCGTTCTTCCCTTCTTTTAGCCCATATGCCATTTCCAGAGCTCTGGTGGACTAACGTCTCTCTCTCCCCCTCGCCTCCCGCTTTGAGGTCCTCAGTTTGTAATGTCTTTTTCAGGTGCTCTCCTCCCCACAGCACTTCACTGTTGGCTCCATTTCATCTCGAACACGAACTTTGGTAAATAGAGGCTACGAGTCTGCTTTCTGGAGACAAGTGGGAGAGTAGAAATGGGAGGTTCCTTAGGAAGCTAAACACAGACTTGAATACCCCCAGGAAACCATCTCTTGTTCTTTATCTCAGACATGATCCCTGAGGAACTGGGGAAAATGTGAAGACAGATGAGCTCAGGAGGTCAGAGCCCCACCTGGAAGTTCCCATCAGGATGCCAGGAGCACAGGTGTACTCCAGTGCCAATCTTGCCTAGACCTGCCTGTTTGCCGACCCCCACCTCCTCCTCTGTGTCCTGGAGGGGAGTTTTCTGTATTTCCAGTTCTTGAAATGGTAATGATTTTCCTTGTCATCTCTGAAACTTGCGATGTTGTCATGGGAGACAAATGCATCAGTGTTCATAATCCTCAGATAAAAGGCGCTCTACACGTGTGAAAGAATTATTTTTAATTTTGTCTCTTGGGTGTATGGTGAGGATTAATTAGTTAATCTCAGCAAAGTGCTGTAATTGGCAGGAGGAATTATCAAGACCCTGGGGAAGTGATCGCTTTGAGTTTAGTCACTTAAAATTGCGCTGCTGTTAATAGCAGCTGAGGTAGCAGTTTCTCAGATGTCACAGGCCTGCTCAGTTGCCAGCAGCATCCTAGACCGTACATGCCTGGCCAGGGGTGAAAAGGTGAAAGTAACTTTGGGTGAGGGGAAGTCAACGTACAAAGTAAACTCAGGACCTGAGTCAATCTCAGATTCTGTTCTTGCCATTAACCCTCGAGGGCATTTTGGTGAAACAGAGGGAGGAAAAAGAATTCCCACACAGCTGCTGGATGGGTGCAGACCCAGCACAGAGCTGCCCCAGGAGAGCAGGGAGGGTAAGGAAGTCTTCTTAGCCTGGGCCATACAGCAGTCAGACCCTGAACCTTCCTAAGTCTCCATGTTCTCATTTGTAAGATAAAAGGGTGAGCTAGCCCTGGCCTGTGTGGCTCAGTTGGTTGTGTGTCATCCTGTGCACAGGTTGCCGGTTGGAGTCCTGGTCAGGGCACAGGCCCAGGTTGCAGGCTCAATACCTGGTGGGGAGCGTGACATCGATGTTTCTCTCTCCCTCTCCCTTCCTCTCTCTTTAAATATCAATTTTAAAACATCTTTGAAAAAGAAAAGAAAGTGAGCCAGATATTTAGGTTTTGTAGGAAAACACAGTAACAGTAAATGCTTACACAGCACTACTATGTGTTAGCCACTCTTCTGAGCCTGCACTTGCATTAGCTGCGTCATCATGGCAGCCCTGTAGCGGTGTTACGTTATTTTCCCCACCTTACAGAGCTGGTAAGGTTAGGTTTGAACCCAGGTGGTCAGGTCCTCCAGCCCACACTTGCAGTCACTACCTCGTGCTGCCCACGTAAGTAAAAATCGCTTCATGAACCCCTATTCATGAAGGACCCAGAGGAAGGGAAAGCATTTTAAAAATGCCAAATGTGAAATTTTTTGAGGCTCCCCACAATTTAAGCCTGGGCTCATTGAAATAAATAGCTTTATTCTTCTTCTAGGACATAAAAATAAAGAGACTGAGAGTACAATAGCTCTCTCCTCTGAGCTCTTAACCATTTTAAAGTAAGTCACAAGCTGGCTTTTAAACCTAGATTGTATCCTTAAACTAAAATAGTTAATTTTAGACAATGGTGCTTTTGGCAGTCTCTTAGCAAAACTGGCCAATTATGTGAACCCAAACTGCCAAGCTTATCTGGTTTGCAAAAGCCATTTGGAGATTTAAGTGCACTGATTTGGGTGAATTTCCAAGGGAATCTTACGAAGAAATCTAAGCATGAGAATTCTTATCTGCTCTTGTCTGGTTCTCCCTTCTAATCTACCAACCAGTCAGTGAACTGTTGACATTAGTGTGATGTACTGAATAGATACGAGCGACTATGCCAAAAATGGCAATTATTTATGGCACTACTGATTTTTTTTTTAAGATTTTATACTGAGAAACATCAGATATAAAGATGAGAGAGAAAGAGAAACATCAACTGGCCACCTTCCAACAGGGGATCGAACCTGGAGCCCAGATATGAGCCCTGACCAGGAATCACACTGGCAACCTTTCCGTAAACAGGACTATGCTCAACCAACTGAGCCACTCTAGCTGGGCCCCTGGGCCTTCTTAAATCCGATTCTGAGTCAGTAGGTCTGGGGTGGGGCCCGAGGTCCTGCATTTCTCAGGATTCTTAGGTGATTCTGGTGCTCCTGTCCCTAACACATGTTGAATCTCTAGCTTTTAGACCACACTGAATGGGCAAGAAGAGACGAAAGGAGATGGCAGCTCCTGGTAGTGGCTCTGGTAACAAACCGACCTGACTAGGATCCACAGAGGTCATGCCTTTGCAGCATGGTTTTCAGGGCTTTGCTTGGCTCCCCAATCCAAAAAGGAAAAAACAAACAAACATACTTGATATCTGAAATTTTATAGTAAGGAAGTTAGTTCTCCTTCATCTTAAAAATGAACACTCCAAGAAGAGAGATGCCAATTTATTCTAGGGCTTGGTGAGGACAGGAATTGAGGGTGCTGTCATTTTGGGGACACTATGGTGGGAGCTAAGAGATGCAAAAATGAGGAGGGACCAAGGACGACTGGAGTGGGAGCTGGGCTGGGGACCAGAGGGACCGCCACAGGTGTACTGTGCCTTCTGCCTGTAATGGGAGGACCTGTTATTAAGTGATTGAGAGAGTCAGAGCTTAGAATGATAGCTCAGAGTTAGTTTGATAGCTATGAGAACTCAAAGGGAATTTAGTCACAATTCCAAGCCCCAAATCTTAAAGATGAAATGAATAAGGCCCAGAGGCAAGGGCACTTGCCTAGGGCACCCTGCATGATAGAGGCAGCCCTGGTCGCCTCACATCCATGTGTTCCAGAGCCTTCCTCAAAGCTGACGAGTATCTGACACAAGAGAAGATAGATGAAGTCTATCTTTCGCACTTGATAGCCCTTAAATAATAGGACACACAAACGTCCTAGGGGAACAAAACATTTAATTCCGAGACTTTCATTCAAACAAAATTAATCTACATTTGACTATGTACTTAACTATCAGGAAACGGAGGGGACAGGAGGGAATGAATAAGGAGATCAGGTTCAGAACTACCCGTGCAGTGTTTATGCCTGGAAGTCTGCCAGGTCCATCGACCACTGCACCGCTGTGGATGTAGGCCTGAAACACCGGAGTGAAGGAAGCAGCCTCCTCTGATGGCTTTTCCTCAGCCAATCCAGGAAGAAGTGCTTTCTGGACCCTCTGAAGAGTCCCCTTAGGGCCTATCTGACTCCAGGGGCCTGTGACTGCTCATTCACTCACCTTCCCAACTGTGATGTGACCCAACAGAATCACTCATTTGCATTAAACTAAGTAAGAAGTAGCCTTTGTTTGAGGCTTCTTAAAGGAGAGGGCTCAGACTACTTCCTTGGAGTTTGTAACAAGATCACAGATGGCCCCCTTGCCAGTTTGGCTCAGTGGATAGAGCGTTGGCCTGCGGACTGAAGGGTCCCGGGTTTGATTCTGGTCAATGGCATATGCCCTGGTTGTGGGCTCTGCCACCAGTGGGGGGCCTGCAGGAGGCGGCCTATCGGTGATTCTCTCTCATCATTAATGTTTCTGTCTCTCTCTCCCTTCCTCTCTGAAATAAATTTTAAAAATATGTTTTTAAAAAAGACCACAGATGGCAGAGTCACCTTGATGACTTGAGAGCATCCTATCTCACATCTGCTCAGAATGGCAGTCTCCATCCAGACTCTCACACATACCAATAAAATGCGGACTCCAATAGCTCCAGGAGGCTCCATGATAAGTCACCCAGGAAGCCAGAAGTGGTCAACGGGTGTTTTGTTTTTTTTCATGTTCCACCTGCTTAGCTAGTGCAGTAAGGAATTCTGCAGGGTATTAACGATGTCTGCCATGGGCCAGGCAAGAGATAGAATCATGGGTTCACTCTTTTGCCATCCTTAGCCTGGAACTCCAGATATGCAAAAGCTGTGTTAGACCATCAGACTCAAACTAGACAACAGATCTGTGTCTTAAATGGAATTTTGGAGCACCAGCCTGTGGCTTGTATACACATTTCCACTCCTTCTAACTCTTCTGTGAGAATAAATTTACATAAAGAATAAATTTCAAATTGCATTTATTTTTGCCATTTTTGCACTTGGAAGCATTTAATCTGCAGAGTTCACTAAATGGGACATTGTTGGGTGTTACCTCAACACCCAGCAATTAAAGCTAAAGTAAAATATAAAGTGGATATAACATTACTTTGGTTCAAGAGCTAGCTCTGCAGTATAGTAGATCCCTCTTCTCTGGAAGCAATTCCTCTTCTCTTACAATCCCCACTTTGGGTCTTTAGGGATGGACTCCAAGCAGATGCTCAACCACAAGATACTGGTCATAGCTGCTTGGTGCTGAGGTAGCTACCTGCCTCCAGCTGAGCTAATCTCATCCATTCTCCTGGGAATGTCATACGTGAACTGGAAGTCACAGAAGTTGGGAACTGGGAGTAGTCTTGTGATAGCACACAACACATATCTCAAATTCAGTACCCTACAAGGGTCAGCTGGGTAAGCAGGCCAAGTATAATAAAAACAACAATGCCCCTGTGATAATAAGTGGCAACTAACACTAAGTCTATATTTGGGTGTAATAGGGAGTGGTGGAGAGGGTGTCTAACAGGAGAGACATGCCCAGTCTAAAGGGGCAGCTGCTATTCAGCTCCAGCTAATTGTTGCCATGCAGTAAAGTGAGCTATTGTTGCCACATTATTTTTTTTCCAAGAGAAATCTGAATTTTTATGTGGAGGTCTTCCAATTGTTTCTAAGTTGTCAACTACATTTAAAAGCCATACTGTTCAAATGAATCATCTTTGGTAAAAAATTGCCTGAGAGCCAATGATTTACAATCTATGCTTTTTAGTCAGGGTGCTATCAGGACACAGACTGCTTGCTCAGAGAGGAGGGCCAAATAGGAAAGACCTGACACAGGCCTAGAACTCCTGTCCTGGTCCCCAGCCTCCTGAGACCTGGGAATTTTGCGATTTCCCAGTATCTTCCCAGTACACAGAACATTTCTTTTTTCTTAAGCTAGCTGGAGTTGATTTCTGATACTTGCCACCCAGAATAATCTTATCTAACACACCCTACCTGTGGGAGAATGACTAACCTGTAAACAGACAGTCAAACCCCATTACTCAGCCACACCTGACCAGGCCCAGCTCACACACAGAGGTACCTCTTCATGCCAGCCATAAGCATTTTGGGACTTGACTGACAGTATTTCCTAACTAATAACAACTACTGGAAGAGGAGATTGCTGCGGGTGCCCTCAGTGGTCCCCCAATCTGTCTCTTGCTTCAACAGTGTTTGGTTGGAACAGACCCAGGGATGCCCTTTCTTTCAGCCTCTGACCACCCTCCAACCTCTTTTCCAGTCACCACCTTCATAACCACCTCAGCCATCCCCCGCCTCCAAGACCAGCCAACACCATTTTTTGACCTTAACTCCTTACTGCTGAACAACCATGAGTTCCCAAATTCATCAGAATTATTCCACCGTGGTGGAGGCTGCCAGTCAACTATCTGGTCAACCTGCATCTGCAGGCCTCCTGCACCTACCTCTGTCTCTGGGCTTCTATTTTACCTGGGATGATGTGGCTCTGGAGGGCCACTTCTTCTTCAAGTTGGCAGAGAAGTGTGAGGGCGCTAAGCATCTCTTAAAGATGCAAAACCAGCGTGGTAGCCGCATTTTCTTCCAGTACGTGCTGAAGCCTTCCCAAGGTGAGTGAGGCAAAACTCAGGACATCATGGAAGCCGCCAAAGACAAGGGGAAGAACCTGAACCAGGCCCTTTTGGATCTTCCCTGGGTTCTGCTCTTACTGACCCTCATCTCTGTGACTTCCTGGAGAACCACTTCCTAGATGAGGAGGTGAAACTCATCAAGAAGATGGGCGACCACCTCTGCAGGCTGGCCAGCCCTCAGGCTGGGCTGGGTGAGTATCTCTTTGAAAGGCTCACCTTCAAGCACAACTCAGAGCCTTTGGAGCCCAGAGGCCTTTCAGGGGCCCCTCTGTATTCCCCTGGTGTCTGGCTTTTGCCTGAGCCTCTCCCCCAAACCACTAGGCATCCTTTTAACCACCCTGGAGCCTTCTCCCATGCATTGGAGCAAATGAAAACAAGAAAGCTTTTTGCAGAAAGAAGGAAGAAGAAAGAAGAAGGAAAAGGAAGAAAGGAAGGAAGGAAGGAAGGAAGGAAGGAAGGAAGGAAGGAAGGAAGGAAGGGAGGGAGGGAGGGAGGGAGGAAGGAAGGAAGGAAGGGAGGGAGGGAGGGAGGGAGGGAGGAGATAAGAGAGGAAGGAATATTTCCCATGGTGTTTTCAATAATAAAATAATAAAGTTGAGTTTGCCAAAAAAAATCTTAAGTGCATTATAATAAGCCACCCCATATTTAGGTATTGAGTTACTGATTGACCTACAATGCCATGGGTTTTCCCTTGGGGAAAAACCTGTCCAGCACCCTTAGAACTTTGACCAATATATTTATGTAAGTTTTAAAAAAGAATTTATAAATAGGAGATAACATGAGAAAGGCAGAAAATTTACACTGGTTACTCAAAAGAAAAGAAAAAAAAAACACACAAAAAAACAGGCAACTTTGAAGAAATAAAATTCACCCTGAGAGTAACTTTCATTTAGAACTTTGTTTAGGCACTGTTAGGATTTGAATCATATCCCTCAAAATTCATATATTGAATTCCGAACACCTAGTTCCTTAGAATGTGACCTATTTGGAGATAGGGTTCTTAGGCAATCAAGTATTAAGTATTAAAATAAAGTAATTAGAGTGGATCTAAATCCAATATGGCTGAAGTCGTTATAAGAAGAGGAAATTTGGACACAGACACACACACAGAAGAAAGACCATATGAAAACATGGAGAGAAGATGATCATACATAAGAAAAAGAGAGAACAGAACCTTCCCTCATGACCCTCAAAGACCCAACCTTGATCTCAGACTTCTAGCCTCCAGAACTGTGAGAAAATAAATTTGTATTATTTAAGCCAACCCATCTGTGGTACTTTGTTATGGTAGTCTGAGCAAGCCAGTGCAGGCAATACAGCAAGTACTTCTTGAGATTTTTTTATATGCCAGGCACTGCTTTGAATGCTATATATAGTATCTCATTTAATCTTCACAACTTCTGTGGGAGGTAAGCAACATATTTATCATCCCCATTTCATAAGTGATGAAACTGAGACCTCAAGAGGTTAAGAAAGTATCCTAACATCACACAAAATGTAAATAGGACAATTTGGATGGTAAACCTCAGTCTGAATCCAAAATCTAGACCCAAAATCTGTGTTTGTAACCACTATACCCTACTGCCCCTTGGCAGAACTTTACTACAGAGGAAGATTCCTTCCCCTACCCCATCTCCTAAGCTATTACCAAACAGACAAAAGGGAAAGTCAGGTCATATGGGTGCATCCACAATCAAATAGTCAAACCCCCTTGATGAATCTGATAACCTCAGAGACATTGAAACCACATTGTCATGGATTAAATGTTTGTGCTGCCACCCCCAATTCATATGTTAAAATCCTAACCTCCAATGTGCTGGTATTGGGGGGGAGGGGGTTGATAGGTAATTAGGTCATGAGAATAGAGCCCTCATGAATGGGCTTATACCATTATAAGAAGAAACGCAGAGAGATGATTTTTCTCTTGGCCATGTGAGGATGCAATGAGAAGATGGTTGTCTATAAACCAAAAAGAGTGTCCTCATCAGAAGATACTGGATTTGCCAGCACCTTATTCTTGGACTTCCCAGCCTCCAGAACTGTGAGAAATAAATGTTAAGCCACCAGTCTATGGTATTCTGTTATAGTAGCTCAAACATAAGATACAGGTTTTTAAAAAATCATGCAGTAGTTGTACCAACCTTCAATCATGGGTGATTGAACCAACCTTATCCTGGACCCTAAGCATGCAGTTTATTTTTTTTTTCTTTTACTTTATTTTTTTCCATCACCATTTATCCTCCCTATACTTTCTTCCACCTGAAGGATGCAGTTTAATTCAACATAATTTGATGGGGTTATACCATGTGTTTTCCCAAGAGCTTATGTAAAATTAAGCAGGTAACCTAGGCCATCAAAATCCTGTTGGTTATACCCACTTATCCAGAGATGACTCCCAGTGCAATTAAGTGGCATACAGCTCAGGCATTGCTTTTGAAACCCCTTTTCTGTTGCTTGCCAACATTGGCACCCACCAGCACCACCACCCCTTGGCACAACTCCCAAAGGGGTGGTGGTAAAGCAAAAACAGTATATGCTTTATAGGGTTGCTATGAGAATTTAATGAGACTGGCACACAGTGGGCTCTCAGTAAATGTTAGTCCTTTTCCCCTTTGAAACCAGTTGGTAAAATCTTGCTCAGCAAAGATGAAACTGTTGGTTGTAAACTTGTATGTTATGTTTACATTTTAATTTGCATTTTAAACTCCCTCTCCTGACTTTTGCCGTTAATGACAAATCAGCCTTGTGTAAATGCAGATTGAAAACATACAGGCTTTGCCCAAACTGTGCAGTTGGTATTGCCACAGGAATACCTTCATTTCAGCAGCTGCCTGTAAGGGAAGAGAACTCACGACGTATAAAAACAGTGGAGAGGCTCTGATCGGTTTGGCTCAGTGGATAGAGCGTCAGCCTGCAGACTGAAGGGTCCCAAGTTTGATTCCAGTCAAGGGCATGTACCTTGGTTGCGGGCACATCCCCAGTAGGGGGTGTGCAAGAGGCAGCTGATCAAAGTTTCTCTCTATCCCTCTCCCTTCCTCTCTGTAAAAAATCAATAAAATATATATTTAAAAAAAAACAACACACACACAGCGGAGAGGCATTCTACCCCACAAAATTAGCATTCCAACAAAATGACCCTCTCCTAGCCCAGTCCTGTTTTGGCCAGACTCTCCTGTCCATTAAAAGTGCTCATGTCCAGTTGCTCTGTTGTGATTTATTTTGCAGTGTACTGGAACAGCCCAGCCCAGAGCCTGTTTCAAAATCCTGGTTTTCCTCTTTGCACAGGACTTTGAACAAAACAAAGCTGGGATGAGCAGGGTCATGGGCTTCTGTACCCTACTGGCCAATGAATAGGAGACAAAGGCAAAATAAAGAAAGGCTGTCCAAAGCTTTGTGGACTGTGGGAAGTGGTGTTGCCAAGGACAGACTGAAGAAGGTGGTGTTAACAAGGACAGGAGACCAGAGCCACATTTCCTGAAAAGCAAGAGAGCCACTCGGAGCGAATTCACTACCAATTGGTAGGATTTCCATCTTTTGTCTAAAATATGTATTTCTAGCCTTATGTTGAAAAATTGTGTTCAGAACTCTGAACTCTGAACACAGTATCTTTATCACATCCTGGCTGTCAGCGATCATTTAAGATCAGATAACAGGGAAGGAAGGGAAGTTGAGAGTCATGACTGTTGTCCAATCCAAGCCCGATAAAAAGCCTTCACAAATGGTCTATTTATAGAGACATATGGGATGGTCATTAGGAGCAGAGTCCAGGCTGGGCCCCGGCTCTAATGACAAGTTTGTGAGAGACACTCACCAGTTAGGGAAATCATTTACGCTCTTGGTACTTCAGATTAGATCGCTAACAAGAATGAGTAAGACCTGTAGAATTTCATGGGGGGGGGGGGGGGGGGGGGGCGGGGACAGGAACTCCACACATTTATTTTGGAATATTAATTATTACCCTTTTATTTTAAAACCGGACCTCACTGTCAGGGCCAACAAATCAATATATTTTATTTATGTCTAACTCATTGCCCTACCTACGGAGGATCACTAGGTGTTCTGATTTCTGAGCCAATATTGTATTTGAATAAAAATTTGGGTTTTTCTAAGAAAAAGTCAACTACAAGGAGGTCTCTATACTCCACCTAAACTCACCTCTGCATCCCTCAAGTCATATGTGCAGTTCCCTTGTTATGAAAACAATAGTAGTTATCTATTAGCAAGTGAAAAAATCTCAGAATAAAACCAGTGGAATGTGCCCACTATTTAGCCAGGAGAAGGAGAGTCAGAGGCTCACAGCCAAGGAGCATGGTTATTTCTCCAGTATAAAATCGGGATCTAAATAATTTCTGAGAGTTTATTAGAAACACAGCACAGAATTTCAGAAGCTAAATGCACACTATGGTTTACATCACCAAGACAGCAAAATCTTTTGTATAGCACATTAATGGCTAACCAAGTGCTTTAAGCTATATTACCTCATTTGATTCTCTTACCATCGTGAAAAGTCAACAGATAAGGTACTATCACCTGCATTTTATGGAAGGGGAAACATGTTCAAAGAGAACAGAATGTTCAAAGCAACTTTATACACAGAAAATGGTGGAGTCTATATGAGGTTTTCATGGCCACCAAATGGTAGAGCCAGGACCTAAATCTAGATCTTCTGATTGATAGTTTTGTCCCATCAAATCTCAGGATAAGACCACCCCCACCCCCAACTTCTAAAATAAAACTTTCTAGTCAAACATAATAGGCCTCACTAATAGTCCTAATGTCCACTTAAAGGCAAATGCCTCTTTCTGAGGAATTTCATTCAGACACCACCCTTTAGCATTACAGAATCTAGATATGAAAATCATCTTTAGTCTCATATTCTTGTATAAACAGATGAAAAAACTGAGACACGGAGAGGCTAAGTAACTTGCCCAAAATCACACAGCTAAACTTGTTTCATTGGTTAACTCATGTTTTAAGATCAGTTCAGTCATTCCACAGTTTACAAGAAACAATTAGTAAGTGTTCATTTATGTGATATGAACTTAAACACCATATTTAAGGGAGTAATTAAGTGGTCTTAATTTGCTTCTACTGGTTCCCAGGTGATTCAAAGTTAAAAAAAATCATAGCACATGCTCCAGATGCAAGAGACAGGTAAACCAGTCTATCATTTGGGATGTAAATAATAAAGACTCCAACCAAAGGAAGTTTAAGTAATAAGAAAAATGTATTAGCTTTTATAACTAATCCAAAAGTAGGGCAATTCCAAAGTTGGTTTGTTCAATGGCTCCAAAATGTCACCAGGAATCCAGGTTCTTCCTCTCTGTCACACTCTGTGATCGCCAGGTTTGGGGCCCACATATGGAGCTACCATATTAATTATGGTCCTGCCCCAAGTCCAGGCAGCACATGTGAACAAGTGTCAGGGTCTGAAAGAGAACTGCCCCTTCTACATGCTCCTTTTTCACAGCAGGGAAAATCATTCTAGGAGACCCACTGAAGATATCCCTTCTTATCTCATTGGCTAGAATCATTTCACATGTCTATGCCTAAACCAGAAATCAAAGGTGAAGGGGGTGGAATTCAGGACTGACTTAGAATAGTCACAATCCAGGCCCTCTCTGAGTGGTCACCTCCCTAACAAGGCTCATGCCAACCCTGGTTATTGGGAAGGTCAGAGTTGGTATTTTTCAAACTGGAGGTTGTGATCTATAAGCAGGTGTAAAATCAGTTTAGTAAGTTACTGTCAGCTTTTTAAATGAAATAAAATAGCATAAAAAATATCAGAATGCTTTGCATGCAAAGGCAAGTATTATTTCAAGCAAGTAACACTTGTTCCAGCCCTGGGAAATATGGCTCAGTTACTTAGAGCATTGTCCCATGCACCAAAGGATCGAGGTTTCAATTCCTGGTCAGGGCACATGCCCAGGTTGTGGGTTGGATCCCTGATCCATGTGCACACAGGAGGTAACCGATTGATGTTTCTCTCTCTTCTCCTCTCCCTTCCTTACAACAAAAATGTAACGGAGTGCGTCCCCCGGAGATAGACCACCGAGACCAATTGGATCAAACAGGGAAAAGTTTATTGCAGATTCGAATCTGGGCCCGCCGTAGCTGACGCAGCAGCAGGCAAGTACCGAGGCAAGAGCACCGTTGAAGGGGCAGTCCCTTCCTTTATACCCCTTCCCCCTACACATGATGACCTGGCATTCCCTGATCGGCCCCTTGGAATTTTCCCGCGAATTTGGGACCCCTTTGTCTCAGGCCTTTCCTAATATGGTCTACTGGTGCAGTGAGGAGGCCCTATACCATATCTTTTCCTAGATGGATGGTCTGTGGCAAGGACAGCTCTGGCATGTCTCTGGAATGCGGGGGAAGGGCTTAGTGGTCAGGTGGAAACTATTTCCTTTGTACTCAGTGAGGGGTGACTTTCCCAGTTAACTGTTAGAAATTCTTTTTTCACTCTGACTTCAAATCTACGTCCTAGTTCCTTTCTGCCCCCCCCCCCCCCCACATTCCCTACTGGTCTTATCGGGGAATCAAATCCTTGATTCCTCTGCCTCTTCCTCATCTATTGGTAGATTTTGATAGTAGGACCGGAGGACCATAATTTTAAGATCCTGGGTCCTAGCCTGTATTATGTTGACCAAGGATCTGAAGAGGCATGGGCCTATTGATAATACTAACAGTAACCCGACTAGTGGGCCCAGCAAGGGGAGGAGGTAGGGGAGGAAACCGTTAAGTCCACTCCAGAGGGGATTTTCTTGGAGCTCCTTTTTTCTCTTGAGTAGGTCCTCCTGAAGGGTCTTGATCTTGTCCCGGACGATTCCCGACTTGTTGGCGTAGAAACAGCATCGCTCCTGTAGGGCTAAACATATTCCTCCCTGCTCGGCAGTTAGCAAATCTAGGCCTCTTCTATTCTGTAAGACTACTTCAGCTAAGGAGTCTATCTGGTCCTGTAAGTCATTGATGGTGCCCGATAGGGCTTGTACATCATTAATTAGCTGGTTAGACAGTTTGGTGTAGGATTGAACTGCGACCCCTAATCCCGTAGTCCCAGTGGCCACTGCGGTTGTCACCCCTAGGCCTACGAGGAGCGGGATGAGTTGGACCGCCCTCTTACTTCTCCCAGCAATAAAGTCTAAACTAGGAATTGGTACCGGCTCATCCCCTTGAATTATATCAATATCTGGGAGGATAGTAGCCTGTACACATAGTCCAGTCCAGTTAGTTGGTAGAGCGGTGTAAGCCAGACTGCTCCCACATACAAAAGTTTGGCCTATATCTGGACACAGAGCTTGAGTGGTGTTAACTATATGGGAACAGTTTGCAAAAGTCACAAAACCTACATCTAAATCAAAGTGATCATCTGAGGATAGTCGTTGGAAGCACGTGGAGGTGTTGAACCCTACAGGCTGTACCCTAAAGGGGAGGCTGATTGTACAATTTCCCTCCTCCGTGGCGGAAGCGTTGGGTGAGGGGATGGCGAGTGGCATCGGCGTCCCCAGAGTCATGCAAAGCCAACAGTCTTCCGCTAGCTCTGGGTTAGAGACATTCAGAGCTCTGAGAGTGGCATCTAGGATCTTTTGTGTTGGGGAGCTTAAGTCTGGACCCCTTGACTTTGGGAGAGCCAGGGGGTGATAGCTCAGAGGGGGATATTTATGCCTGATGATCTCTTCGAGCTGGGTTTTCACTAGCTCCTCTCGAACTCTGTCAGTGGGCCCTCCACCATCGGAAACATGGATAGGGGCCATGGAAGGCCAGCAAACAGGTTGTCCTAAAACCCCTTTGCAGGAGGCTAGGGCGTATTTTGAATATTCTACACGGTGACTGAAATCCCAATCTCCTCCAGACGTTCCACTAAACGTCCGCTGGAGGATTGCAGTCAGGTAAAGTTTTCCATCTGTGTGGGTGCACTGCTGAACCTCTTTGTAACAGGAGGAATGCATCTCTGTGGCTACTGAGCACCCCTTAGGGCACGGGCCTGGTTTGCCATCTAACGAGGGGATAATAGTGGGCTTTTTGACGCATACCCAAGACTGAGAGAATCCTCCACCTATCTGGGGTTTGTATTTCAAGTAAGCGGTCCTTCCCCCACAATCAGTGGTTTGGGAGTAGGAGGTGGGGGTGGTTCCTTGGTTTCCCCCTCTACAGTCACACGGGTTACCAAACAATGTCCGGAGTATTGTGGCCCTATCTACCGGCTGCCCTAGCCCCCCCTCACATTGCAAGGGGAAGGCTACCAGTATACTCAAAAGCATAGTGAGAGTTACTTGCTTGAATTGGTCCAAGTGATCTTGACCTTTAGAGGCTCGCTGGTGGGGCTGACTCGCCATTCTCCCTGGTCCTCTGACGCCTTCTTCAGTCGGGTGTGGTGTATCCAATGCTGCTTCCCTGCAACCTTGGCGGCGGTAGGAGTGCTGAGAATCACGGTGAAGGGGCCGTCCCACCGGGGCTCGAGTTGGCCTGGGTTGAGTTTCTTTACCCAGACGAGGTCACCGGGCTCAGCAACTGGATCTCTGGACGGTTGGGCTTCCCTGGTGCTCCTTCCGCGGACCGCTTTCTGGATCGCGTTCCGGGTCAGCTGGAGGGCCTGTAATGACTTAAGGAGATTCTGGTTGTATATAGCCCCAAGATGTTCCTCCCCCACCCGGGGAAGGATCGGGGGTGGTCTTCCAAAAATTATTTCATAAGGGGTGAATCCCTGTGCGTACGGGGTGCATCTGGCCCTTAATAGAGCAAAGGGGAGGAGACTTACCCAATCACCGCCAGTCTCGAGCTTTAGCTTCGTCAGAAACTCCTTAAGTGTCCGATTCATTCTCTCTACCTGTCCTGAGCTCTGGGGTCTATATATACAGTGGAGCTTCCACTTAATTTTTAGATAGTCTGCCAATTGCCTGGTGACCTGGGCGGTGAACGCCGGACCATTGTCAGACCCCAAATATATCGGTAGGCCAAACCGGGGGAGAATTTCAGAGACCAATTGTTTAACTACTACCTGGGCTGTCTCTTTCTTGGTGGCAAATGCCTCTGGCCAGCCCGAGAAGGTGTCCACAAGGACGAGGAGGTACCTGTAGCCTCCCCTGGTCGTAGGTAACTCTGTGAAGTCCAGCTCCCAGTGTTCTCCCGGGGTGCTTCCTCGGAATCGGATTCCAGGTTCTCTAACTTGGATGGGGTTGGGGTTTACTCTGGCACACGTCTGGCATCTTCAAACAGTGTCCTGGGTGAGTCTGTAGAGTCCTTTAAGTAGATAACTCTTCCGGAGGAGCTCGGCCAATTTTGTTCCCCCAAGGTGGGTGCTACGGTGAGTTTGTTCAACTATGTTTCTCCCTATGGCCTGTGGTAGGAGGACCCTGCCATCTGGTAATCGGATCCATCCTCCCTCGTCCTTCTTCCCCAGTAACCTCCGGCCTAATTCCTCTTCCTCAGAGGTGTAGTGGGGGTTGGGAGGAGTGATGTCTTCCTGGAGGGCTAAGACTTCTAGGGGCCCTACTGGTCTTTTGGCAATGTCCCTAGCTGTTTGATCAGCCAGCCGATTCCCCCGTGAGATTTCAGAATTGTCCTTCTGATGTCCTTTGCAGTAGATGACTGCTACTTCCTTAGGCCCCCAGACGGAAGACAATAGATTTAGGATCTCTTGAGCATTTTTAATGTCCTTCCCTCCTGCCGTGAGGAGGCCTCTCTCTTTGTAGAGGGCTCCATGCACATGGACAGTGGCAAAAGCATATCTGCTATCCGTGTAAATATTGATCCTCTTCCCTTTTCCCCACCTAAGCGCCTGAGTTAGGGCAATTAGCTCGGCTTTTTGTGCAGAAGTCCCATGCCCCAGGGCTTGTGCCCAAATGACAGAGTCCAGGGTGACTACCGCGGCCCCCGCATAGCGAATTCCCCCTTCTATAAAACTGCTCCCGTCGGTGAAAAGAGTCCCATCCGCCTCAGGGAGGGGAATGTCAGTCAGGTCTGCTCTCAAGGAAGTTAGAGATGTGAGGATCTCCCCGCAGTCATGGAGTGGGGCATCCTCTATGGGCTCCGGTAGTAAGGTGGCTGGGTTTAGGGCGGCAGTTTGGAGGAAACTTATTCTCAGGGGGTCAAGGAGGAGGACTTGATACTGAGTTACTCGGGCGTTTGAGAGCCACTTTTCTGGGGGTGCCCGTAGCAGCTGTTCTACATTGTGGGGAGCCGTGATCTGGAGGTTTTGGCCAAAGGTTAGCTTTGACGCTTCTTTGACCAGAATAGCTGTGGCTGCTATTGCTCTTAGACACCCGGGCCACCCGGCTGCTACGGGATCTAGTCTTTTGGACAGGTAGGCTACGGGCCTTTTCCAGGGGCCTAACGTCTGAGTGAGTACCCCTTTTGCTACTCCCCTAGATTCTGCCATGAAGAGGTGAAATGGCTTCTCGAGGTCTGGTAGGGCCAAAGCAGGGGCACTCACCAACGCAGTCTTGAGTGCTTTGAATGCTTCTTCTTCCTCATTGGTCCAGGAGAGGGTCGGCTCCTTTCCTCCAGTGGCAGCGTACAGGGGCTTTGCAATTTCAGCGAAACCTAGAATCCATAGTCTGCAGTACCCCACTGCCCCCAGGAACTCCCTTACTTGCCTTTTTGAGGTAGGCGTGGGAATCTGAAGAATGGCCTGGATCCGACTCTGAGAGAGGGTACGTTCCCCTTGACGGAGGTGATATCCCAGGTAAGTAACCTCCGTCTTGCAGAGTTGAGCCTTCTTAGCTGACACTCGGTAGCCGAGGTGGCCTAGAGTCCTTAATAAGGCTCTGGTGGCTTCCTGGCACTCTGATAGAGTAGAGGTCGCCAGGAGGAGGTCATCAACATACTGGAGTAATGTGACATTAGGGTGATTAGTCCTAAAGTCTCGCAAATCTTGACTTAAGGCCTCGTCAAAAAGAGTGGGGGAGTTCTTAAAACCTTGGGGCAGGCGGGTCCAGGTTAGTTGTCCTGATTCTCCTTTTTCGGGGTCTACCCATTCGAAAGCGAAGATGGGTTGACTCTGGGGTGCAAGGGGGAGGCAGAAAAAAGCGTCTTTCAGATCTAAAACTGAGTAAAACTGTTGGTCTGGCTTCAGGAGGCTGAGTAAAGTGTAGGGGTTTGGGACCGTTGGATGGATGGTCTCTACCCGCTTGTTTACTTCTCTTAAGTCCTGGACTGGTCTAAAGTCCTCCGTGCCTGGTTTCTGGACAGGTAAGAGCGGAGTATTCCAGGCTGACTGACAGGGGACTAGGATCCCAGCTTCTCTAAGCCTCCTGATATGTTTTGAAATCCCGGCCCTTGCCTTCCCACTGATCTGGTATTGGCGAATGCGGACAGGGAGGGCTGTGCTGAGGAGCTGGACAACTACCGGGGGCCGATGTTTTGCCAGCCCTGGTGGATTAGTCTCTGCCCAAACCTCTGGGATCTCCTGTCGCCACCTAGCTAGGAGGTCAGATTCTACGTCAGGGGGAGGTTCATCAAGTAACCTGTACTCTTCTTCCAGTGGGAATGTGACAAGGATCTTTCCTTCTCCTGTTCGGACTTGGGGGCCCCCTTCCGTGAAGGAGATGGTGGCCTTTAACTTTTGCAAGAGATCCCGTCCTAAGAGCGGTTCAGGGCACTCGGGGATGACAAGGAATGAGTGGGTGACTGTTCTCTCCCCTAGGTTAGTAATGCGAGCTTGGGACCATGGGTAGGATTTTGGTTTTCCAGTCGCTCCTATGATGGCTGTTTTCTTAGAGGATAGTGGGCCCTCGGGTTTTAGGAGAACGGAGTGGGTGGCTCCGGTATCCACCAAGAAATCAACCGGCTTGCCCCCCACAGTCAACGTTACCCGGGGCTCCCGGGGGGTGGAGGAGCCCTGACGTCCTCAGTCTATTTCCTCTACAAGCACTGGGCTGGGTCCCGACTCTCTCCTCCTTGGCTTCTCCGGACACTCATTTTTCCAGTGACCTAGTTTCCTGCAGTAAGCACACTGGTTCCGCCCGAGCTGTGATCTTCTGCCCGTCCCCGGCCGTTTTTCTCTGTCCTGTCCTTTCCCTCTCTGGTCTCTTTCCTCTATGGCTATGAGGACCTTTGCCATCTTCTGGGTTAATGCCTGTGACGGGTCTTCTCGATATTCGAAGACCCTCTGGGCTATGGCCAATAGCTCTGAAAGAGACTTGCCCTCGAAGCCTTCTATCTTTTGTAATTTTTTCCTAATATCTGGGGCTGACTGTGCTACAAACTGGACTACAAGGGCTGCCTGATTTGCCGGGGCATCAGGATCTATAGGCGTATATGTCCTATAGGCCTCGCACAATCGCTCTAGGAAAGCCGCCGGACTTTCATTTGGCCCCTGTTTTGTCTCGGTCACCTTGGAGAGATTAGTGGGCTTGCGGGCTGATGCCCGGATGCCTCTTAGGAGGACGTGGCGGTATTGGTCTAAGGCCTCCCTCCCCACTACAGAGTTAGGGTTCCACTCGGGACGGGCAAGGGGAAACACGGGATCAATCCGGGTTGGGTCTGTTATAGGTTCCCCCCGCCCATCCAGAACCTGCTTCCTTCCTTCCGTCTTTATTCTCTCTCTCTCCTCTGAGGTGAAAAGGGTATTTAAAAGCTGCTGGCAATCGTCCCACGTGGGCTGGTGGGTATAAAAAACAGACTCCAAAAGAGTTATTAACCCCTGTGGGTTCTGGGAAAAAGGGGGGTTTTGGTTTTTCCAATTGTAAAGGTCAGAGGTGGTGAACGGGACATAAGTCCTCAGGCGGGTGCCACGAGAGTCCGCCTCTCCCACCTCTCTCAAAGGGAGCTGTGTTACTGGTCGATCATCGCCAAAAAGGGCTCCCGACCTAGTATGGGGAGGGTTCAAGGGGGAGTCAGAGGGATGGGCCTCTCCCTGTGAGGTGGAAGAATCGGGCGCCATCAGGGGGCTCGGTCCTGGCGCGCCTCCCCGTGGCAAAGACGGGTACTCCCTCTTGACTCGGGACTCCTCCCGAGGCTCAGCAATGTTGGCTGAGCTGGCCGCAGCCACGTAAGGGGGCGGGCGAGGAGTTCTTTGTTCCAGGATCGGCTCCTCCTCCTGGGTCTCTAAAATAGGAGGAGCCGATGGGGCTCGCGGCGGTTTCCCCGCTGCGCTCCTCAGGTGGCCTCGCCACCAAGATAGGTCTAGTAGGTCTCTTTCCCAATTTTTCCTTAGACCGGGGGCAATCACAATCCTTTAGCCACTTGGGGTTATCAAACAGGACATCAATCCAGATGTCAATGTAGGGGATTTGGTCAGGGTGTCCGGGCTTGCCATAAACTATACGCCGGACTCCCATACAGGGTCCCATATCTAGGGTCCCCGTTGAAGGCCAATTAACCCCGAACGTTGGCCATTCCAATTCACAGAATCTCCGCAGGGTGAAGGCATCTACCGACACCCCGTAGTCCTCTCCTCTCTTCCTGAAATCCGTGAAATTCTTTATCATGCACTCAAGGGGGCTCAGAGGGCTAGCTTTACTACCTCCTTGGCCCATCTTAGCCCTCGAGCCGATCCTCCACACACTGTAAAGAGACAACGAAGCAAAACAAAACAAGAAACCGACAAACAACACTTCCCTCACAATTAACAGCGGCCGCACAGTCACTTCTCCAGTCATTCACACAACCAGACCAACCAGATCAGGTCTCTCAACAGACCTGTAACCAGGCCTCAGTGATCGTCACCACTTCGGCTGTGAAAAGGGAGTTCAGCGGCGTCCCGCCTCCCTAATTCACTATACTGAGGTACGTACCAAACCAGACCAGACCAAGAACCAGACCAGGAAAACAAAAGCGAAACAGGCCTGACTTACCGGCGCCGCGCAGGCAGAGACAGGAACATTGCGGAGCTCCGGGGAACGGGGTGAAATTTGAAGGGGCTTAATGAAAAGCCCCTTTAGTGTTATCTCGCTGGGGCCTCCAAATGTAACGGAGCGCGTCCCCCGGAGATAGACCACTGAGACCAATTGGATCAAACAGGGAAAAGTTTATTGCAGATTCGAATCTGGGCCCGCCGTAGCTGACGCAGCAGCAGGCAAGTACCGAGGCGAGAGCGCCGTTGAAGGGGCAGTCCCTTCCTTTATACCCCTTCCCCCTACACATGATGACCTGGCATTCCCTGATCGGCCCCTTGGAATTTTCCCGCGAATTTGGGACCCCTTTGTCTCAGGCCTTTCCTAATATGGTCTACTGGTGCAGTGAGGAGGCCCTATACCATATCTTTTCCTAGATGGATGGTCTGTGGCAAGGACAGCTCTGGCATGTCTCTGGAATGCGGGGGAAGGGCTTAGTGGTCAGGTGGAAACTATTTCCTTTGTACTCAGTGAGGGGTGACTTTCCCAGTTAACTGTTAGAAATTCTTTTTTCACTCTGACTTCAAATCTACGTCCTAGTTCCTTTCTGCCCCCCCCCCCCAAAAAAAAAAACACACAAAACAAAACAAAATATCCTTGAGTGAGGATTGGGAAAAAAAAATTTTTAAGAAACATTTGTTCTAATTTTATTTAAATTCTGTGTGTGAGAGTGTGTACTGCATTGCATTGTGGTATTTCCTATCATGGATCATAGTCAAAAGGCTTGAAACCTACTGTACCAGAAGGTGTTTTTAATAAGGGCAAAGCTCTGCCTTATTCATTTATGGGTCCTCAGTGTCTGGCATATAAGACACTTCAAACATATTTCAGATAAACTGAGTTGATGAAAAAGTTAATATTGATACTCTTCTCCCAAGTTTCCTCTAACAAAGATTAACATATCAGGGTGTTTTCTGGCAAACTTCAGCCATCTGAGCAGGTACTCTTCCCCCCAGAGCCTAAGGAATCAAGAGTTACTTTGGGCCAGGTGTGAGATGAACATATGGTGTACCTTACTTCATTTAATCTTCCCAACAATTCTACAAAGTTGGTATTATTACCATTTTCCAGTAGAAAGAAATATAGTTTTAAACATGTTAAGTAATTTGCTGAGGTCACAGAATAAGTGGAGGGGCAGCAGGATTATAGAGTAGGTTGATCTGACTCTAAACTCCTAGACCTTACCACCAACGGTGAGTTGTGTCAAAAACCCTTCATGCCTCTAAGAGCAGCAGAGTGCAGACAGGCACAGCTGGGTTCCATTCATTTGGGTAGAACTTCTTACACACACATGAACACCTTGGACTTGACCACACAGAGATCTCTTAGCCTCACCTAATCCAAAATTGCTGGCCTGCAAGTCCCAAAGGATTCCTTCTGCCTCTGCAGCAGCCCCTGCACAGGGAGACACCACCAAACAGTTCACATCCGCACCCACCTCACAGTAGCTGGGGATCCAGAGCACAGCAGGTAACACAAACTAAAGCTGTGACTTGCAGCAGCCCTCCTTGACCTTCTCAAAGGCCTCCGTACGCCTAGGCCTGGAAGAGCGACATGACATTGGAAGGATAGTTAAAGAAGCTACCACAGCTTGTGGGTTTCCGGCCCTGTCTATCGTATCCTTAGCAACCAAGGTGGTTTGGGCCCAGAGTCAGCAGCCATTGAAATCTGGGAGTTATTTCATTAAGCTGGTTTCAAGTTACATGCGGGGGGAAATGAAACCTGCCGGCCTATTGTCTGTGCTGTAAACAACCCCTTCTTTCTTGGTTGAATTTCTGTCAGCTCTTGTGTCCTGCTACTGAGTGGGGGTGAGGGAGTAGCTAAAGCATTGCTTTTACCGAACGAGGTTTAAAATGTCTCTGCTTTCTGAGTAGTATCTTGTTCCCGTTACTCCATTGTCTGATAGGCCAAATCTTTTTGCGGGATCCCAACAGGGCCTTTCTTCTGTATATTTCTTCTGTGTATCAGGAAGACAAGATACCACAGAAAAGAGTCTCCTGTCTTCAGTTTCTGTTGTTGTCATTAGCTTTCCAATGGCCAACTGCCAACATGCCACTGAATTTTCTTTCAGAAGGAGGAAAAGGAGAAACACATACAAGCATCTTAATTTGGGCCAAGGTAGGTTTGGTCTCTTTTTCTCTCCTTTTTTCAACTTTGACATGTGCATAATGGTTTAAATTGACCCTGGAGAATCATGTGTTTTCTCCATGATAAATGCCTTGAATCCCAGCTAACCCTGTATAGCTGGACATTGCTTCCAGATCCAGGCCAATGATGATGTAATAATCCATCTCATGTGGACTTTTGTCAGTCCTCTGACAGCCAATATGTGTAAGGGAGAGGACACACATCCTTAGGGACAGTCCAGGAGTGTGTTGCTCCCCTAACAGAGTGCAAAAGGTACTCAAAGGGAGCTGAAGACTCCTGTCATTTTCCCATGAACTTCTGCCACTGAGGGAGATGGAGGGAACAGAACAATCTGGAGTAAAGGAACTGGGGTTCAAGTCCTATCTCCACTCTTTACTCTGTAAGCAGCATTAAACACATGCCTGAACCTTTCTGACCTCAGTTTACACATCTGTAAAATGGGCATAATGATACCAGCTATATAATACAGGAAGAGCTTTGTAAATAAGGCATTCTAACTCATAATAGTAGTAACATTAAAGAGATTATAAGGACTCTTCTGAGATTTGTCCTAGTGCTGCTACATCTATATTTGATATGCCTATTTTTAAAGTTCATCGTTGTTGTCATCACTGTCTCCTTCACCAGTAAAACACCTGAAGTAGACCTGGCTCCAGATGAAGTACAGTCATCAACATCTTCCCTAAAAGGCCAGTTGGTCAAGACATTTCAGATATCAAAACATGATGCCCTCCCCAACCCTCAGCTATAATCACATTCCTTCACTTAGACTACTGTGCCGCGCCAGCACAGCCAAGGGTTCGGGGAGCCTGAGGGAGGGCCGGCGAAGGATGAAGAAAAGACAGACAAAGAGAATAAGCTGGGTCTAGGTGGATCTTCTGTGTGTGACTTAGACCACAGAACAGATCCAGACTGCAAGCTGATGCTTTATTTTATAGTCAGAGGTAAACAAGGTAATTTACAATGTTCTTATAAGTTTCACTTGTTTTGGCAGCACTTGCTGCACCTCCCACAGCCCATTAGCTACCCAGGAAAGATCTAGGGAGCAGTCACAAGATCAAGCTTAATTATGCTAAGAGGGCTGTGCCCTCTAAGCTGGGACTTCTTTGCGGCTTTGCCAGCAGGTCAGTCTGAGGCTTAACCATATAACTGCTCCCTACAGACTACCCTTCGGACCACACAGCACCTTAGCATAATTTAAACTCTTTCTACCCACTGCTGTGTGCTGTCTGGGTTGTATACTTGGACAACCTGGTTCCCGTCTGGTGAACCACATTAAAACCCAAGGAACAAGAGCTAATGCAATTGGTTGAAGTCATTTCCAGAAATACACTATTGGGGACATAACAAGAAGGTATCTGGGTTCTAAACATCTAAACAGGAAATCATAATTAGAACTAATGTAGCATCCAAATTGCTTTAGGGAAAACAACTATTACAAAATCATATTGCAGGCACACCAAGATCCTTGTTGTGAATTGAAAGAGGCTTGCTTTTTAAATATATCCCTTTATTTTAATAAATGTCATGCTCCTTCTAGAACGAATCTTAACTATTCGCAATCCCTTTAATTGCTCATAAAATAACACTATCATAATTATACCTATTCTGGTGTGGGACCAATGGGGTTACTGTATTTAAGAGCAGCACTAACATTCAGCCTCACATAAAGCATGTAGACAGCCCCAGAAGTGTGGCAAATTTAAATTGGTGCCAGAGGAAGAAAATACATATGCCTTTTAACTGACTCAGAAACTGGCTTCCCAGATAGACCCCTTGTATTTCAGCACTCCATGCCCTTAGCCTTCATATGTATAATAGCTTCGAGGGGTGGGGAGTCAGATAGCATACTCAAGAAAGTGGACTCTTTTTTCTTTTTTCAGGAACTGACAAGTAAGCAATTTTCAAAATGTGGGCAAAATGGAGGAAAAGAAAGAGCGAAAGAAAAGGTGAAGAAGGAAGCAGAAAGGCGAATACAACACAATGTCATTCTGACTGGGCTTGAGCGCGGGTTGTCCTGCACATGCCCTTCAGGAAGGTGAGGGTCAGTGTCAGGGCTGAGTCCAGGGAAAATTCTCCTTTATTCTGCAAAAGTCAGGTGTCTTCCATACATTGTAGCCCGCTTTTCCCCTGGTTCTTAGTGAAAGGCTTGCCTTCTTAGTGATTGGCTGGAAGCGAGTGCATTATCATCGACCACAAACAAAGTAACAGGACATCTTCTGTCCCCAGGCACCCACTGGTTACCCATCAATCACCTTTTATTGACTTTGAACTAAGATCCATGAATTCAAAAACTGCAATTTAAAATTTTTATAGGCAAACTAATGGTATAACAACTTATACAAAGCTGATTCTTCAATAACGCAGTTGAAGGACATAGCCCCCTGCCACTGCTGGAGCCTCTGTTTTTTAGGAGGGAGGGAGGAACACTGATCGAGCCCTGATGTGTGCCAGGCATCGTGTTGGGTGCTTTGCATGTATCAGATGGAATCTAAGTTACCACCAACTGTAACACATCCATTATTTCATGTGCCACCAGAAAAGCAAAAACAAGCATGAAATGAAGGACGCCATCCATGGTGTATTTACTGTGAAGAGAAGATAAACTTAAAGCCTCAAGGCCCTGCACTTGCATGGACCCTTCCAAGGTTCCCAGAGGGGCCCCAGCAATGCGTTCACATGGCCATATATTTTTGTAAAATTTGCAAAAGATATTTTAACTGTAATCAGCCCACTGTCTCTTTTCACTCTGACTTCCCCTCTGTCACACTTCCCCTTGTGCCGGGTGGCACTGGAGTGGCCATGGGCAATTTGGGGATCTTGCTAAAGGGGAAGTTAAGTTGGGGAATACAGTTAGACTGGGTCCAGTGGGATATATTTATGGCCACTGTCATATTCATCAGTTTAGTTATTGCTAGCCATCCTGGTGTAGCAATGGCCTCCACCATGCCAGCTCTCCTGGCAGTGGGACCCTCAGGTGCAGGGCTGGAGGGTGAATCCAATATAAACATGTCCTACTAGGCCCACCAGACATATATAGCATGGGTAGTAGGGAAAAAAAGGCTTGAAGTTTATGAAGCCATAAATTAATCTGTGGAAAATTCTTCCAAATATTAACAGCACACATATGAAAGAAACTTTAGAGAAGCATTTCCAAATTGAACAATCCTAAAAACGTATCTCACAAGTGTTTGTGAAGCTGGAAAACACTTTTCTAAATTATCTATAGTAAGAAATAAATCTCCATCAACAATAGAGAAGGAAGACTGAATTGCCTACCTATTCTCTCTACAGAAAATGACATAACAAAATCACTGTCATACAGCCAAAAAAAAAAAAAAAGAATAAAGAGGTATTACAGAAGTGTGTCAGGAAGTTAATTAATAAATATTAGGTTACCTTTATGAATTTTATAGTATTTGTGAGTTAGGTCAGCTTTTTAAAATGTGTAATTTTTTGTGATCTCTTATCTAAATAAATATTCACATTCTTTCCTAATTTTGCATTCATCATTTTACATTTTCTTTTTAAAAAGTTTTCCAAATAATATAAGGCTCAGGCCCCCTAAAACCTGGGCCTACTCCAAGATGCCATCTCAATTTCAGAAAACTTTTTAATGCTGGGCAGGAGAGTGGAGAGTAATATGTGTCTTAGAATTGATGAAATACATAGTATATATTATTTCACTTAAGGACACCTAACAACACTGAGGTGGGTATTCTCACAGTTATTTTACAGAAGAGGAAACTGGGCTCAGGAAGTTGAGAAATTTGCCCAAAATTAAGCCTGCAGGGTTAATACTGTTGTCATGGTTTCATCAGCAATGTTCAAAACTGGAAGCCACAAAATGGGGCCTGTTATGAGCCCTTGGGTGAAATCACTTTTTAAGGAGCCTCAAATCTCCCCTACCCGTGCTAAGTTGGTGCAATGCAGAGGCAGAATTAGAACCAGATTTTTCACTCTAAATCCTGAAGTCTTGCCAGTACACTGTACTACAGCCTCTTTGGGAAAGAAATGCTACTAGCTACTTCCCCCTTGTAGAAATTTATATTTCCTGTTAACTATCCAATTAAAAGACTTGGTCTTATGTTCAGGAGTTTCACGAATTCAACAAAGAGACCATCCCCAAATTCTGCTCCCAGCCCCTGCTCTCCCAACCAGACATGCCAGAAAAGACACCCTTTGGATAAAGACATTGAAGTCCCCTCTCTTTCAAAATGCACATGTCTACCTAGAAGTAAAAACTTAGTAGGAAAGCTATTACTTATCATTAGGAAGTTAACAAGATCATATTATTCAAAACCACTAACACCGAAGGAATCCCAGGAGGAAGGCATAGAGTTGGTCCAGGCAAGGTCTGTTTATGAGGGTGGGATCCTGAGAAGCCAGCAGGAAGCAGTGCTGTTGCCACTTTCACTTCCGTTCTACCTAGCCAGTTGCAGTTAATAAAAACTAACTGATTGGCTCCTGATGCAAAACTCCTCATGGCCACTAAGCCAATACCCCCAAACCCAGTCTCTCAGGGTACTACGTACAAGGAGGCCTGGTGCGCGCCATTGCCACATTTGAGACTGTCCATCTTTGAGAACATCATCACCCAACCACCGGCCTGAGCTTCCTGTTTTCTTCCCCATGATTTTTGGGAAGAAAGCCAGGACTTAAATCAGGAGTTCAACTTGGGGTCCTTGAACCTCCTTGAAATTAAACACCAATTTGTTGCAGGAGTAAGATGAGACTGTATTTTTTAATTAACATAATTCATAACTTTCATTAGATACTGAAAGGTTCTATGAGTCCCCCAAAAGATTAAGAACCATATTATCAGGAGAAATCACTGAAACAAAAGTTAGTACAAATTTCAGGGAGATGCTGATACCAAAAATATAGTCCAAAAAATTTTTTTCTTGACTACAAGAACATTTCTTTTTTCAAGGAATTTAACTGGTTTATAATGTTTCAACTTGTTAAATAATCAGTTAATAATTAAAATGGTTTGTATTATAATACTAAAGAGTTTCTCAACCTTCCATTTTTAAAGTACTGTACCACTTTATTTTGAATAACATAATTGAGTGAGAATCCTATTTTTGGCCTTAAGTCAGACTACCAAACAGAATATATTGAGCTGCATAGAAATCATCCTACCATAGTTTCACTTTGACCTTCTTTTCCACAGCTATTTTTTATATATTTTCTCTGTGTTTAGAAATGCATTATTTATTACTTGAACTAAAGCAGTAATTTGTTTCTGGTAATATAAAAGAAAAAAATGTCCTGCCATCTCAACTAGCTTCCTGAATCAACAAAAATCATGATATCATTAAGGGGTTTTTTTTTTAAGGCAGCTTTTCTAAACAAAGTGGCTTCTCTTGTTCGACCTTCATCTTACTTCCTTGATCCATTTTCCTCTGACATACAAAACACTTTCATCTCATAGTTTTGTTCCTTCAGGTCCTTCCAGTCCTTGACCCACCACCCCACAGAAAAAAACTAATTTTGGCATCTGAGTCGGGCCTTTCCAGATTGTAACTTTGAGAGAAAAGACCTACAATTTTCTTGAGATAAACTGTAAACTGGAATGTCATACACTTCAAATTCATGCATTAACTCCCTTCAGCACTATACCTTGAAAAGGGTTTGTTAAAATTGTCAATGAATGAAATTTCCAGGAAGTATACA